>NC_052028.1:1124049-1770599 GCF_015832195.1 Motacilla alba alba | reverse complement strand
CTGGAGCAGCTCCGGAGCTCCTGGATCAGTTCCTGAGCCCCTGACCCCACATTTGGACTCCTGAATTCCCTTCCAGGTCCCTTCCTGCAGCCTTTGAGGTCACCCAAGCTCTTCTGTTTGATATTCCACTGCAGCCATCACCGGCTTCTCCTTTGAACCTCCAGCAGGTTTTATCAGCAGCCTCCTACCTTTTGTGCAAAGATCATTAGTGGGAATATTAAAGAAAATCAGAGCCCAAATGGATCTTTGAGGAACTCCATTAGCAGCCTGCCTGCAGCTCCGAGCTTGCTGGTTTAACTCCATCCATTGCCACCTCCCCTCCGGGCATTTCCCAGGTTCCTTTCTCCATTAATCCCCATCCTCACCAGTTTAATTAATAATTTCTTCTGTGCCTTACATCAAATGCTTGACTGAGGTTCAGGGAGATGAGATCTCCTGGAATTCTTTTGTCTGGGAAAGCAGCTACTTTCCTAAAAAAAGCCAACCTGCCATGGAGTGCCTTTGGTAAATCCATGTGGGATTTAATCCCTTTTTCTATTTATTTCAGTGCTTTTAATTACAGTTTCCTTTAAAGCCTGTCCTAAAGCCCAGCCTCTTGCTCAGGTCAGGTCTCACGTTGTCTTTTCTCCAGATCGTGTTTTTTCCCTGTTTCTGGTCAGTCAGTTCTTCATTCCAGGGGAGAATTCCTGCGGGCACATGGTGTAGGAGAAGGGAATTATTGGGAATCCAGCCTGGGCAAGGTCGAGCAGCTTGGAGAAGCCTCCCAGATGTGACCCACCCTGGTGGAATGGGGAGAATCAAAACAAAAGTTGTGTGTTGGGAAAAGAACTGTTTAATAATTGAGAATAAAGTAAAATGCCATACTAGTAATAAATAGTGATGATAAATAATAACAGTAAATAATAATGGCAAATAATAATGGTAAATAATAATAATAACAATGATGATAATAATAATGATAATAATAGCAAAAACCAAATGATGCCCAAAAAAAATCTCTCCCCACTCCGTGACTGATGCCAGGCCCCCATTCTGGGGCCCAGCTCAGCCCTTTCCCAGTAACTGCCCCAGTTTACACCCTGGATATGATGCTCCAGGTGTGGAATTCCCTTTGGGCAGCCCAGGCTCTCCCAGCACAGCTGTGCCTGGCTGAGGACAGGGGTGAGGGAACAGCTCTGGGTCTGTTCCCAATCCAGGGACCTGCAGCATGAGGCCGGAGGCTCTGAGGGTGCAGAGTCACATCCCTGGACACTCCAGGCCAAGCTTCCATAGAGAACGTGTTCCCACCTCTTGGTGATGGATGAGGACGCCAAGGTCTGAGCAGCAGCCACAACCCTGTGCCCAAAAGGCACAAAGGTATTTTATGGGTTGGACACACCCTGTATTCCACATTCCAGCACTTCCATCTCCTCATGCTCTGTTTTCCTGGGACACTGGCACAGCTGGGATAGCTCAGAGCTCCCTCCTGACCTTCAGCTGATGGATCCGTGGGGAGTTCCGCTGATCCCGCTCCCACTCTGAGCTTACTGTGCCACCTACATCCCACAGGCCATCTCCCCTCTTCCCAGAACCCCTTCCTGAATTTTTCTGTGAGGCAGAAACTGAGGAGAAGGCTGTGTTTGTGTTTCTGGGATGGGTTTTATTCCACACCATATGTTTAGCAGCAGATGCTTCCTATGGGAATGTGACCAAAGCAGGGATGTCTTTCCCTGACCCCCTTTCCACACTGTGCAGACCCAAGGGGAAAAGGGAGAGCAAACATTTGGATCGGGAAGCTGCATTTGCAGCCTCCCAGCCCCTTCCCCCTGCACTCTGTTTGCAAAGCTCTGGTGAATAAACAGCCATGTCCCCTTGCCAGCTTCCATGGATCCAGGGAAAACTCAGAGCTGATTATAAACAAATGAGGTGGAATTTCTGGTCAGTTCCCAACACAGCCTGAAGTGCTGAGAACATCTCATGTCTTTGAACTGGGGGATGAAAGGGTCAGAGGAGTTCCTGGAGTTTGCCCAGAGCCTGGATTTTGGACACCAATTCCTTGGATGTGATCTTTAGCCAGGCAGAGTTCACCTCATCTTCCCAAAACCAGCCTGGAAATGCCTTTGAACTGGAGCAGCTCCTGAAGTCGAGAACCACAGGGAGCTCCAAAGCAGAGGCTGCCCATGGGGAGCAGCTCCTGCCCATTCCAGGAGCACATCTCCATCCAAGGATCCTCTGCCATTCTCCTCCTCTCTATCAGGTAAGGATAGGGAATATGGAAGCACAGAATCCCAGGATCACTGAGATCGGAAAAGCCCTCCCAGACCATCGAGTCCAAGCTGTGCCTCCTCTCCACCTTGTCCCCAGCCCAGAGCACTCAGTGCCACCTCCAGCCCTTCCTGGGACACCTCCAGGGATGAGGACTCCAAACCTCCCTGGGCAGTTCCAATCCCTGAGCACCCTTTCCATGGGGAAATTCCTGCTGCTGTCCACCCTGAGCCTGCCCTGGCCCAGCCTGAGGCTGTTCCCTCTCCTCCTGTCCCTGTTCCCTGGGAGCAGAGGCTGCAACCTCCAAATGCACCAGTACATCCCAGTATGAGTGACTGGAGGAGCGGGACAAGGGTGGAAAATTCAGCTTCCATGTCCAGATCCCAGACAGATCCTTGTCTCTTCTGCAGTTTCTGCAGAACTCTTGGGTATCTCTGGAGTTTTCAGCCATGATTTTCCAGGGCTAAACCGAGTGCTCCAGGCTGGAGACCCAGAATTCCTGCACACCCTGGAGCGTGGAGCAGGGGGAGCACCCAGAACCTGCTGTGCTGTCACCGGCGGGGCCTTTCCGGGAGTGACGCCGGGATCCGCACACGTCCCACGCCTCGCTGGCTGCAGGAGCAAATCCCTGCAGGGGAAAAGGGATCCTCGGGTGCTGCCTGTGCCGTGGTGGCAGCAGCTCCAGGGTAGGGCCTGCAGCAGGGAACGTGTCCCTGAGGAATGCTGAGTGGGCAGCCCGTGCCAGGAACATCTCCTGCCTCGGCAAAAGGAGCCCGGCTTTTGTCACTTCCCATTTCTCAGCCAGCAAAATCAGGATGTTCAGCTGGAAACGTCCTTCCTTCTCCTGCTGACTCCCTCATGCTCCCATCACCACTTCCCAATGAGAACCAGCTGATCCAGCAGGTCAGAGGGACGTTCCCCCATCCCAAAATACACCTGGCAGTGCCAGGATGGAACCATGAGACAGGGATGAAGAGGAAGAGGATGAGGATGAAGCAGGAAGGGGATAAAACAGGCAGGGGATGAAGATGTAGAGGATGATGGAGACACAGGGAATGAAGAGGCGGGAGTGAAGCAGGTAGGGAATGAAGAGGTGTGCTCTGGATCCCAGGTGTGCTCTGGATCCCAGGTGTGCTTTGGATCCCATTCCACAGCCACAGATCACTGTGCCCTGCTCTGATCCTGCCAAAGGAGCCCTGTGTTCCCTTGGCATCACCCATGGATGGAAATTAAATCCATGCAGGGCTGAAGTGTGAAGGGTTTGGATACCTTCGTGGGTAGGGCTGGAAAGCAACCAGCTGCCTAAGGAATTTAAATATCCAAGGAGATGTCTTGGGAAGTCCAGCAGGGACCATCCCAGGAGGTTTCTGTGCTCCCTCCGGCCCTGCTGGGCTGCCCTTGGAGGTTTTATGGGAGGGATCCTCCAGCATGAGATCCCCCAGCCCGCCCTCCACCACACCCCATCCCTGCCTGGATCCCTGCATCCCTCCAGCTGTCCTGCAGATCCTGCTGGAGGAGCCCACCCAGCACCCTGGGAACTGCTTGGTGCTGCTTTTCTTTTCATTTTCAAAGTGCTGACAGCTCCCCTTTGTCCCTCGATGGGTTTTTTGCTCTGGGCTTTTCTCTCATTCTCATGAAACTGAATCATTTTGTGCCCAGACAAGAACTTGGAGCTGCTCTGAGGTGACAAACACAGCAGCAGCAGCAAATATTGTCACTGCAGCTCTTGGCTGAAGCCTGACCCTGCTGCCCACACACATCCCCACTCGTGTCAACACTGCTGGAGCGCCTGCAGGGGACACAGCCTGCTTGTGGCTCACCTGCCAACCTGCTCCCGTCACCAAAGGTGGAATTTGATGAAGTCTGGGGCAGTTCCTCATTGTCCCCAATGTCCCTGTGTCTCCCTGCAGCACTACAGGTGCTGTTTTCCCTCAGGCTGTGCCTCAGCACTGCCCTGTCCCCGTGCTCTGCACCCCAGCCTTGGCATTTCTCACACATCCACTCCTGTCCCTGTTCAAGCTGTCGGATGTGGCTCCAGGCACTTCCCTGATTCACCCAGGGCCAGGCTCCTGCCCGGATCGATGGGGTGGCCATGGGGCCATGCCCACATTCCCAGGCTCTGCTCTCTCCCCGAGCAGGGCACTGCCTGCCTGTGACATTGGTGACACTGTGGCCTGGCTGCCTTTGAATTAATTCCATTCATTTCACAGTGCCAGGCTTTCACTGAACCCTTTTTCTTATTTTTCACATGATTGCCAATCTCTGCTCTTGCACTGCCGAGTCCAACCATTTCTCCAGCTGTCCAGAAGAGCCATTAATCAAATGAGAGGGACGTGAGGGACATTGGTGTGCACAGCCCGTGGGTGTCACCGTGTCCCTGCATGGCTGAGGGACAGATCCCCAGCACGGGCCTGCTCTTCCCGACCCCCTGTGCCACCCTGTGTGCACCCTCTGTGACATCCTGTGTGCCACCCTGCTGCCCAGAGTCTGCTGGAGCTCCTCACCTGGGCCTCCTGTGGGCTCCAGCCCCTGCAGGCCATCCTCTGTCCCAGGCAGCACAAAGGGATCGGGGCCAGCCCTGGCTAAATCAGTCCAGGGAAACTCCTGCAGCAGCAGCAGGGCGTGGCTTGGACCAAAATCAACCTGCTTCATCCCTGCCTGCTTCATCCCTGCCTGCTTCATCCCTGCCTGCTTCATCCCTGCCTGCTTCATCCCTGCCTGCTTCATTCCTTATCTGCTTCATCCCTGCCTGCTTCATTCCTTATCTGCTTCATCCCTGCCTGCTTCATCCCTGCCTGCTTCATTCCTTATCTGCTTCATCCCTGCCTGCTTCATCCCTGCCTGCTTCATCCCTGCCTGCTTCATTCCTTATCTGCTTCATCCCTGCCTGCTTCATTCCTTATCTGCTTCATCCCTGCCTGCTTCATCCCTGCCTGCTTCATTCCTTATCTGCTTCATCCCCTGCCTCTTTATCCTCTGCGTTCTTCACTTCCTACCTCTTCATTCCCTGTGTCTCCCTTGTCCTCTATGTCTTCATCCCCTGCCTGCCTCATTCCTTCCCTTCCTCTTCTTCCCCTGCCTGTTTCATCCCCTTTCTCCTTCATCCTCATCCTCCTCCTCTTCATCCCTGTGTCTGCCTCATCTTCCTGCCTTGCCTCACTTCCTCCCTCTTCATCCCTCTGGCAGCCTCATCCTCCTGCCTGCTCCCTCCCCTGCCTGTCCCTGCCTGCCTCATTCCTTGCCTGCTTCATTCCTTGCCTCATTTCCCTTCCTCTTCATCCTCCTGCCTGTCCCATCTTCCCTTCTGCTCCATCCCTGCCTTGTCCCTCGGAACTGCCCCATGGCCCTGAGCCACAGCTGCCTGGAGGAGGTGACAGCAGCGGCAGGAGGAGTGCCCTGGAGCGGGTGGGGACAGCCTGTGCTCCCAGGGGATGTGGGAGAGCAGGGCTGCCACACCTTACCCAGGCTCAGCACTGCCCGTGCTGTGCCAGCCCCCGGGCTGGGGCACCAGGCAGCTCTGCAGGCCCCCATCCCCTATCCAGTGCCAGCGCAGGGCATGCTGGCTCCTCTCCTGGCTCCAGGGAGATGTGTTGGGTGTCAGCCCCTCACCCGTTCTCCAGCACTGGGCACTTGGAGGCCACCCTTGAAACCCTGAACATCTGAGCCCTGGGCAGAGCTGCTGCTCCCAGGCAATCTGCCCAGCCCTGGGCAGAGCTGCTGCCCCCTGACCCCTCCTGGCCAGAGGGCATCGCTCTGTGTCTCCTAGAAAGCCTCCGGACAGAGCCTGAACTCCTTCCAGACTCCCAGATTTTTTCAGCTCTTTGCTTTCCTCCCATTTAGGAAGAAGAGCTCCCAGCTCCCACGGATGCCGTCTTTGCACGGTGGTGTTCTGTGCTACTGGCCCTCCTTGCAAAATTGTCTTCCTGAGAAGATGAAAGCAGACACAGGTCAGACTAATCAGGCCAGAGGTGGGATCCTCGCCCTCTTAATCACCCTGGGCTCCTCCTGCAGCAGCTCAGGGGTGTGTGCCAGACTCTGTCAGACGTGTGGTGCCTGGAGTTGATTTTCCTCTGCAGAGAGTGCGAATGAGACGGGACTGAGCGGCGAGAAGTGAGCCCCGGACACCAAAGCCAAGTGGGAACATCTCAGCTCAGGTGCTGAGCTCATCCCTGCTGACACTCACCCTGGGCACAGCCAGGCGGGGCAGGAGCTGTTCCAGGAATCGCGGCACGGAATCCACACCTGAGAGGGGAACTCAACACCAGAGGATTGATTTTCCTGAGGGCTCTGAGCTAAATGGATGAGCTCTCCCCCCCTCCCACCCCACGTGTCCCTTCCTCCAGAGGCACTGCCTGCCTTTCCAAGGTGGAAGGTTTTCTCCCATGCTGGGGAGGATCTGACAGATTTTGCCTGGTGGTGGAACACAAAGCTGGGGAGAAAGCCTTGGTTGGTCACACGGAGGGGAAGGACAAGAGTGACCCGGGGCAGGACACAGATAATAAAGAGAATTCTGGCCTGGAGAAGCACAAGGAAACTGAGCTGGGAGTGTGAATATGGGAATGCTGGGAAGCAGCTGGGAGCAGGGGATGGAGGTGCTGCACTCCAGGGACTGCAGGGAACTGTAGAGGAACTGTCCTGCTCAGGTGAGACCCCACCTGCAGAGCTGCCCCAGCCCTGGGCCCAGCACAGGCAGGAGCTGGAGCTGCTGCAGCCAGGCCAGAGGAGGCTCCAGGAGGAGCAGAGGGATGGAGCAGCTCTGCTGGGAGGAAAGGCTGGCACAGCTGGCATTGTTCACCTGCACAGCAGAAGCTTTGGGGTGACCTCAGGGTGGCCTTGCAGGGCCTGAAGGAGCCCCAGGAAACATGGGGAGAGAATTGCCAAGGGATGGAGGGACAGGACCCAGGGAATGGCTCCCACTGCCAGAGGGCAGCGATGGATGGGATATTGGGATGAAATTGTTTCCTGGGAGGGTGGGCAGGCCCTGGCACAGGGTGCCCAGAGCAGCTGGGGCTGCCCCTGGATCCCTGGCAGTGCCCAAGGCCAGGCTGGACATTGGGACTTGGAGCAGCCTGGGACAGTGGGAGGTGTCCCTGCCATGGCAGGGGCAGGGCTGGATGGGCTTTAATTTCCCTTCCAACCCAACCCCAGCCATTCCCTGATTCCATGGCTGGGATCACTCTGTGTGGGGAGGAGATGCTGCTGGAAATGTGGTGCAGGTACTGCCCACCACAGGTGCCATCAACAGCCCCATTCCCCTTTCCCCATCTCTCCAAGTGGGAAGGGAAGCGCCAGAGCAGGAAAGCAGAAGGCTCCCAATTAAAGCAGATAAAAGGAATCAGTTTCCTATGTACAGCAAAAGTGTTGCTGGAGGGACTCGTGGCCACAGGGAAGACCCAAGGATGTGGATTTAGCAGGGATCAGAGGAGGGTTAGGCCTGGAAATGGGTTAGACGAGGTCCCTGGGGCCACCCTTGGACAGGATCACACATTTGGCTGAGCCAGGAGAAAATCCTTCGTTCTTTGGGCCACAAACCACCCCCTTGTGCCCTCAGGGACCTGGAGATGGCTCAGGCAGCAGCCCAGGAGCTGCAGCTGTGAGGGCACCTGCTGAGTCCGGCAGGAAGCAGCAAACTTGGATTGTCCCACTGGAGGCAGGGCCTGACAGCATTCCCCGGGCTCCAGCAGGTGCCTCATCCTCACTGCAGGATCCTGGGAGACTTCTGGGGAAAACTGCCTGAGGTATGGAAAGAGCAGAGCGGGGATCTGCTGCTGCCTGTGCAAAGCTGAGGGGACAAAGAGCAGGAGCTGCTTTCTGAGCGGGATGAGGCTGTCCCAAGGCTGGGGGAGAAGGGACACTCGGCCCTTTGGGGCAGGAATTTCAGCCCTGGTACAAACCCCAACAGTCCAGCAGGGATGGGAACACCCCTGGCACTGCTAGAACTGATACCTGTTTGTGCTGATTTCCCTGGGAGGAGCCCTGACCCATCCTCCTGGCAATCTGGGAGCCTGGAAAATCAGTGCTGCTGATTTTTTTTCCTCTCAGATCCCCACACCCAGAGCCCCTCAGAGATCCCTCCAGCCAGGGCTAGAGCCAAAGGCCACTGCAGGGAAAACTCCCCCAAGAAAAAGCCCTGGCAGCAGCAAATCCATAGAAAATCCTTTGCAAACACAAATAGAAGGAACATTATATGAGGGAGCTCTCAAGGCCAGAGAAAGGCACACTAATAACTCTGGGGAGGAGCCGTGACCCCGGCGATGCCAGCGCCAGTGTGGCTGCTGGAAGTGCAGGATTTTCAAAGGCTCTGGGAGGGCAGCAGGGACCCAAAGGCATTCCCAGGAGGGGGAGATGGCAATGGGGAAGTTTGGCTCCTTTGGCACAGGGATAAAGGAACTCTTTCTAATCAGGGACCCAGCAGAGAGGGGGTGTTCCCAGGGGGCTTTATGAGCATTGAATTCTCACACCAAGCAGCAACCAAAAGGCAGCAAAAACCCCCTTGATGTCACACCCTGCTCCCAGCTGCCTGGGAAGGGTGGAAACCCATCAGCCCTGACTTCAGCTATTTAACTCCGGGTTTCTTTTGGACCCCAAACCTCTGCAGACCTTCCCATTTGGGGCTATTATTTAAAATATTTTAAATATTTAAATATTAATATTTTCTCATATTTAATAATTGAGGCTATTTAATTTTTTTTCCTTTTTTGGGGGGTTTTCTATGTCCTCATCTAGTTTCAATGTGCGCTCACAAAGGCTTTTTTGTGCCAGACCAGCTCCTGGTTGTGCCCCAGTGCCATGGGGGCTTTCCTTGCCACCCAAGGGCTACTGAACACCCAAGGAGCAAAACCTCCTTGCCCATGGTGGCAGGAGGGTGGGATACGGAATTCCCACCTCCAGAAGGTGGGAGTGTGCTGAGGGTCTGCCCCTGAACCTGCCAGCAGTGCCTGGGCATGAACAGATCCCCACACGCAGCCCAAACCAGAACTCCAGGCCCTGATCCCACAAGCTGCAGGTGGAAGCACAGCTGGCAGCGGGGTGGGACGTGCCCTGTGTGTCCTGCTGTGGTTTCCAGTGGGAATTCCCAGGGGAATGGGGCTGTTGTTCCTGGCCTGGGGCTCCCTGGCAGCAGCTCTCTCCCTGGGGCCAGCTCCAGGCGCGCTCTGCGGTGCTGCTGCTCGGTGCAGCCGGGCTGGGAGGACACGGAGCTGTTTCTGAGGCTCAGAGCAGAACTTCCCTGCCAGGAGAAGCTGCCGAGGAGCTGCTGTTGCTCTGACAACAGCCTGAGCATCCCCGGGCCTGCTGAGGAGGGGAGAAGCTCCAGGTGAGCTCCAGGTGCCCACCAGCTCCCCCGTGGGTTTGAGGGCACATCTTGTGCTTTTCCTTGTCCCAGCTTTCCCGTTGTCCTGCTTTTTGGAGCAAGCCATTGTTAAAAGCTCCAGTGCCTGAAATAAATCCATCATTTTCCAGGTGTTTCCAGCTCAGCCACCCAGGGCTGCAGCAGGGACCCTGTGGAGGTTTCCCTAAACCTGGGCAGGTTTAGTTGTCTCAGGGCTCCTGCCCCTAGCCAGGGTCCCCTGTGAGAGAAAGAGAAACAAAAAGATCTCAGCACTTGGGGCCATCATTCCTTCCCCACCTGCACACAGCACCAGCTCCTGTTGAACTTTTTGTCACCCACGTGACAGGGGAAGCTGAGTGTGACCAGCAGAGCTCCAGCCCAGCTTCCACATGGGAAAACAGGATGAGATCTGTCCTGGGTTGTAAGATGTGGCTGGGGGTGTGTATTCTATCCCCATGTGTCACAGCTGGGGCAGTTCTCTGCTGCTCATGGGGCAGTTCTCTTTATCTCTCCCACAGCCAATCCTCCCTCCAGGAGATCTCTGCTGTCCATGGCCACTGAGTGTCCCTGCATGGCTGATCCAATTCCATCATCCCGTGGGGAGATGCTGCACCCAGGGCAGGAGCCAAGCATTCCTACCTGGATCCAATCTGAGCCTGGGAACACCCCAGCAGCCTTTGCCCACTGCATTCCCAGAGGAGCAGCTTTCTTCTGCCCTGCATTGCCAGAGGGAGAGCAGGCCCATCTCCAGCAGCCCTGGAGCTCCAGAGGAAAACTCCAGCCTTGTGCAGGATCCCTGCTCCAGCAGAACCACAGCTGGCCCTGCAGGAGGGCTGAGCCACCACGGAATGGCCCTGCTGCCACCACCCTGACCCACAGGGGGCCAGGGCCTCTTCTGACTCTGTCAGGGTTGTTTTGTATTACTGCATTGTGTGTTTTATTTATATTTTCTTCCCTGGTAAAGAACTGTTATTCCTGCTCCCATATCTTTGCCTGAGAGCCCCTTAGTTTCAAAATGATAATAATTCAGAGGGAAGGGGTTTACATTTTCCATTCCAGGGGAGGCTCCTGCCTTCCTTAGCAGACACCTGTCTGTTCAAACCCAGACAAGATCCCACCTTGGCCCAGAGCTGGATCCCAAAGGGGATCCAGGAGCCCCCTGGGCTGTCCCCCACCCTGCCACCTGGGCACAACTCCTGCAGAACCCCAGAGCCACCGGCTGGACCCGGGGTCCTGCTGGCTCTGCTCCCCTCTGCTCTGGGAGGCAACTCCGGCCCTGTTTACCTGACACTGCTCTTCCCAGATTTCCTGGTCCTTGCAGTGCCGCTCGACATCCCCATATCCATGGAGACACACACGGCATCACCTCGGCCGAGCCTCCCTGTGCGCAGCCCAGTGCCCTCTCCTCTCTGGCAGCAGCAGCCGCACATTCCTGACCTGCGGGCTCAATTACTGCAGCTCATTATCTCCGGGAAGGGAGCCAAGCAGGCTGAGAAAGCTTCCACTGGTGCAAACTGCAGCAGATCTGCTGCTCGGGCGCCCGGGGGCTGTGATCCATCAGCCCGCAGCTTCCCGAGGAACTCGGCACCCCTGCCAGGCTCCGGCCGGCCCTGGAGCGGCTTTTTCAGCATTCCCAGAGTGCTGCCCAGGCACAGGCACGAGGACACCTCTCCTGCTGCTTTTGGAGATCCTTTCCCCAAAAATGTGGATCCCTGCTCCCGGCTCCGGCCCAGGCAGAAAGGGAGAAGGCGGCAGGGCAGGGATGGGGCAGCCGTGGCACCGGGATCTGATGTGCCCGTGGCACCGGGAAGGAAAGGGATGGAAACACCGAGGGACAGTGTGACAAAACCTTCTGGGCTGGGTCACAGAGTCTCAGAAAAGCTGTGATCCAGGATGGAAGGATCCATCTGACTGAATTCCAGCACGGACCTGGCTCCCAAGGAGACCTGCTGATGCTCAATTCCCAGTGGAGGGGGAAGGAGGCACAGAAGGACAGCGTGGCCCTGCCAAGCCACGCATGCTCCCAGCCAGAGCAGCCAATTCCCTGCTCCTGTTGGCTCGGGACATCCCCTCTGGGATGGGAACTGTCATTTGGACACAGAGCCCCCATGGGTGTGGGCAGGAGGAGATGGATGCTCTCCTTGGAGCTTCCCAAGCCCGGCTGCTTTGCCTTCAGCCTCACCATCCTCCCGTCTTCCCACATCCGCTCCGGCTGCCCTGGTGGGGAAACTGGGAAACACCTGGAGCAGCAGTGCCCCCCAGCACCCCCTCACCCCTTGCCTCCCTCCCCCTCCCCCAGCCTCCCGAAGTCCCTGTCTGGGAGTTTATGGGCAGAACATTTTGTTTGCAAAGTGCTGTCAGATGCGACATTAAGAGGCGCCGTAAATCAGCGCGCGGGGGCCTCTCCAAGCCTCGGCAGATGAAAACCTTTTATCACAATTTGGATCTGTTTGCACTGGTATGAAAATTATGGCTCCAGTTTAGCATCAACTTCCCATTATTCATGTCCCTGGGAGCAGCACCGGCTAAATTGGATTGTTTCAATCCCTGCTGGCCCTGAGAGCCTGGCAGGTCCCACCCCGCTCCCCATCCTCACCTTGATGGCTTCTCGCAGCAGGATGTGGGCGGGAGGGAGGCTCCTCCACCCAGCCTGGCTGGAGGAGGGCTTGGGAATGAGGGAAGGAGGGATGCCAGGGAGGATGGAGCCGCTTCTGCACGGCCTGGCAGCACCTCCAGCTGGAACAGGCACGGTCCCCATCGGAGCTGCCTCTGCCAAAGGTGGGAAGGGCCCAGCTCCGGGCACGTCCCTCCCTCTGCTCCGTGCCCGGGCACTCTCTGCTTCCTGGGGAGTGTTTGGAAGAGGGGAGAGTTCAGGAGTGAGGGAAGGAGCTGGGTGGGAAGGGAGGGATCTTTGTTACAAGAAATCAGGATGTGCCTCCTCCCCATCCTGACAAAAATGCCAGGGGGGATTCCCTGGATGTGCTGGCCTAGCACAGGCTGGTTTACACATCCCAAGGAGCCTTTGGGATGTGATCAGGGCGTTATCCAAGCTCCGCAAACACCTGGAAGTTCATCTCACCTCAGCACCACTGTCCTGGCAAGCTGGAAAACTCTTGGAATGTTGGTGTCCACCTGAAACACTGAGGTTTATTTTAAATCTTTATTTTAAAGGTTTTCTTTGCAACAAATTAAGCTGGAAACCTACACTGCAAGGTGCTGAGAGGCACCATCAAGGCCTGGTTGAAAGTGTTGGATGTTCCTGCCAGGCTTAACTCAGCTCCACAGGAAGAACAATTAAATTTCTGCCTGGAACAGTCTGGGACCACCATCCAGGGGGATGACACTGTTGAGAGTGACACTGTGGCTCAGCACCTGAAGTCCCTCTGTGGGCAGCATCATCACCAAGCCCTCAGAACCATATATTTTCCCCCTTGTGGGATGGAGTTCAAGCAGCAGCTGCACAGACCTGGCTCTCCAGAAATTAGGAGCTGGCACAGTGGCTGTCACATCAACAGCCTTTGTGACACAGCTGGGGACATTTATTTTGCTTTTTGCACCTCACCGCTATTGTAATTGCACGGGTTTTTTTAAGATAACTGGCCAGATGCTCTCCCAACAAACCTCAGAGTCTGTTATGGCAAGGCAGGAGGAGTTTTAATTTTAACTCAGTCCCAGAGTGGCTGCTCAGGGGACAATGTCAGTGTCCAGCAAATCCCTCGGGGTCTTCTGTGCCGCAGACAGAGCTTTGCTGAGCAGGGAGCATCCCAATAAATGCGGGTAATTCTCACGTTTGGGGTTTTTATTCACACTCACCCCATGCCTTCCCCCAGGCCATCCCCTCCTCCAGCCAGGCCCATTTTAAGGCCCCTGTGTCCCCCGGAGGAGTGGGGTGACCCTGAGAAATGCAGCTGTGATGCTGCCAGTCCCCGGAGCTCGCTGAGCTCTCCCGAGCACTGCAGGCTGCTCCCAGCCAGCCCGGCTTTATTTCTCTGCCATCCATCACTGATTTGCCACACTGTCAGAGTTCAACAATAGCAGTAATAATTAACCATTTAATCTGACTCAAACACTGGGGCTTGTTTGCTCTTTCTGCAGATCAGATGGGAAACATTGCAAAGATCAGATTCTGATGTTCCCCGGTTTCGTGTTAAGTGTCTTGACTCTGCAAAATTGCTGGGAGTCTTTCATTTTGCTCTTTAAGCTCGTTAGTCCAAATTAAAAACAGCATTCATTCTAATTTCAGCTGCTTGAAATCCCTCCAAGATCAGGGCTATTATTCTTTGGAACGCCTTGGGAGCAGAGCAAACACCCGCAGACATTCCCTCGCATTCCTGATGTCCATATGGCTTCAGCCAAGCCACAGTTCCAGCCTGGTGCTCCTGCCACCCACCTTGCCAAGGAGGGAATTCCCATTTCTGCCATGTCCTGACCCCCCCTCCTCAGGAATCACATCCATGGACGCTTCCCTAATTGTATTTACAACTGCATTAATTGGTTTGGCTCTGCTGTGGGTCACAGCTCCCGAATTTTGTCCTGCTTGGCCTCAAGTGGAGCTCGAAGGGAGAAGGGGACAATTTTTTGTCCTCCCAGGGGACAGCCCCATACCGAGCTGGGCTGAGCCTCTGCTGCTCCCCAGCCTTTCCACCCTGTTTGCTCCACAATTCCGGGGTCACCAGCAGGCTCCAGCCTCACTCAGGTGTCAATGGACTCTCCCAGCGGCTCCTTTCCCCCCACCCCAACACCTCCCTGTTATCTCCGCGGGCGTTTATCTCCTCTCCAAATGCTCCACCGAGCCCCGCCAGCCCCGGCTCCAGCGGGGGAAGCTGAGCGAGTTCCCAGGCTTTTCCTAAGGGATGCTCGGCTTCATTTCCTGAGCTAATAACGCCGGGCAGGGGCAGAGGAGAGAGGCAGCAGGAGCAGAGCTGGGCTCAGGATCAGCCTGGCAGCTCGGGAGAGAGCCGGCAGAGGCTGCAGGGAGATCCAGAGGTCTGTGCACTGTGAGCAACGAATTCCTGGAGTGGGGAGAGCCCCAGGGATGCCTTTCCAAGCTAAATTCCAGGAATGAGGAAGGCCCCAGGGATGCCTTTCCAAGCCAAACCCTCCCCAGAGCAGCCCTGATGCTCCAGCTCAGGGATCACACCTGGAGCCGTCCCAGCAGCGCCCCACTGGGAGGTTGTGAAAGAGGGTTCTGGATGCCCAAAATTCCAGCCTGGTACCCCAGACCTCCCCCTGGGAGCCACTCCTTGCTCCAGGGTGTTTCATCACGGCTCTGCAGGTGGCTGGGCTGTTTCCATCCACAAAATAATTCCTCCCCGCTTCCTGCTCCCACCACGCTCCACCTTATCCCGGAGGGGATTTGTCCTGGGAAAGGGGTAATTCTGACCAGGGAGGGCTCTCCAGCCTTGCCCAGCTCCCGAGGAGCTGCAGGAGGAGGAGGAGGAGGCAAAAGCAGGGGAGGGGCTGGAAAGACCTTAATTCCAACTGTATGCAAGAGAAGTGTCCGAGGTAGGAGGTGAAAGGCAGGAAGGATTTTGTTCCCTGGATGCTCCAGGAAAGGTAATTTAGAGAGCCTGGTCTGAAGCCACATCTGCCTCCAAGGCTCATGGAGCCTTCCCAGGAGCTGGGAATTTCGAGGTGAGGAGATCTCGGTGCAGTTAATACCTATTTTAATACCTATTTTACATCTGCAGTCTCTAATATGTTGCCACAGCCTTGGAAATGTTGTGACTCGGAAGCCATAAAAGCTGGAAGGAACACGCTAATTGAGAACACAGCCAGGCTGTGAATCCCAGGAAAACACCGGGGCTGGCAGGAGACAAAGCCAGGCCCAGCAGGAGAGGGAGGGGGAGAACTCAGCTGGAGAGTCAGGAAGGAAGTTAAAGAGAGAGGGGAAAGAGGGAGAAAATGGGGCTGGTGGGGTCCCAGAGGTGGGCTGAGCCTCAGGTACCGCTGCAGGTTGATTTGAGGAATCAAAGAAATTGATTCTGATGGAATTGCCATTAGGAGAGGGAATTTAGAGCAAATTGGTGGCATGAATAGGAACTAATTGCCAGAACCAGGGAGATTCACCCAAAGAATGGTACAGAAAGAAAAGATGATATTTCCCATCTGCTGATGGAAAACCTAGTGCTGGAAATGGGCTCGGTGGCAAAGAGAGGGAAGGGATCAAATGTGGCCCGAGGGGGTTGTGTGGGGTTTTGTAAGGATTAAATGGGATGTGGAGCCTCACAGAGCAGTGGGTCAGACTTTGTGTCAGGAAAATAGAAATGGAGCTGTTGGGTACATGAATAAATGGGTTCTAAAGGGAAAAATTTCCTTCAGTGTCTGGGGAAGGAAATTGTGCATCAAGAATCCATGGATGTTCACTGAAGGGATCAAGTCCTTTTCACTGCACCTCATTTCATCCCAATCCATTTGGTTGGAGTCGCTCTATTCCCAAATTTTCTTTTGTTTTTTCCTCTGGGCGCAGGGGGATCTGCTCACGAGGATCTGCAGGGATTGTCAAAAGGCTTTAGGGCAATGTCCCTCACCAGAGACTCGCTGAGAAATGAACTTGTGATGGCTCAAAAAGGAATTTCCTCTCCTGGGCAAGAGGAAAAGTGGGACTGAAAGTGGTGTGGAGCATCTCTGTGATGAGAATGGGCTTGAAGAACCTCTTCAGCCTGGAGAAGAGAGGGGACCTCGATAAAATCTGCCCCTGTGTGCATTCAGGTGAGACCCCACCTGCAGAGCTGCCCCAGCCCTGGGCCCAGCACAGGCAGGAGCTGGAGCTGCTGCAGCCAGGCCAGAGGAGGCTCCAGGATGAGCAGAGGGATGGAGCAGCTCTGCTGGGAGGAAAGGCTGGCACAGCTGGCATTGTTCACCTGCACAGCAGAAGCTTTGGGGTGACCTCAGGGTGGCCTTGCAGGGCCTGGAGGAGCCCCAGGAAACATGGGGAGAGAATTGCCAAGGGATGGAGGGACAGGACCCAGGGAATGGCTCCCACTGCCAGAGGGACACCTCCCACTGTCCAGGCTGCTCCCAGCCCCAGTGTCCAACCTGGCCTTGGGCACTGCCAGGGATCCAGGGGCAGCCACAGCTGCTCTGGGCACCCTGTGCCAGGGCCTGCCCACCCTCACAGGGAACAATTCCTAATTCCCAATATCCCATCCATCCCTGCCCTCTGGCACTGGGAGCCATTCCCTGGGTCCTGTCCCTCCATCCCTTGTCCCCAGTCCCTCTCCAGCTCTCCTGGAGCCCCTTTAGGCCCTGGTAGAGGCTCTGAGCTCTCCCTGGATCCTCCCCCAGGCTGCACACCCCCAGCTCTCCCACCCTGTCTGTTCATCTCCCTCACACTCCCGGGCTCCAGTGAACCTTTCCCCCTTTCTGCAGTGCTGGGTGAGCGCAGCAGAGCGGAGCTCAGCCGGGGCTGATCCCTGGATCCGCCGGGAGCCGCCGCCCTCGGCTGGCAGCGCTGCTTTCTCGCTGTCACATCCTCCCCCTGCCCAGAGCCTGCCTTGCCCTGCTCGGTGGGATGATGGATTTGCGGTACGAGTGAGAATTTCATGCTGCTCTTCCTCCCCCCGGAGCTGGCTGTGCCCCGTGCGGTGTCCCCGGGGCAGAGCCCGCACCCTGCTCCTCCCGCCGGGATTTGTCCCCTCCGCCCTGTGGCAGGGACGCTGGGACAGCTCTTGGCAGCATCCCTCTCCTCCTGCCTCCCATTTCCGTGCTCTGCTCCCAGCAGGGACCGCCTGCAGCCCCTCTCCCAGGCTCCCTGGTGACCCTTTCCGCCTCCTGCATCCCTGCACGCTTCCCAGGCGCTGCAGCGCCCGGAGCCGGGCAGCGCCGCTCCGCCCCGGCATTCCTGCTCCCAGCCAAAGCCCAGCCTCGAGCCCAGCGCCGGGGCCCTGTCGCTGCAGGGCATTTGTGTTGTAAGAGCGTTTTGTTCATGCTAAATTAATCTGCCTGTACGTTCAGGTCTCCTGGATCGGGGAAAAGCTGCTCCTGGTCCTCCCTCTGCCGATTCCCGAGCTCAGGGATTGCGGGATGAGGGGCTTGGGGGGGGGCTGACTGCACTCCCAAGTGCTGTTCAGGCAGAGGGATGGGAAATGCCACGAGGGAGGAATCAGGACTCTGCAGCAGGCATTAACCCTTGGAAGGCAGGGTGCTCCAAGCCCCGGCTGCCCGTCGCTCCCTGGAGCACCAGGGAAGGGGCTGAGCGCCTGCCAGGGACCCGTGGGGATGCTGCTGCTGCTGCTGCTCACGTGGCTCCCTCCCCATCGCCAGCCACCGAACTGCATTTCCTAGCAGCAAAACAGACATTAAATAACGCTTGGATGTCAGAGCAGGCTGTGGGGGAGGTTGTGGGAGAGGGGAGGAGGAGCAGCTGGTCCATCCAGGAGCACAGGGAGGGGAGGAGAGGGTGGGAAGCAGAGCTGGGAAGGGGCTGGGGGTGGCACTGGGCTGCAAGACAGGGCCAGATGTCCTGGAATGAAGTGACCTCTGCTGTGACTGAGGCCGAGTGGCTCAGAGCATTGGACGCTTCATTGCAGGAGTCCCTTCCGCAGGCCCCGGGTACTGCTGCAGGAATTGGATGTGAGCGCTCAGGATCTGGGATTCCACACCCCAGCAAGGCGTGAGGGGGCAGGAAGGGCAGCTGGCACTGCCATCCTTTCCTGGCAAAGGCTCCAGAGCACTGCTGAGGGCTTTGATCCGCGTGTGCTCCCAGCTCATCCTCTGCTCTGAACGGGAAACGGCAGCCAGAGCTGTCCCGGGGGAATGTGAGTCGGAAGGGATGGACAAATCCCAGCAGATATCTGCTGGCTCTCCACACAGGATAATGACACGTCCTTGGAGTCCTCCAGCACTGGTCCCAGCAAGGCCAAGTCTTTGAGAGCCACGCTGAGCTTGTCCCCAGCTTCCCGCTCTGAATTCCCACGGTGCCACTTATCCGAGCACGCTTCAGGAAGCAATCGGAGATTCCCACCGGCAGCAGCAGCAGCTCCGCTCCACCAGGGCTGCATCCGTGTCCCGAGGCAGGGGCACGCCGGGGCAGGCACTGCTCACATGCATCTGCAGAGACCACCCCTGGATCCATCGCCTCCCAGCGCCTGCTTATGCCGACGTGGAGCGGCTGAATCGCGCTGGAATCCCGCTGCTCCCTGCTCCTTGCCCGCTCAAGCGAGCGCTGCTCCCCCCTCAGCCTTCTCAGCAACGCATCAGGAGCTTTTATTTCCCCCAGGTGCCTTTTGTGCTCCGTTCCCGTTTGATGCTCCTTATTGGGAGCCATCCAGGCGAACACCTGAATTCCCACCTCGGCAGCACCTGCGGGGCTGAGGGAGGCAGGGGAAGGAGGGAACCTGGGCAGAGGTGAGCAGGCTCCCTATCTGGAGAGCCGCGTTTCCTCGGCAGGCTTTGCCAGTGTTTAAGAGGAAATTTGAGGAGTAATGACCTGAGCAGAGCCGAGCAGAGGCCCCCGGGGGTGGCTCGGAGGCAGAGAGGGAGCCCTGTGGATCTGCATGGATGAGAACAGCGAGGGAGAGTGAGGAACAAAGGAGGGAGGATGGGATGGAGCCCGGGGAAGGGACATTGGCAAGGGCTGCAGGAGGGGGAATCCAGCCTGGAGGCACGGGGGGACATGGAACTAGTTAGGTTGGAAAAAACCTCAGAGATCAACAAGTCCAACCACTCCCCAGCACTGCCAAGGCCACCACTGACCATGTCCCCGAGTGCAACATCTCCTTTTAAATCCCTGGGCAGCTTGTTCCAGTGCTGGACAAAACTTTTGGAGAAGAAATTGTTCCTAATAGCCAATCCAAACCTCCCCTGGTGCTTATCCTGCCTTGTGCTTCCCCCACCCTTCACAGCAGAGCGGCACAGAGGGGACAGTGCCACCTGTACGGCACTGCCACACCACACACGGGGCACCACCACCACTCACTCCTGAGTCTCTGCCAGTGTGACAGATGAGTAACGCCATGGCTGGCTCTCACAATTAGAAGGCAAATACGCTGTATATATGTTAGGAGAAGTTTTCTAGATTTATAGTCATGCTTTACCCCCCTTGTGTTGTTATCGGGGGTGCCCTGGGTTTGGGACATTTGGGAGGGTCACTCGTTGCTGTGGCAGCACCTGACCCCCAATCAAGGTGTCAGGAATGATCTCCACCACTGGGCAGGGAAGGAGGAGTCCATGGACAGAACTTTGGGGGGCTAAAGGGTTAAAAGGTGAAACCTCCATTGTGTGGGTGAGCACATGGTGGGGGAAATCCTCTGCTCATAATATTATCTCTATTCAGTCTCCTGTTGTATTTTTGATAAGGTTTTAATAAATCTTTCTAAATTTTTGGAAGTGAGCAGCATTTCTCCCACCAAGGAGCTTCCTGCAGGATCAGCTCGTGGAACAGCATCTCCTTGGGGAGCCCCGAGGCCAGGCTGCTCACCTGTGCTTCCAGGGCTGGAATCCTGCAGCACCTGGAGCACAGGGAAACGAGAAGCAGGAGGTTCCCATCCCGTCCTCCGGCGTGTCCAGCATCCAAGGGAAGGGATGCCTGGAGAGCTCCCCAGACACGGCAGGGATGGGAAGGAGGGAGGGGCGCCTTCCTGCACGGACCCTTCATCCTGCCTCGGGCCATTGTGCTGCTTCCTTCCTGCTCCTTCCAGAGCTTTGTCAGGGCACAGAATTGTCCCAGGTAATCCAGGCCGCAGCTGCTTCCTGCTCCGCCTGGGCCATCGCTCAGGAGCGGGAGGGAAGGAGATAACAAAACGCTGAGAAAGCCGGCCAGGAACAGCTGGGATTGCAACTCCCCCACGGCAGCAGAGCACAAACCTCCTTCCCGGGCCTTCCTGCTGCCTCTCTCCCGGCCGGCTCCCATCAGTTATCCCAAACAGGGAGCACTCGGCTAAACCCCTGCTAATGGACTGCAGCGGGAGCGCGGCGCTGGCTCCAGGGAAGCGCCTGCCAGCTCCTCTGCACCGGGCAGGAACGAGCCGAGCCCGGCGTGCCCGAGGTGTGTGACACCTCCCCCGCCTCTCTGGGGCCGCCTCCACCCGCGGCTCCATCCCTGCGGATCCGGGCTGGAGACAGGATGGGAGGGATGGGGACCCCAGGGCTGGCTGGGACCGGCGGATTTGGGAGGAAGGAGAAGCTGCAGCGACGCTGGGTGGAGGTGGGTGCCTGTGCTGGCCGTGCCTGGAGCTGGGAGTTTATCCTTGGGCTCCTGGCAGGGAGCTTGGAAGTGAGGTGTGACCCAAAAATGGCATTTCTGGGGCTTGGGCTCTCCCCTGCACCAGGAATTGGAGGCATGACCCAAAAATGGGATTTCTAGGAGCTGGGTGGTCTCATATACCAGGAATTGGAGGCACGACCCAAAAATGGGATTTCTGGGGCTTGGGCACTCCCCTGCACCAGGCAAGGACCATCAGGAGGGAAGGAGAGCCAAGAGCCAGAGATGCTTCCAACACTGACCCTCTTTGAGCAGGGACTGACCCCAGGAGACTTCAGACTTAGACTGCAGGACTGGGGCTGGATCCAGCATTCCCTGTGTCCCATCTCATCCAGGCTGCAGGACTGGGGTCCATCCAACTCAGTCCCCCATCACTGGGTAGTGAAATCCCTCCTGGACATCCTCCAGCTGCTTTTCCAGGGCTAAACGAGGCCTTGCTGGGTTAAGGAGGGACAGAGGACTCCCAGCAAGGGCTCAGCTGCCATCTGAACACTTTGGCTGAGGGCCTGGGCCACCAACAGGGGGCAATTCCAGAATCCTCCTTCCCCAACCGCAGACTCCACCCTCAGTCTGGAAAAGTGTGTCAGTGCTAAAAGCCTCGAAAAATTCTTGGGAGAAAAATTTGCCGAGTTGGATTGAGCAAAAAACACAACAACCCTCGTGGGAATTGTCTGTGAATCACATGACAGGAGCCACAAAAGTCTGGGGGAATCACAGGATCATGGAATGGTTTGGGGGGGAAGGACCTTAAAGCCCACCCAGTGCCACCCCTGCCATGGCAGGGACACCTCTCACTGTCCCAGGCTGCTCCCAGCCCCAGTGTCCAGCCTGGCCTTGGGCACTGCCAGGGATCCAGGGGCAGCCCCAGCTGCTCTGTGCACCCTGTGCCAGGGCCTGCCCACCCTCCCAGGGAACAATTCCTAATTCCCAATATCCCATCCATCCCTGCCCTCTGGCAGTGGGAGCCATTCCCTGTGTCCTGCCCCTCCATGCCTTGTCCCCAGTCCCTCTCCAGCTCCCCTGGGGCCCCTTTAGGCTGCTGTGAGCTCGGAAGCTTTCCAGGATCCCCAGTGGATGTCTCCTGTACAATGCCCAGCTCCTGGTGCCTGCACTGTGGTCACCCCGCGCCTGGCTTCAGCCTCTCTGTCAGGCTTCTTATCCCAAGCCTGATGGATCCATGCATGGCTCCAGTGCTGTCAGATGATCTTCTCCCAGTTCCTTCAGGCAGCGCTCTTCCCCCATCTCCGGGGTGGGCAAACCCCTCCCTGGTGTGTGATGGAGCATCTGCAGTGGTAGCGGCTGCCTCTTCTCAGGAGGATCCACTCGGGCTTTAATGGATTGTGCTCCTGTCGCTGGAATTCCCCCGGAGCCGCGGCTGAGGGGGGTCTCCAGCTGCTGCTCGGGGCTGTGTCCAGGCAGGATGGTGTTCGGGAGGTGTGCAGGGATCTCCAGGGGTATCGGCCTTCCTGTGCTTTCCTCAGCCCGGCCCGGGATGACGCTCCCGCATTGTCAGGGTCCGGCAGCAATCAGCGCTGTGCTCCGGTGCCATTGTTTTCCCAAGGATCCCGCTTTGTTCAGGGGTCAGCTTTCCGGGTCACAGTCCTTTCAGGAAGCTTGGGCCTCGCATCCCTTTGTCTGCTCCTTCCTAGAAGGGCTGAGTGAGCTGCTGCGGTGCATTTTCCTCCTTTTCTTCGCCGTTCCCTGTTTTTCTCCCGGACTATTGATCTGCAGCCCTGCGGGATGCTGGGGAGCACAGTCCCCGTGCTGTGCGCTGGAAAGAGCTCCCGCTTTCCCCCAGCTGTGCTCGGATCGAGCAATTGTTTTTCCTCCCCACTCTTGTTTTGGGATCCTTCCCACCCCATCGCCCCGGGCTAAGGAATTGCTCCGCCGCCCTCGTGGAACTTCTGCGGCCGCCTTGGCGCTGTTTGAAGCGCTGCCATAATGTTTGTTTAAAAACACATTAATTAGCTCTGGGGTAACTGGGGTTTGCAGGGCTCTCTCTCGCATTGTTCTGCCCGCTCTAATTTGTTCTATCGATCCTCCCGGAGATAGGAGCGGGAGCCAATCGGCGGCAGCTCCCGCTGCTGTCACTCCGCAGGATTTGGTAACACCGGGCTGGTGGCCCCTGCTCCGCTCGGCACGGCCGGGTTCTGCCTCCCGGCCCACGAACCGAGCCCTTCCCGGCAGCCGATCCCTTTTCCCGGCACGGCCGGTGTCCCGGGATGCGCCGGGGAGCTCCGGGCCGTGCCCGAGCCCTCGGAGCTGCGGCTCCTGCTGCGGCACGGCTCGGCCCTGCGTTTCCATGGTAACCCCGAGGCTCGTTCCCCGACTCCAGGTTTTTCAAAAGCGAACATTTTCGTTTCCATCAAAAGAGCCTTTTCTGCCGGCAGCGCCGGCGCCGCCTCCCCCAGCCCGCGCCGAGCCCGGCCGGGAGCGAGCCCCGCGACCGCCCCGGGCTCGGGAAGCTCTTCCCACTGCCCATCTGCCCCGGCCTGCAGGGGAATCCTCCCCGAGCGGCTGCCGTGCGGCAGAACTCAGCTGGTGCAGCACCAGGCTGGGTTCGTGGCTGGCCTTTCGCTCCTTCCGTCCCTTTCCCACAGAATTCCCGTTTCTTGGCTCTTACCCCTTTTCCCAAGTGTCCCTCTGCAGCAGGAGTAGGGTGATGGTGCAGCTCCAGTGGCCACAGGAGTGAGTTTTCCACAAGCCCCTCACTCCCTCCATCCCTTTTCCCCAGAATTCCCCATTTTTTGGCCTCTGCCTTGGAATCCCCTTATCCAAGTGTCCCTCTCCAGCAGGAGCAGGGTGGTGGTGCGGCCCACACTGCGCCCACACCACAGCGCTGGGATTTTCACTATCCCCTCACCCCTCCATCCCTTTTCCCAACAATCCCCAGTTTTTGGCCTCTCTGCCTCAGTACCCCCTTCCCCACATGTCTCTTCCAGCAGGAGCAGGGAGGGATGGAGTTGCATCCCCAGCAGCACAGCACTGGGATTTTCACCATCCCCTCACTCCCTCCGTGCTTTCCCCCTCTCCTGGACACACCCCTGGCCCTCCTCAGCAGGACCAGGATGGGATGCTGGTGCACCCCAGCCCCTCTCCACCCCCTGGCAGCAGCACCTGGCTCCTCACATCCCTCCTAAGCCTCTTCCCACCTGGCAGCCGCTCCGGGAGGGCCGTGCCCGTTTTTCTGCCAGCAGACACAAAGCATTCCCAAACAATGGCCATTGCACAACTCAGCCCTGCATTTAACAGCGTTTTACAGGCAGAATAAATCTCAGGGACTCCATAAATCTCGGGGCTGAGATAAGAAATGTGCATCCAGAGCCTGGCGTGGAGTAAATCCTGCCCAGCTCCGGGACACACCAGGAGCATCCTGTATTTCACACCTGCCTCGGAGCCCAGAGGGAGATTTATGGGACTCAGGAATGGCCTCCACACTTTGCAAAGGCTCAGCACTCCCTGCCCTGCACTGGGATACCCCCAGTTGCCAGGCAGATGGAAAATGAGATTTCCAAGAGCAACTGGCAAGGGGGAAAACTCCCTGGCTTTGGGCAGCTCTGGGCCAGTCCTGCCACGCTCTCATTCCTCAACAAGAGTTCCAGCAAATCCCAGTGCAGGGGCCTCAATCCTGTGGCCCCACATCTCCTGAGGGCTTCTCAGTCTCAGCATGGCCCTTGTCCCGCATCCAGGGATTCCTGGTGTGTTCGAAGGACCAGCAGGACTTCTGGATGTGGGAAGGATTTAACTCATCCTTCTGGAAACATCTCAGAGTGTCCTCTCCTAAATGGGCACCAGAACATAACTGAGTCAGCTGCACTGAAGGGGAGAGCTCTGGAAAAATGCTGGAAATCCCATGGATAAACACTCCTTCCCAGGGATTAACCATGGCAGTAACCTCCTCCTGCCTAAAGAAAGAACAAGAGAATTCTGCGGAAAGAAGTGTCTGGAGCTCTTCACCTCTCCCTGGAGATGTGGGTCCCAGCCCTGAGAAAGGAGCACGATGGAAAGGCCAGGAAAGGTTTTGTGGGACAATCCTGGGAGCGCTGCTACTCCCCGCGGAATGCTCTGCAATCCCAGCAATGCTGTGGCTTCCCCTGTGGCTGACAAGACATCCTCATTTCCCAATTTTTCCAGCCCTTTGGAAAGAGCAAATGACAGGAAATGTGAGTCCTTCCAGAAAGCAGCATGCCATGGGGTGGGTGTGCTGGAGGGAAACTTGGGATAAAAGCTCGGAGAAGGCTGGGGAGGGATGGGGGGAGGGATCTGCTGCAGCTTTGCTCCTCTGATGTTTCAACTGCTGGAAGGGAAGGATTGGGACAAAACTCTGCAGGACTTGCAAGGAGACCAAAATCCCTGAATCCTCCCAAAAAGGAGGTTTTGGGAAGGTGGGAGATACCTGAGTGGAGGCAAGGCCAGCATTCTTTACTCAGACTGGGCCAGAACCAGAGCCTGAAATAAAAATACAGCTCCAGAGATGAGCTGTGATGTGGGAAGACTTCTCCCAGTGCAGTTCCTAGGGAAGGGAGGGCGTTTCCAGCTGTGCATTGTACCTGTGGGTGCCAAAAGCCCCAGGAAGGGTGGAGCTGCCTGGGATATCAGCTGGGAAAGGAGCTTGAGGCAGGTCCTCCCTGCTCAGGGCCACAGGATTCCGAGTATCTTTCGAAATAGGATTACAACCAAGAAATAGCACTCCCTAATCCCTTCTCTCCTAACAAAAATAAGACTCGGTGAACAGCTCAGGTCAGGGAAAGCACTAATCCCTCCAGCATTCCCGAGCTGAGGGCTGGCAGCCCTGGCCTGCCTGGAAGCGCCCAGGCTGTCTGAGGCACTGGGAAGGCAAAAGCCCCGTGAATGAGACAAAGTTCCAGCAGTGAAAGAAGAAAATCCCATGGGTATGGTAAATGCAGGCAACCCCAACAAGGGGAGAGATTATGCATCTGACTCCATGTTCTCAGAAGGCTAATTTATTACTTTATTATACTATATTATATTGAAGAATACTATACTGTATTAAAGAATACAGAAAATATACTTTCTGGATGCTAAAAAGATAATAATGAAAACGTGTGACTCTCTCCAGAGTCTGACACAGCTTGGTCCTGATTGGCCAAAGAGTGAAAACAACTCACAGCAGAACCCAACGAAACAATCACCTGTGGGTGAACAATCCCCAAACACATTCCACATGAGCACAGCACAGGAGAAGCAAATGAGATAAGAATTGTTTTCCTTTTCTGAGGCCTCTCACTGCCTTTTCAGCTTCCCAGGAGAAAAACCCTGGGAGAAGGAATCATGTCCAGAGAATGTGAATGCCACACAGGGGGTCCTGGGTGTCTACAGCAGCCACCTGGGAGCTGGGCAGGGAGATGGGCTGAGCTTCCCCTCCCACCCTGAGCAGAGAGATGAGGGTGAGTCCGGAGCCCCACGGAGCCCCGGGAGCCCGTCCTTCCCACAGCACTGGGATTGGGGTGCCTGGCAGCTCCCGGAGCTGGTGGGGTGCTTGGGATGCCTGGGAACACCCAACACCAAGCACAGGAGGAGCAGGGCAGGGTGGAGGTGTGGGAAACACTGCTGGGAACACCCCCGTGCCCGGGCAGTGTCCGAAGAGCTGGGGAAGGGCAGGGTGGTGCCTCCCCCCTCCACAGGAGCTGCGTGTCCTGAAGGGACAGCGACAATTCCTCTGCTTTGTGCTGCTGAAACCTGACCCTGCCAGCCACTGAATCCAGGCGAGAGTGTCCAGGGTCTGGTTTCAAGGCTCCCTCTCCACCCTCAGCACTATCTGATGCCATGGAAATGTTCCCAGGCTCCAGGAATCCTTCGCTCCTCTCGGTGCCGTCTCGGATTCCGTGGTGCTGTCGGAAAGCAGAGCCAGGCTCTGCTGTGCTCGCTGCTGTGCCCAGGGGAAGGGGTGCAGGGAACATAGGGGGGTTAAAAACCCCCTGGGTCAAGGGCACATGGGATGGAAAGGAGCCCGAGAGGGTGATTAACAACTCACTAATGGCGCCTGGCCCGGGAGGTGATGAGCTGAGGTTTGGAGGAGGATGGGGCTGATTAGACAAGGAACATGTGTCTGTTTGCCTGGCCTTTATTCCTATTCTCTGTTGGAGAGAGATCCTGGGCACCCAGCCTGACCTCCATCCCTGTGCCCATCCCTGCCCTCCATCCCTGTGCCCATCCCTGTGCCCATCCCTGCCCTCCATCCCTGCCATCCCTGTGCCCATGCCTGTGCCCATCCCTGTGCTCCATCCTCCTCAGCAGCACCACAGAAGGGAGGTCCCAAAAACGTTCTGAGGAGGAAGCAGAAGTGTGAGGATGTGCCTCATCCCCAAATCCCATGGAGGAACTCCCCCTGCCCTGATCCTGCCTCAGATCCCTTTTCCCTCCTGTTCCACCTGCCAGGTGGCAGTGCCAGCCAGTGTGGGGAACTGGCATTAAAAACTGGTTTTTAAATTATTGTAGCTCAGATCAATGCAGAGATGATCCATCCATGGCCCAAGGGCAGCTGTTGCTGCCTTTATCCACGTAGAGCGTTGAAGGCCTGACAGAACATCCTGTGGGGTGCTGCCCCTTCCCTCCAACAAATCTTTGAATTAAAATGCATTTTTCCCTGAAGGAAAATAAGGACTCAAGGTACCAGGAAGTGGAACTTGCCCCAGCCCTGGGGTGTGAGGGTTAATTGCCCTCTAGACCTCTCCATCTATTCAGAATTTATCAATATCTGGCTCTGGTTTTGCTTTAATTCCTGAACCAATAATCAAAGTTTTATTCCCCAGACTGAGCAAGTTACTCTTTCACCTCCTTTTTAGTCAAGCTGATCACCCTGGAAGTGTCCAAGGCTGGGCTGGACGGGGCTTGGAGCACCCTGGGCTAGTGGAAGGTGGCCCTGCCAATGGCAGGGCATGGCACTGGATGGGCTTTTTCCACTTCAAACCATTCAGGGATTCTGGGATGCCAATCCATGATTTCCCTACGCTCACTTTGTGGGGTGAAGGAGCAGGGGATGTGCTGGGGCAGTCTGGCTGTAGGGCTGTTCCACTCCAGCATGGCCAGGATGGAGGCAGGGCCCGGCTGGCACTCCCAGGATGTGGGCAGAGGAGATTCCCCTGGCAGGAATCCACTGCTCACCAAAGGGGATGTTCCAGCCATGCTGCCGTTTGCCCCAGCCCTCACTTTTCCCTTCCCACAGCTCCAGGGATTGCCTGGGCTCTGTTCCCAGAGTGTTTTGTAGGGGCAGATGGCTCGGAGCAGGAGGAAGGAGTGCATCCACAGAGGGAGGGATGGGGAGGCAGAGCTGGGGGAGGGTTCAGGCACATACAGGCTGCAGTGTCTGCTGCCACTGGAAGCCCCTGGAGTCCTCCCAGCCCTGCAGTGCTGACCTTTCCCTGCTCCTGGACTTGTCAGCAGAACCTGTGAACCGAGCTGGGAATGATTTCCTGCTGATACCCAAAGGTTCTCGGGAATGTCAATGGTTTCCCCTTGTTTGTTTGTATTTTCCACCCAGCAATTAATGGGATTTCAGCAAGTCCTTGCATTTCGCAGGAGCCCTGTGCTGCTGCTTCACCTGCCAGGGCAAATTTGCCCTGTGTTATGTTTGAAAACCTGATCATATTTCTGTCAGATCTGCAGCAGCAATTCACAGGTCCTTTATTCCAACCTCATCCCGCCTGGAAAAGGACAGGCAGGACAGGATATGGCCAGAAGTTTGCGAGGGAAAAGCAAATTCCATGGCATGCTTTGAGCAGCTGAAGCACCTGGGACGGTCTGTGCTGGCTCAGGGCTCTGCAGCAGCCCTGGCCCAGAGTGGGGCAGTGACATCAGATGTGGGATGGTGTCTGGGTTTGAACAGACAGGTGTCTGCTAAGGAAGGCAGGAGCCTCCCTTGAAATGGAAAATGTAAACCCCTTCCCTCTGAATTATTATCATTTTGAAATTAAGGGGCTCTCAGGCAATGACATGGGAGCAGGAAGAACAGTTCTTTACTAGGAAAATTAAAAGTATAGACGCAACAGTTCAAACAAAAAACAAGCCCCTGCCAGAGTCAGAAGAGGAGCTGGCCCCCTGTGGGTCAGGGTGGTGGCAGCAGGGCCATTCCGTGGTGGCTCAGCCCTCCTGCAGGGCCAGCTGTGCTTCTGCTGGAGCAGGGATCCTGCACAAGGGTGGAGTTTTCCTCTGCAGCTCCAGGGCTGCTGGAGATGGGCCTGCTCTTCCTCTGGCAATGCAGGGCAGAAGAAAGCTGCTCCTCTGGGAATGCAGTGGGCAAAGGCTGCTGGGGTGTTCCAGGCTCAGATTGTATCCAGGTAGGAATGCTTGGCTCCTGTCCTGGGCGCAGCATCTCCCATGGGATGATGGAATTGGATCAGCCATGCAGGGACACTCAGTGGCCATGGACAGCAGAGATCTCCTGGAGGGAGGATTGGCTGTGGGAGAGATAAAGAGAACTGCCCCATGAGCAGCAGAGAACTGCCCCAGCTCTGACAGATGGGGATAGAGCACACACCCCCAGCCACATCTTGCAGCCCCGGACAGGGCAGCAGGAAAGGCCATGAGCTGGCCAGAGCCTGGAGCTTGAGGTGCCTGAATTGCCCAAAGCCAGATTTTAGCCAAACACAGGAGAACTATAAAATATGGGCAGAATTCTGTTTTGCTGGAGTGCAAATACAAATAAAAGAAGTTGTAAAGAATCTCTGCACTGCCCCCTGTGCTGGACTTCTGCTTCCTCCTAGGCTGGTTCTTGGGGTAGTTTTGTAAGGTTTCCAGCCACCTTCTGTGGTGTTTTTCCTGTCTCCAGCCTGGCTGGGAATCTGTTCCCTCTCCTTCCTCACCTCACTGCCCTTGGCCTGGCACTGCCCTTGGAAAGCCCTGGTGCTGCTGACATCCCTGCAGCTGGAGGGGGAACTTCGTGCTTCTCCATCCCAGGGGATTGGCTGCATCCTTTGAATCTCTGCAGGAAGTTCTTGTTTCGGCTGGCAGGATTTCCAAAGTCCTGGTGGGCACTGACAGCCCCTGGTCCTAAATTATCCCTTCTCAGGAGTTCCCCTTCTCCATCCAGCTCCATCAGAGCTGGATTCCTGTTCCCCAAAAGTGGGGGAAGGCGGGAGATGCCAGGGAGTTTGTCAGAAACAGAAGAAATCAGGAGCTGGAGCAGCACAGGAGGTGCAGATGTTGGGAGGGTGTAGAGGCAACACTTGGACCTTGTTATCCCTCCAGGAATGGCCTGGCAGCTGCCTTTGGGGGAGCCAGAGCAAGCAGAGCATGTGAGGTGTGAGGATGTGTGGGGAGGGGAGAAACCCACGGAGAATTCCCAGAGCTCTGTGGATTCCTGGAATGGCTGTGGGGAGCCAGAGCTTTCAGAAGGTCCTTTAGGATCTCCCAGGTAATGAGGGATGACCCTCCAGGAATTTGCTGTCATGGAACTAAGCCTGTTGAGAAGGAGATCCTGCAGCTCAGAGTTTGGAGACCCCTCTGGGGAAAGGTTGGATGCTTTCATCCCAGTCCTGTGATGATTTCCTCAGGATGAGGCTTTGCAGCAAAGCCCAGAACCTGGGATTCCATCACATCTGGAGCAGGGAGGGCACCTTTGGGAGGTGCAAACTTTGCAATTTAAGTATTGAGGGAGTTCAGGTCTCACTGGTGACATCAGGGGGTGGGGATATCCCACATCTGATGTCACCATCCCACATCTGTTGTCACCATCTGTCCTAGTTTGCAAGATGTGAGATGCTGCGCCCAGGGCAGGAGCCAAGCATTCCTACCTGGATACAATCTGAGCCTGGGAACACCCCAGCAGCCTTTGCCCACTGCATTCCCAGAGGAGCAGCTTTCTTCTGCCCTGCATTGCCAGAGGAAGAGCAGGCCCATCTCCAGCAGCCCTGGAGCTGCAGAGGAAAACTCCACCCTTGTGCAGGATCCCTGCTCCAGCAGAAGCACAGCTGGCCCTGCAGGAGGGCTGAGCCACCACGGAATGGCCCTGCTGCCACCAGCCTGACCCACAGGGGGCCAGGGCCTGTTCTGACTCTGGCAGGGGTTTGTTTTTGTTTGTACTACTGCATTTGTATTTTTAGATTTCCTAGTAAAGAACTGTTATTCCTGCTCCCATATCTTTGCCTGAGAGCCCCTTAGTTTCAAAATGATAATAATTCAGAGGGAAGGGGTTTACATTTTCCATTTCAAGGGAGGCTCCTGCCTTCCTTAGCAGACACCTGTCTGTTCAAACCCAGATGTGTCCCCACAAAAAGAGGATGTCCCCAACACCAGGACTGGGCTGGGACATTCCCAGGCTGGGACATTCCCTGCCATGGATCAGGCCTCAGGGATTTTCCTTTCAGACAAGTCCGTCAGCTGGCAGTGATACATCATTCCTCCCTCCTTCCTAATTCCTGCTCTGATGGATGCAGCCAGCCCTTCTCCAAAGCTGACATTTATAGCACCAGTTTTCTCCGGATATAAATATAACCTGGATGCGTTGGAGTAGCAGGAAAATCGTTTAAATGTTCCCTTTGACAGCGAGTTTGAAGATTGCTGACACTAAAACCACTTACTGATATTGTTCTGTATCATCCTGCACTCAGCCTTCAATCATCCTCATTACAGGTGTGCACCAGCTCAGCCTTCCTACCCTTCCCAGGCCCTCACACCTCCTGGAATCCCAGAGAGCCACGGATTCCCACTGGAATGTGGAACAGAACAAACAGCTTGTGGATGAGCAGCTGATCATGATGATCATGATGTTTCAAGGGAGGGGATTGTCTCCTTCTACTCTGTCCTTGTGAGACCCCACCTCTAGTTCTGGGGTCTCCAGAAGGACCTGGTGCTGCTGGGTGAGTCCAGAGGAGGCCATGGAGCTGCTTCCAGGGCTGGAGCCCCTCTGGAGCCAGGCTGGGAGAGCTGGGGGTGCTCACCTGGGGAGGAGAAGGCTCTGGGAGAGCTCAGAGTCCCTGCCAGGGCCCAAAGGGGCTCCGGGAGAACTGTCCAGAGGTGGGAATACAGAGCCAAGCCCTGCAGGAGAAGCAGTTCAGAGTGACAGAGACATCCAAGAGCGAGCTGGTGCTGAAAAGTTGTGCCAGGCTCTGGTGACACAGCAAAGGGGACAAGCTCTGCCTGGAGAGCCTGCAGCAATTCTGTCTCCTCAGGGCCATGCCGACCAGGCCGGGCTCTGCTCTCAGGAGCTTGTATGCTCTGGAGAAATGTCTTTTCCCTCCTGAGAGCCAGGATGATGGGAATGCTGAAGCTCTCCTGGCTCAAGGCTCGGGGATGCCCCCGGTGCGTGCGGGGCCGTCCTTGGGCTCCCTGGGAGGAGATCGCTGAGTGCTGCCCGTGTCTCTGGTGATGCCAGGTGATGTTCTCCCCTGTAAACACGAGGAGGGCTGACATCTGCTGTGCTTTCTGCCTGGCTGCCTCCTCCTGCGCCAAGGCGACGCGCGGCGCAGCCGGGGCCGCGATCGGAGGTGACACGAGCGCCGGTGTCGGTGACACGGAGCTGAGCGGGGATGGCGCCTGCAAAGGGCTGGGAAAGTCACTGCCAGAGGGCAGGGAGGGGCACAGGAGGGGAACACCTGGAGGAGGGAAGGAGGAAAGGCAGAGCTGTGGGATACAGCGATGCTAAAGTGCACTGCAGATCCCGTCCTTGGGGACAGAAGTCAGGAGATCCTTGCCCCAGTTTCAAATGGCAAGCATAGATCATGGAATTACAGGACAATGGAATGGGCTGGGTTGGAAGGAACATGAAGGCCATCCAGTGCCACCTCTGCCATGGCAGGGACACCTCCCACCGTCCCAGGCTGCTCCAAGCCCTGTCCGTCGTCTCCTTGCTCTGCCATTCCATGGTCCCACTGGTGTTTCCATTCCCACTCCTGCTGCTCCCACTCAACCCCAGCGTTCCCCATTTCCCCAGCAGAGCCTCTCCAGGGTACACGATCCAGGGAAAGGATCCAGGGGGCTTTCACTGCACCTGGCCAAGAAAGCCTTGGTTTCTTAGATCCAGGGAATCTCTTGGCCTCATTGGGGGTGTGGGAGTGAGCCCAGACCTCCCAGGTGACATTCCCACAGGACACTTTGCACCTCTGGGTGCCAACTGCTCCCAAATTCCAGCTGCCCTCTGGCAGTGACACAGCTGTGGCATCACTGCTGGGACACCCCAGCACCCAGATGTGCCTGGGCAGCTTTTCCTGGGATGCAGGACATGGAAAACACCAGCTCAGGGACGCAAATGCATCCCTTTCTCTCCCCTGGGACCATCCCATCACCTCCATTCCCCCTCTGGGATGGAGCAGGAGATAAAAGCCATGGGAGACCCCGAGCGGAGCTTTGAGGCCTGGAAAGGGAAAATGCTTTTATTGCTGGATTAATAATTTACCAGGACAAACTGGAATTCAGGGCACGGAGAAGCTGAGAGATTCCCACAGAGCTGAGCTTGGCCACTCTTCACCCAGCAAGGAGCTGCTTTTGGGGGCTCCCCATCTCAGTCCTGCTGCTCCCTAATTTCCAGTTTCCCTCCTCTCCAAGGCAAGCCTGCAGTGGATATTTTCATGAGCATTTTCCAGCCTTGGGAGGAGCTGGCTGCTGCTGCTCCCGAGGAGTGATAACCTGGCCAAGCAGACTTGGCACCAGGAAAGGGACAATTCACAGCCCAGACAACTTTACCTGGATTGAATTAATCCGAAGCAGCAGCAGCAGCAGCAGCGCCTTCCCAGCCCTGGCAGCACGAGATTGGCACAGCTCCCTGATAATAAATTGTGCAGAGAACAGCAAGAAAAGGGGAAAATCCTGACTTTGATGTGCTCTATCTCCCATCTCCAGCACAGCACGAGAGCAGCCCTGGCCACGGATGAGGGTGGAGATTGCAGGCGTGGAGGAAATGGATTGTGCTGGAAAAGGTGGGAAAATTGGGGAGAAGATTAGAGGGACTTGCTCTCATCATCTCAGCTGATTCTCTGCCTGAGCGAAAATTTGGGGGGTGCTGAAAATGTGGCTTAAACAAAAGGCAGGGAACATAGCAATGGGTCCCAACTCCTTGAGGCAGAGCAAGGAAACCCACTTGGAAAAGAGAAATGGCAGTATGAGTGGCTGATTAAGGGTTAACTCATTAGTTATCAATTAGAGTTAGAGCCCAGTGCTGCAGGAACTACCAGGGGTAGGTCATAGGATAGAATCAGGGAGTCCCAGACTGGTTTGGAATTCTTAAATCCCATCTCATCCCACCCCTGCCATGGCAGGGACACCTCCCACTGTCCCAGGCTGCTCCAAGCCCCAATGTCCAACCTGGCCTGGGCACTGCCAGGGATCCAGGGGCAGCCACAGCTGCTCTGGAAAATCTGGCTCACCAAAATTTCAGCTCCCAGCATTGTCAGCTCATTTCTTTCCTGGTTTATCCAGTGAGGGATTTGGGTTCTTCATCCCACTGCTCTTTGGAGAGGACTTTTGAGAGCTAAGTGCTGGGAGGGCAGCCCCAATTTCCAGCTGGGATTTCACAGTCCCAGTTTCCGGCTGGAATTACACAGTCCCTTCCCCCTGTTCAGAGCCATATCAATATTCCCCTGAAGCACTGGGGGTTATTTTCCTTCTGTTATAAACAGCAGATGAATTCCTGCTCAGCCTCTCTGAAATATTGCTGTGAAAATCAAGGATATGAGCTGACTTATCAGGAGAGAAAAATGCCACAAGGACTAATGCCAGGCTCAGGGACTGCACAGCCAGGGAATAACAGAATTCCTCCTGCAAGGCAGGAGCCTGGAGCACAGGGGACTTTGGGAGCATTACCAGAAAGGCACAAATAAGCACCTGCCAAGAGCCAGGTTTTTCCAACCCTGCTGTCCAGCCTTAGGGAGAGACTCTACAGGGATGCTGGATCCTCTTTGCACCCCTGTATCCATGAGATTTTCTTTTTGGCAGCTCGTACACTCAGTTCCTGTGGTCTGAGGGCAATTTTTGCTGAGGAAGTTGGAGTTTTCTGTGCAGTGAGCACAGAAAATGCTCTTTTTGGGGAACACTCCCACCAGGATGCTGTGGCCACGGTGGTGGCCTTGGTGGAGGGGCCAGCAACAGATTTGGTTGGAGGTTTGTGTGCAGGCACAGAATGCAGCTGGGATTTGGGAACACAGTCACACAGAGCAGGAGCAGCGTGCATTATTCATCATGCAGGTAACACTGACACAGGAGAACATTCAGCTGTTAAATGTTGGAAAACAGCAAAAAGGAGAGGCCATTGCTGTGTGAAGAACTCTGCCCTGCAAATCCCTTTTATGCTGCAGCTGTCCTACAGTTTGTGCCACCATTAAAATGAAGCAAAAGTGGGATTTTAGAGAGGTTTTTGGGGGTTGGTCACCCTCTATTCCCATGGGAAGCTCCAGCTAGTGATCCCCATGGAGAGAGCAGGGGAAGTTTCCAGTCTGTGCTGAAGGGAAAACAAGGAGGGATTGCCCCACCCTCAGAGCTCAGCCCTGCCCCGGGGGCACTGCCCATCCCCAGGGTGGTGATTCCCACCAGGAGCTGACCCTGCTGGCTTCAGGAGCCCCGGGAGTTCCTCCTCCCATGGCCCAAGGCAGGTGAGTCACAGCCCATGTGCCCCACCCTGTCCAGGACCCCTCTGTCCCCATCCCATGACCACACCAAGGCTGAAGCACCCCGGATTTCCCAACCCAGCCAAATGTCAGCGTTTCCCTGAGTCATTCCCTGGCACCACAGCAGTGGCACTGCTGAACCAGTGCCAGGTCACTGCTTGGGGTTCCAGCTGGGCGTCCCTCATGCAGGGAGCTCAGTGGGGCCAGAGCAGCGTGACAGGGACAGGGACAGCAGCACTGCAGGGCCATCGATCCCAGGCCTGTCAAGGCCAGTGGTAACACAACAGTCAACAAGACACATGCCCTGAGGCAGACCTCAAATATTAAATTCCCCAGTGGAGAGGAGTTCCCGACTTTAATAATTATCCTTCTGCAGCACAGGCCCTTGAAATCTTCTGATGGAAAGTGCATAATTTAAGTGCAAGGTACTTGTATTGTTGTTAGTGGTTAGTGGTGAGATCTGTGCCAGGTCTGCTCTCCTTTAACATCTTCATTTGATCTGAAAGAGGGAGGGTAAAGAGCCTGTTAATTAAATTTGCAGAGGATATGAAATGGGAAGGTGCTGCAAATCCTGGTGAGGACAAAGAGCTAAAAGATAATGCACTGGGAAAGAAGGGTCAGGCCTAGGAAGGAAATAGCCAAATGAAATTCATTCTGAACAAATGCAAAGTAATCCAGCTGGGGAAATATAATTTAACACCATGGAGACTGGGAGAGAGACATTTGGAGAGCAGTAAGAGGGAGCGGCCTGAGGGACAGCAAATTACAGCAGGATTTGGGAAGGGTGGTGGTGGGAAGGGCAGGAGCTGAGCACAGACAGCACCCAGGCCTTTCTGACCTGGAAAGAGGGCAGGTTTCCTGTCAGTGTGCCACTGAGTGCCACCCTACCCGTGTATGCCAGCTGTCATGGGGCCAAAAGATGCCAGCACTTCAGACAAACCAGGGATATTTGTGTGGGGGGCAGCCCAGGGCCAGCTGGGGCCATCAGGGCGCATGGGGGATGTGACAGAACCCTAAATCCTCAATGTCTCCTTCCCCAGGGCGCACCCACGGCTGCGGCCCCACCCTTGGATCAGGCCCTACAGCTGAGAGGGCCAGGACAAGTTCCAGTTTGTACTGGGGGGGTCACAGCCCCCTGGAAGGGAGGGGGCTCAGCCCCAGGCTCCCATCCCAAACTCCAGGGCACAATGCAGGGGGCAGCTCCTGGAATGTCACAGCTGCTGTCCCTCACCCTGCAGCCAGCACAACACCACCTCAGGAGTCACCTGTGGGGGAATTCTGCCTGCAACCTCTCCCTGTCACTGTCACCTCCCTGTCCATCACCCTGTGCAGGGACACTGCTGTCCCTTCACGGCCTGTCCTAACGTGGGACCAGCTGCTCCCAGAGCATCCCTGCCATGGCACTGTGGCACTGCACTGTCCCCGAGGGCTGGCCCCTGGCCCTGTGGGACACCGGCAGTGTGTGCCAGGCTCCACACCCTGGGACACTACGGGCACATCCCCTGGCATAGGTGGGGACATTCCCCGCTCCCCGTGCACTCCCGCCGTGCCCAGGCAGCCGTGGCGAGCAGACAGCTCCATTTAGGAGGTGCAGTGAGTTTCCAAGAAATCCCGCTGCCTTCTGAGCCAGCTTGGCATGAATATTTCAGCACAGCTGCCTGGCCTCGGGTACGGCGCCGTGTCCGTGCGCAGCCACCACGGGAGCGTCCCTGCGCCCGTCACTGCTGCCCGTGCTGGCACCCGCCTGCCCCTGCCCCTGCCTCTGTCTCTCCCGCTGGGTCACCCCAGGGTGGCCGAGCAGCGCCCAGGAGCCGCGCTGACAGTCGTGTCCTCATGCCAAAATCACAGCCTGGCAGCTCGGGCACAGCTCGGTGCCCACCCCGTGCTCCCGGGCGGGCTGAGCCGGCCCCGTGCCCCCTGCCCAGCCCGGGGCAGCGCTGGCACCGTGCCCCCTGCCCAGCCCGGGGCAGCGCTGGCCCCGTGCCCCCTGCCCGCTGCTCGCCCCGGGGGGGCTGAGCTGGCCCCGTGCCCCCTGCCCAGCCCAGGGCAGCGCTGGCCCCGTGCCCCCTGCCCAGCCCGGGGCAGCGCTGGCCCCGTGCCCCCTGCCCGCTGCTCGCCCAGGGGGGGCTGAGCCGGCCTCGTGCCCCCTGCCCAGCCCGGGGCAGCGCTGGCCCCGTGCCCCCTGCCCAGCCCGGGGCAGCGCTGGCACCGTGCCCCCTGCCCGCGTCAGGAGCGCGGCTCGGCGGAGCAGCCACACGTCTGCGGGGATGTGTGTGGGGGGCACGGCTGGGGAGCCAATGCACCGTTCATTAGCCTCGCTCCGCCTGCCCTAATTGCCTGCTCAGGCTGAAACAATTGTGTTAGAGGCTGCTCTGCCTAATTATTATTGTTCTTTTTAAAATAACGGGGGAGGGAGAGCAAGGGGGAGAGGAGAGGGGAAGGGGAGAGCGAGCAGGAGGGCAGGAGGGCAGGGGGACGGGAAGCCGGGCAGGAGCAGCGTGCAGGATAAGTGACTTGTTTAATGACTGGAGCTGCGGGGCTGGTAGGGAATAAACAGGTCTGAAATTGGTTTGCCCCCTCCCCGCCTCCTGCCTGCCCCCCTCTCCTCTCCCATTGTTTATTTCCGAGTGATCAGAGGGAGAATAAAAGCCCATCTCGTGTAATAGAGGCAGAGGATTTAATCTGTGTGCCTGGGACTTCGGTAAACTGCAAACATCGATCCGAGCCGGTGGGGAGAGAAAAGAAATTTACAGGCCAATAAAAATATATTAAAAAACTTCCCCTGCCCTCTCGCCGGGGTGGGGGCGATACCACTGGGCTGCGGGCGGGGAGACGAGCCCGGCTGTGGCACGGAGTAACCCAGGGGACTGCGGGGGACCCCAGGGGCTGGGCCCGAGCCCGGGGACAGCAAGAGGCCCCGCTCAGCCCCCCCCCCCGCTAGCCCGGGAGTGCTGCAGGGCCGGCGGGCTGAGAAGCAAAGGGTCTGGCAGCCAGTCTGACACTTAAGGAATTAGCTCTGCATCATTTGGAGTTTTCTGCTCTACTAATTTTCAGCCAGCTCCTCATTTGGGTCTTTTTCCCCCCACATTTTAAAGGGGCAGCATCCTGGATTGCTGGGACCTCCTGGGACTCGGGAGTAGGGCTTGGTGCCGCTTCTCTCTCCCTCTCTTGGCAAAACCGGCACATTCTTCCCTATTCTCCAGCAGATCATTTCCACATCGTGTTCCCTTCCCCTGCTGGCATTTGCACAGCCCAGGACGCTCCCAGCTCACCTGTGGCATCACCCCTGTGCCCAAACCCTTCACTCGGCAAACAAATCCACCCGGCTCCGACTTTGCCCTTTGCTGTTTGCTTTGGGCTCGCACCTGAGGTCTGCTCTGTGCTTCCTGTCGGCTGATGAAAGCAGAATTTCAGCCCTCTGTTGACCGAGAGTGCACTTTAGACTTTTTTTTTGCGGGGGAAGAATGGGGGAATGTTTGATCAGAGGTTTGCATTCCCCACACCCAGCTCACTGTGCCGGGCACAGCGGGTGAAAACATCGCCCTGCCTTGGGAGAGAGAGAACAGGGGACATTTCCTTCTCGTGCTCCATCTGCTCGGAGCTCAGAACACCCCAAAGCGCAGCTGCCGTCAGCAGGATGTCCCTGCTGGCAGGACCCGGCTGGTGGGGTGGCATCCTGTGCCCTCTGGTACCAGCTGCAGCTGCCACGGGCACAGCAGCCCTGGCTGCCACCACTGTGCTGGCTCCTGCCCTGATCCTGCTTTAGTGCTCGCTCCAGCTCTGCTGCAGACAATGTCCCAGCCCGCTGTGGGGACAGTGGCAGTGCCCAGGGACTGGCAGGAGCTGCCTGGGAGCAGGCAGAGGCTGCGGCGGGCAGATGTGCCCCGAGGCTGCGCTGTGACCCTTCCAGCTCTGCTTGTCCCACCCCCCACCCCACCCCTCACCCCTCTCCCGGGAGCCTCCGAGGACACAAAATTCCAACAATCGTTCTCCTTCCCTGCCCACCCTGCCCGGCACCCAGCAGCCTATTATCAACAAAGGAAATCAATGAAATTAAAAAAAAAAAAAAACAAAAAAAAAACCCCAAACAACAAAAAACCCACAAAATAACCCCAAAAAACCCAAACCAAAATAAACAACAAACAAACAAACAAAACCACAAAGAAACCCCCCCCAAAAAAAACAAAAACAAAAAAAAACAACACCCTAAGAGAAGCCAAGCCAGCAGCTGGGCCTAGACTCCGTTGTTATCCCAGGCCTAGACTCGGCTCCTATCCCAGGCCTAGACTTGGTTCCTGTCCCAGGCCTAGACTCGGTTCCTGTCCCAGGCCTAGACTTGGTTCCTGTCCCAGGCCTAGACTCCGTTGTTATCCCAGGCCTAGACTCGGTTGTTATCCCGGGCCTAGACTCAGTTCTTATCCCGCATGAGAAGGACCAGAAATTGCCCCCAGGCGGCTCGGGGCTTTGCAGCTCGTTATTGATGGGCATCGATAGCCTCCAGGCACTGCTGGCACAGGCAGGCAGACAAAAATCCCACTCCAGACATCTTCCTGGACTGCCCAGCTTCCTCAAAACTGCGGGAGGGATCCCTGGAAGAAATCCAGCTGAAGAAATTGCCCAAGAAATCAGATCAGAGTCCTTCTGCTGGCGTGGCCGCAGGGGCAGGGCTCTCACGGGAATGTGCCACCCTGTGAGCGCTCCCTTTGCTCCGGGCCTGGTGGCCCTTTTAGAGCCAGAAATGACTCTGTGCCTCCCCAGACCCCTTTGGCTGAGCCCCTGAGGGCTCTTTCAGGAGCTCCAGTTTGGATTTGATCCCACCACCCCATGCCAAATTCCCACATTCCCCTACCAGAATTCCCTGGGATTGCCAGTCCTGGGAATCACCATCACTCCCACTCTGTGCCCACCTTCATGGCCAAAGGCACCTTGGCAGTGCTGCCAACTCCTGCTGCCCTGGGTGGTGTCTGGGAGCCCTCAGCCTTCCCTGCCCTGCCCTGCCCTGTGCTGGCCGGGTGCAGCCGCTGCCCACGGGCAGGGGACAGGGACAGCAGGAGCGCTTTCCTGGCAGCCCATGGCACAGGGACCCCTCTGCTCCCCACCCCGAGCTCAGCACCCCCTCCAGCCCTGCTCCCCCTCCAGTTCCCGTGAGGCTGCTTTGCCAAACTCCCTTTTCCAGGCAATTTGTTGGGAACATTCCCAGCAAAATCACCTTGGAGTGCAGCTGCCTTTCCTGTGGCACTGCCCCGCTGGCTTCCTTGAGCAGGCTGCGGTGCCACCCCCGCGGTGCCATCCCTGGTCGGGGCAGTGTCACCAGGGCTGACACCTCAGAGAAGAGGGAGAGAGAATTCCTCCGAGGGGAGACCCCACGCTCCCTTTCAGAGGAGCAAATGTCCTTTAATTGCCCATTTAAGGGACATTTCCGAGCCATTGTCCCTCCTGTCTGAGCGCTCCGGGCACAGCCAGGGCAGGAATTGGCTCCAGGCTTCCCTGGAGTGGGCAGGGAGAGCTGCAGAGAGCCCCTCTGGAGCCGGGCTGGGAGGGCTGGGGGGGCTCACCTGGAGAGGAGAAGGCTCCAGGGAGAGCTCAGAGCCCCTGCCAGGGCCTAAAGGGGCTCCAGGAGAGCTGCAGAGGGACTGGGGACAAGGCATGGAGGGACAGGAAATGGCTTTCCACTGCCAGAGGGCAGGGATGGATGGGATATTGGGAAGGAATTGTTCCCTGGGAGGGTGGGCAGGCCCTGGCACAGGGTGCCCAGAGCAGCTGTGGCTGCCCCTGGATCCCTGGCAGTGCCCAAAGCCAGGCTGGATGGGGCTGGGAGCAGCCTGGGACAGTGGAAGGTATCCCTGCCATGGCAGGGGTGGAACAAGGTGATTTTCTGTGTTTCTACAATTTGTAGGATCTCTCCCTGGGCACAGGTCCCTCCTGGCAGCCCGGGGTGACAACTGTGGGCTCAGCTTTGACTCTCCCAACAAGGGAACTGAAGGCTTCAGCCCAGAACAGAGCCCTTGTGACATCTCCAGGGTGGCAGGTGACACACCTGAGCAGCCAGGGAAGAGGCACTGGGTGGGTGCTGAGGGTGCAGCACCTCTGGGAGCACCAGGGAGCAGGGGAACACCATTCCCAGCTGGAAAAACAGACATTCTCTTGTATGGAGACCAACAATAAAAGCCCTGGCCTTGAAGAGAGATGAGTGGAGAGGGACGAGGTGAGAGCTTTGCAGAGCCAGGCCTAGCACTGGGAAAGTGATTAGCGAGTGATTATTCCCGACTTCTCATTATGTACGAGCAAAATGAAATTATCCTGCAACTCATTGAAGGCATACAAAGGGAAGAACCTTCCCCCGTGGTGCCTTGTCACGGGGAGGAGTTCCTGGGAGAGCAGCTCTGCCCACAGCTACCAACCACCAGGATGGGAGACTGGAACAGGCACGGGGGCATCACCTCAGTTACTGCCGCCCTCGTTAATCACTCTCTGCTGGCCAGAGCAACTCTGCTCCCGGTGCAGCCCCTGCCCAGCTCGCTGATGAGATTATCCCTACACGAGCAGGTCAGGAAGGATGCAAGAGAATCCCAAGGGAGTGGGACGTGGCTGGGAGCAGCTCTCAGGATCGGCGAGTGACAGCGATCAAGATGTCGAGTGACAAACGCCTGACGGTGCAGCTCAGCAGCCCCAGCTGGCACAGGGAGCAGCTGCCTGGAGAGGGCAGGGGCTGCCATTCCCCGAGGGAAAACGGGCATGGAGGAGCTCCCAGCAGGTGGGAGGCACAGCAATGCTGGCAGGGTGGGCTCCTCTTCCAGGTGCTTCCTCTGGAATGAAGAGGAGCAGTGGATGGCGGGGCTGAAAAAGCGGGCAGTGAGGGGGGATCAAAGTGACACAAGAGATGAGGAGGGAAGGGATTGAGAGGACATCCAGGAAAGCACCAGGAATCCAAAGAGGCAGCAGCAGCTGGAGGCAGTGGTGCCATCCTTGGCATCAGGAAAGCAGCAGCTGGGAGAAGGAGGGACCCTGACCTCCCACCCGGCTGTGCGTGCCAAGGAATGGCTGCAGCTGCTTCCCAGGAGCGTTCCCTCAGCTCTGCGGGAGCATTCCCTCAGCTCTCCAGCAGCATTCCCTCAGCTCTCCAGGAGCACTCCCTCACTTCTCCAGGAGCGCTCCCTCAGCTCTCCAGCTGAAGATACAACACAAGAACATCTCCGCAGTTTGAAAATCAAAAATTTTTGCTGGGAACAGAAGAATCTCTGTGTCCTTCCCCACACGTGTGCTGTAGGGGCAGAATCCAGAGCCAAGGACCAACCCAAAAAGATATGGATGTGGGGCAGGAGATTGCTGATAGTTCGGAGCCAGCCTGCGCTGTCTTGTGGTGCCTGGTGTCTTCAGTGTAATCTAAATTATTTTGCCTTTTCAAGTTAAAAAAAATAATTAAATCAATATTTTTGGTGCTATGAGCAGCGCTGGAAATCCAGTGGCTTCCTAAATTCTTTTAGTCCAGGTGATTTTCCAAGGATTCAATCCAACTTGTTTCACTTAGAATTTGAAGAGATGGTTGGCTTTCAGTTTTGTTTGAAATCTTTGAATGCATTGATTAATGATGGATTGATTAACTGGGGTAAATCTTTCAAGGAGCTGGGAGCCCTAATCACTGTCACCTTGCCAAGGTGTCCATGGGAAGAGGCAAATCCCTGATGTCCCCAAGGCCCCTGAGGACAGCTTGGGGTTCCCAAACCACACCAGGCTTTTCACCTGGGGGTGGTGGGGTCAAGAGGCCACAGCCCGTGCTGGAAACCAAACCTCAGCAATCCCAAAGAACTGAGTTCATGGGGAAAGGTGGGATTTGTCCTCCCAGAGCTGCCACAGCAGGGCTTTGGTTCCCTTCAGCAAGTGACGCTGCAGCAGAGTGACATTCCCAATATTTCTGTGCTTTCATGATGTGAGAGCTTTCCCAGCTCATTTCCCTGCCCAGCTCCATGGCCACAGCAGCAGCAGACTGCTCTGGGAGGGTCACAAACTGAATTCCTTGTGCTGGGGCCTGGTTTTCCTGAGTGGAATGTGATCGCAGAGAGGTGAACTGCTGAATTTGTAACAGGAAACCACAGCCTGAGGAGGCTGTGGGTTCTGGGCAGCTTATCTGATGCTCTCTCAGGGCATCACCCAGGGCAGCTCCTGGGGTGCCAGAGGGGCTGAAACTCCAGCAGTGTTGAGATTCTGGAGTCCACACAAGAGCAGGACACCCGATACAATAATAGGCAATAGAGTGTCTGATAAAGCTGGGGCATCTCCAGGTGAGAGCAGCGTGCTCAGCTCAGCAGAATTGCAGGCATTTCACCCAGCCTGGAGCTGCTGCCTGGGCGGGATCCAGCAGCAATTCCACAGGGCAGCATGCTGGACTTCAAGGACCTGCAAGGACAAAGCCCTTTCCCTGGTGGAATCCCCCCAGCACATCCCAGGGAATCACAGAGACCAGGAAGAGCCCTGGAGCCTGGGTGGAGAAAACAAACATTGCTCCAGGGGAGGGCTCAGCAATCCATACCCAAACTCACCTGGTTTGGTTCTCATTTGAATATAAACTCGGCAGGTGGCAGGAATTCCTGGAATAAAGAGGAATAACAAAGGGCTGTTGTCATCTCAGAGCAGCCCTGAGTAGGCTGGCAAAACAGCCAGGTGGGGAAGGGATGCTACAGCCATCTGAGAACTTTGGGAATCTCAGAATCGTGGAGTGGGTTGGGTTGGAAAGGACCTTACAGCTCATCTCATCTCATCCCACCCCTGCCATGGCAGGGACACCTCCCACTGTCCCAGGCTGCTCCCAGCCCCAGTGTCCAGCCTGGCCTTGGGCACTGCCAGGGATCCAGGGGCAGCCACAGCTGCTCTGGGAACCTGTGCCAGGGCCTGCCCACCCTCCCAGGGAGGAATTTTTCCCAACCTGACCGTGGCTGATGGCCCTGATCAGCTGAGGATCCCTCCCCTAAAACCAGCCACAGCTGTGGCAGCTCTGAGGTTGGATGTCCCCACTGCTGCTCCAGCATCTGCATCCTCCTGGGGATGCCATTCTAAGCCAGCCCAGGCCCTGCAGAAGTGGGGAATGGAAATGTGGATGTGGATAAATCTGGCAGTGTGGGTGGGTTTCAGTGGCTGTGAGTGCTCTGAGGGAATTCCAGCACTCCTGCAGACGTAGGACAAGGCCCTGGGAAGATTCCGAACACATTCCCACTCTCAGGACACAACAGGAGGTGTTGGCACATTCCAAGATCTTCGCAAAGAGCAGCAGCAGTGGCTGCAGGAGCCCCAGCTCTGGAAAAACATCCTCAGTGTGCAGTGGGCGGGAGAAGGGTTTGCCAAGACAGCCCCTTAATTAGTGGGGTGCAGGTGATCTTTCAGGTCCTTTCCAAACCAAAGCATTCCAGGATTTTATGACTTTTCAGGCAAAGTAACAGCAGGGAAATCCTTGCTTCCCTCCCCTGACTGGGGCACTGCATTCCCAGCTTTCCAGGGCTCTCCAGCACCCCAGGGATGGATGGGATTGACTCCGGAGGGCTCCCAGCAGCCCTTCCCCCCAGCCACCTCCATCCCCACCTTCAGCACTTCCAGTGGCTCCTGTACTCCCAAAGGAAAAGTCTTGGCCTGCATGGAAGAGCAAAGCCCCAGAGTGTGTCTGAGGCTGCTGGAGGTTCTCAAGTCTCCTTTCCAGCAGTGGGAATTACTCAGCACCTGGAAGGCCCAAAAGCCTGTCAGGAGAGTCAGAGTCACTGGGATAACCCTGAAACCTTTCCCATTTCTGATGTCTAAAGGCCAGATTCCAACCTGGAATTCACACATCTCCTGAAAATCACTGTAAGAGGTTTTTTGGGGAGGAGAACTGGGAGCTCTCCATGTCCAACCTCCTCAGGGAGCTGGGAGGCAACTGGTGCTCAGGGATGCTCCCCAGTTCAGTGCTGCTGGAGCCATCCCTCCCAGTACTGCTGCACTTATCCCCTAGGTTAGGTGTCCCTGAGGAATGAGAGGAACTCCTTCTGCCCTGAGCTGAGGATTTGGATGCACTGGGAATATCAAGGAGGATTTTGGAAGTGGAGCCCCATGAGCTGAGAGCTATCCAGAGATAGCTCAGGGATCCCAAGGCACCCCACTGCACCCAGGGATCCCTGCAGCTCCCCACTGCCCCTCGCCAAGGCAGCAGGAACAAATCCAAGGGGAAGCAGAGCAGAGGAGAAAGCTCTGGAGGGGTTAACGTGCTCTCGAGCATGGTTCAGTGAAATTGTCAAAAAATCCCTTCTGACAAATTGCCTCAGAAGAGAGGAAAAAAACCTAAAGAGCCGAGTGCATGGTAATGATTTCTGAAAAGTTCCCCGGCACCAAAATGGCCAAATACCATTAGCAAAGCAAATTGTGTTTTGTGCACATAATTCACACCAGAACACGGAATTCAGGCCCGTTATTAACGGGACACGAAGCCAAGGCTGCCAGGGAGCTCTGCCTGACTGCAGGGCTCAGCTGCAGCAGGGGAAGGCTCAGCCCCAGCCACATCCCTGGCAGATCGGGAATGCTGTGGGACTCTCCAGGCACATCTCAGCTCCACCCAAAGCACCTCGGTGTCCTCCTCCCGTCTGGGGAGTGCCTCTTCAAAGCGGGCTGCTCGCAGGACATCAGCACCTTCCCGACGCTCATTTTCCCAGGCTTTTTGATCCGCACGGAGCCCGGGGCTGGCTCTTTGCATGTCCCGAGCCTCGCCGGTGCCTCCCGAACCGGCCCAGCCCGACGGAGCCCTGCTCCACCCCAAAGCTGCTTCCCGGGTGATGCCTCAGGTTTCAGCTTTTATATTTTCACATTCTGTGCTGCTTTAGTGTGTGGGTCTGAGCTTCACATGAGGGGATGCTGAGCTCTCTGCACAGAGCAGGGAGACAAAACAATTCCTGCTCCAGCTGGGCACCAAGGACAAATGATCCAAAGCTCAGCCCAGGAGCACAAACAGCGTGGGCTGGAGAGAGGAAAAGAAGCAGGGTGGGAGTGCATGGGCTGGAGCTGGAGTGGGACAATGAACTGCAAGGTGCAAATGGAGCAGAACTGATCCCAGGGAGAGACCCCGTGCCCGGTGGTGCATTTTGTGCCCATCTTGGGTGCAGCCCTGGCTGGGCTCTTGTGCTGCCCAAGGTGGATTTATTGAGGCCTCCTAATAAATCCCTGCTTTATTGTTTAACTCCTCTAGTCTCTGTTCCAGGTCAGCCTTCTCAAGGCATCAGGGGAGGACCTGCTGGGCAGCCCCAGACACTGACTCCAGCTGCTCATGGAAGAACATCTCCTGTCCTCCTCCATGGCCTGACTCTGACACATTCCTGGTGTGTCCAGCACGCCAGGAAAAACAACATTCAGATGGAGCTCGGAGCAGGGGGCTGATGGAGCAGCCTTCAAATATTCCCTGGCTTGTGATGAAGCTTTGGGAATGCTGTGGTGGAGCTGCTGTGGGATGGAAACCCAGGCACTGCCCACTCTTCCGAGCCATCCGCCATGCAAATCCCGCTGTTGGGATGAAATTGAAGCCATCCACGGCTCCACAGATCCTGGGATTTGTGGCAGGCCTGGTGGCTCAGCCCAGCGAAACCCTGGGGCTCTGGGTCGGGGAGGGCTGGTCCTGCTGCTGGTCCTGTCCCGGTGCCGGCGCTGGCATCCCGGCACAGCGGGGCACCGAGGTTCGTGCCAGCCCCGCCGGGTGCCAGGCGCCAGCCCAAAGGGCAGGGAGGAGCCCGGCTGGGCAGCCAGGCTGGAATTCGGTCATGGAAAGGCTCTGGAATTCATCAGCTGTGCCCCAGGCCAGGCAGGATTGTAATAAACACCTTCTTTGAGTCCTGTAGGTAGAAGTTACATGAAAATTACCTACTTTAAAAGCGCATTAGCATTTCAAAGGCAGACATTAGGAGACAGCCGAGCGCGATGACTGCGCACTGGCAGGGCTCTGCTTTGCCTCTTTATGCACCCCGACGCTTTTCATCTCACCCCGGCGTGTCGTTCCCTGCTGGATGGGCCAGGAGCTCGCAGGAGCTCCCAAACCACTCCCGAGGCTTCCCGTGCCGGATCGGGAAGGAATTACTCCAGCAAGTCCTGGTGCTCCTCATTATTCGCCCTCAAAGGAGCGGTGGAGGAGGCTCCTCCAGCGGGTTCTGCAGCGGCAGAGGTCGAGCCGAGAGGGTATCCCCGGTCCGGGTGATGAACAAAGCTCTGCCCTGCCCCGGTGTCCCCGGAATTCCCGAGCATTCCCGGCGCTCTGATCTCCAAAGGCAGAGGACAGAGATGGAAGCGCTCGGGGACATGAAACGGCCCTTCAGGGAAGGAGCTGAGCAAAGCAGAGCTGGCTAAAAGCGAGCTCAGGGTGGCCCGGGAGCGGGGTTTTCCCTGTTAAGTGGCGAGGAAGAACCAGGGACATCAAATGGAGGGATGGAGCAGCCGGACTAACCATGGCCAACCCTTTCCTGTGGCACGGGGATGGCAGGACTTGGTGGCACTGGCGGGACTTCGTGGCCCTGCACAGGTGAGCCCAGAGGGTGATTCCCTAAATGAGCAGCTGACAGATCCATCAGGGAATGTACACAAAGGAACAGCTGGGATCTGTGCCTTGGGAAGCCTCCGAACAGGAGCTGCCCTGTGGCTGCTGGAGGCTGCAGCCAGGGCAGGTGTACCTGCTGCCTTGCCCTGGTGATAAGAAACCTGCGAGGGATGCTGCTCACTTCCAAGAATTTAAAAGGTTCATTAAAACCTTACCAAAAATACAACAGGAGATTGAATAGAGAAAATATTACAGCACCAGGAGCAGAGGATTTCCCCACCATGTGCTCACCCACACAATGGAGGTTTCACCTTTTAACCCTTTAGCCCCCCAGAGTTCTGTCCATGGACTCCTCCTTCCCTGCCCAGTGGTGGAGATCATTCCTGACACCTTGATTGGGGGTCAGGTGCTGCCACAGCAACGAGTGACCCCCCCAAATGTCCCAAACCCAGGGCACCCCCGATAACAACACAAGGGGGGTAAAACACAACTATAAATCTAGAAAACTTCTCCTAACATATAGATATAATATTTGCCTTTTAATTGTGAGAGTCAGCCATGGCATTACTCATCTGTCACAAACCCTTCCCTGGCACTTCCCAGCTCCAGCTGGCAGCCGAGCCAAGAGCAGGAGGCATGCCGGCTCTCCCCGGAGCTGGGTCCCAGGGGGAGATGGAGGTGCCGATAGCACAGAGCCGAGGTGAGGGCGGGGTGTGTCAGCCAGCAGGGAACAATGCACAGATATCTCGGATCAACAGAGCTCCAAGCTCAGGAATAACCCCCGGGACTTGCAGGGAATGTGGAGCCTTCCTGCCTGTGCTCCTGTTCCCGGGGAGGGCTCTGAGGCTCATTTTGTGTGAGATGCCACTTGCAGGTCACCCAAACTTCCTCTGGAGCTGCGTGCGCAGAGCGAGGCGAGGGAAGGGAGAGTTATCTCTTGCCAGAGTAATTACTCCTTGTTTTCCCAGATAATACTGGGGGAATTTGAATATGGCCATTTTTCCTGCTCCTGCTGCAGCTCTGAAGATTGTGCTGCTGTCATCTGTGAGTTCTTATCGCTTATCTCTGCTCTTTTATCTTTGCCACTCATTTCAATGTGTTTAAGGCTCCTGCAGAGCCTTGTCTCTGCTCCAGGGAGCCTCTGCACAGCTCCCAGGAGCTGTGGGCCCCTGACGGCTCTCAGCAGCCACTCCAAGGTGCCAAAACTCTGCCCTGAACCTGGAACGTGCTCCAAGACCTTCAGCAACTTTCTTATCAAACAGGAATTAGCCTCAATCCTTCCTTTCCGGGTTTTCCCTAAGAGACTGGCTCTCCGGGCTCTGGCAGCTGAGCTCTGCACCAAGGCAGGCACTTGGCACTGCTGGGCCTGCCACGCGGTGTTGGACTCTGCTGGTCCTGGGAGCTGGAAAATCAGGATTTTGAGGGGCAGGGGCTCAGCCCAGCGCGTCTGTAGGCAGGAGAGAGAAAGGCGGGACTGTGGGGGGCTGGCAAAGGGGGCCAAGCCCACCTGAGAGCCCCAGGCAGCTGCAGCTCCGGAGGTGGCTCCAGCCCCATTCCCTGTCCTCTCACTCCTCCATGTCCTCGCCCTGCACACCTAAACCTCTGGATAAACAACGCCTTCACCCTCTGGAATTTGCTCTCGTTCCCTTTTTCTGTGGGCTGGGGTCGTTGCTGCCTGGGGGTCTGAGGGGAGGCCCAGGTGGAAAATTCCATGGGCTAAACCCCCTTCCCACCAGGAGGTGCAGATCCGGGCTCCGTGCCGGGCTCCGCTCCCCCTGGAGGGCTCCAGGATGTGTCTCCCCGAGCTCTGGGGGGGCTCTCCCGGCGCGGGCTCCCCGTGTCAGGTCGGATTTCTCTGCGGGGAGCCGGGAGCAGTTCCTGTGGAACGGGATCGTTACCCACACGTCCCACTAACACACAAACCCTGCCTCACCAGTGCTCCCAGCATCCCAGCGGGGCTGGGGGCTGCAGCCCTCGCAGGGAAGGGATTGGAGCACACTCTGCCTTTGGAGCAGGATCTTCCATCCCTCCTTCAAATTAAAAAAATCTCCTGTGCATCCATCTCCTCCGCCACGGGAGGCATTTCCCAGCCGCCATAACGGATTTGGAGCCGGGACCCAGGAGATAAAATAATTTACTAATTGGAAGTGGCACCAAACATTTTGCCTCTTGCCCTGGCTGTGATCCCGGGGGCAAGTGGCTGGCAGCTCTCCAGGAGACAAAGCGAAGGCAGCACCGAGGTGGCCGGGGTGCCACTCCGGGAGCCCCACCCCGTTTGTCCCCAGCACTCTGTCACCTTTAATTACACCCAGAGACGCCCATCAAAGGCAGAGCCGGGTGCACGGCTGAGGAGGAGTGACAGGGCTGGTGCAGAGGAATTTCACACAACAGCCCAGGCATTTTCTAGCTCACTGACTCGTTTTCCCTGTTTTCTTTTTCTTTTTTTTCTTTTTTTTTTTTTTCCGGATGGTTTTGCACTTGGCAGCCCTGGGCAGGCTGGGGGAGAGCACAGATTCCTCCAGAGCCAGGAGAAGCCAAAACTCTTCATTCACTCATCTCCTCATTGATTCCCTCCACAACATCTGTGTATTCACCAGGATGCTCCGCCAGGCTCGGAGCTGTGCTCACAACAGCTTGGTGGCACTGGGTCCCTGCTCCCAGGTGGTGGCACTGGGGGGCTCTCAGGTGGTGGCCCCTGGCCAGCATGACAGCCCTGGGCACCTGGGGGTGACACCTTGAGCTGGGGGTGCCTTTTTGCAGCTGGACAACATCTGGCACTGTCACCACCACCCTGCCCGTGTGTCTCCACAGAGGGAGTGCCCAGAGTCTGTCACCTGCTGCTCGGGGAGGGCATCTGACCCCTGAGCTCCCAGTGAGGATCCCTCTGACCCCTGAGCTCCCAGTGAGGATCCCTCTGACCCCTGAGCTCCCAGTGAGGATCCCTCTGATCCCTGAGCTCCCAGTGAGGATCCCTCTGATCCTTCAATTCCCTGTGCGGATCTCTCTGATCCCTGTGCGGATCTCTCTGATCCCTGTGCTCTCAGTGAGGATTCCTCTGATCCTTCAATTCCCTGTGAGGATCTCTCTGATCCCTGTGCTCTCAGTGAGGATCCCTCTGATCCCTGAGCTCCCAGTGAGGATCCCTCTGACCCCTGTGCTCCCAGTGAGGATCCCTCTGATCCCTGAGCTCCCAGTGAGGATCCCTCTGACCCCTGTGCTCCCAGTGAGGATCCCTCTGATCCCTGAGCTCCCAGTGAGGATCCCTCTGACCCCTGTGCTCCCAGTGAGGATCCCTCTGATCCCTGAGCTCCCAGTGAGGATCCCTCTGACCCCTGTGCTCCCAGTGAGGATCCCTCTGACCCCTGTGCTCCCAGTGAGGATCCCTCTGATCCCTGAGCTCCCAGTGAGGATCCCTCTGATCCTTCAATTCCCTGTGAGGATCCCTCTGATCCCTGAATTCCCAGTCAGGACCTGCACAAACCTCATCATTTGAGCAGTGGCCTCGAGGCTGTTGCTCAGTAGGTCCAGGGTCTGCCTGGAAAAACCGGCTGTGCCCCATTTTCTGGACATTTCTGGGAACCTGCTCCAAAGGTGGAGCCCCACAACCCATCCTGTGGGATCCACAGCTCAGAGAAGGGCAGGATGGGGATGAGCAGGAGAGGAAGGAACGGGTGGGTAGAGCAAGGGGAGGCTGTGCCAGCAGGGATGAAGTTAGGAAGCCCCATGGACCTGCCATGGGACTAGGGGACACCTCACACCTCCCACTGCTGGCAGGAGCCAGGGCTGGAATGTGGGGGCAGCTCTTGGAAGTGCAGAGCAGGAGCACAGCCAGCTCTGGATCTCAGAAGCATCCAGAGGAACAGGCAGGAGCTGATCCCAGCAATTCCCACTGCACAGGAAGCACAACTCGTGCCCTGGGCAGTGCCCAGCCCTGGGCAGAGACCAGAGATGCTGTGGAGTGTCCTTCCCTGGGGATTCCAGATATCCCCGAGCCCTGGGATGGCCCTGCTGGAGCAGGGAGGTGGCACCAGGTGAGCCCCTCCCAGCCTGCCCCAGTCTGGGATTCCCTGATCCCCTGATTTCCCACTCCCTGGCTGAACACAACAAAGCCACCAGCGGGGTTTGTGGCTCTGTGACATCCCCTGCGCAGCGAGGCGGGCAGAGGCTCAAAGGAACCCTCCGGGAAGGTCTCACCCAAGCTGGCGCTGGTCCGGCCCCGCAGCAGCGGGGTGAGTTCATCAGCGTTCGGCCCTGCCCTGCCCCATCGCAGCCGGGGCTCGCAGCCGCTCCCGCTGGATAAAGGCTTGTCTGGAGTTGCCATCTAGGGGAGCGCACAAAGGCACAGCCTGCGAGGGAGGTGACGGAGCCGAGCACACCAAAAGCCTCCAGGGGCTTTGTGTTTCCAGAGACGCGGCTGCCGCACAAACAGCCACAAAGAATGGAAATAAAGCGACTTAAAGCGCCCCAAACGCAGCTCGGTAATGACAAACACATGGCTTGGAGAGCCTGAGAACACAGAGAGAACCGAGCGTTTATAAACTCCGAGAGATTCGCTGGTGCTGCGAGGGGGAAGCTCCGGGCAGGGATTTCCCCCAGGAGAGGATTTAGGGTCCAATCCTGGGAAATATTTGGATGTTGGGATATAAATTGCTCTGAGCTGTCTGCTGGGATTTGCCCCTTGACTCCCAGGCTGCTGGTGCTGCTCGGGGCAGGGCACACGGGGTGGCCGGACTCGCTCCCCCTGCCCAGTTTCCCGGGAGAGCCTTTCCCAAATGGCCCCTGGCCCGTCCAGCCCCTCCGGCATCAGCCAGGATCAGCTCAGCTCCTCTGGGATCACCCCTGTTCACACGGCATTTCTGCCCCCTCGTTTTGTGGTGGCAAAAGGAGGAGATAAAAGAAGAGCTGGGGTCAGCGCGAGCTCTCCAGCGAGGCTGAATCCGGTTAAATCCAGAGGGTGGAAACAAACTCGGTGCCATTCAGGGAGCGGAGGGGAAAACGCAGGGAAGGAGCGGAGAGCAGAGGAAGATGGGTGAGGGCGGATGGGGGCACAGCCGGTGGCACATCCCTGGTGGCACAGCCGCTCCCGGATCATTCCCCAGCTCTTTCCCCGGTGCCAGCTGGCCCAGCCGGCTGCGGAGGCTCGGAAAGCGCCGGCAGCTCCGCAGACAAAAGGTTCCCCGTATCTGCATTTCTGAGGCGCTTATCGCGGCGGAGTCTCGCTGCTCGCAGCCCTTTCCTCCAGAAGGGCAGAGTGTTCCTATTGTTGTTACACAAATCGCTTCCCCTGCCAGTTCCTTCCCTTCCAGGCTACTGAGTGGAGCTTGGCTCGGCTCCCTCTGGACTAATTTGATGAGAGATAATTATCTTGTTAATATCATCTTATTTTCTTAAGTCCCAGCCTCTCTTTTATTAATTCTGTCAGTCGCGGGTTGTGTTGCTCTTAGGTCCGTGGCTTTTCAAAACACTCTAACAGGCACTTCTGGGAGAAAGCCGGGAAGAGAACAACTTCACCGGGAGAATGTAAATATTGACATTTTTTCACAATGGAGGTTTTTAATCGGCTCCTCCTCGCAGGGTTGGCCGCCGTGGGAACCACTTGGCCACCGTGGCCGCGGGTGGGATGCGGCTGCAGCGGGAGATGCTCGGGACCCGCCGCTGCCTCGGGAAGAGCAGCAGAGGAGCAGGGGCAGGAATCAGGAATTCCGCCTGGAGGGAGCGGGAGGTGCCCCAGGACATGCAAAACGAGATGCCCTCTGTGCCCCGTCCTTGTGGTGAATCCACTGAATGCAGCAGGAAAGGGATGGGAATTGGGAAGAGAGCATGGATGTGGGGTGGTTTGCAGGGAAAGGCTCCATTCTCCCTATCCAAGAACTATCCATCCTTGTTCTGAATCCAGCAGGAAAGGTATGGCAGTTGGGAAAGGAGAGTGGATGTGGGGTGGTTTGCAGGGAAAGGCTCCGTTCCCCCTATCCAAGGGCACTCTGGGACATGGGGATGTGGCCGACCTGAGCCTGTGCAGGGGACAGGGATCCCACAAAACCTTTCTGAGCCTCTCAGAGCTCGTTATCCTTTGCAAGAATGTTTATGGCTGCTGTTACAGTGGGATTGTGTTATCCCAAATAATCCCACACACGGCTCAGTATGGAGCCACACCTGGAAGTGCAGCCCCCAGCACCTATCCTGGGCTCCCCAGCAGGAATGCCAGGCAGGATCCCACCTGCCCTGGCATCACATCTTCCCTGCACCCCTCATCCCCAAGGAAAGAGGGATCCAAAGGATGCCCTGATCCTGCTGGATGCCCCAGCACTGCCCTGGGGCAGGGTGAGGGCGCTCAGCTCCACAGGGATGAGGAAATTTTGGGATTTGTCAGGGAAAAGGAGCCATTTTAGCATCAGCTGAAGGGATAGAGGAACCTTCCTGCTCAGGGCAACTTGAAGGAGGATTTTGTAGGAGAAATGCAATCTTTCTTCCAGTACCACTCCAGATCTGCACAGGATTTTTTCCCCTTGGATCAGGGCCTGAATCCCTCTAAAACAAAGCAGGAGTGGGAATGCGAGCTTGGGAGTGAAGTGTGCTCTCAAGCAATTTTCTGAATCAAGATGGGAATGCAAACCTCTTCTCTTTGACTCGAGGGTTTGATTTTTTTTTCTTTTCCCTTTTCAATAACACAGATCTCAAACTCATTCAAGGCAGGGAAAATGAGGGGGTCGGGCTGACTTCCTCTCTGCCAGGAACAGAATTCCATTAAGCTGCTCCTGCCTGCTTGCAGGAAGGAGCTGTTTGCTCCCAGTTTGTGCTCACGCTGTGCCTGGCGCTGGAGCATCCAAGAGCTTCCCAGGGCTGCATGAAACAATGGGATTTAATATCTGCAGCACGCTCTGAAGCTGTGGATTCCCACTCATTTATTCCAGGGGCTGAACTCATTCCCTGGCAGGGCAGGGAAGTGTTTTCTGCCATGGCAGATGGACTTCCAGCAGTTAATCAAAGAGAATCCCATTTCTCAGCCCATGTGGAGGGTCCTTTCAGAGTCCTATGGTCTGGGGACACCCACAGGCTCCACTGGGCAGAGGGAAACAAGTCATAAAAATGATTCAGGTCTTACTGGGGGGGAGAGAGAGGGTTGAAGCAGAGTTTCTGATTTGGTCATCTCCAGGGAGAAAAAAGAGAAAGAGGGAAAGAGAGATGAAAGGAGGGACAGGGAGATGATGGGTGAGAGAACAGAGTGGAAAGGGTAAGAAGGGAAAGGTGAAGGTGGATGCTCTCCTCAGCTCCCCAGGGAATGGCAGCCTGGCTGCTCCTCCCCTCCAGGCAGGTTTGAGGAAGGTTTGCTCTCCTCGCATGCCAGGCTGCCCTCCTGGGACACAGCTCAGCTCCAGCAGCTCCAGAGGCTCAATGGGAGCCAAGGGCTGCACCTGGATTAGACCTAGAAAAGCAAGTGATGAAAAAGAGACCATATTCCCCCTACTAAAGTGATTTCAGCATTTATTACAATAAAAGGAAAGGCCTGAAGCGTGGGGGCCCGCGGGCCGAGCAGGAGTGTTCCTGTCGAGGATGCTGCAGCGCCGGCGCTGGGGCTGCTTCAGCAGCCATGCCCGATGTTCCTGGTGGAGTGGCACAGCTTCCCTGGGTCAGAAGCCCCTTTTTATCCTGTTCTTTGTCCCTTTGGATTGGTTTCTTTTTGGATCCTTCGTTTGCATGAAGGTTTTAGTTGCTTGATTGGCCATTACAGTTCTGTCCAGGCTGGCTCGTTTCTCTGGGGGGTGCACTTTACTGAGGTGCAATTTCTTATAACTACCCTTTTAACCCCTTTTACCATAACCAAACAGTCCATGCTTAACAATTATCAACTATTTTACAACAGTTTCTAGCCAATTTTTAACACAAGGATACATGGATATATCATAGCAGCTTCATGCCCATTTATTGTATGTACCAAGACATTCCATTGCTCGAGAGGCCACAGCCCCTCTGCCCTCTGCTCAAATCTCCCCTGTTCCACAAAAAAAAAAAAATAAAAAAAAAAAATCCTGAGATCTCCAAAGTGAGGGAAGGTGGCTCCAGACCGGCCAAGCGTCCATCAGCTCACCCCATTCCCAGTGGTGCCCTGCAGGGAAATGAGGCTTGTCCTGCTCCACCCATTCCAGGGCAGGGATGCAGCTGGGATCAGGCAGGATTTGGCTGCTGCCATCAAGGCAAGCACACCCTAAATATGGAGCAAAACCCATGAGGAGCAGGCAGGCTCCTAACCAGCTCAAAGCCTGGCTGCCTGCAGGGGTGGAGCTCCTGAGTGAGCGCCTATTTTTGGTTTTTTCCTCATTTTCTGCCATGCAGCAGCTGCTTTATTTACTGTCCCAGGCTGCAGCCAGCTCAGAAATGGGAATGTCCTCACCTGCTCCTCTCCCAGACCCCTGGCTCTGGGATCCTCAGGAACTCATTTGCACAGGGTTCTGCATCCTGAAGGACTTTATGGAGATTAAATGGATCCATTAGAGTGAGATACCCAGCTCCAGGCCTCGAGGCACCTGGGCCCTGTTTGGTTTTTCTTTCATGTTATTTGTGGGTTTTCCTAATTCTTTTTTTTTTTTTTTTTTTTGAGGGGGGGATGTTATTGTGGTGGGTGGGGTATTTGGGTATTTTTTTTGGTTGGTTTTTTTGTGGTTTGTTTTTTGTTTTGTTGGGGTTTTTTTGGGTTTTTTTTTTTTTTTTGTGGGAAAACTTTTCTAAGGAGAGCTCGTGCATTCAGAGCAAAGCTCCCAGTGCCTCCACTCAGCCCTCAGCAGTTCCAGGTCTCAGCCAGATCCAGGAGATGAGGAGCCCTCAGAAATCAGCAGCGAAATTCCCAGTGCTCAGTTCCTGGCTATAGATGAGAGAGCTGCAGCAGGGATACAGGGACAGGGAAATGTGGTTTTCCAGTCTGGTGTCCAGTCTCTTCAATCCTTCCCACAAAGATTCACCTTCTTTCCTAAGACTTTCCCAGTTTTTCCAGGAATGGAGGGTCCTGCAGGACAAGCCCTGGCTGACTCCACACCAATTCTCAGTGGGCTGGATCTGGAAAAGAAAGGAAATTATGGCCATAAAACCAGAAATACAAACTCAGGGGGTGCAGATTGTTGCTGTTGCAACAATTGTTCAAAATAAGGCACTGACAGTGAGTAAAATCTTCATTTTTTTTTGTGGCTGGTGCTGTCTGTGGTCTTAAAAAAGGCACCATCAAAGGAAAATCCAGTCATGAACCACCAGATTCACCCCCCTGGCTCATCCGTGGACTTCCCCACGTGCCACCCGGTGCTGGCTGCTCCCTCTTGTCCCTGGACAGCAGCTGCCCCTCAGGGCTCTGCCACATGCTCGGGCATTCCCCGTGTGGATTGCACACATTTCCCAGAGCCTGCAAACAGGGGGGTGGGATTAATTCCAGGCAATTTGTCACCCGGGCAGCTCGGCAGGTGGCAGGGATCAGAGGGCACCCGGTGGCTCTCCACGTGCCAGCATCAGGAGCGCTCAGCCCGGAGAACTCCGTGCGTGTTCCAGCTCCCGTGCAGGGCATCCATCATTTTCCTGTTGGTTATCATTTTCCATCATGTGTCTCCTGTGCATTTTTAATTGGTTAATTACTTTATTCATATACTAAGCACACCCTCAAGCCCCAATTATTATCAGCATTAAGTGCTCCGTTCGTGCCATACATCTTCCCCGAGCTCTCCGCGGCCGTTTCCTGGCCCACGCTTCCTCCCTGTGCGGTACCTGCAGCTTCCTCAGCCTCGCTCCGGCCCTCCTCTCATTAGTTTATTATCTCTACCTGCTTATCAGCCCCGCTCCCCAGCTCCTCGTTACTGCCGCCGCAATTAGAGCCCGGCTCCCCTCCCTGGCAGCATCCTCCCGGCTCCTTCCCGCAGCCCTGCCCGGCCCTAATGAACAGCCGAGCTGTTTGTTCACACCTCACCCCGGGGACTCCGTGTGCTGGCTCGCTTTAAAAACCCCGCCTGCGCCCCGGGGAGGAAATCCAAACTCTTCCCTCATCGCTGCTGAGGTTTGGGAAGGGATTGGAATCGGCTGGAGGGAGGGAGGATCCAGGGCCAGGGTGGACAAGGGAGCAGCAGGGACCGGGCTGGGATCAATCCAGGCTGGAGCAGCCCTGGGAGAAGGATTTGGGGCATTGGTGGGAAAGAGCTGCCCCAGAACCCCCCGTGGGCAGCAGGGCAGGGGGGATTCTGCCCCTGTGCTCAGGTGAGACCCCACCTGCAGAGCTGCCCCAGCCCTGGGCCCAGCACAGGCAGGAGCTGGAGCTGCTGCAGCCAGGCCAGAGGAGGCTCCAGGATGAGCAGAGGGATGGAGCAGCTCTGCTGGGAGGAAAGGCTGGCACAGCTGGCATTGTTCACCTGCACAGGAGGAGGAGTGCAGGAGTGCTGACCCTGCCCCTGCTCAGGGATTTATCTGCAAGAACAGAGTTAAACTCCCCCGAGACCCCCAAACACTTCTTGGAGGGGCTTTTCCAGTATTCCCATCCTCTTTCCCCCTTCCTGGAAACCTCGCAAAGGCACCAAAATGTCCTGCCAGGCTTGCTCCCCTCACCTGCAGGACACATCCCATGAGGTTTTTGTTTTGCCACTTTTCCTCCCTGCTGGGGAGCTCGGCTCCCCCTGCTCCCAGCAGTGCTCTGCTCCTTCCCGTGGCTCGCTGTCCCCAAGGCAAACCTCATGGCAGAAATAGGGTCAACTGGAGCATGGCTGGAGGTGCCCTGCCCTTTCCCATGGCTCTGTGATCCCAAAATACCACGATCCCCACCCAGCTGGGAGAGCAGGCTCCCACACAGGGGCACTTTGTGTATTTAAAGCTCTGCCTGTGCTGTAATTCTGTGTGCAACATTAATTATCCAGCTCCCACTGTTGCCATGGCACTCCTTAAAGCCATCAAAGCCATCAGGAGCACGTCCTACCCCAGCCCACTCTCCTGCTCACTCCTGGGCTCCAGCCCCAGCCCCAGGGCCGCTGTTCTGGGTCACCTGCCCCTCTGCCCAGCACAAAGGCCACATTTGGACTTTGGGAAGTTGTGTCTCATTCCCAGGCTGCATTCCAAGAAGTGCCTGACTCCAAACATGCCCATTTTTAGGTCAAATTGCAGAATTACTGTTTCTTTAGCACAACATTGCCCTATCTTTAGAAGCTAAAAGGGATGTTTAGAGTCAGAAGGAGAAAGGAAGAAAGAAATGAAGGGGGTGGGGTGAATAAACACATCCCGAGCCCTGGAAAAGACACAAATATGAGATCAAAAGGGAATGAGCCAAATTCTGAGTAACCTGATGTCTGCAGCATTTACATCCCTCAGAGCTGACACCTGAGACACCCCACAGGCAGTGACAGAACAGAACAGAGGGGGACCTTCCCCCTCCTACCCCCAGCACAGCCCAAATACTGCAGGGAAGCCTTTTACACCTCCCCAGACTGACAGGAGGCCAATTCTGTTTCACCGGCAGTGAGGGTTAGTGCAGAGAAATAAGGATTTGTGCTGGGGAAAGCTTTTCCCAGAACTCCAGAGGGATTTTCCCTCTGTGACAGCACCTCTGGGTCCCTGGTGGGTGTGGGGCTCTCATCTGTGGGGTCTGTGCTCAGTCCAGGGCACAGCAGCACCTCCAGGGCTGGGTTTTGCCCTGAAATGCTTCCAGTCCCTCACACGATGGGAATGGGGCAGCTCTCCCATGGGGAAAGACTGGGAGGGCTGGGATTCTTCAGCCTGGAGCAGAGAAGCTTTGGGGTGACCTCATGGTGGCCTTGCAGGACCTGAAGGAGCCAAAAGAAGATGGAGAGAGATGATTTACAAGGACCAGGACAAGGGGGAATGGCTTCACTGCCAGAGCATGAGTTTAGATTGAATATTAGGGGAAAAAACCCTCCCTGTGACATTTTATGTGGACAGACAGTGCTAGGGCAAGGGGCAATGGTTTTTTAGAAGAGGAGAGATTTAGATGGGATATTGGGAATTAGGAATTCCTCCCTGGGAGGGTGGGCAGGCCCTGGCACAGGGTGCCCAGAGCAGCTGTGGCTGCCCCTGGGTCCCTGGCAGTGCCCAAGGCCAGGCTGGAGCAACCTGGGATAGTGGAAGGTGTCCCTGCCATGGCAGGGGGTGAAGGAACTTCCTAAATCTCTCCTCTTTAGTCTCAAACCATCTCCCCTTGTTAAAGAGGAGATGCTGCCCCTGAGGGGTGAGCCTTTTCCTCATTCCCTGGAGTTTTCCCTCATTCCCTCCTGCCTCTGGCCCCAGCTGGGAGCAGGGAGCTGCAGAGCAAAGAGCTGTGTTTGCTGAGGAGGGAGATGGGAGCAGAGCTGGAACTTCTGCTCCTGAAATGCCATTCCTGACAACGTTCACACCTAGAGCAGCTGGCACCCTTCTCCCTGTGCCAGGGGCTGTGCTGGGAACCAGCTCCTGCCTGGAAGCAGCTCCCAGCTCTGTTCAGAGGCTGTGCCAAGAGCCAGGCAGGATTTGTCCCGATATTATTGGTGATAAAGGAGCCTCCTGTGTGAGAGGCAAGTCCATTTCCAATCCATCTGTATCTATATCTAAAAAAGGCTCAATTTTCCGAGCGCCGCCGTGGATTCCCGGGATGAATTGCTGCCATAGCTTAGCTCCGACTCCATTACAGCCCATTCAAATCCCCTTCATTATCACAAGGAGCAAGGTGACACCAAAAGCTTGTCTCGGGGAATTTATGGCACAGTGGAGACTCTTAGATCCACTCAACCCCATTAAAACCTTCTCCCCTATAAAACATGCACCTTATTAGGCACCTCAGCAGCAGCCCGGCCCTGCTTCCCCAGGAAGGAGCACATTCCAAGGATTCAATCCCTCCCTGCTCCTGGCTTTGCTGGTGAGGAGAGCTTTGTGCAGCCCTTTATTCCCAGCCTGCTCACCCAGCCAGGATAAAAGCAAACACAGCCCACTGGCCAAAGCCAGGCTTTTATTCAGGTCTCTTCCTGCCACAAAGCCTGGAGAAAGGGATTTGGGTTGGAATTGTTGTGAAATACACAATGAAACACCGTGTTTGGGTTTGTTTAGGGCATTGAATTAAAACAAATTTACTCTCAAATCTCTTTAAAAAAACATGACCTGGGATTCCTGCAGCATGTTCTGAATCCCTGACCCTTTCTCCAAGCCGCTCCCTGCTCACAGATGTGCTCAGTCTTCATCTCAGAGAGGAACTTCTGTTCCCATCACAGTTCCCACTGCTCCTTCTGGAGCTGGAGAAGCAGGAGAGGATGAGGAGGTGCTGGGGAAGGACCTGCCAAGGCTGCCCTGCACATTCCCACCTCCATGCCCTCTCCAGATCCACCCTCCCTGCAGCTGGGCTCAGCCTCATCCCTCACCTGAGCAGCCAGGGGATGTTCCTGGGGCAGACAACCCTTCCCACTGGGAAGAGCTGGAATATCTCATCCCTAAGTAAGTGATTCTGCTTTTCTCCCACATTTTGCCTCCCTTTTCACCTCCCAGTCTCCTCCCAGCTCCAGGTTGTGCCCTTCAGGAGTGCAGGTGGCAGCTCCTGCCTGCTCTGAGAGCTGCTGGTTAATTCAGCTAAATCTGTTTGTATTTTTGCCCCTCATTTAGTCCCATCTCACTGTTGTTTGCTGTGCTGGATTATGCAAATCCAAATAAAACCAATGCTGGAGCCAGGAAGGTCAGCAGAGCCCACAGCCACCCCTGCTGTGTCACCTCTGTGCCACTGCTGAGCCCACACTGGGGTGGCTTTGTCCCTTCCCTGTCCTGGGAGTGCTCCAGCTCCTGCCAGCGTCCCCAGCCAGCCCCAGCAGGAGGGACAGTCCCTGTGTGGGGTCACACTCAGCTCTGTCCTGCCGTGATCCCAAGGATCCCACATCCCTCGGTGCTCCTGGGGCGTGCAGGACCCAGCACTTCCCTGCTCTCCCTGGAGAGGGGGAATTTCCCTGGGGAACTGGAGTAGCTCTGCTTTGGGATAAGTGGGATAAGAGTGGTAAAGAAGGAAAGTGAAACCCCAGAAAAAAGCTGAGCAGGGAGAAGCAAAGATCTGTCTGGATCACACAGGCATTCCTGGAACTGGAGAACTGGAGAATTCCAGAGCCATTCCCCGCGGGGGAGGGAGCTGTGAACACCTCAAGGTAACTCAGCTCCAGACGGAGTCAGGTGGCTCCAGAGGCTGTGGAGATCAGGGTGATCCGATGTCCCCATGCAGGAGGTCAGGGATCAGTGATCCTCAAGGAGCTCTGTCCTGTTTATCCCACGGCCAGAGACTTTCCCCAGCTCACGCCCATGTCCACCCCACAATTCCTGGCTGGTTGCGGCACCTCCGTTCAAAACTCATCCAACCTCAAGGGACAACTCCAAGCGAGGGAGGATCACCCACCTCCTCCACGGGTTGTTTATGACTAATTCTCTTCCCTGCTGGAATGTGTCTCCTTTGCAGGTGGAATTTGTCTAATTTCAGCTTCCAGCCACCACATCTTGTTACACCTTTGATCGCCAGATTAAAGAGCTCTCGCGTCTCAAATAAATTCTCTTCTGCTGGGGACTCCCAGCCTTGTGCCAAGCAAGGATTCAAAGTGTTTTTCATTAAGCCTTTCATTAGAAAAGGAGATGTTTGGCTTTGTGTTTTTTTAAAATTTCATTGACTTTTACACCTCTTTCCTGGATTACTTCCAAGTTTTCATTAAGTGTGACTGTGGACCTGGACACTGAGCACACCCAGAGCCCTCCTTAAGGCAATGCATGGTCCCAGAGACCTGGGAAGTTCTTTTCTTTAGGATCATCCAGTTCAGAAGGTCCCACCTGCTTCCTCACACTTCCCTAATCCATGTTCAGCAGCGTGTGGATATCTTTGTTCCTGGAAGTGTGGATCTTCAGTGCATTGACCCAAAATTCAGGCTCCTGGAACAAATTCAGCCTCCAAGTGATTCATGCTGCCCTGGCCACGTTTATCTTCCTGCTGGGCTTTGTATCCTCTTTAATTCTTATCTCTCCAGACTGTGCACTCCCCTTCAGGTCATGGATAAATACTCTTGGCTCTCCTCAGGAAAACCTGGCACTGATCTGATGATTTGGCCTGGAAACTGCTGAGGATGATCCTCCCAGCCCTGAGGGACAGAGAATTCCCTCCACAGCACCTTGCAAGGGTGGTTCACACACCATCGGCACTTCCACCTGCAGGACATCCCCCAGCTCCTGCCTGGACAAAGAGCACTGCAGGGAATGGGAAGCAGGGGTGGAACGGATGGGATGGTGGATGTGTGTCCTGCTGGAGCAGGGATCTGAGGCTGTGCACCTGGAAATTGCTGCCAGGCTCTATGGGACAGCTGCAGGGTTTAATCACGATCCAGGAGGAGGTGGAGGCTCCAAGGCAGGGCAGGAGGGGCAGACAAAAGAGGGCTGATGAGTGTGGCTGGAAAAGAAGCGGCTCCATGGGAATCAGCTTTTCCAAGTAAAACCTGGGCATGGTGTTGTGCCCCAGGGAGGAAGAAGATGGTGAGAATCACCAGCCCCACACAGGGCTGGGCATCCAGGGGTTCTGGGTGCAGCCAGCAGCCAGGCAGGGACCTCCAGGGCAGGTCCAGACGTGGGAAATCCCAACAGTGGAGGATCAAATCTCTCCTTTAAGATGACCAGGAAAGCTTTGTGCTTCTGGAAGTCCTCTGGTCTATTTGGTTTCACGTTTTGGGATCCCTCCAGTATGGCAAGATGGAAGATGATTTCCCTGGAAAACTCTTCTTTAATTAATTTTGCTGCTAAAGCAGCAGCTGAACACCTCTTGGTGCAGCAGCAGAAAGAAAATGCAGCCCTGGAGAACCCCTGAGACCTTGTGGGGTTATGGAGAAGGTGTAGAAAGGCTCCTCTGGAAGTTCACGAGGCAGCAGGCACAAACACAAGGGCAATGCCATAAAGCATGAGGAGAAGGTTCTTCCCCATGGGACAGGTCAAGCACCAGGCCAATGGCCCAAAGAAGTGGGGGCATCTTCATCCTTTGGGATCTTCATCTTCCACCTTCAAGATCTTCATCATTCCATATCTTTATCCTTCATCCTTCAAGATCGATATCTTTCATCCTTCAAGATCTTCATCCTTCAGGATCTTCATCATCCTTCAAGATCTTCATCCTCCATCCCCCAAGATCTTCACCCTTAATCCTTCAAGATCTTCATCCTTCACCCTTCAACATCTTCATCCTTCATCCTTTGAGATCTTCATCCTCTGAAGTCCAACAGCAATGCCCTGAGCAAACTGAGCTGAGTTTGAATCTGGCTCTGCTCGGAGCAGAAAGTAGAACTGGAAACCTCCTGAGGGCTCTTAAATGCCATAATTTTGTGATTCCCCAGCAGTTCCAGGAGCGGTTTTTCCAGCACTTTTGGAGCAGTGGCACCATGCAGACCAACAGTGCAAACTGGATTTCTCTGTATATTCATGACATATTCCTTCAAGAATATTCAGATCCTGTGCCTCCACAGAGAACAGACTGAAGGATGGACTCCAGACCATCCTGACTCCCTTGCTTCTCCAGTCCCTCCAAACTGCGCATTCTGCCGTTTTTAAACTCATTTAAAAATGCAAACGCCAAATTTGAGCCAGAAATTTTGTATTTCTGGGTGACTATTTCTAACCTCTCAGTTCCTGATTTTTAATTTTTTTTTTCTTCGCTCAATCTTTTTGCCACTCCAAACCTCCCAGCTAAAGGTCACTGGGTCACCTCAGCACTGCCCAGAAGAGCTGGAGCAGCTCGGCTGCCCTCAGGGAGTACAGGAAGGAGCCTCGTAAGGAAAACCTGGACCCCCAGAAGCTGGAGATTCCCTGGAACGGCTGCTGGGGCTGAAAGTTAATTTGTCACTGTTCTACTGCAGCGTCTGCAGCCCTTTAGGTGAAAATGAGCATTTCAAGGCAAGCCCCCAGACAAAGCTCGTTCTGATTCCAAACTGTTCCTGCAATGTAAAGATTAAAACAATAACATTTAAGCCTGGGAGCTTCAAATGGGAAGGAGCGGTGCGGGGAGGCTCGGCAGCAGCGCCGGAAGCCCTGCTAATGACGGCAGTAAATTGGATCAGAAGGATTCGCTCATTTTGGGAAGAGAGATGGAATAGCTGGGGCTATTCTCACTGGCACTAAACTCATTACGTTGTTTACACTGCACCTTCCTGCTCCATGCTGGAAATCAGACCTTGCCTGGGATATTCCAGGCAAGAAGAGCAGGGAGAAGTCAAAGATTCACGGTGATATTTGATCTCTGCCAGGGTTGGTTTGCGTTTGTTTTTTTTCATGTGGGGGTTGTTGGGAAAATGCTGGGTGCAGAGAAGGATGTTGGCATGGTCAGTGGTGGCTGACAGAGCTGGGGACAAAGGCTGATGGGCAAAAGGAGAGGAAAGGCGTGTTAGATGTGTGATGTCATGGGAAGAGAAAATCCCAGGATCACTGAGGTTGGGAAAGCTCTCCAGGATCATCAATCCAAGCTGTGCCTGATCCCCTCCTTGTCCCCAGCCCAGAGCACTGAGTGCCACCTTCAGGCCTTCCTTGGATGGGGACTCCAAACCCCCCGTGGCAGCTCCTCCCAGTCCCTGACCACCTTTTCCATGGGGAAATTCCTGCTGATGTCCATCCCGAGCCTCCCCTGGCCCAGCCTGAGGCCGTTCCCTCTCCTCCTGTCCCTGTTCCCTGGGAGCAGAGCCCGACCCCCCGGCTGTCCCCTCCTGGCAGGAGCTGTGCAGAGCCACAAGGTGCCCCCTGAGCCTCCTTTTCTCCAGCTGAGCCCCTTCCCAGCTCCCTCAGCCTCTCCTGGGGCTCCAGCCCCTTCCCAGCTCTGCTGCCCAGAAGATGCCAAGGGCTGGGTGACAGCAAGGTGCCCACAGGATGGGGGGGACTGGCACCAGCTGTACTGGAACCTGCTGGATCATGGACCCCACCCAGGGCACCTGAGCACCGAGGGGAGGCTCCAGGTGGCCTCAGGGACAGGAGAGCTCTGTCTCTGCAGAGAGAGAGTGAGCCCAGGGAGTGAAACCAGGCTGTGCCACGTGCCAGCCTCATGGACACCAGCCAGGCCAGCTCAGAGGCTGGCAGGGAGCTCTCCCTGCACAGCAGCACCTGGAGTCCTTATCTGCTTCCCTCAGCCTCCAGCTTGGTGTTCTCCCAGCCCATCACCCGCTCCCCATTCCTCATCCCACTGGGATGGGAGGTGGGAGCTGCCAGTTCACCTCCAGCAGGACTCACCTTCCTCTGTCACACTGCTTCCCTGCCACCCTTCTGTCCAAACCTGGATGCCTGGGCAGGAGTTTGGTGGCTTTCCAGCACTTGGGGATGGTTCTTGTGGCCCTGCAGGTGCTCAAAGGAGGAGGAGCTCAGACGTGAGGGCACTGCAGGGAATGGGCGTCACCCAATGGCCTTTTCCTGCCTGGCTCACCAAACCTGCAGGAAAGAGATCTGGGATGGACCAAGATGCCAAATGCTCCAGGCCCTTGCTCTGGGAAGCTCAGCCCATCTCATCAGGGCAGTGGAGAAGGGATTAAAGAACCCCTGACCATCACCTCAGCATGAAGATGACTTCTCTGTCCAAAAAGTCTCCGCTGGGTGAGCCCGGGAGTGCTGGTACCTCTCTAGAGCAGACAACAAAAAGCTGCTGCCATCATCCAACAAATCCCTGGGCCCTGCGGCTGCCGGGGGTGCAGTTCCCATGGATGTGTGGTTCCCATGGATGTGTGCAGATTCCATGGATGAGTGCAGTTTTCCATGGATGTGTGCAGTGTCCATGGATGTGTGCAGCGTCCATGGCTGTGTGCAGATTCCATGGATGTGTGCAGAGTCCATGGATGTGTGCAGTTCCCATGGATGTGTGCAGATTCCATGGATGTGTGCAGTGTCCATGGATGTGTGCAGCGTCCATGGCTGTGTGCAGATTCCATGGATGTGTGCAGCATCCATGGATGTGTGGTTCCCATGGATGTGTGCAGAGTCCATGGATGTGTGCAGCGTCCATGGATGTGTGGTTCCCATGGATGTGTGCAGATTCCATGGATGTGTGCAGCGTCCATGGATGTGTGCAGCGTCCATGGATGTGTGCAGATTCCATGGATGTGTGGTTCCCATGGATGTGTGCAGAGTCCATGGATGTGTGGTTCCCATGGATGTGTGCAGATTCCATGGATGTGTGGTTCCCATGGATGTGTGCAGAGTCCATGGATGTGTGCAGCATCCATGGATGTGTGCAGATTCCATGGATGTGTGCAGCGTCCATGGATGTGTGGTTCCCATGGCTGTGTGCAGATTCCATGGATGTGTGGTTCCTATGGATGTGTGCAGTTCCCATGGCTGTGTGCAGTTCCCGTGGCTGTGTGCAGCGTCCATGGATGTGTGCAGAGTCCATGGATGTGTGCAGCGTCCATGGATGTGTGGAGTTCCCATGGATGTGTGGTTCACATGGATGTGTGCAGCGTCCATGGATTTGTGGTTCCCATGGCTGTGTGCAGCATCCATGGCTGTGTGCAGAGTCCATGGATGTGTGGTTCCCATGGCTGTGTGCAGCGTCCATGGATGTGTGGAGTTCCCATGGATGTGTGGTTCACATGGATGTGTGCAGCGTCCATGGATTTGTGGTTCCCATGGCTGTGTGCAGCATCCATGGCTGTGTGCAGAGTCCATGGATGTGTGGTTCCCATGGCTGTGTGCAGAGTCCATGGATGTGTGCAGCATCCATGGCTGTGTGCAGAGTCCATGGATGTGTGCAGATTCCATGGCTGTGTGCAGAGTCCATGGATGTGTGCAGCGTCCATGGCTGTGTGCAGATTCCATGGATGTGTGGTTCCCATGGATGTGTGCAGATTCCATGGATGTGTGGTTCCCATGGATGTGTGCAGCGTCCATGGATGTGTGCAGAGTCCATGGATGTGTGCAGAGTCCATGGATGTGTGGCGTTCCCATGGATGTGTGGTTCCCATGGATGTGTGCAGAGTCCATGGATGTGTGGTTCCCATGGATGTGTGGTTCCCATGGCTGTGTGCAGCGTCCATGGATGTGTGCAGTTCCCATGGATGTGTGCAGATTCCATGGATGTGTGCAGTCCCTCTCCTCCTGCTGGCTCCTCCCAGTGCTCCCAGGCCAGTGGCCCGGTCCAGCTCCGTGACTCCCTGGTGCCTGAAGAGCAGAAGCTCAGCAGGGCAGTCTGCTCCCAGGGAAGGCACAGGGGTTCCCTGGATTTTGTGACACTGAGAGAAGACATTCCTGTGGGAGAAGGAGCTCAGTGTGAGCCTAAACAACACTGGCAGAAGGGAATGGGATGTCCTGAGTGACCTGGATGAGCTGGAGAGGCTCTCCCTCCCTCCCTCTGCCCCTCCTGCCCCTGGAGAAGCTCCTCTGGCCAAAGGGTGGCTGCAGCTGCAGCTGTGAGCCCCCCACAGGGATGAATTCCAATTTTCCCTGCTCCAAGCCCACGCTTCTCATCTGCCAGGCTTTCCTCAGGGTCGTGCTCGGGAGGGAAGATTTGCTCCCAGGCTCTGGCAGGGCCATATAACAAAATCAGCCTGCAAGGTTCCTTACTCATCTCATTATACACACAGAGACCCTGGGCAGGCAAAGATAAAGCAAAATAAGGGAAAATTATTGCATCTCTTAAATCGGAATAAAATATCTCCGGGTGAAATCATTGCAGCAGCTCACTGTGGGGTGGAGAGAGGCACCAGCAGGTGCCAGGGGTGCCCTGGTGGTACCAGCAGCGTTAAGGACCAGCCCAGTGGTGGCACCAAAAGAGCCCAGGGCTGTGTGCAGTGGCAGTGTGACCCCCCGGGGGTGGTGGCAGTGGCCGGGGCACAGAGGTGACATTTCCAGGGAGCTGTGTGTGCCTCAGTTTCCCCCAGCTGGCTGGGCTGGCAGCTCCTGCTCCCAGGGCAGCAGTTAAGGGGATCATGTTTGTACACGGAGTTGAGTTCCAGTGGCTGTGCCCGTGTAAGTGCTGAGTGCTATTAACAACCAACAGCAGCTCCCCTTCCTGCCTTTGCCTCGGGCTATTCCAGCCCAGTGAAGCATCACAGGCAGCACTACCTGGCAATGCAAACCTCGGGATACCCTGGAAACCTGGAGCTGGGAGTCCAGAAAGATGTGCCTGGCTTTATCCAGGCTGATGGTGCAGGAGCTCAGGCTGCCTGGGAGGTGGGAGAGACACCTGAGGGTGAAGGAAACATCCCCCATGAAGCTGGGACAGGCAGGGGTGGTGGATGCAGCCCCCAGGCCTGGTTTGGGGAGGATATGGCCACGCTGTTGTTTTTGTAGGTGGTGCCTCCTGCCCTGTGCCCAAAGCTGTGCCAGATCCCCAGCCCTGAGAGAGCTGTGCCATCCCAGCCTCTCCCTCATCACCATGCCCGTTCCCATCCTTCCTCCTGGAGCTGGATCCTGCCTGGAGACAGATGATGTGCTGGGCAGCAACAGCAAAGTTTATTAAGTTGGGGTGGGAAGCTCTGGCAGGCTGGGTTCACAATTAGGCTCCCAAAGGCAAGATCATAAAGCATCCAGACACTTGGGATACGGGGCTGATTACCAGCATCCTTCATCATTAAATATTAACACCCAGGCTGCTTAAAGGCCACTGCAAGAATTATAGAATTTAATACCTATCACGCTCTATCAATAGGCCGGGAGAAATATGGGCCTTGCGCCTGTGTGGGTTTTTTTTCAGGCTTCAGAGTAAACTGGAAGTCTGGCAAAATTAAACAGCACAATTCTTACTTGGGAGCCACTGGGAATTGCAAACAGGGAGCACCAGGGATCAGCCATGTTTGATATGCTGGGGGAGAGAGCTCATTAAAACACAGGCGCTGGGACCAGAAGGAGAGGAAATTAAAGCATAATTTAAGAAAAGAAACCCATACACGGAGCGTGGCTGCAGCCCCCAGCACTCCCCAGCGTGCCTGGCTGCTCCCAGTGACCCCAAACTCAGTGACCCCAGGCTCCCAGTCAGCCCCACACTGGTGGGATGGGCCTCCTGCCCTCCCAAAAGGAGGGTTTGTCCCCAACCCTACGAACCCCTGACTGTGCTGGGACAGAGCCATCCATTAAATCCTTCCCAGGGGCCACATTCCCCTTTCCAGCCCATGCACATGGGATGTAATGTCCAGGACATGACTGAAGCTCCCCACCACTGCTCACAAATCCTTTATATACGGAGCAGAAAGCTGGGAAAATCCTGGGAGTCTCAAAAAAGTTGCTGCTTGTGACAGCATTTCTTTTTCTTCCTTGTCTTGCAATACTAGGCTCAGTTGTAGGAAAAGTGTCTGGGTCGTGTTGCTCTTTTGGGATGGGAGGCAGAATCCATGATGGCAACTTTGGAGGGGACAGGCTGGTGGGACTGTCCCATGAGTGGCAAAGGCACTGTCCCCAGAGCTCCAAAGCCATCCCAGAGCTCCAAACCCACCATTCCCAGACCTAAACTCACCATTCCCAGAACTTCAAACTCACCAGCCCCAAAGCTCCAAACCCACCCTCCCAAAGGACTGAAATATCACTCATAAAGTGCAAAGTTCCTTCAGTGCAAAGGGAAATCCGTGGCAGGATTGGAGCTGTGACCATCCAGCCGTTCCCGGGATGTCCCTGTTTTCTGCAGGGAGACTCCTGGGCTAGTTTGGAGCCAAGTCTGACCCCATAGCACAAACCAGAGCAGCTCAGTGAACCCTGAGTGTGGCCAGGCTGGGATTTTCCATGCTTTTCTATGATTTTCCGTGCTTTTCCGTGCTTTCTGCATGCACAGAACTGGAAATAGGAGCACCTGAGCTGTGCGAGCCCTGGGGTGATGGAGGCAGGAGCGATGCCACCTGCATGGGACGCAGAGCCCGGAAAAGGGCTTGGGCACAGGCTGTTCATGTGGAAAAGCTCAGGAATCTGCAGGTCTCCTTTTTCCCCGCAGAAACCTCTCCCCTGCCCTCCTTTTCACGCCACCGCTGTCACCTCCGCTTTTCCCTCTCTCCTCCTGACTCTTGGCCCCCGGGGCCCGGTGGCAGCGCTGCCCCGCACCCGCCCCGTGCCTCTGCTGCCGCAGCCCCCGCGGCTCCGCGCTCCCCATCCCACCCCAAAGCAGGGAACAAACTTCTTCCAGAGGCAGCCAGGCAAATCCAGACGTGCCCGGCTCTGGGGAGGCTGATTGAAATAACTAATTAGGTTCTCACAGCCGTTCGCTGCGCGAGAATAAGAGCGGATCCCACTCTGTGTTTCCTAATGAATCCCGCTCGATGCTTCCTAATGATTTGGTTAAGGGAATTTGCGGTGTCTCCAGGCTGTGGAGCCCATGCAGCCCAGCCCAGCTGCTGGGGAAGCTTTGGATACTCTCCCAAATTTATCTTTCCCTGCTGCCATGCAGGATTTTTAACGTTTCCCGTCCCGGCAGCGCCAATTCCATCTCCTGCTGCCATCCCAAACAATCCCCTTTTCCCTCTTTGTCCTATTTAGATGCACAGAGACGGTTTTCAATTTCCCCCTCTTTTCTGAGCATCTCTGAGGGAATTTCCATAAGGCAGATCTCCTCTCCCCAGCCCAGCACAAACCGAGGCCGGAGCTCTGCGCTCACGTCCCACATGCCTACCCCCCACAAGTGCTCTGATCCCACAAAAACTGATGGGTCCAACACCTGCCCTGCTGCAGGAAGTTCTCCTGAGCTCAGGAGTGCTGCCTGTCAATAACAGCATTGCTAGGGAGAAGTCTGAGGCAGATTTGGATGAAATAATCTCTTTTAATCGTTATTTTCCAAGCCAGTCACTCCATGGTGATTTTTCCTTCTAAATTCCATTGTTTATTCCTTCTTGCTCCATTATCTCTTAGCTGGGGGGAAATTGAGGGTTTTTTCTCCCTGGCTGTTATTTTTCAGTGGCGCAGGTCATCCTAACTTCTGGGAGTTGCTAAAATCATGTTTCTTTCTCCAGCTCCATTTTAATTCCCACCCTTGACTTTTCCCAGTGTTTTATTCTCCTCCAGTGCACGTCTCTTTCCCCAGGGAATTGCCAGCGTGGCAATAAATCACTGCTAATTCTCCTCCCTGCTCCTCACACCTCTTCTTTAAACAAATTTAATTTTTCACACATTCATTTCTGCACTGTTTATGAGGAGCGCTTTGGTTTTTAAAATATTTGGGGTTTTTTCCAGTCACGCCGTTTTTCCCACTTGGAATGAAGCATCCCAAGGACTTTGAGCTGACATTGCTTTCACCCCCCTCCCTGCTCTATTGCAGTGGTTTTCTTTGAGCTGCTTTCACAAAATATCCTTTTTTTGTGTGTCCTGCACACCCCTGGCTGCACCAATACCTTCCACCACAGCTCCTCTGCTCGCTATTCTTTTCCTACAAGCCTTAAGAAATTCCAAGTCGCCTCCTGCTATTCCATTTGGAGTGGCAGTTTTGTCATCCTCGGCTCCTCCAGTGCCAGCACAGAAGTCCCCCTGTCTGGAGCTTTTCTCCAGCCTCTCTCACTCACTGCAGGTCTTTCTGTTGTGACTCAATTATGGAGCTTTTAAAGATTCCTCTGGGAGCTGTGGCTCTCCTGGATTTTAATCTCCCACCCAGGACAACATTCCCATTCGTTTTATTACTTCTACCAATCTGATTAATTTACTACAGGCAGAAGGAGTTGCTCCACAAAGGTCTGGCACATCCCTGCTCCAAGGTGTTTATTCCAAGGTATCCAATGCAGGCAATAATTGCACAGATCCACTGGATGCTGCAACACCAGGGGAGGCTCAGGGTGGATATCAGGAAATATTTCTTCACTGGAAGAGTGGTTAAGCTTTGGAATGGGCTGCCCAGGCCAGGGGAGCGTCACAATCCCAGGAAACGTTGGCCAAAAAATGAGTAGAGGTGGGGTTAGTGGGGGTGTGAAAGGGTGGACTTGGAGATCTTGGAGGGCTTTGCCAACCTTAGTGATTCCAGGATTGGGAAAAGCATTCCCAGTAGGACAGGGAGGGATCCTGCCCCTGTGCCCAGCCCTGGGGACACCTCTGGGGTGATCCTGTCCCTGTGCCCAGCCCTGGGGACACCTCTGGGGTGATCCTGCCCCTGTGCCCAGCCCTGGGGACACCTCTGGGTGCTGTGTCCAGCTCTGGCTCCTCAGCACAGCAGGGACAGGAGCTCCTGGAGCTGAGCAAGGGCCTGGAGCATCTCTGTGCCCAGGAAAGGCTGAGGGAGCTGGGGCTGCTCAGCCTGGAGAGGAGCCCCAGTGAGAGGGGCCTCAGCCCTGGCTGGCCCTGGGTGTCCCAGTGTGTCCCAGTGTGTCCCAGTCTGTCCCAGTCTGTCCCTGTGAGTCCCTGTGTGTAGCTGTCTGTCTGTCCCTGTCCGTCTGTCCTTGTCAGTCCCTGTGTGTCCCTGGCTGTCCCTGTGTGTCCCTGGGTGTAGCTGTCTGTCTGTCCCTGTCCGTCTGTCCCAGTCTGTCCCTGTGTGTCCCTGTGTGTCCCTGTCAGTCCCTGTGTGTCCCTGTGTGTCCCTGTGTGTCCCTGGGTGTAGCTGTCTGTCTGTCCCTGTGTGTCCCTGGCTGTCCCTGTGTGTCCCTGGGTGTAGCTGTCTGTCTGTCCCTGTGTGTCCCTGGGTGTAGCTGTCTGTCTGTCCCTGTGTGTCCGTGTGTGCAGAGGTCAGAGCAGGCCCAGGCTCTGCTCCAGCCCCAGCAATGGCCCCAGAGCCACGGGCAGGGCCTGAGCCCAGGAGCTGCCCCTGCCCAGGAGGCAGAACTGCTGCCCTGGGCAGTGCCAGCCCTGAGCAGATGGTGCAGAGGCTGTGGAGTGTCCCTGCCTGGGGACATTGCAGAGCTGTGAGCACACCCTGCTGTGCCCTGAGCTCTGGGGTGGCCCTGCTGGAGCAGGGAGGTGGCACCAGGGGAGCTCCTGCCAGCCTGAACCTCCCCAAATGCATTTCAGGGAATGAAGGAATTCCTGGTGCTCCCAGCTCAGTTCTTGTGTCTCATTCCAGCATGGAGCTCCTCCAGCCCTGGTGAGTGAAAGCTCTGGGCAGCATTTGGGCACGTTAAAACGTTCAGAGTCACCCCAAATTGTCCTGTTCTGGTGAAGACATCCAAGGAAATGCTCCAGGTGGGATAATTTAAGAGCAGTGGAGCGAGGCAGACTTGTACTGGCCTGAGACTCTCCCAAAAATCCACAGCAGAAATTGGGGGAAATCCCACTCTGAACCATCCGGTGCTGCCGTATCTCCCGGGAACACTCCCCAAAAACAAGGGCCCAAGGTGAAAAGATGCCAAAGGAGAAATTCCAGAAAGGGCCCTTCCATTTCTACAAGGGAAAATTAAATATATGCAGTCAAAGATTAAATGCCAGCTTGAAGAGGCATTCAGCCACACTTCAAGGAACAGCTCCAATATAGAAAACAAGAAAAGAACATTTCTGAGAACTTCAATTAAGTACAAGGTAACTTGGAATCATTCCCATCCGTTCCTTAAATTTTCCAGACTATCTTTTCTCCTTTAATTTACGCACGGCTCTCAGAAAGGCTTTGCTACATCAAAGATACTTTTTGTCTCCTTTGTTCAAATGGATAAATTTGCCTACAAAAATTAGAAATATCATCAACAGTGGAAAATAATTTATTTGTAAAAGGAACTAACTTTTGTTTGAACTAGAGCTGGGAATCGAGATAATGTCTATGAATATGTGGAATGAATAGATGGAAGTATCTGAATTTATGGAAATACATGAATTCTCCTTTGCTGATAGAAAATTACAGTCAGGGCCCATCGCAAGGCAAATTAATATTCAACATAATCTCATTCCCACACAGGAGCCCAAAGAGACAATTGATCTTGTTTGCGCTGAAATCAATGGAAAAACTCCCGGAGCTGGGCTTCCAAGGAGGAGCAGAGGCAGCAGGACACCTGAGCTGCTGCACACCCACCCCTTCCCAGCATCCCAAAGGCTTTGGAACCTCTGGGGCTGCAATGGGATTGAGGATCCCATGCCAGGTCCGGTTTGTTCTGCTCTAAGTCACTCTGACAAAGCTCCCTGGCAGCAGCAGGAGTGATGTGCTCACCCCGAGGTCACCTTTGGAGCTGTGTTTTCCAGGCCTTCAATCCCTCTCTCAGGGAAGATGTTTTCCTTCAAGACTCAGCCCTGGCAGGAGCAATATTGGCTCTAGCACGCCTTATTTTTCATTTCTCTTTCAAATGCATTGATTTTTTATCTGCTTGATTCTGAGGAGGAGCTGTGGCACCTCTTTTACATTCCAAGGCTGCCTCGGGAGCTGGAATAACTTGGAGCTCTGGATGTTCAGCTGGAGCTAGGCTGGTCCTGCCAGCTCAATGTCCCCAGCATCTGTGAGGACAGGGGGAATGTGGCATCTCACAGCCTCCTGGGACAGCTGGGAACTTAAACCCAGCAGTCAGAATCCTTGGACACACACTAGGAAAAATCATTCCCCCACCAGAGCTGCTCCTGCTGATTTATTAATGATTTAAATCCAACCAGTGCTGGAGTGTCCAAGTCAGCTCCGCACAACCCAGCCACGCTAAAGGCAGGCAGGTTTTTTCCCTGCAATAACAGCAATCTCCACAGCTCCCAGCAGATCCCAAACTGTGGAACCCAGAGGAAAAACCTGGACAAAAATTCCACTTTGGCATGGTGGAGAGTTCCACCTGCTTAGAGGCACAGAACAGAGCGGGGCTGTTCTGATGGGGACAAATCCATCCAGGAGCTGCTTGCAATGACCCAGAATTCCCAACCAGACAATGCCAGGCACTGCAAGCCCCCAGCAGGCTCTGATCCTGTTCTCCTGCCTCTCATCCCTGTGGAACACACTGGGAAGAACCTGCTGCTGGCAAAGCTTTCCTCCCATGGCTGAGGGGCTTGGGTGGGGGCAGAAATCTCAGAAAGGATACAACAAAGTAAAGCAGTGGCAAGAAAATAATAGTTCCGTATGCCAGGCTCAGGGAAAACCAGGCTGGAATAAGGCACTGAAATAATGGCAGCTTCTTGAGTAGGTTTAGGTTGGAATTTGGGATGAAATTCCTCCCTGGGAGGGTGGGCAGGCCCTGGCACAGGGTGCCCAGAGCAGCTGGGGCTGCCCCTGGATCCCTGGCAGTGCCCAAGGCCAGGCTGGACACTGGGGCTGGGAGCAGCCTGGGATGGTGGAAGGTGTCCCTGCCATGGCAGGGGGTGGGACTGGATAAGAATTAAGGTTCCTTCCAACCCAAACCATTCCATGATTCCCCCAGCACTGCCAATCCCACCACCAGCCCATGTCCTCTTTTCCTGGTGATGGGAGGCAGAAAATATGAGATCAGTTGACTTCAAAAAGAGCAGAAGGAGGTGGAGACGGGGAATGTGCTTTCCATGCCAGGCAAATCCAAAGGAAGTGTGATAAACTCTGGAATAAACGGCAGCCCAGAGAGATGTGGATGTACTGGGAAGAATCAGCAAAGTTTCTCCAGGGGCAATCACATCTCATAAATCCATGACATTTATTTGGAGGTGGCAACACTGGTCCAGGCAAGAATTTGCTGTAGTTAAACTGAATTTTCCAAAAATTCCATAAAAACCCCTCACAAAAGGCACGTGGAGACACTGAGATTTTGGGGAATGCAAGAGGAAGCCCCTCCATGGATTTAAGAGCAGTAAAAAACATGACACCGAGGGAAGGATAACTGATTTGTGCTCCAAACCAGCCACGGGGATCCTTGGAGGCCTGTCCTGGGATCTGCACTGTGGAACACTCATCAATGATCCGGAAAAGTGGGGAATGATGAACTGACAGTGTTTACCTATGCGACAAAATTATTCAGGATCATGAAATCCAACAGTGACAGTGAAAAGCTCTGGAGGATCTGCTGAGAATGAGTTCCTGACAATAAAACAGGAGGTGAAATTCAGTGTAAATACATGGAAGGTTATGGCAGGGAAGGGGAAAAAAATCTGGAGTGGGAATGGAGTTTAAACAATGATTAACTCTGAATGAGCTGCCACTGCTCATCCCAGAGTTCAGAGGGCCCTGGGAAGGTGTCCTGGGAATGCTGCTCCAGTGTGTGCCTGGTGTCTCAGGTTGAAAGATTTAGTTCGGGGTGTGCATTCTATCCCCATGTGTCAGAGCTGGGGCAGTTCTCTGCTGCTCATGGGGCAGTTCTCTTTATCTCTCCCACAGCCAATCCTCCCTCCAGGAGATCTCTGCTGTCCATGGCCACTGAGTGTCCCTGCATGGCTGATCAAATTCCATCATCCCATGGGAGATGCTGCGCCCAGGGCAGGAGCCAAGCATTCCTACCTGGATCCAATCTGAGCCTGGGAACACCCCAGCAGCCTTTGCCCCCTGCATTCCCAGAGGAGCAGCTTTCTTCTGCCCTGCATTCCCAGAGGGAGAGCAGGCCCATCTCCAGCAGCCCTGGAGCTGCAGAGGAAAACTCCACCCTTGTGCAGGATCCCTGCTCCAGCAGAACCACAGCTGGCCCTGCAGGAGGGCTGAGCCACCATGGAATGGCCCTGCTGCCACCACCCTGACCCACAGGGGGCCAGGGCCTCTTCTGACTCTGGCAGGGGTTTGTTTTTGTTTGCACTATTGCATTTGTATTTTAATTTTCCTAGTAAAGAGCTGTTATTCCTGCTCCAATTTCTTTGCCTGAGAGCCCCTTAATTTCAAAGTTATAATAATTCAGAGGGAGGGGGTTTACATTTTCCATTTCAGGGGAGGCTCCTGCCTTCCTTAGCAGACACCTGTCTGTTCAAACCCAGACACCTGGTCACAAAGGCACTGAAAGATGTTTGGGGCCACTTGAGACAGAGAGAACAGGGCAGGAATTGTCCCCAGAGTCAGCAGGGATGTCCATGGGCCATGTGTATTTTGAGTCCTGGGTGTGTGGCTGATCCTGCATCTCATAAAGGACACAGCAGGAACAGACAAAACCAGGAACAGGATGACACAGGGATGGTAAAAAATTGAACAGCCCAAGGTTATCCAGCTTTGACAGGCCATGGAAGTCTATCCTGGTGTTTTGGGGACAGAAATTGGGAATTGGTGATTTCCCCTTTCTGGTATTGTGATAAGGAATCAAAGCACAGGGGAGCAGATTGAGAATGGTGAAGCAGAACCTTTAACACCTGCCAGAGCCTAAGGGGCTCCAGGAGAGCTGCAGAGGGACTGGGGACAAGGCATGGAGGGACAGGACACAGGGAATGGCTTCCACTGCCAGAGGGCAGTGATGGGTGGGATATTGGGAATTAGGAATTGTTCCCTGGGAGGGTGGGCAGGCCCTGGCACAGGGTGCCCAGAGCAGCTGTGGCTGCCCCTGGATCCCTGGCAGTGCCCAAGGCCAGGCTGGGCATTGGGGCTGGGAGCAGCCTGGGACAGTGGGAGGTGTCCCTGCCATGGCAGGGCCTGGAATGGGACGAGCTTTAAGGTCCTTTCCATCCCAAACCATTTTACAAATGCACTTTTTGGTCACTGCCTAAAATGAGGCATCTTCAGGCCCAGGGCTGCAGCTCAAAGGCTCCTCTGTGTTTCCCACCCAAAACAAAGCAGATCCTCCCCCAAAGTGCTGCCACTCCCACCCTGATCCCACGTGAGAGAGGCAGCTGAGGAGCACAGCCCGGGAAACCTTTGCTGCTCTCCTGTGAGGGAGGCAAAGAGGTAATTTTTATTTATTTATTTTTTAACCTAAAGACCGGAATTATTCAAACAAAAGACCAAATTATTCAAATCAATGTGCTACAGGAGACCAAAACTTGGAGGAGGAAATGAAAGAATGAACTGCAGAGCACTGAGAGGATGCACGATGAGAGGCCACCTCTGCTGCCCCATCTCTGGACGGTCCTGCTGCCAATCCTGCTGAATTCCAAAGGGTCCCTTTCCTTCTGGATGCCGAGGGACCACTCATTTCCCCTCTGCCTTGCTCTCCAGGACACGCTGTTAAATCCCTTCCTTTCTTCTTCATTTTTATTTTCCGGGGAGACACAATTGGGCATGATCCATCAGAGGGAAATACCTAAACCTCACATTGCCTCGAGGAGCCTGCTCGGAGAAGAAAGAAGATTTTGTGTGAAGGCAACGCTCACCAGCGAGGCTCCACATCAAAAGGATGTTTTTCCACGGACTAAAGAGCAGGATTCATTCTCCATCCGGGCCCAGATTCACACTGACACCGGGAAGACTTTCAGGCAGCCACACTTTGTTTACTTAAAAGCTGGGAGGAAGGGAAAATGTCACAAGTGCTCATGTAGAGCTGCATGTGCCCCAGTCGGACACCTCCAGCACGGCTCTTTGTACAAGCAAAACCCTCCCCGCGGGCCGGGGAGTGCTGCACAAATCATCTGCCCGATCATTTAGGGCGATGAATAATTCATGGGCAGGCAAATGTGTTCACAAGCAATTCCTGGGAAGGGCTGGGAGCTGTTTAAGGCACGGATGTGCTGCTGCTGTGAACCTGAGCGGGCTTTCCTTCGATCCCTGGAGCTCCAGCCCTCCGAACATCACCGCCTGTCCCCCACCCCGGGCTCTGTCCCCTCCCTGTCCCAGTTGCTGCAAACCCCAGTGCTTCCCTCAAGGACTAATTCCCACGGCACATCAAAATTACTTCAAGGGAGTCGTTTCGTTTAATCTTTATTTGTTTTTCCTTTCTTCAGGCTGACAATGGAGGTGCAGAACTGCTTTTCTGAAGCTGCACAGCTCACACAGATGTGGCTCCATCCCTCCAAACATCCCTGAGCTCTTTGTCCACTCCCTGTCCCAACAGGTGGAAGCCCCAGTGTTCACTTCAAGAGGAAATTCCCATGACACACCTCAATGACTTCATGGGAGTAATTTCCTTCCTTCCGCCACTTCCTTCCGCCACTTCCTTCTGCCACTTCCTTCCTTCCTTCCTTCCTTCCTTCCTTCCTTCCTTCCTTCCTTCCTTCCGCCACTTCCTTCCTTCCTTCCTTCCTTCCTTCCTTCCTTCCTTCCTTCCTTCCTTCCGCCACTTCCTTCCGCCACTTCCTTCCGCCACTTCCTTCCGCCACTTCCTTCCGCCACTTCCTTCCTTCCGCCACTTCCTTCCTTCCTTCCGCCACTTCCTTCCTTCCGCCACTTCCGCCACTTCCGCCACTTCCGCCACTTCCGCCACTTCCTTCCTTCCGCCACTTCCTTCCGCCACTTCCGCCACTTCCTTCCGCCACTTCCTTCCGCCACTTCCTTCCTTCCGCCACTTCCTTCCTTCCGCCACTTCCTTCCTTCCGCCACTTCCTTCCTTCCTTCCGCCACTTCCTTCCGCCACTTCCTTCCTTCCGCCACTTCCTTCCGCCACTTCCGCCCTTCCTTCCGCCACTTCCTTCCTTCCTTCCTTCCTTCCTTCCTTCCTTCCGCCACTTCCTTCCTTCCGCCACTTCCTTCCGCCACTTCCTTCCGCCACTTCCTTCCGCCACTTCCTTCCGCCACTTCCTTCCTTCCTTCCGCCACTTCCTTCCTTCCGCCACTTCCTTCCGCCACTTCCTTCCTTCCGCCACTTCCTTCCGCCACTTCCTTCCGCCACTTCCTTCCGCCACTTCCTTCCGCCCTTCCTTCCTTCCTTCCTTCCTTCACTTCCTTCCTTCCTTCCTTCCTTCCTTCCTTCCTTCCGCCCTTCCTTCCGCCACTTCCTTCCGCCACTTCCTTCCGCCACTTCCTTCCTTCCTTCCTTCCGCCACTTCCTTCCTTCCGCCACTTCCTTCCGCCACTTCCTTCCTTCCGCCACTTCCTTCTCCGCCACTTCCTTCCGCCACTTCCGCCACTTCCTTCCTTCCGCCACTTCCGCCACTTCCGCCACTTCCGCCACTCCCGCCACTTCCTTCCGCCACTTCCTTCCTTCCGCCACTTCCTTCCTTCCTTCTTCCGCCACTTCCTTCCGCCACTTCCTTCCGCCACTTCCTTCCGCCACTTCCTTCCGCCACTTCCTTCCGCCACTTCCTTCCTTCCTTCTGCCACTTCCTTCCTTCCTTCCTTCCGCCACTTCCTTCCGCCACTTCCTTCCTTCCTTCCTTCCTTCCTTCCTTCCTTCCTTCCTTCCTTCCTTCCTTCCTTCCTTCCTTCCTTCCTTCCTTCCCTTCCTTCCTTCCTTCCTTCCTTCCACTTCCTTCCTTCCTTCCGCCACTTCCTTCCGCCACTTCCTTCCGCCACTTCCGCCACTTCCTTCCTTCCTTCCTTCCTTCCTTCCTTCCTTCCTTCCTTCCTTCCTTCCTTCCTTCCTTCCTTCCTTCCTTCCTTCCTTCCTTCCTTCCGCCACTTCCTTCCTTCCTTCCGCCACTTCCTTCCGCCACTTCCTTCCTTCCTTCCTTCCTTCCGCCACTTCCTTCCTTCCTTCCTTCCTTCCTTCCTTCCTTCCTTCCGCCACTTCCGCCACTTCCGCCACTTCCGCCACTTCCCCACTTCCTTCCTTCCTTCCTTCCTTCCTTCCTTCCTTCCTTCCTTCCTTCCTTCCTTCCTTCCTTCCGCCACTTCCTTCCGCCACTTCCTTCCGCCACTTCCTTCCGCCACTTCCTTCCTTCCTTCCGCCACTTCCTTCCGCCACTTCCTTCCGCCACTTCCTTCCGCCACTTCCTTCCTTCCTTCCGCCACTTCCTTCCGCCACTTCCTTCCTTCCTTCCGCCACTTCCTTCCGCCACTTCCTTCCGCCACTTCCTTCCGCCACTTCCTTCCTTCCGCCACTTCCGCCACTTCCTTCCTTCTGCCACTTCCTTCCGCCACTTCCTTCCTTCCTTCCTTCCTTCCTTCCTTCCTTCCTTCCTTCCTTCCTTCCTTCCGCCACTTCCGCCACTTCCGCCACTTCCGCCACTTCCTTCCGCCACTTCCTTCCGCCACTTCCTTCCGCCACTTCCTTCCTTCCGCCACTTCCTTCCTTCCGCCATTTCTTTCCGCCACTTCCTTCCGCCACTTCCTTCCGCCACTTCCTTCCTTCCGCCACTTCCTTCCTTCCTTCCGCCACTTCCTTCCTTCCGCCACTTCCTTCCTTCCGCCACTTCCTTCCGCCACTTCCTTCCGCCACTTCCTTCCGCCACTTCCTTCCGCCACTTCCTTCCGCCACTTCCTTCCTTCCTTCCTTCCTTCCTTCCTTCCTTCCGCCACTTCCGCCACTTCCGCCACTTCCGCCACTTCCGCCACTTCCTTCCTTCCGCCACTTCCTTCCGCCACTTCCGCCACTTCCTTCCGCCACTTCCTTCCGCCACTTCCTTCCTTCCGCCACTTCCTTCCTTCCGCCACTTCCTTCCTTCCTTCCGCCACTTCCTTCCTTCCTTCCTTCCTTCCGCCACTTCCTTCCTTCCTTCCGCCACTTCCTTCCGCCACTTCCTTCCTTCCGCCACTTCCTTCCTTCCGCCACTTTCCGCCACTTCCTTCCTTCCTTCCTTCCTTCCTTCCTTCCTTCCTTCCTTCCTTCCTTCCTTCCTTCCTTCCTTCCTTCCTTCCTTCCTTCCTTCCTTCCTTCCTTCCTTCCTTCCTTCCTTCCTTCCTTCCTTCCTTCCTTCCTTCCTTCCTTCCTTCCTTCCTTCCGCCACTTCCGCCACTTCCTTCCTTCCTTCCGCCACTTCCTTCCTTCCGCCACTTCCTTCACTTCCGCCACTTCCGCCACTTCCTTCCTTCCGCCACTTCCTTCCGCCACTTCCTTCCTTCCACCACTTCCACTACTTCCTTCATGAGTTGGAGTGGAAAAGACCCTAAATCCCATCTCATCCCACCGCTACCACGGCAGGGACATCTCCCACCATCCCAGGATGCTCCAAGCTCCAATGTCCAGCCTGGCCTTGGACACTTCCAGGACCCAGGGGGCAGCTGCTCTGGGCAACCCCTGCCTGTGGCATCTTTGGGGGAAAATATATTTGGGTTTTTTTCAGGATCAGGCACAGCAGAACAAGCCCAGTTCTCTTTAGCCTTGCATGAGATGCAAAATTTAAGGCGAAGCAACAGGTTTCCTATAAATATCTATAAATATATCTAAATACATGACAGGTTTCCTTTAAATATAAATATCCTATATCTTTGTCCTTCGAAATACTTGCCTGCAAAGCCTCCAGTGATGCATGTTCAGCTATCCATCCTGGTTTCCAGTACCTCCCTCCAGATCCCTCAATCTTTGGAGAAGATATTTCCAGGGGCAGTGTGTTTCTCCTGCTGCAGCTCAGTCCCCCAGGAAATAGCCATTTCTGGAAATCCAAGCTGCTTTTCTGCCAAGAAAACTCATGGAGGCCTCTGGGAATTTTCAGCCCGGTCCCACACGTGGATTTCAGGAGGAAATTCCCCCTTTTCCCTGCCCCGTGGGAAGGATCCTCACCACTTTAGGAGCTGCTCCGGCCCCACTGTCCATGAGGAAATTCTCCCTCCGTGTCCCATCCCCGCTGCTCACACTCACTAATTACCCTGAGCGCTGATGAAATATGATTACATTTTTCTCTTCATTAGGCATGATATCGAATCATAACTCACACATATCAAATTGTTTTATTCCTTTTCTCCCTGTTTGCTTTGGAATTCTTCCCTGCTCCTGACAATGTGGGTTTAGTTCTGTCTGTGCTGCTGGGCCCAGCAGCTGCCAGGACCCTGCAATTTTAATGATCTAATCCGACAGCGAGCAGGCTTTAATTTAAACTTTTATTAACGACCACTTTCCACCCTCAAAGACTATATTAAAATTGCTTAATGGAATTGCAGATTATAAATGCCCCACTGCAAGGCCCACTCGTGCCGGCTTGCAGCACCCCTTTGGAATTCAGAGCAATCCTATTAAGTCCTCTTTATGTTTTGGAGAGGTCATTTTGATTGCAGCTTTTTGTGTACTTCCCCTCGGAGATAGCGCTGCCCCAGTCTCTGCATTTGAAAGACGAGAGTTTTACCAGAGACCTCGTCTTTCACATTCATTATCCTTCGACAGGCAGCTTCAGATTTAATTCCTCTGACTTACTGCTTGGATTTTTTGGGGACTCTGCTGGGGGGGATGGAAATGAATTCCTCGTGCAGCATCAGTCGGTGACAGGAATGACAGAATCCACCCCGAGAACTGCTGGGAAAGGAGAGGAGAAGAGGGAGGAGGATGCAGGGATTCATTCTTAGGTGGAAAATTGCAGGATCAGGACTACCTTTTGCCCGAAATGCTGCAGTTTTTCACACCCCCTGTTAGTCCTGGCTCTGTTAGGCAAGGTTTTAATGGTCGTCTCTTCACGAGTCTCCCCCCACCTCCATTCTTTATTTTATTTAAGAACTCAGCAAAGGCATCAGCAGCCCCCAAACCCCCCCAGAGCCCAGCACGGGTGATTGTTTGCCTCAGGAAATGCCCTATTAATCATTTGTTGTATAGATTTAATTTCTCACCATTCTCCCCTCTTTATTTGCTGTTGTTATTGTTCCTTTCTGCCGTGAAAAGGCAGAAACAACCTCAGGTTCTCAAGGAAGGGAACAATCCATCAGTTCTTCGGCCTCACAATGGGAATCCGCGGGAGCAGCTGCCTCTGCTCTGAATGTCCCTTGTCCCAAAGGCTCGACCAGGGGACAGAAAAAGCACTTATTCCCAGGGAAAAGAGGGAGGTGAAGGACACACAGGGGGATTTCTGAGGGGGAATTCTTCCATCGAGTTGTTTACCTTCAAGCTGCTCCTCTGGTCTCTTTTTCCAGCGACTGAGTGTTGGGCGTGACCCACTTGATGCATTTGAAATATCAAACCCAGGACCAAAGAACCCAGCTGTGAACCCCTTTGTCCCCTAAAAATAACCTGAAGGCTTGAGCAGGGCACAGCAGAGACCTCGGAAGTCACAGAAAATGTCCTGCCTTCTCTGTAGACAGGGCCAGATCCCCGAGGAAAGGATTCCCCACCTGGCAGGTAAATCCAGCTGCCACAGGCCTGGGGTAGGGGGAACATCTGGGAGCCAGACAAACCCTGTAGAGCAGATTTATAGGATTTATGGTTTGCTCACCTCCTGATGGGCTGGGACAGCCCACGTTGCAGCACAAATGAGGGTTTGGGTGGATTTTCCCTGTCCCCACCTCTCCACCTCCAAGGAGTAGCACAAGACCCTTTTTCTTCTGAAATCCTGCCAAATTCCAAGCCCTGTGCAGTGGGAGGCCTCCCAGCCCACCTGTGACAGGGATGAGGTTTCCAAAATTCCCATTATTGAGGGAATGCTCACATTGCTCAGGGTGGGATTTCCCCATCCCTGAGTCCTGCCCAAACCCTGCTCCTCACAAGGTGACACCGACCTTCCCCTGCCTGGATATTTGCCATGGAATCTGCAGCCAGGGAAGTGTGGAACAGGAGAGAAAAATCACCTGGACCTGCCTATATTCTGTAAGGAAAGGCTGAGGGAATTGGGATTGTTCACCTGCACAGGAGAAGCTTTGGGGTGACCTCAGGGTGGCCTTGCAGGGCCTGAAGGAGCCCCAGGAAACATGGGGAGAGAATTGCCAAGGGATGGAGGGACAGGACCCAGGGAATGGCTCCCACTGCCAGAGGGCAGGGATGGATGGGATATTGGGAATTAGGAATTGTTCCCTGGGAGGGTGGGCAGGCCCTGGCACAGGGTGCCCAGAGCAGCTGGGGCTGCCCCTGGATCCCTGGCAGTGCCCAAGGCCAGGCTGGACACTGGGGCTGGGAGCAGCCTGGGACAGTGGGAGGTGTCCCTGCTGATTGGGATGAGCTTTAACATCCCTTCCAACCCAAACCACTCCATGATCCTGGGATGATCCTGATGCTCCATGAGCTGAAATCAGTGACCTGGGTTTCTCCATGCTGGGATGCACCAGGCATTCCTGGCTCTCCATGACCCAGCCTTCCTGGGAGTTGTTTCCTGCTGCCGTGGGCCCCATCCCTGTTGGATCCATCCCATTCCCACTCCATGACCTTGCCCTAGCAGGAAACCAGGGCATCTCACCTGCCTCAGCATTCCCAGCTCATCATTCAACACCCACACTCCCAGCGTCCATAAAATGGGAATATTTGCTCCATTTACTGCCTCCTCTCTCCCCAAGCAGGGCCTGGAAGCAGGAGTGGGATTGGAGTGAAGCTGGCATGAACGGGTGAGCAGGGGGCTCAGAATTGATCTTTTGTGAATATTTGTGTGTTAAAGTTACAGATCTGCTTTTCCCCCTGTTTGCAATAGCACTGCTCAAATATTTGTGGAGCCCGAACGTGGCCTAATTGAAATTCACTCGAATTCAAATTAATATTCATGATTTTTTTTCCTCTCTCCTGCCTTCCACTCTTCACTCAGCTCTGAAGGGAAGCAGCTCCCTGCTGTGGAGGGGACAGCTGGAAGCTGGAAGGCTCCTGGGAGGGTGAAAACTTTGGCAATCCACGTGGAATTTCTGGAGGCAGGCACAGGCTGGATGTCAGGATTGACAGGAGGGTTTGGAGCTCATCAGGGAGTGCTGGAATTTCACAGCCTGTCCCTCTGCATTGCTACTCACTCCACCTGCTCCTTGTCCTTGGATCCAGCTCCATCCTGCCCTTCTCCAGCAGCATCCCTAAAAATTCCCCCCATGCCACCAGCACAGAGCTGAGACTTTTCCAGGAGGGCAGAGCAGAGATTTGGGGCTGTCTGGGAGTGGAGAGGGATTTGGGGATGGCTCTTGTTTGGAGCTGGCTGCGACCTCCAACCTCAATTGTGTGATTTCTATCAAAGGTGAGCAGAATGTGATGCAACCCCACATCCCTACAAAACATCCTTTTCCCAGACCTTTCCCTGCCTAGCCAGCCTGCCGCTCCCTGGCTGCCACCAAGGAAATCTTGCAGGGGGAGATCAGAGCTGCCTGGCACAGCCAAACCTCCTCCAGTCACCCAGGAAACACAGGACGTTTTTCTTCTCAGGAAAACATGGAAATTAAATTGGAATCACTACATGGATGCAGCTCTGCACAGATAAACTCACAGGCTGTCAGCTTGCAGATGTTCCTGGCTGCTGGAACATCTTTTCTCAGGCTTTTCCCAGCATCCCAGGGATCCTGGAAGTGCTTTCCATCCACTATTTATGGGCCCCAGTTAAGCACTAGGATAGAATTATTATAAACTCTGTACTCTGTATTTAGCAAGGAAAATCCAAGAATGGGGAAAACTACCCAGGGGCACTGCAATGTCTGACAGATCCTAGGAAGGCATTCTTGGCTGGGAGGGAATTCAGGGTGCCCAGAGCAGCTGTGGCTGCCCCTGGACCTCTGGAAGTGTCCAAGGCCAGGCTGGACAGGGCTTGGAGCAACGTGGGCTATTGGAAGGTGTCCCTGCCATGGCAGGGGGTGGAACAAAACAACCTCTCAGATCCGTTTCCAACCCAAACTCTGGGATTCGTCCTAAATTCTGGGATTCCAATTTTGAAATCCAAGCCCAAGACAGAACAGCTCAGCTTTCAAGTGCCCTTTTCTCCCCTAAAAATAACCCCCAAAGGGTTGCGCGGGGCACAGCAGACCATCCTGGTTGATTTTTCCCAAAGATGGGATTTTGCTCCCACTGCCCCTGTGCAGAGCCACAAATAGATTTATTTTTCCAATTTTTTTTCTTTTTTCTTTTTAGACCTTATGGCCAGAAGTCCTAAAGGAAGCAGAGGCAGGAAGATCAGGCAGCCTGTTTGCTCCTCAGGTGTGGGATCAGCAGCAGCTCCAAGGGCTTTGCAGGACAGAGACTTTATGACTCCCAAGCCATCTCCCTTCCCTGCCTCGGCCAGCACAACAGGAGCCAAATTTATCTCTCCTCTAAATACCAGAGGAGCTGAACAGGTATTTTTAAAAGTCACCCAAGTGCTCCAGCTCTCCTCATGCCCCGGTGGCATTTTCAGCCCACAAATCACTGGCAGGGTGTCCCAAGCCCTGTGCCTGCAGTTCCACGCTGTGCTGGAGATCACAGCAATGCCCTCAGCCCAGAAAACTGCACATGAAACCGAGTGCAAAGGACAGCAGGGGATGCCCAGGGCTTGGAAAATATCCTTTATTTTAGGGTTGGGATTTTGTACCAAGGTTTCTCCTGGAAATCATTATCTAAAGCAGAGCTGGGCTGCAGCTGAGGGGTCCCTCAGAGGCAGAAATTCCCCTGGCAACAAAAACTGTGCAGGACCTCTAAAATAAGGGCTGTGATCACCAAAGAAGCTTCCTTTGAACTTCTCAGAGGTTTGAACCCCAGACTCAGTGGTGTCAGTGGTGTGGGCAAGAGTCCCAAGCTGGAAAGATGTGTCCAGGGGAGGGAAATCACCTGGAACCTGGGGGATCTCCTCAGCTGGGCATGCCTGGGCTTCCTCTGGGGAAGAGACCTTTGGGGGAAGATCCTACAGCTGTGGGGTAATCCAGGAACTCCCTGTCCCGACCACATCCTACTTTTCTTAGGGTCAGGGTGGAAAAAATTATAATTGGAGGCACAACAAGCTGGTTTTTAGGGAGCAGCCTTGAGGGGAATGGAATAATTCCATGTTCTGCACCATAAGAGAGGAGCACAGAGGGTTGATCACACACTGCCTCCAATCTGAATCTTTTTTTCTGCCTTAATACCTTTTCTGTCTTTCCACTTTAGCTGCTCTGCTGTCTCCTCTGGGGAGATTTCCACAGGAGCATTGGGCAGGAGGTGCAAAAGGCAGCTCCTGGGCTGCTGCCACCTGGTCTCCATCAGCCTGAAGTCCTGCAAAGGGTTTTCACAAGGGCCTGGGTGGTAGGGACAAAGAGGAAGGGATTTAGGGTGAAAGAGGAGGATTTTAGATGGGATATTGGGAAGGAATTCTTCCCTGTGAGGATGGAGAGGCCTCAGGGTGCCCAGAGAAGCTGTGGATGGATGGAAGTGTTCAAGGCCAGTTGGAGCAGCCTGGGACAGTGGAAAGTGTCCCTGCCCATGGCAGGGGTGGGACTGGTCAGGATTTAAGGTCCTTGCCACCCAAACTATTCTGGGATTCTATGAAATGGGCAAAAAGGAGTTGGTAAGGAGCAATCTGAGGTGAGATGGAGCCCTCATGTTCCCTCAGCATTCCAAGGGTGGATCACAGCCAGCAGGAGCTTCACCCTCCTACAATTCGGATCACAATTCCCACATCTGGTACCTGCCAAGGCTCTCCAGGCAGCACTTCCTGGATTTCCAGTGTCCCTGTGCCTACACACAGGGATTGCTGCTGCCCTCCCGCCCTCTGATCCCACTCCAGCTTTTCCAGCAGGATGAACACTTGCAGCTCATCCAGCAGCTCAGCCTCTGCATTATTAGGTTTCCTCAAGCCCTGAATGTCCCATGCAGGCCCAGGCACTCAATATTCTTTAAATTCCCTATTTTCACCAGCACCTCTTCATTTGATCCCTTAATCCTTTATAGCAACTCACCTTTATTACCAGCAAGGAGCAAGTCGGGAGCAGACTTTTCCCAACATCCCCTGAGGTGAGAACTTATGAAATGAAATCATTTCACTTCTCAGCTGTGTCCTCATCTTCCTTAATTGTTCCCTTTTAACTCCCAGGGAGCCAGCAGACCTGCCTGGCTCCTTTGCAGCCTTTCCTGTTCCTGCCAGACTTGAATTATCCATTGTTTGTTTCCATTCCTTGCTATTCCTTGCTGGCTTCCTGTTTCCCCTCTTTCATGCTGTATTTTTCTGTTCCTTGACCTTGTGAAGGTTGGATTTGTAGTTTTTGAAGGGCCATTGTGTGGCCCAAGCACCTTCCTGAGCTCTGCTCCTTACCTGCCTTCATCCCTGTCTTGCTCTGCTCCCACCCACACCAGGTCGAGCCCCTTTGGAACTGATTCCTGCTGGAATCTCATTAATTGCAATTAAAGCTGAGCTGGGGGTTGAGCACCTTGCAGGATGTGCCTTGCCCTGTCATCCTCAAAGAGCATCCAGGCCAAATTTTGGGATTTAATCTTTATTTTGGACTCTTGCTGCCATCCTTGTCCCGCTGGAATCTCTCCACCCCAAGGTTGGCGTCACCGTGGCAGGGCTGGAGCCTCCTCTTTGCCAAGGATAATGAATGTAATTACATCCTTAATGAGTGAATCCAATTCCAGCCCAATTCATCCCACAGTGTGCTGGGAGCGGGGCTGAGCCGGAGCTGTGCAACGAGCGAATCTCCGAAATTCCATTCCGTGCATTATTGGGACTTAAAAAATTATGTCTTATTCATCTATTGATGACAGTGGCCTCTTGGGTGTAAATTGAAGCAATTATGAAGGATCATGCAAATTAATCAATTATTTTCAGATTATTACACTCAAGCAGAAGTCTTGCTCTTCAATTTAGTTAAACTTTGCCTCTGAGTCAATTTTCCAACCTCCAAATTAAGCTATTTATTAGCTCAGAAGATGTGGGCAAAGGGAAGGAAAAGTTCCACTCAGGAGCTGGCTCACACAAAGAGTCATTTTGAACAGGGTTTCACACAGAAGCTGAGACATTTAAAGGGTTCAGAGGGGCCAGGCTGATCCCAGTGCGAGTGGGATGTCTGGGATCGTGGATCCAAGCTCCGATCAGGAATCTCGGAGCAGGAACAACACGGGAGCTGCAGTGGTTTAATCCCAAAGCTCCTGATGTGAGGGACAGAGGGCACACCAACCCTCAAGGGGCCAACTGCCCTCTGCTTCTGCTTGCCTTGGGGAATCTGCCCCACCCTGCGCTCTGGGGTGTCCCATGGAGGAGGTGACACCAAGCTGAGCCCTGGGATGGGGATGAGACCCCTCAAAGCACCACAGCTGCTCCTGCCCAGCTCCCACATCCCCTGGGTGGCTTTAATTGTCCATCCCTAATGGATTATCACGGCTCTTCCAGCCTCGTCCAATTAATGCAAATTCCAAGGAGAGCTAAAAGGGAATGAAATGAGAATTAGGAGTGGAGCTGGGGGCTCCTCTCTGGCATCTCACCCTGTGGATACCAGGCAGGCCGTGCTGCATCCCACCAGCGCCAGCTGGGCAAAACACCTGGGAAACTCTTCCCAGGATCTGTGCCCGCTGCCGTGCTCTGCCCACATCCAGGCTGAGGGGTTGGGGGGTGGCTGAAAGCTTTGGAGTTTGGATTTAAGTGATTCTAAACCAGCTTTGGGTTTATAGCTAATAAGACATTAGTATGCTAATTAAATTATCCATGGAGTGGTATAAAGAGGCCTTCCTGAAGTTTAATGGCTGTGTAAAAGGTAACTCTACTCGCGATGTAATTAATTCATGGAACAATAAATGGAAAATTAGATTCTTATTAATATCGGAGAGGCTTTTCCCACATCAGGAACGGAGAGGGGGAGGATTGGTCATTTCTGCTTTCACTGTGGGGTGAAGGAAATAGCAGCTCCAGAGTGCAAAGCACCATCCCCACATCCACAGCTCCCCCAGCTAGGCAAGGTTTGATCCCTGTGGAAAGCTCCCACATCCCACAGGATTCCTCTTGCACCACACGGGGCCATGGAGAGCGTCCCCACACTCAGGTGAGGGATGAGGGATTTTTTTAAGGGCAGCAGGACAGAGCTTCCCCAGGAAAAGCAGCACTGCCCTGGACTCAAGTGACCAGGAAAGAACCAGCAGCGACCCCTCTGGAAAAAGCTGCTTGTCCCAAGTCTTGAAAGCACAGAGAGGGATGCAAAGCTGTGGAGTTTTGCTGGAAAGTGAGAGGTGTGATCTTGGAGCTCCAGGAAAACTCCTATATCCATCAGCTCCCTGGCACAGCTCTGCATTCTGCTCCAGAGACTCCTGGAAGGGTCACGCCCCTCCGCTGCTCCACTGCCACCTGGCATGGGAACAGCTCCATGCCCGAGGGAATTCTCAGCTCAGAAGCTGCATTTCAGCTGCACATCAGGAGGGGGGTGCCAGGCTCTGAGCAGAGGGACCCAGAAGTTGCAGGGTCTGGCACAAACAAAACCCTACTCAGTGTGTGCTCCTGCCCTGGGCTGCTCACAGCCAGCCTGGAGCCCTTCCCTGCAATCCCTGCAGGTACCTGCAGGCCCTGGGTGCCTCCCCAGGCATCCCCTCACCGGGCTGGGCCACCCTGGCACAGCCCAGGAAGAGGCAGTTGCCCACCTTGCAGGGGCCCCTTGCAGGGTGGCACAACAAAATAAATCAAACCTTCCTCTGGCTTGGTCCTGGCTGCAGGGAAAATGGTCAGGGAATTCCAGAGTGGTTTGTGTTGGAAAGGACCTCAAATCCCATCCAGTGCCACCCTTGCCATGGCAGGGACACCTCCCGCTGTCCCAGGCTGCTCCAAGCCCCAGTGTCCAGCCTGGCCCGGGACACTGCCAGGGATCCAGGGGCATCCCCAGCTGCTCTGGGCACCCTGTGCCAGTGTCCTTGTGAGGACACCAGCTCTGGGCAGTCCCTGCTGGGCTGAGCTCTGGTTCTGCCCCTGCTCAGCTTCAGTCCTGGCTGTGGGTCCCAGCTCTGTACCCAGGGATGTTCCCTCCAGCTGCCCTCAGCTCTGTCCCCTCTCCTGCCATCTGCCATGGCCCAAGCCATGCCAGGACAGCTCTCACCATGTGGGGAGCAAACTGGGCAAAGCCCCCAGTGCCAGGAGGAGAGGTGACATGTGGGTGTCACCTCTTCCAGGGACACTTTTGAGTCCCAAAGTTCCTCTTCTCTGGAGCTGAACCCCAGGGTTCCTCTGATAAGTGTGACCCACATCAGATCTCCTCTGGGACCCACCACCTCTCTGGACAGGTGGGTGAGGGTCAGCAGAGAGCAGAAAACCTTTCAAACCCAGCCAGAAATTCCTGGTGTGTCCCAAGAGCAGTGGCAGAAAGCCCAGGGCAAGTGGCACAAGTGCAAGGCAATGTTTGGATTGGGTACAGGAGATGGAACTGCTGAGGGTGCCCAGGGATGCAGCACAGCACCCTGGGGTCATGGGGAGCTCCTGGGACAGCAGTGTCATCGGAGAATCTCAGAATATCCTGGTTGGAAGGGACCCCCAGGAACCCCTGGTCCTGCACAGACACCCCAACAATCCCTGGCAGCGCTGTCCAAAGGCTCCTGGAGCTCGGGCAGCCTCGGGGCTGTGCCCATGCCCTAGGGAGCCTGGGCAGTGCCCAGCACCCTCTGGGGGGAGAATCTTCTCCCAAAATCCAGCCTGGCCCTGCTTTGTCCCAGCTACAGGCACTCCCTGGGTGCTGTCCCTGTCCCAGAGCAGAGCTCAGAGCTGTCCCTGCTCTGTCCCTCGAGAGGAGCTGCAGCCCCGGAAGCTCTGCCCTCTGTCCCCAAGCACCCTCAGCCGCCCCTCACGTGGCTCCCTCAGCCAGAGGAGCATCCTGCCCTGATCCAGCCACTCCACGAGAGGGTCAGCATCCCTGGAAGCCCTGCTGGAAGCCAGGAGAGGAAAACTCCACCAAGCTGTCCCCAAGCAGAGCTGGGGAGTTTGTGCAGGAGGATGCAGGATGGGAAGTGGTGCCATGTGTGACAGATGAGTAACGCCATGGCTGGCTCTCACAATTAGAAGGCAAATACCCTGTATATATGTTAGGAGAAGTTTTCTAGATTTATAGTTGTGTTTTACCCCCCTTGTGTTGTTATCGGGGGTGCCCTGGGTTTGGGACATTTGGGAGGGTCACTCGTTGCTGTGGCAGCACCTGACCCCCAATCAAGGTGTCAGGAATGATCTCCACCACTGGGCAGGGAAGGAGGAGTCCATGGACAGAACTCTGGGGGGCTAAAGGGTTAAAAGGTGAAACCTCCATTTGTGTGGGTGAGCACATGGTGGGGAAATCCTCTGCTCCTGGTGCTGTAATATTTTCTCTATTCAGTCTCCTGTTGTATTTTTGATAAGGTTTTAATGAACCTTTTACATTTTTGGGAGTGAGTAGCATTTCTCACACCTTGGCTTTCCCCAGCTGCAGCATCCCTCTGCCTGCTGCCCTTCCCAAACGTTGCTGCTCCTTCCCCAGAACTCCTGGGAGTCAGCAGGAGAGAGCTGAGCACGTTCCCAGGTCGAGGGCCCCGAGGCACCGCTGGGCTCCTGTGCAATAGCTCGGGGGAAGTGAGGGAATTCCAGCAGACCATCGACCTGCAGAGCCTTTGCTCAGCTTCCCTGGTCATTAGCAATTAATTACCTTTGCGGCTGGCTCATTAAGGCATCCCGGCAGACCCGTGACACTGAACCTGGAAGTTCCCCAGGAGGAGGAGGCTGCTCCGGATCACAGCTCGCTGCTCCACAAAGGGCAAACCTCGTGTCCCTGCAGCCCTGCTCGGTTCCTGTGGATCCCGGCGTGCCGGGAGAGCCAGGCAGGAAGGGTTTGATGGATAATGGCAAAGCGGGGCTTGTCCTGTCACCAGGGCTCCGTGACAGCACCTTATCAGCTGGTAAGAGCTGGCCCAAGGCAGCTGGCAGGGGACAGGGACAGCAGGACACAAGGGCAGCAGGACACCTTCCCGTGGCTGCAGCTGAGTGAAGCTCATGCAGTGTCCTTTGAGCTGTGCCCTGCAGTCTGTCCCCAGTTCAGGCAGCAGAAAACCCAAACAGGACATGGGCAGCCACCAGAGATTCCCAGTCTGAGGACAGGGACCATCCCAAGCTCTGCAGGGTCCTGCCAGTGTTGGGGACACAGCAGCCTGGCTTTCCCCAGAGTGCCATCTCCCTGTCCACCCCCTTCAGCAGCTTTTCCTGTGTCCCCTCTGATCCCTGCTCCAGGCTGGGGTGATTTCTGGAGTTAATCCCCCTGGGATGGCTCCCAGCACATTGGCTGCCCAGGGAGGTTTGCAGCCCCCTCCCTGGAGGTGTCCAAGGAAGGACAGGATGTGGCACTCGGGGATGGTGACAAGGTGGGCGTGGGGCACAGGCTGGGTTTGATGATCCTAGAGCTCTTTTCCAGGCTCAGTGACTCTGGGATGGGCAGGGCAGCCTTTGGGGCAGTGCTGGCTGCAGGATCCAGGCTGTGCCTGTGTTAGAGAGCACTAATGAGATGCTTGGCTCTCACAATCAAGGGGTGAACATCATGTGTGTGTTAAGAGAAGTTTTGTAGATGTGGAGTTATGTTACTGCAATGTGTCCTCCCCTGTTATCACAGCATGGCTTGGGCACTCGGGGCATTTGGGAGGGTTGGCTTGTTCCTGTGGCAACACCTGACCTCCAACCAAGGTGTAAGAAAGTGATCTGCACCCCTGGACAGCAAGGAAGGAGTCGACTGACAAGACTTCAGGAGGGGCTAGAGGTATAAAAGGGGGAGCATCCATTTTGAAGATGAGCATGTGGCTGGTAGCCATTAGGGCTCCCAGTGCTGAAAACTTTTTCCTTATTCAGTTGTTTGTTGTAATTTTTGTTAAGGTTTAATAAAGCTCTGAAATTTTAAAAGTGAGCAGTCGTTTCTCACACCTGTAATCCCTCACGGCTCCCAGGGCTGGGAAAGATGAAAGCAGAGAGGCACACAAGGTCTTCAGTTGTCACCAAACCAGGGACATCCGCAGTGGAGGAGGTGACAGCCTGGTTTTTTCTGCCCCTGAACTCAGCTGGATTTGAAGCTCTCTCAGACTGTGAGAAAATCAACTCCCCTGCAGGGCACGGAGTGTGATAATGAGCAGCAAGCCTGGCTCTGAGGCCCACGGTGCCATCAGCACCCTGGCACCATCCCAGGCCTTATCCAGGGAGAGCAGGAGCAGGTGGGCTTGCAGAAATGCTTGCAGAGCATTCGGGAGTGCCAGGCTCTGTCAGGAGGATCCCAGGCCTCAGCCCTGCCCAGGAATTGCTCTGCAGGAATCAAAGGGATGCTGGGGTGAGAGAAATCCCTGCCCCAACAGCTTCGTGGCCCCACAATGGCAGCAGCGTTTCTGAGCTGCCGGGGAATGTTATTTTGTCTTTTCTCTGGTTTTAATTTGACTGTCCCTACTAATAAATTATCCCATTAGGACAGGACCATATTTCTGCCCTCGGAGCCTTTCTCTTTCTCTCCACAGAAAGCCCATTCAGGCAGATTTCACAGAAAACCCCTTACAAATCCCTGGCAAATCATTGCCCATCTCAGAGCGAAACAGGATTCATTTCCTTCCCAGCCCCGGTGAGCCTCAGCGAGCCGCAGAGATGTTCATCCTCACGGGAGGCTGAGCAGAGCACCGGGTGGCACTGGGGTGGTGGCACTGAGGGGGTGGCACGAGGGGACAGCGCTGCCCCCGGGTGACAATCCCTGCCTGGCTGCGGGCACGGGGAGCAGGTGCTGTTCTCCTCTCCAGGAGCTTCCAAGGCCCCCTCAAAGTGATTTCCATGGCTTTTCCTGGCTGGGCTGCAAGGATTCCTGGGGGGAAGGGGATGGGGCTGGGGCTGGTGTGCTCCTGTCTGCCCCCACTTTTAGGGATGCAGGAGGAGCAGGAGAAACCTGCAGGAGCTCTGGTTCCCGAGGATGCTCCTGCTCCTCCCCTGAGCTGGCAGAGGGCAGGAAACACTTGGGAAGTGCCTTTCCCATCCATCCCGGCTGGGGCTCCACCACACCTGGGAGCAGGGAATGGCAACTCAGTGCTGCCCCTTCCCACATCTGTTCTGTGGAGAATGGATTTGGAAAGGATTCTTAGAACTTGATGGGAAGTTTATACAGTTCTTTACATTTATATATATATATTCTATATATTTCCATATAAAATATAAAAATATTTTCTATAAAATATATACAACACTATTATCAAAATATTATAATAATATAAATAATATATCATATACAAATAGAAAATCTAAAAATATATTCTACATATTATATAATTTATATATAATTATATTTTAAAATATATTTTCTATATAAATTATATATATAATATATTATTATATATTCATATTACTCTAAAATCATTGTAATTATATGAAATATTTTATTGTTTTATATATAAATTAATTTTATTTAGATATTTATATATTATATAATTTTTTATATTTATACACTTTACGTATTTGTATTTTTTTTATTTTAGTACATAAACGCTGCGATAAGGAGTGTTGATTTAAGAAGGTTATAGAATAGAGATGATATTCTTGAGAGTGAAATTGAATTAGAAATAAATTTTAAAATATAATTTTGCAAAAAGGCTAGATATTTTAGAGAATTAGAATTGTGAAAGGTGTATTTTAGTAAGATTATGTGGGAAAAAATATGTGATTAGTGTTAGAAGTAATAGTAGTATTGGTGGTAAAAATAAGTTGAAAAACATTTATAAGGTGTAACTAGGAAATAAGTTGATTTCTGATGAAATGGTGCTGAGTTTTATATTTTTTGTGTTTTATTATTTATTGAGACTGATAATGGAATAAAATTTTTAAAGACATTTTTTAGCTGTTTTGTAAAAGAAAACCAGCAAAATGGTGCTTCCATTGTGAGGAAGCGAAGTTGCCCTGTCTCTGTAAAAGCAAAGAAAACGAGCAGGTTTTTCTTTGGGGACAGAAAACAAGCAGGTTTTCCTTTGGGGACAGAAAACCAACCGGTTTTTCCTAATTTTGGGGCTCTTTTTGCTGCCCTGGAGCTGCCCCTGGGCTCAGACTGGGGAGCGGGCACTGGTGTCTGCCCAAAACCTTCCGGGTCTGCCTCACCTGCCTGAGCCCAGCGGCTGCACAGGCACAGGGGAGCTTTGCACCGTGCCATGTCAAGTGCTGCAATTCAGGGAGATGAAATCTCCAGCGTTTCCTTTCTCTTTCCAAAAATAAATAAATAAATAAAGGCAGCTGTTTTCTCCTGCCAGAAAGGAGAGAGCAGCTTTATCTCACTTGATCTTCTGCTGGTGGAGTTCCATTACATTTCATTCCATTTCATCGTTGGGTTCAGGTCCCTTCCCTCCCTCTCTGCTCCTGTTTCCTCTGTCCTAAACCCTCCACGTTATTTTAAGACTTCAGAATTCAATTTTTCCTCTTCCCTAACAGCAAGGCATTTGTTCTCCTCTCAGATGCTCCTAATTAGATGATCTCAGATTTATTAAAAATATTTCCCTTCTCATCCACGCTCCTGTGACCCCATTCCCCTGTCTGCACTTCTGTGGCCTTTCCTAGAGCGTAAAGGGAAAGCTCAGGAATCCTGAGGACTTCCAGCCCTCTGGAATAACTTTAAAAACCTTCTGTGGAATCTCTTTCCTCTGCTTGTTGTGACTTCCCTGCCTGCAGGACCACTGGCAGATGCAGGGCGATGCTGCTCCCTCCCTGCAGGGCACAGGGGGTGTCATTGTCACCGTGTTTCAGATTTGTCACCGTATTTCAGACCAGCCACGGAGAGCTGGGCTCAGATTTGGAATTTGCTCCTGCAGGGAAATTAATTTCTCCTCCAAGTGCTGATGTCTGGATAATTTGCCGGCAGCCCCAGCAGATTTGCAGCCAGCAGGAAGCTCTGGGCAGTGCCAGGGAGCAGAGGGTCACCCCAGGCCACGTCTGACGCCTTTGAGGGACGGAGCTGTGGGCTTGGAAAGGCTCCTGGTGCCACCAGCCCTTCAGGGTGAAGCAGATCCCAAACACCTAGCGGGGAGAGCCACCAGCAGGAGCCTCCTCCCCACTAAGAGGTTTTGATCCAAGTCCTTGTCCCCTCCCAAATGGTTCCTTCGTGTTCCTTTCCCTAGAATCAGCCAGATCCAAGGGGTTTGTGGAGCTTCTGCCTCAGCTCCCAGTTCTGGGACACCACAACAGCTCCAGGAGCTGCTCTCCTACACAATTCCATACATCCCCCCCTGCCCCTTTTGAGGGATTTCTAACCTGGAAACTGCTTTTCCTTGGAATCTTAAGGAGAAGACTTTACTTTGGAAACAGAGACCCCCAACATCCCAGTCTGGCAGCAGGAAAATGGAATAAAAGTATGAGATGGGCTCAAAATCCCAGCCAGGAGGGAGAATTTGGTGCTGACCCCACACAGGATGAAGCCCCATGGGGGGTTGGACAATCAGATATTCCTGCAAGGGCATTCCAGCATTCCCAGCTCCTTTGGAAGCACAGCTGGAGCTGTCAGGAAGCCCCAGCTCAGCTCAGCTCAGCCTGGAATTTGCTCTCCCAGAATATTGGGATTCCCTGTTCCCAGTGAGGTGCTGGAAAAACCAGCACAGACCCAACCTCATCCTCCACCTCAGAACAGCACTTGGAGAAAACTCGAGGAACGGGATTTCAGAGGAAATACAACCAGCTAGGAATTATCCTCTGTTTTTCCATCTCTTCCCCACCCTGGGAAAATAAGGATTTTCCTAAATACCAGGAAATTCCCCTGCTTGGCAGCACATGGAGACATTTGGGTTGCCCGGAGCTCCTGATCAGAGGCATCCCTTCCAGCCAGCCCGAGGAGGAATGTCTGGAATGTGATCTTCAATTAGGAGCTGTTAATTGGCAGGTTGTCCCCAGATTCCTGCTCCCGGGATAGCCTGGCACAAGCTCAGCGGGAGGCGCTGAAGGGGCAGGGAGAACTGGGAGGCACTGGGAGAAAACCACCCCTCCAAAGGTGATTCCTGTGGAGAACCTGCCCAGGGAACTGCTGGAGACACCATTCCCAGAAAACCATCCTTCCAAAGGTGATTCCTGTGGAAAACCCGCCCAGGGAAGTGACTCCAGAGTCACCATTCCCAGAAAACCACCCCTCCAAAGGTGATTCCTGGGGAGGAACTGCCCAGGGAAGTGCTGGAATCACTATTCCGAGAAAAACACCCCTCCAAAGGTGATTCCTGTGGAGAACCCGCCCAGAAAAGTGCTGGAGTCCCCATCCCAGGAAGTGCTCAACAAACATGTGGATGTGGCTCTTGAGGACTTGGTTTAGTGGTGAACTCTTGTCCTTGGTGATCCTGAAGGTCTTTTCCAACCTCAGCAGTTCCATGAGATGATGAGAAGGGTCACCAAAGGCAGGGAAGGCTCCAGGAATAAGGGAGGGGGATCCTGATGGATCGGGCCCAGCCAGAGCTGAGCACTAAATTAAAACCCGGAACAGAAATCCAGGTTTTTGTTCTCCAGGCGTGTTTATCCAGGTGAATCCCTCATCCACACAGTGGCTTTGGAGCTGCTTAGTGCTCCCTGACCTTCAGAACTTGCTGGGAGTCCTAAAATCCCTGCTGAAAGAGCCACAAAGGCAGAAATTAGGGAGAAATAGCTGGAAGCTGTGGGAGATGGAGCAGATCTTGCCCCTGGACACCTGAACTCACATGGAAACAGCAACATTTTATCCCTGGAAAGTGTGAATCCTGTATTTCTATGCTTGCTCGTAGGTATCCATGACAATGATGGTGGCATGAAGGATTATCCCAACCTCAGAGGATTATCCCAGATGTCCCTGAGAGCTGGAAACTGCTCCATGCACAACAAAGTGTCCCTGCTTGACGTGACACAATGAAGGGAACTCCAAGAACAACCTGTCAGGGAAAGGGCTTTTTTCCCCACTAATTGGACCAAAGACGTTTGTTCTACTCCAGGACCTCGTGGCCCCAGTCGGAGCAGATGAAACCGAGTTTAATGTTCTCATTAAAGCCTCGAGATATTTTTATTCACCTGAGAAAAATCTCGTTTCTGTTCCACAGATGCACAGGGTGAAAAGTTCTGGGAATAAAGAGCCAGCTGAAAGGTTTTCCTTTCCATGCTCCTGCCCCTCTCCAGGTTGCTTGGCACTGGAAACTCCACAGGGAAGCAGCCACTGGAAAGGGAAAGCCCCAGAGCACAAAATTATGGGGAATCCTCCAAAACAGCACAAATTTGTGGATGGTGGTGGCCACTATGGATCTCCAGCACTGTCAACAAGCCCCTTTTCAGTTGTCACATGGAAACCACCCTGAAGACACCCTGGAGCTGCTCTGAGTATTCCCAAAAGCCAGAGCACCCGGTAAGGGTGGGATGCAAGGGGCAGAGCCCCTCCTGCTCCTGTCTTGGGGAGCACTGGGTGATGACCAAGCACTGTCCAGGATGGAAACAACATTTCCTGCAGAGCTGGCCCCATGGACAATTGACTCCTTGTTCTTGGCAGTGCTAAAGAGCAAAGATCCCACAGGAAAACCATCAGGCCCAGTGATTAATTAGTGTTGAAATAACATCAAGGAATCCCCCAGAACCCACTGTGGTGTTACCCTGCAAGCAAAGGGCAGAGGTTTCTGTTCTGCTGGCACTGCCACCTGTGGGATGTTGGGGAGGAATTGTTCCCTGGGAGGGTGGGCAGGCCCTGGCACAGGGTGCCCAGAGCAGCTGGGGCTGCCCCTGGATCCCTGGCAGTGCCCAAGACCAGGCTGGACAGGGCTGGGAGCAGCCTGGGATGGTGGAAGGTGAGCCTGACATGGCAGGGGTGGGATGGGATGGGATGGGATGGGATGGGACGGGACGGGACGGGATGGGATGGGATGGGATGGGATGGGATGGGCTTCAAGGTCCTTTCCAACCCAAAACATTCTGGGATTCCAAGACCTCCTGGTTCTTGTGCTGTGGTGTGAAGGGTCACTGCCTTTTCCCACCCTCCTCCAGGCTGTGAAACAGCTCCTCCTCACTCAGGCCCCTGCCCTGGCCCTGATCCCAGCTCCTTTCTGGGGAGCAGCCCATTCCTGCCGGGAAGCTCTGACCCATCCCAGTGCAGGCCTGGTGGGACGGATTAACTGGTGCCCTGCAGGAAGCACACTGACCCTGCTGTCACCTCCTCCTGGCTGCCCAGAAACAGCCTGGCCCCAGTTGTGTGAGCAGAGAGGGCAAACGCACCGGGAAGAACTTGCTGGAGAGCCCCCGCGGATTGTTCTGACCTTGGAGCGAGGTCAGGCTGCCTTGGCCCTGCTCACAGCGAGGAAAAGCAAACCCTCGGTGTTCAGCAAATCTCCTCCTCCAACAGGCTCATTCCTCCCCAAGAATTCATTTCGGAGGGATTCAGTGGCATTGACAGAGGTGCCACTGGTAATTTCCCTGCTCATACTCAGGATGTAACACTTCATCCTCGGCTCTGCGAGTGGGTTACCTTGTGAATTGCTCTGTGCTTCCCGCGGCAGAGACAGAATTGGTTTGGGATGTGGCTGTTCCCCAAAGCATGGGGCTCTCCAGCAGCACCCGCAGCTGATAACCCCAGCACTGCTTTGTAGCTCCTGTGGCTGCAAACAAAATCCCTGGAAAGCTTCATGTGGGTGCTGGAGCTGCTGCCATGAGCTCTGAGGAGAGCCAATCCTCTTCCAGCTTGGCACAGCAGGGGCTCAGGGTGTCACTGAAACCCCAGCAGGGTTGGAAAACTGGGAAAAGGAGATGAAATCTCCTTTTTGCTGACATAGGGAGCTGCCTGAGGAAAGAGGAGTCCTGGCTGAGGCACAAATCTGTCCAACATGGGGTCTCCAGGCAAGGCCTGTCCTCAGTTAAACGCCCAGCTGAGAGACCTGGCACAAGTGAGGAGGAGGAAAAGCCCCACTGGATATGGTTTGCAGGTCCCAGGGACCTCCTTGTCCAGCTGGAGCTCACCAGGGGTCCAGAGATGGCTGCAAATCCTGCGCAGCAGAGAGGGGCCCACCCTCACCTCCCGTGCAACTGAGCCGAGGTTTGGAGACAACAGCTCCCTCCTCACTGGACACTCCAGGTGTTCCCGAGGCCCTGAATATTCCTGCTGTCCCTCAGTCCCTCGGCATTCCTGGTGTCCCTGAGGCCCTGGACATTCCTGGTGTCCCTGAGGCCCTGGACACCCCTGGTGTCCCCAGCACTGCTGGCACTAAGCAGGCCACGTGCAGGGCAATGTCCCTGTGGGGTCACCCATCTGCCTGCTCCGTGTCTGCTGCTGATTCCTCGCCGTGTCCTTATTGCTGTTAATCCCTCTCTAAATACTTTGCTTACAAGGGCTGGCAATCTTGTAAGCTGTCCCGAAACACATCTGTGCAGCCCCGTCCCTGTGGGATTGCAGGGCAGCTGCAGCCTCCCTGTGCTGCATCCCGAGCCTGCAGCGCAGCTCCTGCATCCCGCCGTGCCCAGGGCAGGCTGGGGATGTGTCAAAATGGGAACTTTTCCACCCCTCGTCCTGCTCTGCTCCAGGTTTCTGTCACGGGAAGCCCCCTGGGATCCCATTATTTCTGCAGCAAGGCTTGAGCTCAGATTGCTGCTCACTGCAGCCACCCAAGGATCTGGGAAATGCAGCCTCAGAGGGGGTGGGCACAGCAAGCACATCGCTGCTGGTAAACCCCTGCTATCCCTGCAGCCCCATCCCTGGAGGGCTCCTGGCAAACAAATCTCCCAATTACAGGAGCAGGAGAGGAGGCTGAGGGCTCCAGGAACACGGGCTCTGCTCTGCTCTAATTAGCTGGCAGCAGCACCTCTCTGTTCCTGAGGCACCAAATCCTCTGCTCCTCACTGCCCCACACACCCTCAGTGCCCCACACACCCTCCCTGCCCTGCCCCACACACCCTCCCTGCCCCACACACCCTCCCTGCCCTGCCCCACACACCCTCAGTGCCCCACACACCCTCACTGTGCTGCCCCACACACCCTCCCTGCCCCACACACCCTCCCTGCCCCACACACCCTCACTGCCCCACACATCCTCCCTGCGCTGCCCCACACACCCTCACTGCCCCACACATCCTCACCCTCACTGTCCTGTCCCACACATCCTCACTGTCCTGGCACCCCTGGGTCAGGATCCCCCATTCCCAGAGCGATGGGATAGACTGGGCTGGTGCCACATCAGCGAGGTCGGAGCTGCTGGGCATCCCCGGGCATTCCTGGGCATCCCTGGGCAGCTCCCTCACCAGAGGGAAATCTGGTCCCTCAGCATCCTCTGGGTGTTCACATGGGGACAGTCCCAAGAGGAAAAGATTGGGAAGGCAAATCCAGAGACTCTTTCAAAGCTCAGCAGGAAGCAAAGGCAGTGCTGGGTTCTCACAGGGTGGGTCTGACCTTGAGGAAAAACCACCTGAGCCAAGGACAGAGCTCAGGAATGGGCGGGCAGTGGAGGCAATGGGCCCTCCCCCAGGTGGCACAGCCCATGCCAGGGGGTTGTGGTGGAGGTGATGGTGTGGCACAGCACGGGTTAACAATACCAGGCTGTGCCCTGTGCCGTCAGAGAGGTGTCCCCTGCCTTTGCTGTGTCCCTGAGGTCCTGGCCAAATCCTTCAGCAGGATCCCACTGTCACCAGGGTGGATTGAGACTCAGTGAGCACCAGATCTGTGTGCCAGAGACCCCTGATCCATGCCAGGGACCCCCATTCCATGCCAGGGATTCCTACTCCATGCCAGAGACCCCATATCCATGCTCAGATTCCTGCTCCATGCCAGGAACCCCTGCTCTGTGCCTGGGACCTCTTTTCCATGCCAGGGACCCCCACTCCATGCCAGTGACCCCCACTCCATGCTGGGCACAGCCGTCCCTTCCCAGAGCCATGCAGGAGCAGCTCCAAGGGCTGTTCCCAAATCCCATCTCACCTCTCCAGGTGAGCCCAGTGTGCTGTGGCTGCAGGGGTTGCCCAAAACCAGCCAAGCACAGGATCTGCTGTCAGGAGGTTCCTCTCCAGACCCCAGCTCTGTCACCCCTGCTGTCCTAGTCCTTTTTCCCCCTCTGTTCCCACTCTTCCATCATGCCCAGCGCTGGGAAGTCCCTACATGGATGAAAAGGACAAGGGAAAACGGCCTCAAGCTGCACCAGGGGAGGCTCAGACTGGATATCAGGAAAAACCTCTCTGCTGAAATAGGGGTCAAACATCAGGAAGGGCTGTCCAGGGAAGTGTGGATGTGACACTTGGGGACATTGGCAGTGCTGGGGGAATGGTTGGACAGTGACCCTGGATGTATTTTCCATCCCTAAGGACCCTGTGATTCTGAGTCCTGTCCTTCTCCCTCTGCCAGCCCTGTTTCCAGTGTTCTGGAAGGTTTCTGGCACTTCCCAAGGTTTCTGGGCCCAGCCCTGCAGACATCCAGTGAACCACATCCTCCCTGGGGTTCAGAGAAGCACGGAGGCCTCTTCCCTCAGCTCCTCTGGGCCCGCAGCACAGAGCAGCAGCAATTCCCAATTCCCAATTCCCAGCTCCTCCGGGGAGGCTGAGTGCTGTCTGCCCCAGGCTACTGCTCTCCCAGTGCTTCACTCCCAGGGAATGTGGCTGCAGGAATTGCATCCCTTTCCATTGTCACAGCTCTGGTCTGTGTTCCCCTTCACACTGGATTTTGCATTTTCTCCCAGTTCGGGTTTCTCTGTAATCAGTGCCCTGCTAACTCTCCTCTTCCCAGCAATTACTGCTCCAGCACCTGGCATTCCACATCTCCCCGCCCCCAAGGACTCCCAAAGCCCGGGGAGATCCCTCCACTGACGAGGAGGTTCACCCATAAATCAAGCCCCAGGAATTACTTAATGCCATTCTTCCTATTTTGGGCAACTTTCTCCCACAGAGGTGCTGCTGCTGGTTGCCAGGCTGCAGCCCGAGTGGCAGGCACACCTGGGCATGGCTAGAAAACAGTTGGAACACAGCTGGAACACAGCTGGAACACTGCTCCCAGCATCCAGCACCACCAGCTTCAGTCTCCAGCATCTTTGCACCAAGCTGAGCCTGCTTTCCCGAGATTCCCACTGAGATTTGCCCTTGTCTCCAAGGTTTAATTTGAACCCTTGGAGGAAGGGGGTCATTTATTTAAGCTGGGAAAGGCATCCAAGAGTTAAAATCCTGCATTCCCACCAGGGCCCCAGCACAGCGCGTGATAAGCCAGGCTGGAGTCTGGAAGAGTTTGTACCCAGATTTTTTGGAGCAGCTATTCTTTCCAAAAATACGAAGTCATTCCTTTGAAGGGAAAAAAAAAAAGAAAGAAAAGGAAAAACACAGGAGCTGTAATCTCCTCTCTGCAGAGTTTCACCTTCTGCTGTTCGGTCCTTCTCCAGCGCTGCCACTGCCAAGGATGTGGCGGGAGAGGAGCAGGGCACAGTCCTGCTCCAGCAGGGCCACCCACGGTGGCAGCAGGGCACAGGGACAGAGAGGTGGCACAGCAGGACCACGGTCACAGCGAAATCCTAACAAAATGTGCTGCAAATCCAATGCTCCAAAGCCCACAGACACTGGGTTCAGGTGCTGCCCGCTGATTCCCACATTTTGGGGCTCTCCAGGAGCTCTGCAATGGGATCTGAGCCACAGGAGGCCGTCCCTGCCCAAGCTGGCACCGCCTCGCCTCGCACTCAGCTCCCCTCAGAGCTGCAGAGCTTTTCCTAAAGCTCGGGGCTTGTGGGGACACGGGCTGGCTCAGGAGCATCCCGGGGCTGCAGCATACCAGACTGTCCTCCCTGGGGCTCCCTGGGGCTTTCCCGGCATCCAGGGATGCTGCCCGTGGCTAGTTTGTCTGGGGGAGAACCAAAGTGGGGCTGGGGGACCGAGGGGCAGAGGTGTCCCGGGCTCAATTCCCTCTGTTCCATCAATTCCCTCCATTCCCTCTATTCCCTCAATTCCTTCAACTCCCGGAATTCTCTCCCTTCCCTCAATTCCCTCCGTTCCCTCCATTGCCACCATCCTCTCCATTCCCTCAATTCCCCCAATTTCCTCTATTCCCTCCATTCCCTCCATTCCCTCAACTTCAGGAATTCCCTCCATTCCCAGAATTCCCAGAATTCCCTCCATTCCCTCATCCCCTCCATTCCCTCCATCCCCTCATCCCCTCCATTCCCTCATCCCCTCCATTCCCTCCATTCCCTCATCCCCTCAATTCCCTCATTCCCTCCATTCCCTCCATTCCCTCCATTCCCTCATTCCCTCATCCCCTCCATCCCCTCCATCCCTCCATCCCCTCCATCCCCTCATTCCCTCCATCCCCTCCATTCCCTCATCCCCTCCATTCCCTCATCCCCTCCATCCCCTCCATTCCCTCATCCCCTCCATCCCCTCATCCCCTCATCCCCTCCATCCCCTCCATCCCCTCCATCCCCTCCATTCCCTCATCCCCTCCATCCCCTCCATTCCCTCCATTCCCTCCATTCCCTCATCCCCTCCATCCCCTCCATCCCCTCCATCCCCTCCATCCCCTCCATTCCCTCATCCCCTCCATTCCCTCATCCCCTCCATCCCCTCCATTCCCTCCATCCCCTCCATTCCCTCATCCCCTCCATTCCCTCCATCCCCTCCATTCCCTCCATCCCCTCCATTCCCTCATCCCCTCCATTCCCTCATCCCCTCCGTTCCCTCATCCCCTCCATCCCCTCCATCCCCTCCATTCCCTCCATCCCCTCCATTCCCTCATCCCCTCCGTTCTCTCATCCCCTCCATCCCCTCCATTCCCGGCGCTGCCGCCCGTGCCCGCGGGCAGCCCAAGGCCTTTCCCACAAGGACATCTAGTGGCACGGGGACACACGGCACACTTCACCTTGGCTGCAGCGCGGCCACCGCGTCCCCGCTTCCCCAGACTCTCCCTGAGCTCCCTCCTGCCCATCCACGCTCCCCCGAGCCCAGGGAAGGGCGCGGGGACCACAGGGATGCTCCTCCAGGGGACACCTGGGACGTGGCTGTCACCGAGGTGAGGACACGGCCACCTGCGAGGCCGAGCTGCTGCAAAGGGGTGCAAATCTTAGAATGGTTTTGGTTGTAAAAGCTCTCTGAGACCATCGAATGATTAATTCCTGCTCAAAGGGGAAGGAAAAACCGATGAGAAAATTTGGGAGACTCCTGTCCCTTTGCAGGGATGTGTCCCGCAAAGGCACATATAAATAATAAATGCACCCGGGCGGGCAGGGAGCAGGGGTGGGGCCGGGGGAGGGTGTCCTGCTGGGACAGTGGCACCAGCACAGCACACACCTCTCCATGGGGCACAGGCTCTCAGGTTTCCTCTGCCAGCTCTGGTGCAGCTGGAGAGCTGGGGAAGGATGAAGGCAAAGGTGGGAAACCCTCGATGCCAGCCAAGGGGAAGGAAGAGCTCAGAATCCCAGAGTCACTGAGGTGGGAAAAGCCCTCAGGATCATCGAGTCCCAGCTGTGCTTGATGCCCACCTTGTCACCAGCCCAGAGCCCTGAGTGCCACCTCCTTGGATACCTCCAGGGATGGGGACTCCAACACTCCCCTGGGCAGCCCCTGCCAGTGCTGGCAGAGGCTTGGAATGCATCCATGCTCCCATTCCAGCTTCCAGAGAGCTCCCTGGACAAACCCGGGGGTCAGCAGCAGCACCTCAGGAGCTCCTGTGGGACATGGAAAGTGCTACTATATCCCAAACCTTTCCTTTAGCCAGGATTTTAATTTCTGTTGAGCTTTTTAAATGCTCCAAACCCCTTGAAGAAGCTCTGACAAGCAGGACTTTGGATCAGACCACCCCAGTGCCCTGTTGGACCAGCAGGGAAAGGTCTGAGATGCTCCAGGGCAGAACACTGCCAGAGATTTAGGGGCCAGCAGGACCCACCTGCATACAGCCCCAGGCACTGAGGGGGAATGAATGTGTCCAGAGGGAGCAGGAGAGCAGCGCTGTGGCCCAGCAGGAACGGGAGTGCATCCATCACCTTCCCAAACAATCCTCTTCAGGCTCTAATGGCCATGGATGGCTCGGACTTGAAGAGCATTTCCATTACAGCGAGGGCATCATCTCCTGCCTCTATTCAAATGAGAGCTGTAATGAACTCGCTGCTGCCTAATTCAGACACTCCTCGAGCTCTTCTTGCTTTTGGTTTTGTTTTTTTGCTTTGCCATTTCATGGTCAACGTTTATGCATTGCTGTCAGGAAAAATTGCTTTAATTTTCCATTCTGTTTCAACAGCCTCTGCGAAAAACAAAAAGTATTATCCACTGAAGAGCTGTGAATTGACTCCATCTCATATCCAGGAGCAGAGCTAACACCAAAAGGCATTCACTTGCATTTTTAATGTGCAGATGAAGTCAGAGAAATCACTGACTTAGAGGCTGCTTCGTCGAATTTTTCTTGCTAAAGCATCTCCTGTACCCCCCACTCTGAGTCCTGCTCCTCCAGAGAACGGAGCTGTCACTTCTTTAATGATTTCCAGTGGCTACCAGGAACATTTTAAGGCTTAACATGAGTGATGTGGATGAATGAATTTCCAGACTTAGTCTGGCTTTTCATTTACAGTGCCACAATGAGCCTGGGCTGCTTTTTCCCCCCTTTTTTTACATTTTCTCTGGCTCCCAACACTCAAATCCTGCCTGGTGCCTGTGTGACTGAATGGTTTGATGTCCCCTGGGACCCCAGAACCCCTTGAACCCCGGGCTGATCCCACAGCAGGGCAGGGGGGATTCTGCCCCTGTGCCCCTGTGCTCAGGTGAGACCCCACCTGCAGAGCTGCCCCAGCCCTGGGCCCAGCACAGGCAGGAGCTGGAGCTGCTGCAGCCAGGCCAGAGGAGGCTCCAGGATGAGCAGAGGGATGGAGCAGCTCTGCTGGGAGGAAAGGCTGGCACAGCTGGCATTGTTCACCTGCACAGCAGAAGCTTTGGGGTGACCTCAGGGTGGCCTTGCAGGGCCTGAAGGAGCCCCAGGAAACATGGGGAGAGAATTGCCAAGGGATGGAGGGACAGGACCCAGGGAATGGCTCCCACTGCCAGAGGGCAGCGATGGATGGGATATTGGGAATTAGGAATTGTTCCCTGGGAGGGTGCTGGCCCTGGCACAGGGTGCCCAGAGCAGCTGTGGCTGCCCCTGGATCCCTGGCAGTGCCCAAGGCCAGGCTGGACACTGGGGCTGGGAGCAGCCTGGGATGGTGGAAGGTGTCCCTGCCATGGCAGGGAGTCAAACAAAATTATCTTTAAAGCCCCTTCCACCCCAAACAATTCCACGATTCCGTGGGTTAAATGCAGCCTCCTGCACCAATCCATTCCCCCCCACCCCGAGCACAAACCATCCAAGGCTGTAGTGTTGCCCTGGAAGCAGCAGCAAAGACAGGATTTTTCCAGCTTCCTTGATTGCCTCTCCCAGCACAGCCTCCCGTATTCCCAGCCTTGATCCCAGCACAGCCAGGTTCTCCTCTGTTGCACCAAAACTCGGATGCAGCTTCAGATTATTCTGGGCAGGAGTGAGATCCCTGCAGGGAACACCACAGAAATAAATTCTCTGCCTCAACCCCCTGCCCTGGAGGAATTTTGTTGTTTTTGCCTTGGGGAGCAGCTCACTGGGGGCAGAGCTGTCTGCAAACCCCTTCCTGCCAGGATTTGCTCTGTGAGGCTGCTGGGTGGGCGAACAATTCAGCTGGGGAGCCTCCGCTTCATCCAGCAAAACAGGGATTTGTCTCACAACAGCTTTCTCCTTGTCTCACTTAAAATATTCCTGTTTTTTCCAGGAAAACACAAGGAGGGATGAGTGCCTGAGGAGCTGCTGTGCACCAGCAATCCCCAGCTTCCCCCAGGTGAGGGTCCCACAGGTTTTCTCCCTGCTGGCCAGGCTGCCAGTGGCCTCTGGGATTTGGGGGCTCCAGGAAGCTCAGGAAAACATAAAAAACAAAAGCAGCGCACTAAATTTGCTCCCATTCTCCCATTTTTACTCCCTGTTTTGACATGCCCCCATTTGGATTTTGGGGATGAGGAATTGCTGGGTGTTGCTCCTGCCCTCCCAGGGCAGGGGTTTGAGCAGCACCTTGGGAATGTGGCAGGAGGGACATTCAGGAGCTGCTGAGCTCCCAAAAACTGAGCAGCTCCTCATGGTGTCCTGTGTGGCCAGAGGATGAGGAATATGCCAAAAGATAAGGAATATCCCAAAAAGATAAGGAATGTGGCCAAGGGATAAGGAAGATGGCCAAAAAAATGAGGAAAATGGCAAAAGGATAAGGAATAAGGCCAAAGCATGAAGAATATGGTGAAAGGGTAAGCAGAATGGCCAGAGGAGGAGGGATGTGGCCAAAAGATAAGGAATATGACAAAAAGATAAGGAATATGGCAATAAGATAAGGAATATGGCTGAAGGATGGAAGAACATGGCTCTGACCCCTCTGGCATCAGCTCTGAGGGCACCAACCCAACCCAGGTGTCACCCCTGATCCCAGTCTGTGACACGGAAGAGCCCCAGGGAGCGAGGATGGGGGAATCCTGCTGGATCTCCTCTGGCTGTCCCAAAGGCTCTGCCTGTTCCTGCTGGTGTTCCCCCACCACTGGTGACACAGCTGTCACCAGCATGGGTGTCCTCAGCCCTACAAGGCTCCAGCTGAGGGAGAGTTTTCCTGTTAGATGTGTTTCTCAGGGATAACCAGCCAGGAAACTGGTATTTGCTCCATAGGAAACCCTTCCATCACTGCCCAACATCTCATGTGTTAACCACTGGCATTCCCAAGGATTCATTTCCAAGAATAGCACAGCAGGGCAGCTACACTGGGAAGCATCTGTTTGGAAAATAAATATTCCTGCTTATCAGAGGGGTTCCTTGTCCGTGTTTGAACAGACAGGTGTCTGCTAAGGAAGGCAGGAGCCTCCCCTGAAATGGAAAATGTAAACCCCCTCCCTCTGAATATCATTTTGAAATTAAGGGGCTCTCAGGCAAAGAGACAGAAATAGGAATAACGATTCTTTATTAGTTTCATTTTAAGAAAATTAAAATAAAACACACAATGCAGTAATACAAAACAACACTGAGGGGTCAGTCAGAGTCAGAAGAGGCCCTGGCCCCCTGTGGGTCAGGGTGGTGGCAGCAGGGCCATTCCGTGGTGGCTCAGCCCTCCTGCAGGGCCAGCTGTGGTTCTGCTGGAGCAGGGATCCTGCACAAGGCTGGAGTTTTCCTCTGCAGCTCCAGGGCTGCTGGAGATGGGCCTGCTCTTCCTCTGGCAATGCAGGGCAGAAGAAAGCTGCTGCTCTGGGAATGCAGTGGCAAAGGCTGCTGGGGTGTTCCCAGGCTCAGATTGGATCCAGGTAGGAATGCTTGGCTCCTGCCCTGGGCGCAGCATCTCCCATGGGATGATGGAATTTGATCAGCCATGCAGGGACACTCAGTGGCCATGGACAGCAGAGATCTCCTGGAGGGAGGATTGGCTGTGGGAGAGATAAAGAGAACTGCCCCATGACAGCAGAGAACTGCCCCAGCTCTGACACATGGGGATAGAATGCACACCCCCAGCCACATCTTGCAGCCCGGGACATTCCTATTGCCAGGGACCTGCTGCTTCCTGCAGGAAGAGGAGCTGGGTGTCCTCACCCACAGGATCCCACAGGACCTGGGCTCAGCATTCCTGAGTGTATTCAGAGATCCATCCATGGGATCCAGGGATCCATCCACAGGTGCAGAAGGAGATGGAGCCAGTCAGGACTGAGCTCCAGCAAAGATCCAAGGTAGATCCAGAGGAGGCACAGCCACTACAGAGCTCAGAGAGGAAGGAAGGCTCAGCGCTGGTTTTAAAATCGAACCCCAAGCCCTGGACAAGGTGTGGGGCAGTGTCCAGGTGAGGCTAAGGACTAGCCAGCCCTGACCCCTGCCAGGACCAAAGGCTCTTTGGGATTTCTTCCCAGAGCCATTGGAGACCCCCTGGGATTGGTTTTCCTCCAGAGTTTTCCTCTAATGATGAACATCTGGGCCAGTTGGAGTTTGAAATGCGCCTTGGGCAGCAGGAGGAGTCAGAGGAGAGATCAAACAGATCCAATGCCAAACCCAACATTTTCCAAACCCAAGGTGTGCTGGGGCTCAGAATGAAGAGCATTGCAGCAAAAAATGTGGGGTATAAACCACTCAGAGCCACACAGTTCTGCCAATTCGAGTCTCCAGACTGGAGAAACTCTGTGTGAGGGATGCCTGTCACCAAAATGAAACCCCCAGAATGTCCCCAGGGAGGGAAGTCCCCATCCTGCCCCCCTGACCTGTGTGCAGACACGGAGAAAGGGATTTCGCTCCATTCCCACATGGATGAAGGGCACTGAGCCCATAACTTGTGTTCAGATGGGAGCAAATCTTCCAGCTCTCGTGTAGAGATGGATTCAGCACATTCCCAGGTAAGCACTTCCAGGAGTTAATTACCTTTCCCATGAAACACTGGTGGCTTAACTGCCATTGGAATTATTCTTCCTTCAGCTCCACCTGTCAGCCACTGAGTCCTGGCTTTGTCTGCTGGATTAAAGGACCCTCTGCTATCAAAAATCTCCTCCCTGGAAGTACTTAGAGCCCATGATCAAGTCACCTCTCAAGTTGCTCTCTGATGAGCTAAATAGATTGAAGTCATTAAGCCTATCATCACCCAGCAGGTTTGCCAGACCTTTTCTCAGTCTTCCAGCTCTTCTCTGAGCTCCCTCTAATTTTTTTTTAAATCCATGATAAAAGTGTGGATGCCAGGATTTGATACAATAGCCAGTAATGCTTTCCCTGCACTGTTCCATCCTAATAGCCCCTCAAAATATAGGACTGTCACATGAATTAAAAATTGGACTCGTGTCCCACTTATCTGGCTCCCTAAGCCCCCATCCGCACCCCCCTGGATTTGCTGAAACATTCCCAAATCTCCTCATGTGGGTGACATCTTTTGTTGCCACAGCTCCAGCGTTGTCCCTTTATTCCTGAAAGGAACATGGATGGTTCATATCCCACCAACAAACCAGCTCAGGACCTGGCTCATGGAACAGGCATTTCCTCCCACTGGTTCAAATCTGGATATAAATCATGGAATCATGGAATATTCTGAGGTGGAAGGGACCCAAAAGGATCATCAGTCCAGCTCCTGACCTCCAGCAATCCCCCCTGTGCATCCCTGGCAGCGCTGTCTGAACGCTCCTGGAGCTCGGGCAGCCTCGGGCCGTGCCCATTCCCTGGGGAGCCTGGGCAGTGCCCAGCACCCTCTGGGGGAAGAACCTTTCCCTGGTGTCCATCCCAAAGCTCCCCCTGCAGCCGTTCCCTCCTTCCCTGAGCTCTGCCCTCGGCTCCTCTGCTGCAGCTGAACCAGCCCAGTGCCCTCAGCCCTGCTCGGGTGGCCCCTGCAGAGCCTTCCCCAGCCCCGGCCCCTCCTTTGGGCACTCTGGAGCAGCTTTGGGTCTCTGATGTTGTGGCACCCGAACTGCCCCAGCACTGGAGGTGAGGCTGCCCCAGCCCAGAGCAGAGTGGGACCATCCCTCCCTTTTCCCTGGTGTCCCCAGGACAGGGATGTCCCTCCTGGCTCCAGGGCACTGCTGACTCAGATCCAACTTGTCATGGACCAGATTCCTTTCCACAGGTGTTTTCCAGCCTCTCATTCCCACTCTGTGCCTACATCCAGGGGTTCCTCACCACAGGCACAGAATCTAGGATTTGCCCTTGTTCAACTCCACACCTTTGGTGATTCCCAGCCCTCTGGTTTATCCAGGTCTCCCTGCAGGGCCTCTCTGCCCTTGAGGGAGCCGACAGCTCCTCCCAATTTAATTCCCAAACTTCCTCATTATCCCTTTGAGTCCTACATCCAAGCGGTTTATGTTTAGGTTAGGTTGAACCTAAATGGATTTAATCGTGGATTAAAATGTCTCCTGCTGCACTCAGATTGTTCTCAGTACTGGGGCATCTCTTCCTCAAACCCAGGAAGTTCATACATGGAAATCAACTGGAAAATTCAGCCAGCCCCTCCGCTGGAGCCCCCTACCCTGGGAGAGCTGCTGGTCTATCCCAGGGCAGGGATTGAACTCAGATTAAATGGGCCCAACATGAACTCATCTTACCTCACCCCACAGGCCTGAGCACCACCAAAAAATTCCAAGGAGAACAAGCTGTTCCCGAGAGTATTCCAGCTGCTCCTTTCCCCTCCCAGCAAGGCGCTAGGTAGGACACACAGCCAGTGCATGAAATCTCCTCTCCCAACCCCATCTGAGGCCACCAGCCCGGCCCAGGGTCCTTATTGGGGTCACCTGTGCTCCTCACGTGTCCTGTCCAGCTCCAGGTGTCCCAGTGCCATGTCCAGCTGGGCTGGAGCGCCTCAGGCTCCACCAGGCTGGGATGGACGGGAATGTGGTGTTCCAGAGGCCCCCACCAGGGCTGGCAGCCAGGCTGTGCAGCTCCCAACCCCCTTCCAGCCCTTCCCATTCCCTGCCAGGGATCTCCTGCCCTTCAGGCGCGCTCTGCCTCTTCCCTGGCACTCAGGTGTGGAAGAGGTTTTATTGCGACTTCTGTGAGCCAGAGAGAAGTTTGATAAGAGATCCATGTTCCCCCTTATCTTAGGTTGGAAATAGGGGTGCTCTGTTCCTGTCTGTTAGGGGTGGGGCAGTTCTCTGCTGCTCATGGGGCAGTTCTCTTTATCTCTCCCACAGCCAATCCTCCCTCCAGGAGATCTCTGCTGTCCATGGCCACTGAGTGTCCCTGCATGGCTGATCAAATTCCAGCATCCCATGGGAGATGCTGCGCCCAGGGCAGGAGCCAAGCATTCCTACCTGGATACAATCCGAGCCTGGGAACACCTCAGCAGCCTTTGCCACTGCATTCCCAGAGGAGCAGCTTTCTTCTGCCCTGCATTGCCAGAGGAAGAGCAGGCCCATCTCCAGCAGCCCTGGAGCTCCAGAGGAAAACTCCAGCCTTGTGCAGGATCCCTGCTCCAGCAGAACCACAGCTGGCCCTGCAGGAGGGCTGAGCCACCACGGAATGGCCCTGCTGCCACCACCCTGACCCACAGGGGGTCAGCTCCTCTTCTGACTCTGGCAGTGGTTTGTTTTTGTTTGTACTATTGCATTTGTATTTTTAGTTTTCCCAGTTAAGAACTGTTCTTCCTGCTCCCATATCTTTGCCTGAGAGCCCCTTAATTTCAAAATGATAATAATTCAGAGGGAGGGGGTTTACATTTTCCATTTCAGGGGAGGCTCCTGCCTTCCTTAGCAGACACCTCTCTGTTCAAACCCGGACAGCCTCTGGTAGAATTTCCTACCAAGGTCGTTGACACAGAAACCAAGAAAGAAAGAAGGAAAGAGAAACCTGCAACTGCCTGTTCCAATGAGCACTTGGTTTGTCTCTCCTGACCAATGAGTAAAGTGTAAATTTATGAGGTTTATAAGAATGCATAAAAAGCCTGCATGCTAGAATAAAAACAGGTCTGAAGCCTTCTGCAAATGGAGTGTGATGCTTTGCATTGTCTCTTTGTCAACTATGACATTCAGGAGCCTTTAGGGCCCTCCCAGCTGCTTTGGGGTGCCACTTCTTCCAACTGTGACATTCCCAAATGTGCAGGAATGGGAAGCTGGGCACTGCAGCCGCGGCCTGGAAGGCAGCAGGAAATCCAGAGGAAGTTTGGGATGGTGTGGATGACCAGTGATCATCCCTGTGCCCTGCCAGCTGCTGATAAAATCCTGGGAAATCCCACGGGGATGGTGGGAATCCCTCCACAAAATTGTTCCAAAATGTGAATGTTGTAGTAGAAAATGTGGGGACTGGAATCTGGTGATTGAGTGGGAATTCTGGGCTGTGGAGGAAATGGCAGAAGAGGAACGTGGCAATGTCAGAAGTGATGGCTCTGGATGAGCAGGTACAAGACCTCAGGACATCTGTGTGGTTTTCACTGGAATAAAAGCCCACCCTTGGATGAGACCAGATTAAAACAAGGGCTTGGTGAAGGCATTGAAGAAGAAAAAGCAGGAAATGCCCCATCCCTGGAAGTGTCCAAGGCCAGGTTGGAGCAACCTGGGATAGTGGGAGGTTTCCCTACTCATGGCAGGGCGGGGCTGGATGGGCTTTAAGGTCCCTTCCCACGCAAACCAACCTGGGACTCTGGGAATTCCCTGAAAATCAAGAGACTGGAGCCGTAAGATTCCCAGGTAAAAGGTAAGGAATAAATCAGAATCAAGGAATAAATCAAACGCCCAGTGACTCCCAGGGGTGGCACAGGATGGCCACACAAATCAGCACCACTTTTAGCACATCAGGGCTATTCCCAAAAAGCAGCACCTGCCCCATCCCAGGAGCTGGGAGGCAGGAAGGGATCCCACAGCCAGCACCAGGAAGGTCACCTGTGTCACACAAGGGTGGAGGGGACAACATGGAATGGCACATCCTGGAAGTTGTGAGAGACCCCACAAGAGGGAAATCATTCCCATTTTAAAGCAACCCCTTCCTCTCCAATATGGAATTACACATCCTGGAAGCTGTAAGGCCATAAGAAACAGCAGGTGAGGGAAATCAGTCCTATTTTAAAGCAAATTCTTCCTCTCACACATGGAATTACACAGTCTGGAAGTTGGGAGGGGACAAGAGACCCCACGGGAGGGAATTCATTCCCATTTTAAAGCAACCCTTTCCTCTCCCACGAGGAATTCCACAGAACTCCAAAACCTGAGCAGAGCTTTGCTGCTGTTTTGATTCCTGATATTTTGAATTTCCTCTCTGCTGTTACAGATAATGATACCAACAATACACAACCAAATAACTTTCCTTTTCCCCCCTAAACCTAAACTGAAATGTGCCCCAAATGGTTGGTTCTCATGCACTGAAGCAGTGGGCATGTGCTGTCCTGGCTTCCTCCTGCCACTCCTCAGGAAAATTCTTCCCTCTCTGAAAACTATTCCAGTTGCAGGGATGATGATGATGATGGCACTGAGCATTGGAAGGGTCTTTCTCTGAGAAAAAAGGAACATTACATGGAAACACGCCCGAGTACAGTCAGAGCTGAGAGTGCATTCCAGGAATAATTCCAATTAAAAATATTAAGGCCATGTGTTGTTGTCACCCAAACATTCCCCAACTGCAGCCCCACCATGCAATAGTCAATTAAAACACTCCATTGAAATGTAATTAATTGGTTATTTAGTCTCTGGTTGCAGATTAGGGTACAATTGTTTAACAATTTAACAAGTTCTAATATATTTTTGCTTGTGAGGAGACTTTGCCCTTCCCCTGGGCAGCCTCAGATGTTGGATTTATCAACATTCCCAGGAACAGGGCAAGTACCACCACTCCAAACCAGTTGTTTTCCCTATCCAAGGCCCTCTCCAAGCCCATGAAATCCTGGGAATTCTGCTGCTCTCCTGTTCGAGCTGTACCTGGTGAACAGAGCATTTTGCCAGGGCAGCTTCACTTCCTACAGCCCCTTAACAACATCAACATCCCCCATTTTCCTGGAAGCTCAGCTTTTTGTGGATATGGCCCCATAAAAACAGTGCCAGACAAAGGAAAAATCTTAATAGTGAAAAGCAGCTAAAGAAAATGACCATTACTTATTTTATTTTCTTCTTAACTTCAATTCCAGCCCGATTTTCGGGAGTTTGTGCTACAGGAACTTTGAAGTCTCTGCATTATTCTGCAGTGAGGGCACGAGACACGTGAGGTATCCCATCCACAATGGCAGGTTCGTTACTGGAGGTGCCATTAATCATAAATCCCTTTGATTGTGCAAGGCCAGGAGCCTGCTCTGTATTCCAAAGGGAAATGCTGCACGTTTGGGCAGGATGAATTCCCTCCTTCCCGGGGACGTGTCCAATTGAGGACAATGGGGATTTGCTGCTGCCCAGAGCTGCTGAAAGAGCCTCCCTAAATCTCCTTTCAGGCATTGCTGTGACAAAACCCCAAGTGATCACAAAACCCCAAGTAATGAGAGGCAAAAAGTTACAGTGGGGTAATTGTGGCATTCCAGAGGCACTTCCTGCAGGAATGCTGTCCCACACAAAGGCAGGCTGGCTCCCAGGCTGGCCTCTTTCCCTCCTGTTACAGTTTTTTGTCATTAATTCCAAGGAATCAGCTGTGTCCACGTCCATGCCCTACCACAGGGCAGCATTTTCCATGCTGGAAAGGTGGAGAGGGAGATTTTCCAAGGGCATGGACAGGGGGAATGGCTTTAAACTGAAAGGGAATAGGTTTAGATGGGATTTTGGGAAGGTTCTTCCCTGTGAAGTTAGGAGGCCCTGGCACAGAGCGCCCAGAGCAGCTGTGGCTGCAGTGGATCCCTGGAAGTGTCCAAGGAAAGGTTGGAAATGGTTTGGAGCAGCCTGGGACAGTGGAAACTTGAAGTTCCCTTCCAGCCTAAACCATTCCACGATTTCAGAACTCTCTGCCTCTAAAACCCTCTTCCCCACCCCAATCCCAGCCCCAAAGCCGACCTGCAGCCCAGTTCTGAGCTGCTGCTTGTGAGACCACCTTGGTTTTGGGACTGCCAACCGCGGGATCCGGAGAAGCACGAGGACTGCGTGGAGAGGTTTGGCATCCTGAGCGTTTCCTCTGCCTAATCACCGAGGATTGTAGGTCAGGAACCGGGCTCCCGATGTGTCCCTGCTGCTTGGCATGCATTGCTCATCCTTCCCTCTCCAATCACCGCGGAACGCTCCCGAGGAGAGGCATGAGAGCCGTGAATAGCAAAGAGCTGCGCCGGGGGAGGTGCGATGTGCTCAGCCCGAGGAGCAGGAGAACTATTCCCTCTCCAAAGAAATCAGGGGGTATTCAGCAGGCGAACAAAAGGTGGAAATTCGGGAGAAATTGCTTCCTTCCAGGGCATGTGATCAGAGCCACCAGAGCCACCTTCCCTCTCCTGCTCGCTGTGCCCTGGGCAGCAGCTCCCTGTCCGTCCTGGAGGATCGTCCATGTCCTGGGAGGATCCTCCATGGCCAGGGAGGCTTCTCCACGTCCTAGAAGTCTTCTCTATGTCCTGGAGGGCTTCTCCATATCCCGGGAGGCTTCTCCCTGTCCTGGAGGTCTTCTCCCTGCCCCATCTCCTTGGCAAATTATCACCATTTTACTCCTACTTCCCACTAATTTCCCCCCAATTTTTCTCTCTCTGTTCTCTTTCACTCCTCATTGCAGATTCAGAGCTCCTGCAAGAGCATCTTTTTCACTTGCCCTGTCAGGCTTTGCCCAGCTGTTTGCAGCTGCTTCTCTTGTCCCCTCTGAGAGCAGAGGGAGCTCAGGGATGCCCTGGCAGTCCCCAGATGGGACATCTGTGCCCGTGCTGGTGTCTCAGCCCCCAGGACACTCCCTGCCCTGCAGCAGCGCTGCAGCAGAATAAATGGGTGGATAAATAAATCAGCAGGGCCCCAACAGTGGCCTTGGTCCCAGCAAAGTTATCAAATATTCATTTTCAAGCAGAAAAGTAAATAAGTGAGAACACAGAGGGAGGATGTCATGTCCTTGCTTCAGTCCCTGCACTGGGCACTGCTCGGGGGTGGCCCTCGGTGGCCACCAGCTCTGGTGGCCCAGCAGGACCCTGGGCAGGAGCCACCTGGAGAGAAGAGAATTCTCCTCCAGCTCCTGGAGAACCACCCTGTGCCCCGGGCCTGGCTCAGCCCTGGGTCCTCCACACTTTGGGGTTCTCCTGGTGTCTGATGACCCCACCAGCGGTCTGATCACTCCATCCATGGTCTGACCAACCCCATCCATGGTCTGACTGACCCATCCATGGTCTGACTGACCCATCCATGGTGTGACAATCCTATCCATGGTCTGACCAACCCCATCCATGGTCTGACTGACCCATCCATGGTGTGACAATCCTATTCATGGTCTGACCAACCCCATCCATGGTCTGACCAACCCTATCCATGGTGTGACAATCCTATCCATGTGACCACTCCATCTATGGTCTGACCACCCCATCCATGGTCTGACTGCCCCATTCATGATATAACCACCCCACCTGTTGTCTGACCACCCCACCAATGCTCTGACATCACCATCAATGGTCTGACCACCCCAGCAGTGGCTTGATAACCCCATCACCCTCAGGATGAAGCCATAATTTTTGTGATATTTTAATTGAATTCCCCATTGCTGGAGAACGCCCAGGCTGAGGAGTGGGAATGCATCACCCGCAGTGGTGGGACCCAAGGAGATGCATCCCTCACCCTCCCAAAGAACCCAGCTGGGCATTCACTCATATCTGAGATGGAAAATGGATGGTTTTCCCTTCCTGCCTCTGGACTGGGGTGTGTGAGGCCGGGAGGTGGGGCACACAATCCACCCCTACTCCAGAGTGTCAGGAAAAGAAATCCACACGGAGTCACAGCCTCCCCAGCCAGCCTGCAGCACCTGTGGCTGTTCCAGACATCCATCAGGGCTATGAAATTCCATCTCTCCCAGATCAATGAACCCCACTGAAAGGCACCTATTCATTATTGGAGCTCCAGCTTGGCCTTGGTGGTGGCACAAAAACCTGACAGTGACAACGCCGCACCAGGGATACAGAATTGTCCACCCCGCAGGGTTTGGGGTGGGGGATATCAGCTGCTCCATCCCAGCCTGAAGACAGCACTTCCCACCCAGCATTTCCTGCTTCTTTTCCTTCTGTGCTTCCCTAAATCTGGACATGTTGTGTTTTGTTTCCTTTCAGCACAAGGAATTGTGAGACTGGATCCAACAAAAAAACAGCAGCTGCCTTTTCTTGCTTGTTGCTTAGGTGGGAGTGGAGCAGCCAGCAGCATTCCTAGCACCTTTTAAATTCCTAAAAAAAAAAGGTTTTAGTTCTGCAGAGTTGGTACAGGCTCACAGTTACAGATTTCCTGCGGGTGGATTCACCTCTATCCTTTCTCCAGGCAAAAATCTTGTCTGGATTGTGATGGAACAACACCTGTGTCAGCTCCCATGAATTCCTGGGGAGGTATTTGCTGCTCTTCCTCCAATCCTGCATCCTGGTGACAAAGCAGATGAGGAAAAATCTCACATTGATTGGTTTTTAATTTATAATTCCATTGTTGTCTGTCACAGCTGCAGAGAAAAATTGGGAGTGCAGCCAGGACATCCTGACAATCCTTGATTTGGAATCTTCTCCCTCGGCTTCTCCGAGGGCAGGAAGCCAAGTGCCAGTGTCAGCTGTGCAGGGCATTTCCTGGATGAGACAGGGGAGAAACTGGATTTGCTGGGCCCTGGTGGGAAGATCTCCATGGAAATGTGGTTTTATTGGGATCTGCAGCACCCCTGGAGTCCCGTCCCTCAGTACAGCAGGGATGTCCCATCTTGTCACTGCTGGTCCTTTGCCCTCAGCTCCCTCTGGTCTGCAGGCCCAGCACCAGAAAAACCTCAAAACCAAACCCAAATCCATAACAGCTTCCCAAATTACTTCCAACCATCCCCATCCCACATGCCTGGGACACTGAGGATGCAGGAGACACATGAGCATCACCGAGGGTCTCACTGGATCCAGGTGACTCCATGGGTGCAGAGAAGGTGTTGGTCCCTCCCCAGGGTGCCCAGGGAGCTGCTCAGACCCCACGGGGAGCAATGTCCTGTTTTTGTGGCTTCCTGGGAAGTCAGATATTTTTGTGTTGGAGACAGAGCCCTGTAAAGTCATTTAGACAATAAAGGAGTGACAGGATTTCCACAGGAGAAGAGATTAAGCAAAGTGGGATTATTTTGTTCGGCAAGGAGATGATTAAGAGGTGCCATGATTGAAGTGTTTAAAGTGGCTCAGGGTTCTTATCAAATTAAGCTGTGCTGGAGATGGCTGGGCAGCCGTCACTCAAGGGCACAGAAGTTCCCTGCAGCGTCTCCCATGGTGCAGGGAATGCTTTGGGACCCAGAGGACAATCCTGGGTGGAGACAGTGCCACCAGAGTGAGGTCTGGGTGGGCTGCAGCGCTCCTGTTGCTCACGGGTTGGAACCCGTGGCACCATCTTAACCTTGGCACCATCTTTTTAAACATCAGATCCAGCACACACCCATTTATTCCCTCCATGCTTTCACCTGGATTTTCTCATCCCTCTCAGCAGTCCTGCCCTTTCCTTCTCTCCTGACAATTCCTGACAACTCCCAGCCTTCTGTCCCCTCTCCTCTCAAAGAGGCACAAGCAAAGCCAGGGGATGTGCTGAGGGTTTGTCCCTTCTCTGCATTCCTGCCCTGTCCATCACTGCCTGAGGTTTTTCCTGTCTCCCCATCCCTCTTGTGCCACTTGGAATTCTCCGCCATGCCTGCCATGCCCAAGCCGTGCCAGTCTCTGTACCCTCCAGGGCAGCCAGAGTGGTTTCCTTGGGTTGGCATGGGATAATTGCAGTGGAGAGGGTTCACCCAGGGCCTCCCTGGCAGCCCCGGCCCCAATTTCTGCTCCGGATCACAATCAGATTCACAGCTCTCACCCCTAATTACAAAATTGCCTCTTCAGCCCTCAATGAGCTGCAAACTCCTTAATGGATTCACCTTGTTCCACGTGCTCCCATCACAGCTCCCTCTCAGGAGCAGCGTTTGGATGTTGAGTGGAGCACTCCTCACTTTCCTTCAATGGAATTTCAAAATTAGTCCCCTCTTCCCGAGGAGCGTTCAACGCTCAAGTGCTCCCAGCCCCGCTGTTCTCAGTGCAGATGCTGCTGCTGAGCTGCCTTGGGCCCCTGTTTTCCACCTTCTCCAGCTCTTTATCCCAATTCCAGGGGATTTCAGCTCTGCCTGCTGAGAGGGCTTCAGGCCACTCTTCTTCTCCTCTTCCAGGTTCCTTCTGGACCTTTTTAGTGCCTGTCCCCTGTGCTGGCACTGCTGGGGGACCTCGAGGGCTGTGTCCAGTTCTGGGCCCTCATGGCCAGAAGGACACTGAGGGGCTGGAGCGTGTCCAGGGCAGGGAACGGAGCTGGGAAGGGGCTGGAGCCCCAGGAGAGGCTGAGGGAGCTGGGAAGGGGCTCAGCTGGAGAAAAGGAGGCTCAGGGGGGACCTTGTGGCTCTGCACAGCTCCTGACAGGAGGGGACAGCCGGGGGGTCGGGCTGTGCTCCAGGAACAGGGACAGGAGGAGAGGGAACGGCCTCAGGCTGGGCCAGGGGAGGCTCAGGGTGGACATCAGCAGGAATTTCCCCATGGAAAGGGTGCTCAGGGATTGGGAGGCGCTGCCATGGGGGGTTTGGAGTCCCCATCCCTGGAGGTGTCCCAGGAAAGGCTGGAGGTGACACTGAGTGTTCTGGGCTGGGGACAAGGTGGGGATGAGGCACAGCTTGGACTCCATGATCCTGGAGGGCTTTTCCAACCTCAGCAATTCTGGGATTCTTTAGGCCTGACCCACCAGCTGGGCATGGCTGAGCACCCACATGGAGCAGAGCATTCTTGCTCTCGATGTGGCAGCACTCAGGGCACATCAGAGGTGGCTTTGTCTGTGCAGTGACATCCCCACTGCCAGCAGCAGTGTCACTCCAGCTCCATCCCTGGGCTCAGACTGCAGCAGCTTTGTCCTATCTTCCCTCACCTCCCCGCCTTCCCGAGATCGCACATCCCAAAACACCTCTGGGCTGGAAAAAATCTGGAAACAGCTGGAAAAAACCTTCTCTTTGATTGGCTGCAGAGTTTGTGGCCCTGGGAGCAGAGGCTGCCATTCACCAGGATGTGCTCCAATCTTCTCCCAGTGCCCGCGGAGCCATCCCGACTGGTTCAGGGAGGGTGGATGACCCCTTCATCCGAGCCCACCCACAGCTGCACAGCCTGCGTGCCAGCTCAGGCTCAATCCTTGAAAAGGGCACTGCGGCACCAAGCCCGGCTCTGCCCTGCTGGGCCAGGAACAAAAGCAATTATGAGGCAAGGTGGGAGCAGGGCTTTGGGCTCGGCTTATCCCGCTGATTATGGGATCATCTGCCAGGCCTGGCCTCTTTGCCAAGCAATCCCCTGGCCACAGCCACGAGCCAGAGAGGAGAAGGCTCAGAAAGGCCAAGCCTTGGCAGCCCTGCAGGACTGGAGTTCATCCTGGCTCTGGCTGGAGCCTATCCCTGCTTGGAACTACTGGGAAGGAGCTGCCAGGGCTGGGAATTTGGTGCTTCTTCCCACAGAATTGGGGGTTTTTTTGCTAGGATGTTCATTTCAGCTCCCTCCAATCTCCCTTCTATCCTGACAGAGCTCCACCTTCCTGTGGACCAGTACCTCCACAATCCCTTCCTTGCTCTGAAACCATTCCTGGTGCATGTAGGGGTTGCCACACCATGCATATCCATCTTTTTCCTGCTCCACGGTCACGTTTTTCCTTCCCTCTTCCCACGGGGATTTCACAAGAAGGACGCCAAATCCCTTCCCTCTTTCCTTCCTTCCTTCCTTCCTTCCTTCCTTCCTTCCTTCCTTCCTTCCTTCCTTCCTTCCTTCCTTCCTTCCTTCCTGCCTTCCTTCCTGCCTTCCTTCCGCCACTTCCGCCACTTCCGCCACTTCCGCCACTTCCGCCACTTCCGCCACTTCCGCCACTTCCTTCCGCCACTTCCTTCCTTCCGTCACTTCCTTCCGCCACTTCCTTCCTTCCTTCCTTCCTTCCGCCACTTCCTTCCTTCCTTCCTTCCTTCCTTCCTTCCTTCCTTCCTTCCTTCCTTCCTTCCTTCCTTCCGCCACTTCCGCCACTTCCGCCACTTCCGCCACTTCCTTCCTTCCTTCCTTCCTTCCTTCCTTCCTTCCTTCCTTCCTTCCTTCCTTCCTTCCTTCCTTCCTTCCTTCCTTCCTTCCTTCCTTCCTTCCTTCCTTCCTTCCTTCCTTCCTTCCTTCCTTCCTTCCTTCCTTCCGCCACTTCCTTCCTTCCTTCCGCCACTTCCTTCCTTCCTTCCTTCCTTCCTTCCTTCCTGCCTTCCTTCCTTCCTTCCTTCCTGCCTTCCTTCCTTCCGCCACTTCCGCCACTTCCGCCACTTCCGCCACTTCCGCCACTTCCTTCCTTTTGTCCTTCTGTCCTTCCTGCCTTCGTGCCTTCCTGCCTTCGTGCCTTCCTTCCCTCTGGAACCTTCCCTCTGGCTCCCAGGAAATCGTCCCTATGCAGGCAAAGGATGTGACATGAAGGGACCTCAGCAGTGCCCATGGACTTTGGAATTTCAGGTTGGTTTTCCACTTCCCCATAACAACAGTGAGTGACTGAGGGAGTGAACTACCTGCAAACCCCAGAATTTTCACCCTTTGGGGTTAAAAATGCATCCGAGGGTCCCCTCCCAAACAAATTCCAGCAGAGGATGATAAAAGATCCTCGCTCAAGCCCAGGGTGGATGGAGAATCCCAGCACAGCAGGATATCCAGCTGCCTCCGCCTTCAGGTGACCCCAGAACTGGGACTGCCATAAGCAGTCCCAGGAGTGCTGTCCCAGCACTGGGACAACACACAGGAGCTCCTGGGAGGCTGAATTAGGACCTTTTCCTTAAACTTTTACTAGGCTGGAGTGCTGGAGATTCCATGGGGAGAGGGCAGGCTGGGCTTTCCCTGTGGGGCCAGGCCAGTCACCTGCAGGGGGACGAGGCTGAATTCCCTCAGGATGATTGTCCAGCTCCAAGAGCACAACCCAGCTCAGTCCCCAGCACTGTGGGAGCAGCTGGGATTTGTGGGATCCGGGAGGCAGCCACGGTGTCCCGACCCTGCAGCTGCATCCCAGCCCTGTGCCATCCACAGGATCCCAAATCTCCGTGCCAGGCATCCCACAGGAGCCTCCTTCCTGGAGCAACCCCTCATTGTCCGTGGAGCCAGGCCTGGGGAATCTCATGGACATGGAAACCATTCCAGCTCAGCACAGAGGGCAGGGACATGAGGGCATGGATGCAGAATTAGTAGTGGCTTTTTTGGGAATGGTTTCACAGCATGTTCATTAGGAATGGCTGCCGGGCCAGGGAGGGGGGGGAAGAAGGAAGGAATTGATGGGATGAACTCAGGGATATTGTGGCCAAGGAAAACTCAAGGGCAAAATAGAGTGGGAAATCCCTGGAGATGTCCCTGGAAGGGAATCAGGTCTAATCCACATTCTGTTTTTTGTCTGGGAGATGGGGAGCACGGTCCCAGCCCCGAGGGAACCTCAGAGCATCCTGCTGAGAAGAAAAGGCTCTGGCAGAGCCATTGGCATGACCACAGCCCAGCTCTCAGGGGTGCTCCCAAGTAACAGAGATTCCATGGATAACCCCAGAACAAGGGCTCAGAGCTGGGGGTACCAGCAAGGAAAGGAGGGAGAGTCCAGAGCCTGTGGGGTGAGGGCTGGTGGGGATGATTCAAGGGAAGGGGGGCCCCCCAGCCCTCCTGGAGGATGGCAGGGGAGCAGGAGGAAGGGCAGCCCTGTGGACAGGGCCTTTCCCCCGGTGACACTTGGAGTGTGGATGTCTCTGTGTTGGGAGCTCGTTTCTCCGAAGGGAAAGGAGGTGCCGACAGCAGCAGCCACAGGGACGCAGCTTTCCTCTAATGAACTAGAAAATAGTTTCCCTTTAATACTGATTATCCTGGAAGGCAGCTAAAGGGAATGTGATTTCCATAGTGATGAACCCCGGGCACAGCCTCGCTCGGCAGCAGCAGCAGGGGCTGGGCTCAGCTGGGATGTTGGGATGTTCTGGAGCATCCTGGCCTTGGCAGCACAGAGGTACCTCTGCTTCCCAACAGCTGTGCCCCATCCAGCGGCTCTGCTTGCCTCTGGAAGTGCTTGGAGCCAGGGGAGGGGTTGTTGTACCCCTGAGACTGCGCCCTGCCTGTCCTGCATCTTCTACCTCAGCCTGGCTCCCCATCCCACCTCAGCCCAGTCCCCCCCACCTCTCCCACCTCAGCCGAGCTCCCATTTGTGATGAGCTGGATGCTGCTGCCACTTCTCTGCCATCCCATTCTGGGGGCATTCTGGAATTCTGACTACAGCAGGCAAAAATGTGGCCAGGGAAGCAACCAAGCTGGAAAGATCCAGCTGGGAATAAAAGCGAGAAACCCCATGAACCCGGGGCTGATTCTGCCCCTGTGCCCCTGCGCTCAGGTGAGACCCCACCTGCAGAGCTGCCCCAGCCCTGGGCCCAGCACAGGCAGGAGCTGGAGCTGCTGCAGCCAGGCCAGAGGAGGCTCCAGGAGGAGCAGAGGGATGGAGCAGCTCTGCTGGGAGGAAAGGCTGGCACAGCTGGCATTGTTCACCTGCACAGCAGAAGCTTTGGGGTGACCTCAGGGTGGCCTTGCAGGGCCTGAAGGAGCCCCAGGAAAGATGGGGAGAGAATTGCCAAGGGATGGAGGGACAGGACCCAGGGAATGGCTCCCACTGCCAGAGGGCAGCGATGGATGGGATATTGGGAAGGAATAACAATTCCTGGGAGGGTGGGCAGGCCCTGGCACAGGGTGCCCAGAGCAGCTGTGGCTGTCCCTGGATCCCTGGCAGTGTCCAGGGGATTGGATTTTACACCCTGGAAAAGGCCAGGATCCACCACCACTGCAAAGGCTGTGTTGCTCACAGCCACAGTGCAGATGGCTCCGGTCTCCCAGAATTTGGCCAGGATAGGTTTGGGTGGGGGTTCTGGGATGGTTCCTGCATGTCCCTGTTGGTGTCTGTCCCCACAGCAGGTTTGTGGCACTCAGGTTGTTGCTCCTGGCCCTGCCACGCTCAGAGCAGATGTCCCTGCTCCACGACACATGGACACACCATGCCTGGCCATATGGGACAAATTATGGGATGTACACGTGAGGAAAACAGGGAATCTGGGAGTGCAGCAGTGCAGAACATGCCAGTGGAAGCCACAATCCCCAGCACTGGGAGCAGCCAGGTCAGGAATCAGCATTCCCTGCCTGGATCAGCACTCCTGCCTCCCTCAGATGGACGATGTCGTGGGCTAATAACCAAATCAAATATTCAGGAGCTGCCTGCTCTGCCAGAGGCACTGCAGAGATGGATGCAGCAAACCTGGGAAGCTCCGTCTGCACCTGCAGCTTGCAGGGCTGGGACGGGCAAGTGTGGCTGGGTTCAGCTTTGGGGCCGGGGATTTGTTCTCCCAGTCCTCCAGGGGAAGGAATTTTGTGCCTCATTGTCTTGGTTCAAACAGACAGGTGTCTGCTAAGGAAGGCAGGAGCCTCCCCTGAAATGGAAAATGTAAACCCCTTCCCTCTGAATTATTATCATTTTGAAATTAAGGGGCTCTCAGGCAAAGATATGGGAGCAGGAATAACAGTTCATTACTAGGAAAACTAAAAATACAAATGCAATAGTGTAAACAAAAACAAACCCCTGCCAGAGTCAGAAGAGGCCCTGGCCCCCTGTGGGTCAGGGTGGTGGCAGCAGGGCCATTCCGTGGTGGCTCAGCCCTCCTGCAGGGCCAGCTGTGGTTCTGCTGGAGCAGGGATCCTGCACAAGGGTGGAGTTTTCCTCTGCAGCTCCAGGGCTGCTGGAGATGGGCCTGCTCTTCCTCTGGGAATGCAGTGAGAAGAAAGCTGCTCCTCTGGGAATGCAGTGGGCAAAGGCTGCTGGGGTGTTCCCAGGCTCAGATTGGATCCAGGTAGGAATGCTTGGCTCCTGCCCTGGGCGCAGCATCTCCCATGGGATGATGGAATTGGATCAGCCATGCAGGGACACTCAGTGGCCATGGACAGCAGAGATCTCCTGGAGGGAGGATTGGCTGTGGGAGAGATAAAGAGAACTGCCCCATGAGCAGCAGAGAACTGCCCCGCCTTTAATAGATGGGAAATACAATATACACCTCCATCTTTCAACCTAAGACACTCATCCCACTGGAGGGAGAGAAAACAGGCAGGAACGTGGTTTTGGAGGGAGTTAGTTGGGAATGCAGCTGCCCACAATCCCATCCCTGCTCCTTGGCTCTCTGTCCATGTTAAAGGAACACACAGGGCAGGAACAGGAAATGTAGGCAGACCCTGACCACAGCAGGAACCTCCCCTGGGAAGGGATCCCCATTTCCACAGTGCTCTGTGTTGGATGCCACCACTTCCTCTGTCGGGACTGGGGGCCTCTCATTCCCCATGGAGTCACAGGGATCAACAGCACTGGTGACTTCTGTCTGTGCCAGGCCCCCAGATGTCCTGAGGGGACACAGCCAGGGACAGGAAGCTGCAGGGACAGTGGCTGTGCCAGCCTGGCACTGTGTTGGTGGTGGCAGAGGTGGCAGCAGCCCCAGGAAGGGAGGCACTGGAGGTGTGTACTGGGAACCAGTGCCCACCAAGCAGCAGGAGAAGCCCTGGAGCTGCCAGGGCTGGTCCTGCTCCGGCTGCTTCTCCGTGGGATCCCTTGGAGCTCCCCCAACCCTGGCTGTGTGCAGGTCACCCCTGGCAGTGCCACCATTCCTGTCATGTGGCAGCACAAAAGGCCAGCTAGGGCTACCCCAAAATGAACCAAAATGGGCACAAAATGCTCAACCGGGCACGGGGTCTCTCCCTTGGATCAGTTCTGCTCCATTTGCACCTTGCAGTTCATTGTCCAATTACATCTTCAGCCCAGGCACTCCCATCCTTCTTCTTTTCCTCTCTCCAGCCCACGCTGTTTGTGCTCCTGGGCTGAGATTTGGATCGTTTGTCCTTGGTGCCCAGCTGGAGCAGGAATTGTTTTGTCTCCCTGCTCTGTGCAGAGAGCTCACCATCCCATAATATGAAGCCCAGCCCCACACACTAAAGCAGCACAGAATCGGAAAAATAGAAAATCTAAACCTGAGGCATCAGGCCCAGCAGCAGCTGGCACAGCACTGGTCACAGCCGGGCCCTGGCAGCCCAGGACAGCAGCCCCTGATGGCCCTGGCACAGCCACCAGTGCCCGGGGGTGCTGCTGAGGCAGGGCAGGAGCCAGCGTGGTGCCCAGCCGGGGGGATGCCCTCAGCAGATGCTGTGGGATGGTTTTGGAGCAGAATCCTGGACCTCAGCAGCACCAGGTGCCTAAGGGTAACCAGAGGGGACAGACCAAGGGAGGGAGCAGCTGCTGCAACTCAGTGATGGGACAGAGGGAAGGGAGGGGGTGGAAATCTGGTGTTTCCTGCCTCTCTCCTGAAATTAAGAGTGGCAGGGACAGTTTTTCCTGGAGTGATGAGGTTTGGGACAGTTCTTTGCTCTTTTCTTGTTCCTAGCAGGAAAACCACAAGAGTTTAAGAGTTTTCCCATCCCAAAAGGCTGCAGGGATGTGCAGGACACAAGAACTCCTCGGGATGTCTGGAGATGGCATGTTCCTATGGCACTCCCAGCTCCAGGCCCAGGTGCTCTGCCAGTCCCCAGTGGGGTGTTCAGGCCCCCAGGATCCCAGTGGGATCTCTCAGCACTCCCCACACTGCCAACATCTCTCAATCCCCTCTGGAGCTTTGCAGGGTCACAGCCACGTGTGGGACACTCAGTGAGAGGAGGGTTGGGGGATCCCTGTGCACCTGGAGACTTTCTCACTCTTTTCTCCTCACTCCCTGATTCCAGAAGCTCCAAGGGACGCTTTTCCAGGTCCCTTCTGCTGCCTCTCAGCCCTGCCCGTCCCGTGGAACTGAAGCAAATTCCAGCAAGGAGTGAAGCCAGGATCAGCCTTTTCCTGGCCATTGCCTCTCCCACCCACAGCTCTTCCCTGGTGATGGAGCCTCTGCAAAGCCCCACAAAAGAGGGGAATTCTGCCCCTGGCAAGAGGGGGATTCTCCACGTGGCTTTAGGCTGCCCTTTGCGGTGCTCAGTCCCTGAGGACTGAGGATGGAGCAGCCCTTGAAGTTCCCAATATTCCAGCAGCCAGGAATCAGCCAGAATTCCAGGTGAGCCATCCCACGGGCTGGAGGGGCTGTGGCAGCTCCCTTTCGGCTCTGGTGCCCACAGCCACCTCTGCCCTGGGACAGGGGCACTGGGATTTATCCAACACATCCCTCAGCCGTGGCTCTGCAGGGGGATTGGCTTTGGGGAAGGATTTATTCATAAAGCCACGGCAGCAGGAAAGCAATCCTTGTCCTGGGGGCCCTGCAACGTGTGGGTAAAGCAAATTAGAGCCAGGTCTGCGTGTGGAGGTTATAAACAAACACAGCCCGGGCTAGGAGAGGGGAGGGAGAGGAGTCAGAGAGAAAAAGGCAGAGGAAGAGGGAGGGGAGAGCCCTTTCATAATTCATCATTCCTGAAATAAAAATAAGGCTGGAATCATGTTTTGGGTAGAACGGAGAGCGCGTAGGAAGTGTGTACTTGCCAATCTGCCAAAAAAGTTGCTTTTTATTTTCTTAAGAAGGCAATTATGTATTTTTGTCAGCCACTTCCTACTTTGAAGCAGCTGAACCTGCTTTGCTCAAACTTTCCCAAACAATTTGCCCTCAGGCTGCTGCCAGAACTGCAACATTTACACCCCGAAGATGAAAGGAGGGGAGTGCCACGGCTGTGGCTCCGTGTGTGCCGAGCAGAGGCACCTGCAGAGTGCTCCTGTCTGCCTTCCCAGCCCTCCTGCACAAAGCCGGGAATTTGGGAGCCTCCTTCTGCCTTGGCTCAGGTGGGGAGCTCCTCTCAGGAATGCTGAAATGTGACTCCAGAGCAGTGTCTGGTGCTGCTGCTTCGGGAAGCTCCAAGGTTTTGAGATAAGGAAATGGAGACAGAGCCCAGCTGGGTTGGGGTCCCAGCCAGTGTTCAGCACACCCTGGGCAGGGAAAATGTTTGGATTTCTCAAGGTCCAGTGCTGATTCCATCATTTCACGAGCGAAATTCCATCCCCAGCTGAGTGCCTGCTCCACCCTCAATCCCTGCCCCTCTCCTGGGCTCTCTTTGGGACTCACTGCAGCGCTGGGATTTGGGATTGATGCCACAGGGTTCAACTGATGGTACCTGGGCTTCCCAGGACTGGCAGCCCTGGCAGGATGGGCAAAGTTGGGCTCCTGTTCCCCAGCTCTGCCTGCCATTGTCCCTCAGTCCTGCCTGAGGTGTCTCCTACCTCGGAGAAGCCTGAGAGGAGCAAAGGCTTTTGAGGCTGCAGGTTCCTGGATTTTCAGGGCCCTGGTTCTCCTCCAGCGGGAAATAAAATGGGTTTTTTGTGAGATTAATTCACAGCTTGAGCTGCAGGGTCTCGGGGCTCTCCAGTTGTTGTGGCCAATGTGAGAAAGAAAAGGCTGAGCACAAGAGGGGAAGGATCCTTTTGGCCACATGGGATTTAGCAGCATCCCAAGGCCCCCCAGGTCCAGGTGAGGCAGCATTCCTGCCCCTACTCCCTGTGTCACCCCCTGGAGTCCCCAGTGCTGTCCATAAATCACAGGGAGGAATTTCATTCCAATAGCCCATCTGAAGATGGAAAATGGTGGGGGAGAAACAAACAGGAGTCAGTTCAGCAGCCACACCATGAGGGGATCACAGAACCACCAAGGCTGGAAGAGACCTTCAAGGCTATCCAGTCCAACCACCCACCCAGCACTGCCCTGGAACCCCTAAACCACAAAACCAAGACCCAGCACTGCCACAAAGCCCCTAAAAGCCCAGAACCATCACCCAGCACTGCCACAAAGCCCCTAGAAGCCCAGAACCATCACCCAGCACTGCCACAAAGCCCCTAGAAGCCCAGAACCATCACCCAGCTCTGTCCCTGGAGCCCCTAAAAACCCCAGAACCATCACCCAGCACTGCCCCTGGAACCCCTAAACCCCAGAACCATCACCCAGCACTGCCCCTAAAAGCCCAGAATCATCACCCAGCACTGCCCCTGCAGCCCCTAAACCCCAGAACCATCACCCAGCACTGCCCCTGGAACCCCAAAACCATCACCCAGCACTGCCCCTGGAGCCCCTAAACCCCAGAAGCATCACCCAGCACTGCCCCTGGAATGCCTAAACCCCAGAACCATCACCCAGCACTGCCCCTGGAATGCCTAAACCCCAGAACCATCACCCAGCACTGCCCCTGGAGCCCCTAAAAGCCCAGAACCATCACCCAGCACTGCCCCTGGAGCCCCTAAAAGCCCAGAACCATCACCCAGCACTGCCCCTGGAGCCCCTAAACCCCAGAACCATCACCCAGCACTGCCCCTGGAGCCCCTAAAAACCCCAGAACCATCACCCAGCACCACAACCAGACACATCCTGAGCCCCTCCAGGGATGGGGGTTCCCCACTCCTTGGGCACCCTATTCTAGTGCCTGGCCACCCTAAAAATGAACTTTTTTTCCTAGTCTTCTCCAAATCTCCCCTTTCTGAGGCCATTTCCTCTGTCCTCCCACTGCAGGAGTGGCAGAAGGGACTGGTCCCACCCCCAAGCTCCTGTCCTGGCAAGGACAAGCCTTGATAATGAATAATTCCACCAACTGATAATTAGTTCCACTGATTAGAGCTGCCCCAATGAGACGGGACCTGCAGAACACGTGGTGCAAACCAGGCCTTTATTTCCCAGCCCAATTTCCATGTTTTCCTTTCCATAAAACCATTTTTTGCTGCCCCTATTCCTGGAAAAACCAGAGGAGCTGAAGTGGTGGGTTGAAGGGAATGATCAGGAGGATCATGGAGAGGGAAAGGCAGCCGTGAATGCTCTTCATGTTTGCAGTAATTAAGGAACTGTCGAAATTCCTAAATCCCAATTTTGAAATCGTTTGGTTGACTTGACACGTCCAAGTCCCCGAGCTTTTAATTCAAATATAAAGCTTGATTGGCAAATTAAGAGAAGGCTATGAATGAAATTAATGAAAGATTAAAGACCAGCAGCTCACGCTGATATAAAAATTACCCCTCCAAAATAGGTTATGCAATCATTAGGATAAGTTGCCACTCTGCTAATATTAATTCTGATCCAACATTTATTCATCGATGAGATTTACTGATTCCCAATGAAGTCCTAAAAATTCCCTACAAGTGTTGGATCTTTGCAGGCTCTGTTAATCACCTTTATTTTCAATTCCCTAATTTTTAAAATTACCATAAAGCGAGTTTTCCTTAATAAATTGCATCGTTGAGCACTTGAATTTGCAGTTGCACAGAGGGAAATGAGATCCAAGAGCCATTAGGACATGGAATGGGAATTTGATTAACCAAAATTACCTGGACAATGCACTTGGACCCCTCCAACTTGCTCCTGTTTCCATGTCAGGCTCTGCATCCCAGGAAAACCGAGGGAGGGACGATCTGAGGGAGTTTTCCTCACCAGGAGCTGCAGCCTGTGGAGTTCTGCAGTCAGAATTTGGGAATTGGTGTTCACAGGTGGCAGGGGAGAGAGGGAATTACCATCCAGCTGGGATTGGCATGGAGTGTGTCCCATAAATCGGACAGGACGAGGTGACCTTGGAGAGGAGGGGAAGGAAAACCTCGGTGCTCCTTCTCCCAAACCTGCCCTGCCTGGGATTTGTTGCCAAACTCAACTTTGTTCCCACTTCCCTCATCTAAGGTGGATATTTTTTCCATGCAGGCACCTAAACTGCACATCAGCAGCATTTCCCAGCTGAGACGATCCCAGGATTGTTAAGGTAAGTTTTTTTTCCTCTGTAATTGTGTTCAGCTTCATCATTACCTGGAGTCTGCTCCGCAGCACTTCCGTGAACACGCTGGAATTTTTATGGACTCCGCGATTTATGGCTTGGCTTCTCCCTCTGTCTTGGCTGTGGCAGATGAGAACTGAATTCCTCTGTTTCTGATCACTTATTCCTGGTTTATAGTGCAATAAAAAATAAAAACAGCCCAGTAAAATACTGTAAATAGAGCGGGTGCAGCTGCATATCTGTGGTTTTCCTGCTTGGATCAATGCATGGACACATCCTGCATCCTCAGGTGTATGATGGAAGGAGCCCTCCTGCTCCTGCACTCAGGAAAAAACTTCCCTGAACCTCTGCTCCATCTCCCCAGAATGGTTTGGGTGGGACATGCAGGTGATGCCAACCAGCCTGGCAGTGTCCGGGATATTCCCTGTTCCTCCACTGCTCCAGGCACCATGTGGTGTGTGGAAGGGGGTGAGTGGCCTTTCCTCCCCCTCTCCAAGGACCTTCACAATGCCAGGGCCCCCCTCACTGCACCCCTGCTCTCCACCCGCTCCCACTGAACCCAAACTCGCCCCCAGCCCCTCTCCCTTTATCCAGCCTCAGGATCCTCAGGTTCCCAGAGCAGCTCCCCTGATTTCTCCCGACATCCTCCCCCCTGCATGGGAAGGAGCTCTGCTGCTCTGCCGGGCTCTCATCCCTGATGTTCCCCTGGAGAACCCTCCTGGAGAAGCTCCTGCTCCAGCAGGTGAAGCTGAGGAGCGTCACTCACACACAAAGGGAAGATCCATCACGGAGCTACCGGGAAGAGCCTGTTCCCATTTTGCACTCCGAGCTCAGGCATTAAACACAGATTTGTCGAAATTCTCTTGTTTCAGGTGAGGCAAAGACGCCCGGCAAGAGCTTGGCGCTCTCCTCACCTTGAGCAAATGATTCCCAGCCCCGGGAGAGTGAGGAGGCTCTGGAAAGGTGCTCAGGAGATCTTGGTGTGAGTCACTGCCAGGATAAAGACATCCAAAATGGCTCGAGATTCCTGCCAGGATGGGGAGATGAATCAGGGCCGTCATGACCTCTCCATGTGTCTGGCAAGTTGTTCTCTTGTTGCCTCGTGAACAATCTGTTTTCCCCAGACCCAAAATAACAATGTTGAGGAATAAAGTGCTTTTTTCTCCTCCACTCTGGGTGAGTCACTGAAGGGAAGGGAGGAGGAGCTCTCCATGCAGACGTGGATCGGGAGCTGGGAATTCTGAGAGGGAACAGGCTGGGTCAAGGGTGTCACCCCTGCATCACTGGGGCGACAAAGAGCCCCAGGTGGCCCAGCTGGCCCCTCTGCCAGCCCCTGGTGCTGTGCACCTCTTCCTCCCACATCATCTCCTGCTCTTGCTTCTGTCATCTCATCCTGAAAAGTGTCTGGCACGGAGCCCGTGGTAAACTCGCTGCTGCCAGCCCTGTGCCAAAGCTTTCCCTTCAAATCTCAAACAGGAGCAGGTTGGAGCCTTGACATTTTTCAGCAACTAAGCCAAAGTCGACGGCAAATGATATTTTTACCTTTTTTCTCCCTGCCCTTTTCTTCCTTCGTGTCTATTTGCTTCTCTCTTCCTTTGCCTCTCAGAAAAAAACCAACAAAAATTCAAAATCGAGCATCACCAACTCAATAATTGCCCTTTGAATGTGTCCCTGTCCATGGTGACTCTGAGCAAAGGGGCTGGAAGGTCTAAGATTTGCCCTTGGAGACTCTTTAAAGCAAAGGGAGAGCATTTCAGTGATAAATTCCATGTTGAAAGCCATGTTTTTCTCCCTCATTTTCATAGGAATTTCATCGGCTCTCACTGACAGCTCAGCTCTTGCACGGCTGTTTGTTTGCAGTGGATGGATGCCAGCTGTAACTTAGATCCACTTAAATATTGCATGGAAAACCAGGATTGCTTCCCTTCTGTGGCCACCCCAGAAGAGCCAGGGGCAGGGTGACTCAGGGATGAGATTCCGCTCTCCGGCTGCCGCTGCCGGCAGGAGCCCCTTGGGCAGCACGGAGCTCTCGTTGCAAGGAAGGTTTAGATCCCTTTTTGGTTTTGACTTATTCATGACAAGAACCAAAAATAATCTGCAGCATCCTGAAAGGTGAATGCGTCTGTTTAAAGAAGGGCTCGAGCCCCTTCCAGGGCCTAAAGGGGCTCCAGGAGAGCTAGAGAGGGACTGGGGACAAGGGCTGGAGGGGCGGGACACAGGGAATGGTTTTAAGCTGACAGTGGGTAGATTTAGACGGGATATTGGGAAAGAATTCCTCCCTGGTGCAGGGTGCCCAGAGAAGCTGTGGTTGCCTCTGGATCCCTGGAAATGTCCAAGGCCTGGCTGGAGCAGCCTGGGATGGTGGAAGGTGTCCTTGCCATGGTAGGGGGTGGCACTGGATGAGTTCATGTTTTTTTCCAACCCAAGCCATTCCACAATTCCATGATGTGACAGCAGCAGCCACAGAAGGAAAGGGGTAGAAAAGGAACACCCAGAGCCAACCAGTCCCGAGAGCTCCAGAAGTGCCCCTGTGCTGCTGTGTCTGCATTTCCATGGGTGGGTGGTGCCTTGGTGGCACCTTGAGCTGCAGCTGTCCCTGGAGGGCCCAGCCCAGCAGCTCAGGGTGCTTGGGGACCAGTCCTGTCCCCAGTCCCATTGTTCTGGTGTCCCCTGCAGTGCCAGTACCATCCCATGGGGAAACCCCAAAGGCCCTCCAGATCCCCTGTGCACCCTCTTCCCCTCCAAAGCCACCCTGGATTCTCAGTCTGAGCCTTCCTTCCCCATCCCACTGAGTACAGGGATGAATTCTGCCCTTCCAGCCCTCCAGGGGCTGGGCTGTTCCTCCACTCCCATCAGGACACCACAGGGTGGGTTTGGCAGGGATATGGCACAAGGGACACCGGCAGCAGGTGCCTCGTGCTGCCCTCCAGGACAGCCCTGAGCCAGCAGAGCAGCCACAGCCAGGCCCAGGAATGCTCCTGATTAATCCCGGGATTTATGGTGCCCATAAAGTCCATTCCAGTGACACATTAATATCCCAATTAATACTCAGCGACAGACATTTTAATGTAACTAATTCCAGGCAGGATGCTCTCTTTGGAGGGATATAAATGGCCTGACATGGTGCCATTGATCCCTGAGGCCACAGCACTCCGCAGCAATTCCCTCCATCCATTCATCCACTCATCCATCCATCCATCCATCCATCCATCCCTCCCTCCATCCATCCATCCATCCCCCAACCCTCCATCCCTCGCTCCATCCCTCCCTCCCTCCATCCCTCCCTCCATCCATCCCTCCATCCATCCATCATCCATCCATCCTTCCCCCATCCCTCCATCCCTCCCTCCATCCCTCCATCCATCCATCCATCCATCCATCCATCCATCCATCCATCCATCATCCATCATCCATCCATCCATCCATCCATCCATCCATCATCCATCCATCCATCCATCCATCCATCCATCCATCCATCCATCCATCCCTGATATCCCAGGAAGGTTACAGTTTCAAATCCCCATGCAACTTTTTCCTTGGGATGCACAGTGAGGAAAGGGAATCCCCAGAAAAAGAAGCGGCATCCTGCCCTGTGGGATGGGATGGGATGGGATGGGATGGGATGGGATGGGATGGGATGGGATGGGATGGGATGGGATGGGATGGGATGGGATGGGATGGGATGGGATGGGATGGGATGAATGGGTGGCCCCAGCCCCACACCCCATGCTCTGCAGATCCAACTCCAGGCCTTCTCCTGGTGCCAGACAGGGATGGGAACAGGATTTTTGCCCCCACCCTTGCAGGGCCTTCCCACATGGATGCAGGGATGGGGACATGGTACTGCTTCCAGCTCGGAGCAGGGTTGCCACGGAAACTGATCCTGTCGAGTTTCTTCCCATCTCCAACGCCAGCCCGTGACATCAGAGCTCCCATCCACAGTGCCCACGGGGAGGTTCCTCCCAATCCAGCGGATTCACTCCCCCCCTCACCCCACAAGCACAGCAGAGCCCCCCCAGGCCCTGAGTGTGAGCCCAGTCACGCTGCCCTCACACTCTCAGCTTTCCAAGACTCGCCAGAAATCCACACAGGATACCCTGGTGGGATTTCTCATCCCACCTCCACTCCTTGCCTTCAACACCCCCTTGGTGGCATCCTGCTGCTCCTTTCCCTGCTCCACATCCTTGATCCAACACCAAGGGCTCAGGCAGTGGAGGAGACCATGGAGATCCCTCTGGAAGGAGGGAGAGGGTCTGGGAATGCGAAGGGAGGGCAGGTGGGATGTGGAAGGGGGATGAGGGGAGGGAGGTGCACTCAGCAAGGTGTCTCCAGACAGAGCAATCCCTGCCTCCCTCCTTCCCTGCATCCAAAGGCTGCCTCTCCATTATTCATCCCCCTTCAGGGGAACTATCTCATCCTAATAAAAATGTCACAAGGAATCCACAAATACATCCATACCCAGCACCAGGAGTTCCTCAGTGCGCGGGGAGCTCTGCTGCTCTCTGCACTCCTGGGCTGCCACCTCGGTTCCCCCTGAGCTGGGGCACAGATTCTCTGACATTCCAGACATGGAATGGTGCCCACAGGGAGCTCAGGGAGATGCCTGAGCCTGGATATCTGACACCTGGACATCTCAGCTCCCTGCATCTGAAATTCCTGTTTGTCTCTGCTGCATCCCAAAGGCTTTGTTGCCTCTGCATCCCAAAGGCTTTGCTGCCTTTTCCATCACTTTTGTTCCTGTTGAAAGCCTGGGATGAACCTCCCAAACAGCCCAAATCCTGCTCTGCAAACACAGCAGCGATGCACAAACCTGTCCCCATCAGCAGTGGCAGCACTGGGACATCCAAAATTCACTTCAGGGCTGCCCAGAGCAGCTGTGGCTGCCCCTGGATGCCTGGCAGTGCCCAAGGCCAGGTTGCACAGGGCTTGGAGCTGCCTGGGACAGTGGAAGGTATAGGGAAGCAGATTTAAAATTATGAAGCAGAATCCTTTAATACCTTCCAGTGCCTAAAGGGGCACCAGGAGAGCTGGAGAGGGACTGGGGACAAGGGATGCAGGGACAGGACACAGGGAATGGCTCCCACTGCCAGAGGGCAGGGGTGGATGGGATATTGGGAATTAGGAATTGTTCCCTGGGAGGGTGGGCAGGCCCTGGCACAGGGTGCCCAGAGCAGCTGGGGCTGCCCCTGGATCCCTGGCAGTGCCCAAGGCCAGGCTGGACACTGGGGCTGGGAGCAGCCTGGGACAGTGGGAGGTGTCCCTTCCTCTCCATGACCTCCCACTCCAGCAGCTCTGGGTAGAAGGAAGCCTCAGGTCACATTTGGGACTGAGCCTGCATGGAATGTGGGCACAGGATCCCTGGGGATCCCAGAGAAGCCTCTGTTTCTATCTAGGAGCCACCAGATCCTGGCAAAAATCAGCTTTTGGGAGTGGAGGAGTGCAGGGAACAGCCAGACCCCTCCTGGTGCAGGCTGTTTGCACTGGAGCACAGATCATGGCAAAATCCAGGGAAAAATCCTTTGCCAAGCAAAGTTTTCAGTCCATGTGACATGTGAGTCCATCCTGCTAAATCAATATTGGAATTGCTGCTCTCCATCTGGGATGGCCAGGGAAAAGCAGTGGAGGGACTGATTTGCCTCTAATCTGTTTTTCCCAACAAATATTCCCTCATTTGGGGGAGTTCTGGGAGTTCTATCCTGACCAAACCTCCCTCCAAAAGCCAACATTCCCTTTGCCAGGCCAACCGTTTTTCCCTGCAGAATATTTCCCTGTATTCTGAAGCACAAGGCTTTGTTTTATCACTGCCATCGCCAAATTTCAGTGTCTCTTTGCCAAAGAGTGCTCCTGGACCAAATTGTCCATGATTTTCCTGCTTTTCCAGTCTGTTTTCCTGGACAGAAAATTTGCTTGCTCTGAGCACTGGTGCCACTGGAAGGACTCTGGGCCAAGGCCTGGTCCCAGCTGATATTTTGTTCCTGGAGAGTCTCTCAGCATAAACAGCATAAAACCCCCTGGGAATGGGAATAATCTGGGATTTGATGGGCTGGAGAAGGATCCAGCGTGTGAGTGACAGCCCAGCCACGGAAGTATTCTTTGGGAGATCTTGTCCTGCTTACAGGAGGATTCATTTGCTTTGTCTTGGTGATTTTTGGACAACTCCAGCCAGTTGCAGTAAGCCGGGATAATTGCTGTGTGTGGCTCTTCCCAGATCCCATTAGCAGCAGGAATTTTGGCAATCCCTACAAGCAAACAAGGTGGAGATGTCCAGTTCTGCTGGGTCTGCAGCTGTTGGGGGCTGTCGGATGGACTTTGAGACCTTCCCTGCACAATCTGGGGCCGCTTCTCCCTTGTGACCATCACAGCCACTCCAAAAAACCCTTTGGAGCAATCCCATTCCCACTAAAATCCACCTGGGCCTTTGCTGGTGACTGGTGGTCACAAACCACCTTCCCAACGGGGAATTCTTGTGCTGCCTTTTAGTTCAAAGCTTTCTGCTCGCAGCTTCCAGGTCCAGAAAGGCCAGGAGCGATGATTTGCCAAAGTTGTAATGATTAACAAAAGTTTTAATGAATCCTGATGGATTTATTATTTATCTTTTGGACCGATAGGTCCCCAGGGTTGTTTATTCCAGTGTCTTGGAGCTCATACAAAATATTTTATTGCTGTGCTTACAGTTCTGTATATAATATTTACTACACTCCCCCACGGACTAAAACAAGGGAGGTGAAACCCTGAATTTTTGGCAATATGAGGTCTCATTCCATCCCCCTCAGGATGCCATTCCAGCCTTGCTGCTGCTCAGGCGATGCCGTGCCCTCCCCATGAGCCGCCACCTCTCCCCATTCCCAGGGGGGTTTGGAAGCACAGTCCCACTCCCAGTGAGAGGCAAGTGGCTTTTTTGGGGAGTGCTGTGGTCAGAAGCAGGGAGCAGCATCCCGAGGATGACTTGCAGCCCGGGCAGAGGCAGCTGTGCCTTTTCCTGTGACTCGTGTCAGCATTTGGCAAAAATAGCAGCAGAGCCACTCTGGCTGCCCAGCCCGGCTGGAGCCCGCTCCTCCCGACAGGAGCCAGGGAAGGACGACGTGGCTTGGCTGAGCCGGGAATTTCCCTGCTGTTTTTCATGCCGAGACTGCAGCTGAAAAAGCCACCGAGGCAATGAATTCCCTGTGTGTCACCTGGGTAGGACCAGGAGGGGAGGCACAGAGAGAGGGGGATGCGCTGGTGAGAGCTCAGGATGACGCCGGCACCTCCAGCCTTTGCTCGCACCAAGAAGGGGAAGGGAGAGCTCGGGAAGGCTCTGCAGGTGATGCCTCAGGTTTTAGATTTTCTATTTTTCCGATTCTGTGCTGCTTTAGTGTGTGGGGCTGGGCTTCATATTATGGGATGCTGAGCTCTCTGCACAGAGCAGGGAGACAAAACAATTCCTGCTCCAGCTGGGCACCAAGGACAAATGATCCAAATCTCAGCCCAAGAGCACCAACAGCGTGGGCTGGAGAGAGGAAAACAAGAAAGGTGGGATTTCATAACCTGAAGCTGGAACTGGACAATGAACTGCAAGGTGCAAATGGAGCAGAACTGATCCCAGGGACAGACCCCGTGCCCGGTCGTGCATTTTGTGCCCATTTTGGTTCATCTTGGGTGCAGCCCTGGCTGGGCTCTTGTGCTGCCCAAGGTGGATCCATTGAGGCCTCCTAATAAATCCCTGCTTTACTCTTTAGCTCTGTCTGGTCTCTGCTCTGGGCCAGCCTGCACAAGGCATCACAGGCTCCCCAGGGTGCCCCATGGCTCCAGGGATGGGAGCAGCCCTGGGGTGTGGGGCAGTGCTGGAGCATCACTGCAAGGAGCAGGGACTGCAGCCTCAGGGCAGGGCTGGGACAGGGCTGGGAGGAGATGCCATCAGTCCCTGGCAAAGCTGGAGTCAGAGCCTCCAGGTGGGACAGAGGAGATTGTGAATCTTCCATTTTCAGCAAGCCTGTGGTGGTTTGTATAAATGTGGGATGTTCTGATTGTAAACTCAGTTTGTGGTGAGCCAGCAAGGAGAGACCGCATTCCCACCAGGTGTGCTAAGCACACATCCAGGGCATTTCCAGGCTGCCCATGGACACAGCAGGAGTCAAACCTGGCAGTGTGCTCCAGAAAAATAAACAGCAGAGAAGTAAAAATAACTGTAAAAGCCTAAAATGATGTTTTGTATTCCTAGACTCGTGGAATGCTTTGGCTTGGAAAACTCTTTAAAGCTCACTATGTTCCACCTCTTGCAGGGACACGTTCCACTGCTCCACTGTCCCAGGCTGCTCCCAGCCCCAGTGTCCAGCCTGGCCTTGGGCACTGCCAGGGATCCAGGGGCAGCCCCAGCTGCTCTGGGCACCCTGTGCCAGGGCTGCCCAGCCTCCCAGGGAACAATTCCTAATTCCCAATATCCCATCCAGCCCTGCCCTCTGGCAGTGGGAGCCATTCCCTGGGTCCTGTCCCTCCATCCCTTGGCAATTCTCTCCCCATCTTTCCTGGGGCTCCTTCAGGCCCTGGGAGGGGCTCTGAGCTCTCCCTGGAGCCCCTTTCTCCTGCTGCTGTGAACAAAACACCTTCGAGGGCCTGGATCCAAAGGCCCAGACCCCTCCAGCTCGTCCTTGGGATGAGCTGAACCAGTTTTCCCCTTCCCAAGCCGGTGCCTGGCTGGGCTGGACTGGACTGATCCTCCCCAGGGAAGGGAGCAAAGAGAGGGAAAGGGCAGATTAAAGCCTTGGCACTGCCCATCCTGAACCTGAGACATCTGACAGATGTTCCTCAGTCCCTCAGAGCTTTCCCAGCCATCCTGGAGAGCCCGGGAGCTCCCAGCATCCAGCAGTGACATGAGGAAGGAAGGGTGATTTTTCCCTGGGTTTATCCAGGACTGGGAAGCCTTGTTGAGGTTGAAATAATAACAATTTTGTATGCATTTGACTATTTCTGCCCTGCGTGAGCCAATCTAAAGCCGATCTCATTTATCAATTAGCATTTATAACGTCCTTATCACCATGGAATCAAAGCACTGTAAATGGATTAAGGAATAAGCAGGATGCCTGGGAGAGTCAGGAATCCATCTCCTCGGGATTTGGGGTGATCTCATAGGGGGTACAGGGACAGGTACAAATTTTAGATCCTGTACAAAATCTGAGCAAGGACTCATTGGAAATAATTAGAGTAATTAGCCCAGAATTAAGAGGGTAGGTTTTTATTCTGGACCTGAATGTTCACAGGGGGAGTTATTCTGGAAGAGCTCTTCTGGAAAACCTCATCCTGTGTTCCCTCTGCTTCTGGTTTATCTCAGATCATTTCCAAAGCCTCCTCTGCTGTCAGCCCAGCCCTGTGGAGCTCTTTGGATCCATGGAAAATGCCCCTGGGTCGGTGCCAGGTGGGATGCTGCTGTTCCCAGCCATGCTGAGGGGATGGATGGCAGCACAAGGAGGGTCCTGCTGGTACCAGGAGGAGCAGGAAGGGCCCCCAGGTGCTCAGCAAGGTCACCTTAAGAGGAATTATTGACTCCAAACCCAGCTGACCATGAGCTGCATCCCCATCCCAAACGTGGGAAACAGCAATGGGCTCTGGGACAGCTGTGCCAGGATTTGTGGGGTCTGGTCTAACCCAGGGTGTGGGTCAAGAATATTTTAGGGTTGGAGCTGAAGAACATTTGGAAGTGAGGATGTTTTCCCACTCCAGAACCCCTCGAGCCCTGGGCTGACTCTGCCCCTGTGCCCCTGTGCTCAGGTGAGACCCCACCTGCAGAGCTGCCCCAGCCCTGGGCCCAGCACAGGCAGGAGCTGGAGCTGCTGCAGCCAGGCCAGAGGAGGCTCCAGGATGAGCAGAGGGATGGAGCAGCTCTGCTGGGAGGAAAGGCTGGCACAGCTGGCATTGTTCACCTGCACAGCAGAAGCTTTGGGGTGACCTCAGGGTGGCCTTGCAGGGCCTGAAGGAGCCCCAGGAAACATGGGGAGAGAATTGCCAAGGGATGGAGGGACAGGACCCAGGGAATGGCTCCCAGTGCCAGAGGGCAGGGATGGATGGGATATTGGGAATTAGGAATTGTTCCCTGGGAGGGTGGGCAGGCCCTGGCACAGGGTGCCCAGAGCAGCTGTGGCTGCCCCTGGATCCCTGGCAGTGCCCAAGGCCAGGTTGGACACTGGGGCTGGGAGCAGCCTGGGACAGTGGGAGGTGTCCCTGCCACGGCAGAGGGTGGAACAAGATCAGCTTTTTTAAGGTCCCTTCCACCCCAAACCATTCTACAATTCCGTGGTTCTCCCCTGTGAGCTCTCCAGGGAGCTCCTGGTGTGCCCCAGCTCAGCGGGAATGTGGCACTGCCACACCCTGGTGGCACAGGACAGTCACCCCTCGCTCTCTGGCCAAGGGCAGGAAGGGTCACAGGGCTCCTGCAGCCGAGGGAGGTGTCCCAGGCTGAACCCCAGCCAGGCACCCCTGCTGCTGGGAAGGAGATTTTGGGGAGCACTCCAGGTTCTCCTCACCTGCAGCCCCCGGGCTGTGGCCAGCAGCAGCATCAGCACTGAAGAAGGATGGCAGCTGTGCCACGGACAGGGCTGTGCTGGCTGCTCCTCCCTCTCTCATGCCAGAGCAGGAATTGCAATTTATTTTTGCATTGCTCAGGGTCAAGCAGAGACCAAGAATTGTACAGCTGCCCTGTGCCCTGGACAAGTGACCCTCCCCAGTGGGACACTCCTTTCCTGTGCCACCGAGTGCCACACAATGTCACCTCCAACTGCCAGCAGAGAACAAGCATAATGAGCCTCCATCCCAGCCATTATTATGCCGGGGATGTGTTAAATTAAGAATATTCATGAGAAAGCATTTGTTTATCCAAGTAGCCTTGAGCATTGAGCGGTGAGGGGCTGCACTTGCAGCGGCCAGGAGTCAATATTTGTCCAACATTAGCAGAGCAGAAATGGCTGGTTTGGACACCCGAGTGCTGTCCTGCTTCGATTCCAGAGCAATCCGTGTGCTTCCCTGCTGCGGTGCCAAAAGCCCTCCAAGTGTTGTGAAACGCTGAATGTCACGGCAAGGACGGAGTTTACGGCTGTTTACAGCGAGAATTTTCATGCTAAATCGGCTCGGGGCTGCAGGTGCCAGCTGAAAAGCCCCGCGGCCCGGGGTGCTGCAGAGCTGCTGGATGGAATCGGCTCTTCCAGCCCCGGATGGGTCCCACCTGCTGCGCCAAGCCCCGGGCACCCCGAGCCTCCAGCAGCTCCTCTTCCAGCCCCTTTGTGGCACCAGCCTTGATGTCTCCATCCCCTCCTCGGCACACTGGGCTCGGGTTTCCTCCTCTTCACTGCCCTTCGCAGGGATTGCAGAGCCCCCTGAGCACCGTGGCGTTGCCTTGGACGAGGGATGAACGTTTTCTGCCATCCCTGCAAGCCCGCAGCCCGCTGTGCCTCATCTCAGCCCCGCAGCAGGGCCAGGCTGCCCGGAGCAGCTCTCCTGGCTGGGGAAGCAGCAGCGGGCAGGAGCCAGGGCACACGGCTGAGATGGTCACCATCCCCACGGCAGAGCCGGCCTGAGGGGTGCCACAGAGCAGGAACGAGACAAACAGCTGGGAAGGGGCTGGAGCGGGTGTTCCCCATCCCAGCCAGGGGGCAGGAGCAGGGCAGGGCACCAGGAAAGAGCCGGGAGTGCTGCACAATCTGGGGCTGCTGCTGCTGGGAAGGCTCGGCCCTGCATCCACACCCCTGCATCCACACCCCTGTATCCACACACCCTGCATCCACACCCCTGCATCCACACCCCTGCATCCACACCCCCCCACATCCACACCCCCTGTATCCACACCCCTGCATCCACACCCCTGCATCCACACCCCTGCATCCACACCCCTGCATCCACACCCCTGCATCCACACCCCCTGTATCCACACCCCTGCATCCACACCCCCTGTATCCACACCCCTGCATCCACACCCCTGCATCCACAGCCCCCCACATCCACACCCCTGCATCCACACCCCCTGTATCCACATCCCCTGCATCCACCTCCCCCCTAGCATCCGAGCCCTTCCTCCAGCCCCTGGACAGCTCCAGGCTGCTGCTCATCCCTCTCCAGCCTCCCATGGACCCCTGGACCTTCCCCAGCCACACAGGGCTCCCCCCTTCTCCTCCTCGAGCCTCAACCTGCAGTTCACATCTCCTGAGATCTCTCTTTGTATCCAAACTGGATTTTGCTGTCTGGGAACTGTGCCTGGAAAGCATCTCTGGACAAGGGGCAGCAGGAGGGGGGAAAGCCTGAGGAGGCTTTTCTGAGCAGGAAAAGCCCAAAATACCTTTATGGCATCTCTAAGTGCACGATGGCAACTTGTGTGGAGTGAAATTGGGCAGAACACCTTCAGAGCTTCCCTAATCCTCCTTTTTTCCCTTTGTGAGTGCACAATATTTGCTCCAACCTCAGATGACCTTCCCAGCCTTCCTTCTGCTCCTGCTGCCCACAGGGAGGCAGGAAATGGGATCCTGCTGTTAATACCCCCCCTGCCCCTTCAGCAGCTTCTGGGCACTCAGCACCACACCCAAGGGTGCTCCCAGGAGCCAGAGATGCTGGAAGGGAACACAGCTGGAGCCAGGATGGGGCAGCCAGCACTGCAGGCAGAGAGGGGAACACCCAGCAGGGAGCACCTGCAGAGTGCCAGGGTCACACCCAGCCAGGGAAGGCCAGGATGGGGCTCACATCCCTGACTTTGGGAGACCTGCTGGCCACCCAGGAGGCAGGTATGCAGCAAATGATCATCATTTATATTTATAATTAGCAGGATGAGCTGCTGGGCTGGGGTACAGAGCAGCAAAGAAGGGGGTGCCCAAATCCAACCCCTGGGGCAGCTCCTGCCTGGGGATGCCCCACAACACAAAAGGCCCCAGCAGCACATTCTTCCTCTGATCCTGGACAAAAGGCATCAAATCCACAGGTATGGGAAATTTTACCATGAAAACTGATCCAGAGTGTCACTGCAGCAGTGGCCTGGCAGGCAGCAAAGGCTGGGGAAAGGAAAACCAGCTCAGAAACAGGTCCTGCCCTGCCACCGTGACCCCACAGCCACGGCTGCCCCGGCACCGATCCTTGGGAAAAGGGACCCAGCAAAAATCCCCCTCTGAGGGCCCTGGGCAGCCAAGCACAGCTCTGTCAGAGTGATGGAGAAGCTCCCAGAGGCACCAGGACACATGGGGATGTTTTGGCCCTCCCTGTGCCACTCCTGGTGGTTTTCAGGCCGTTTCTGAGCCCTCACTGTGGAGCCTGTGTTCCCCCAGCTCCGGCTGCTCCCCCGTGTGCTGGCAGGGCTGCCAGCTGAGGGCTGTGCCTGCCTGGGATGGGGGAAGAGGCTCCCACAGCCAGGCTGGCTGTGCTGGTGGCTGCTCCCAGCTCCTGGCGTTCCCTTCCCTCAGCAGCTTTCTCTCCCAGCCTGGGCTGGAGGCTTCCATCCTCCCTTACCTGCCACAGTGATCCTGACAGGCTCCGTCCCCCCCTGCAGGGCTGGGAGCAGCACCAGGGACCCCCGGTGACAAACGGGCTCCTGAAGGCACAGCGGGGTTTGGAACAGAAAAATGGAGCAGAGCTCAGGAAAAATAAAATTTAATCAAGCAAACAACCCTCTGTGCCCCCAAAGCCAGAGCCCAGCTGTGTGCTTGGGATGGGATGGGATGGGATGGGATGGGATGGGATGGGATGGGATGGGATGGGATGGGAGCAGGGAATGAGGCTGCTCTGCAGGCAGGGGAGGTGCAGCCAGCACAAACATCCTCACCAGCCCCAGAGAACACGGAGAGGGTGGCACGAGCTGATATCCAAATCATGGAATCACAGTTTGGGTTGGGAGGGACCTCAAAACCCATCCCATCCCACCCCTGCCATGTCAGGCTCACCTTCCACCATCCCAGGTGCTCCCAGCCCCAGTGTCCAGCCTGGCCTTGGGCACTGCCAGGGGTCCAGGGGCAGCCCCAGCTGCTCTGGGCAGCACTGAAATTAGAGCTCCATGGTCCCCTCTGGAAACACCAGGGCCAATCCCTGGCTCCAGCACCCACAGGCTTGGAGCCAATCCCATGCATTTCCCACTCACGGGAAGCAAACCCTCTCCTGAGGAGATGCTCAGTCTGTGTGGATCCACCAGGCTCTCCCTGGATCTGCCTCGGAGCAGCCCGAGGGGAAAACGCCCTGAACTCCATGGAAACTGCATTTACTTGGGAAAAGCCTGGATCACACCTCAGGGCTCAGCCCATTTAGTGCTGCAGAAGCTCCATCCTTTGCAGGTCAGGAGTTTCCATGCTGGAGTTTCACTCCGTGCTGCCTCCTGCTTCTGCAGCCTGGATTTGGTGTTGGAGAAGCTCCCTGGCCCCAGCTGAAGGATAATAATTGAATAACATGCAACATTACACTCTCAGGTTTCATTCATTTTCACACTCGCAGCATCTGTAAAATCTAAAATGAGGTCTCATCTCAGGCTGTCATCCTGCCCAGCAACAACAAATTCCAGCGAAAAGGGAGGACACTGCACATCCAAACCTGAGAATTACCTCCAACAATCTCATTCAGGATTTGATTCACATTTCAGGGCACAGCTCCCACAGTAAATTAATAAGTTATAAGCTTGTAATATTTTCAATGGCTTGATATAGCAGCATTTTTCATTTCAATTAGGGGGAAGAGCACAATTGGATTCCTGAGCCTTGGCTGGGAAGGAAACACGTTATTCCCTCAGGGCGAGGACCTCAGCAGCATCCAGGAGCCTCCACATCCCTGCAATCCTCTAGGTGAGCCCTTACCTGGTTGCCAGTGGGAGCTGCTGGAAGGGATTTATTAAAATACCTCCAAACAATCCCAGCAGGGAGGAGGAATCACATCTGGCACTGCAGTGTTGTTCCTCCTCTCCTGATTTCCTGAAATTCCTCCCTGCAGGACCATTCCAGGCCTGACCAGGTGCAGGAGCTGCCCTGAGAGCTCTCCCTGAGGATCTCCTGTCTGCACTGAGCCCCAAAAGTACGGAAGAGCCTGCTCTGGGATGATTTTTGGCATCCAAAAGCAGTGGTGCAGCACCTTCAAGGGCCAAAATCCAAGTGGGGAAAACACTGAGGTTATTTTGGGTTTAAAAGTTGCTTTTCTCAGCCCTGACAGGAGGATTTATCCTGATCCTTCCTTTGGTTCGCACATCCCTCTGTGGCTGAATCCCAGCTGGATTTGGGGAGCAGCAGGGACAGGGATGGCCTTGTCCTTGGTTTTTCTCCTTTTATTTGGTCTATATGAGGTCCTTGGACCTGTCAGAAACCCTGTGGAATATTAGGACCACAGGAAGGAACCAGCCACGGGCGTAAAATAAAGAGCAGCTCAGCTTTGCAATGATTTAGGCCATAAATGGTGCAATGAGAAGCTTTTGGAATTTGCAAGTCAGAAAAAAACCCCACGATTATCAAAAATCCCTTCTCCAGTGCAAGAAGTTTGGTGCCTGGCAGTTGGAGTTCACGAATTTAACATGAAATAAAGCCAAGCTTTAGGTTTCAAACACTGGCTCAAGGCTTAGGCTGTGAAATTTTGCAGAGGACAAGTCCTGGCCTTGCACAGAGGTGCTGGGAAAGCAGCAAAACAAATCCACAGAGCATAGGAATGAGGGAATTTCTTCTTAAAGAGAAAAATATCCACAGAAATCCAACCTGAGGGCTCAGGGCGTCTGCCACCCCATCCATGAATTGGATTCAAGCAGGCAAACCACCAAATACCATGGGTTTGGATGTGCCAGTCACAAAATTCCCTAAAAAACCACATTTTCATGTGCCCAGAACTCCTGGATTGGAGTTTCTGGATCCTTCCACAGCAATTTTGGGTCTGGAAGGGCCTCAAGCACTGTGACACGGAGAGCTGCAGGGTCAGAATGGACCCTGAGACTGCTCCCCCTTTGGAGTTATTCCCACCAGGAATCAGGAACCAACCTGCCCCTGTTTTCCATCTTTACCCACAGAGATCCACTCAGAACCAGACTGGGGAGTCAAAATTGGGGCATTTTCCAGGCAAATTTGGTTCAAGCAGGGGAACCATAAAACTCACAGCCTTGGACATGCCAATTGCAAAATTCCCTAAAAAATGTACATTTTCACGTGCCTAGAGCTCCTGGATTGGAGGGTCTGGATCCTTGCACAGCAGCTTGGGGTCAGATAAAGAGGCTGAACGGTGTCTCAGGAACAGGGACAAAACGGACCAGGTTAAACCCAGAGCCTGCTCCCCCCCATTTGAGTTATCCCAATCTCCCTGCTTTCCATGTTTACCCAGAGATCCACTCAAAAACAGACTAGGGAGTCAAAATTGGGGCATTTCCCAGGCAAATTCGATTCAATCAGGCAAACCAACAAATTCAAACTGTTTTTTGGAGAAAAACCCGCCAGCCCCTGTTTGCACCTGGGCCAGTGACCACGAGGAGCAGGGATGTGGCTACCAAAGGCCGCTCCAAAGGCACTGCTCGGGTATTTCCCATTTTCCCGAGCCTCAGGAATGCTCTGGCACGTTTTTCCAGGAGCAGCTCAGCGGTGCAGCTAAAGCTCCCTCCAAACATCAAAGAGCTCGAAGAGTAAAACCCATCAAAATGTTCCTAATGAAACCCGCGGTAATTGTCAGGCGCAGGCAGAGAACAGAAGTCGGGCAATCTCCGAGCCCCCAGCTTCACTCAGACTTTGCAATTAAGCACCGGCTGCTGCTCCGAGGAGCTGCGAGGCTGGGGGGGGGAAAGTCGCAGCTCGCCAGCCCCAATTAGCAGCTAATGAACATCAGCAATCCCCCTGGAGAAGGGAGCTGGAGACAAAACCGGGGCCAAAATGCCACCCACGCTTTAAGCCGGCCTAAAGGCGCTCCGCTGCTGCGGGGGATGCTCCGTGTCCCATCCGCTGGAAAAGGAGAAAGGCAGGGAATTCCAGCCAGCTGAGGAGGGAAGGGCGGCTTGGAAGTGCTGCTTTTCCCAGGTCAGTCAGCAGCACGGGGGAGGGAGGGAGGGAGCCTGGAATAATTTCAGCGGCGCTGCCATTCCATGTGAAATCAGAGCCTGAAAGGAAGTCAGTCAATTTAAACCCGCTCCTGAAGGGGAATAATTAAACACTCCAAAGATGTGGGAGAATTTTAAGCAGTCAGCAAGGATTTAAAGACAACATATCATTCCTAGCCGGAATAATAATAATAATAATAAAAAAGAGGGGATGTAGGCAGACAGCGCTGACTGAAGGCAGCCTCAGTCAGTCAAAGCAGGCTCACCTGGGCAGCCCGGGAGAGATGGAAGAGCTGCAGAGAGGCCGTGGTGCACGGGCTGCCTCAAAAGCAGCGGGGCAGAACCTGAGAGGGGTGGAAAAGTGCCTGGAATAGGGAAATGTAAGTGTAAGTCCCAGAAGGGGTCGAGGGAAGGGGAAAGGGGAGAGGAAAATGGGAGAGGAAAAGAAAGGAAAGGGGAAAGGGTTGAGGGAAGGGGAGAAGAGGAAGAGGAAAAGGGGAGGGAAAAAGAAAGGGCTGAGGGAAGGAGAAAGGGAAGGGATGGGATGGGATCCAGGGGAATTGGTGCCTAGTGCTGGAGGTGTGTCTGTGGCAGGCCTTGGTGACACAGGAAGTCCCAGGATCTGTGCAGGACTCTCTCCTGCCAGGACATTCCACAGAGAAGGCAGGGAGAACTCAGTGGGAAGCAGAGCAAGGAGGTTTCCAAGCCTAGGAAAGCGCTGGAGACTGCTGAGTGCAGCAGACTACAAAGGGAATTTCAGATCCATCCCAGGCTCCCAATGAGGAAAGCACCAAACATCTTCATTTCTGAGTTTCCTGGATGGAGGGGAGAAGTCTCTGAGCACAGAGTGGAGGCACCCCTAAAGTGCCCCACCATCCAGGCTTTTTATTGTCACAGAATCCCAGACTGAGTTGGGGTGAAAAAGACCTTAAAGCCCATCCAGTGCCACCCCTGCCACGGCAGGGACACCTCCCACTGTCCCAGGCTGCTCCAGCCCCAGTGTCCAGCCTGGCCTTGGGCACTGCCAGGGATCCAGGGGCAGCCCCAGCTGCTCTGGGCACCCTGTGCCAGGGCCTGCCCACCCTGCCAGGGGGAATTTCATCCCAATATCCCATCCCTCTCTTTAGTTGTCCCTTCCAGAGAATGAATCAGCCTGACCACATCATCAGGCACATCCCTGGAGGAGAGGAATTTTTGCAGGGAAAGATGAGCCAAAGGTTCCTTGTGGAAACCAGAGTAAAACTGTCACCATCTCCCATATTCCAAAGGATTTCCGTGTGCAATATGGATTAGAGGAAGGTGCCTCTGGGAGCATTACTCAGTGCCAGAGTCCAATCTCACAACTCCTGGGAAAGAGAGATCCAAGACTCCAAAGATATCCAAAGCCTCATCTCAGCAGCAGGCACCTGGAAAGAAGAACTCACAGCAAACAAGATTTATGTGCACTGAGGAAATCAAAGCTCTGTGTAAGCTTTTTGCAAGGTAATTAATATATTTTGGCATTTGGGCACATCTGACACAGCAGAGAATGTGCTGGACTCCAGGAGAATCCAAAGGGCTGAGTGGAATGACCAGGAAAGGAACTCACTCTGCCCTGAGCTTCCCACCCCAACCAGGTGTTGACCTAAATAGAAATGAGGAAATGGCTGGAAATATCAAAGGTTTTGTGTTCAGGGAACTTCTGCTCTTTCCAAATCTCTCAAAGCACCACAGAACTGTTAAAATTGGCAAATAAGTGAGAATTCTTGGGAAAGGCATGAAGGAAAGGAATGATGCAAATGTGCAGATGATGGAAACAAAGATCTGGTGGGAGGATGGGGGAAAGGAGTCTGAACTCTCAAAAAGTCCATGACTTTCCCTTCAGAGTGGTAAAAGCAATCTCTTGGAAGATCACACACCCAAAAATAAACACATCAGACAGTTCTTGGTGATGGGGGATGAACATTGAGCGAGAGCTAAAAAAATATCTCCAGGCATCCCCCATGTCCCAGTGCCTTCAGAAGGAGCAGGAAAACAGTACAAAAAGCAGCATTTTGTGGGCACTCTGAGGACACAGTGCAAGCCCAGCAGTGTTCCCTGATTCTCCATGAGCTTGGAAGTTTCCTGTCGTGTTGCCACATCCTGACGCCGCTGCTCTGGAGTCACACACAAAGGTAGCCAACCAAAGGCGGTGCCGGCTCCAGGCAAGGCTGGGACACCCCCAGTGGCAATGGCTGGGATCACAGGGATCAAAAAGCTCAGTTCAGCTCCACCAGGAATGGACTCACTCAGGAGAGGAATAAAGAATTCCCTTTGCTCCTGCCTCGCCTCCCAGCGCAGGAATTTTTCATAGAAAGGGAATCACTGCAGGGCCCTTCATCCCTCAGCAATTCCATCCCAGCCCTGCTGCTGCTGCTGCTGCTTTGGTGCTCCCTCACAGCAGTTCCATGATTTGGAGCAGCCTAGGATGGTCAGGGCATGGAGAAAATCCAACATGAGGTTCCTCAACAGCCTGGATCCCTCTGGAGTTCTTGGGAACACGTGGCTGAGCTGAAATAGCCCCAAACATCCTCACCAGCCCCAGGAGAAACACTGAGAGGGTGTCATGAGCTGATCTCAAAATTGTAGAACCAGAGTTTAGACTGGAGGGAACCTTAAAGCCCATCCAGTGCCACCCTTGCCATGGCAGGGACACCTTCCACTGCTCCAAGCCCCAGTGTCCAGCCTGGCCTTGGGCACTGCCAGGGATCCAGGGGCAGCCCCAGCTGCTCTGGGCACCCTGTGCCAGGGCCAGCACCCTCCCAGGGAGCAATTCCTAATTCCCAATATCCCATCCATCCCTACCCTCTGGCAGTGGGAGCCATTCCCTTGTCCTGTCCCTCCATCCCTTGGCAATTCTCTCCCCATGTTTCCTGGGGCTCCTTCAGGCCCTGCAAGGCCACCCTGAGGTCACCCCAAAGCTTCTGCTGTGCAGGTGAACAATGCCAGCTGTGCCAGCCTTTCCTCCCAGCAGAGCTGCTCCATCCCTCTGCTCATCCTGGAGCCTCCTCTGGCCTGGCTGCAGCAGCTCCAGCTCCTGCCTGTGCTGGGCCCAGGGCTGGGGCAGCTCTGCAGGTGGGGTCTCACCTGAGCACAGGGGCAGAATCCCCCCTGCCCTGCTGTGGGATCAGCCCAGGACTCGGGGGGCTCTGGGGCAGGTCCAGCTCTAGCCACCAACCCCCTCAGGGGTCCCCAGCCTTTGGGGACTGTCCCCTCCCTTCCAGGGCCACAGCTGGCAGTGGAGTGGTTTGATTTCTGCAGGCACTGGGGCTCAGAAATGAGAAGTATTTTTGGCACTGTCCATGCTTGCTATTGCCACGCACTCCGCTCCAATTTTTGTTCCTGTCTCCCACTCCAGCACCATCCAAATGCTGGTGGAAGGGGGTTAATTTCTTAATTTAGGAATCATTAGTGAGAGAAATTGCACTGCGCAGCTGTCTCAGGTCTTTAGGAAAATGCCTCGAGCAGCTGCAGATTTGTGATTCGCCTTGACCAGCTCTGTTCTCATCCGTTTGACACCAACAGCAACAGTCATTTGGGGTCAATTAAATGTTTTCTTCTTTGTTTATCACCATAAGTCTTAATAATACATCTGGCAGCACGAGTCCATCTGAAGAGGGGGCCACCACATCCATAATGGATGGGAGCTTGCAAATCACAAACAAGTGGATCAGCACCAAAAGGCCTCACGTTCCCAGCTGAATTCCTCCTCTCCCCAGTGCTTTGCTCACTCACAGGGCCTTGAAGCAGCTTTAGGTGCAAGGCTTGGCTTCTGTAATGATTTTAAACACCGTTTTTAATTGCTTTTCTGTGGCCCTGAGAAGCCAGCGCTGTCAGCACAAAATTGAGGGTGATTACACAGCAAAACAGAGGCTGCTGCTGCTGCCTGGCCATCCCTGCCCCACAAGCTGCCAGGCAGGAGGGAGCCTGCACCGGGGCTGGAAATGTGGAAGCCTGTGGAGTTCCTCAGGAGCCGTCAGCAGGAGTTAATCCCGTGGTGGTGCTGCTGCTGCCATGGCCTGCGGCCAGCGCGGCTCTGCAGCAGCCGCTGCAATCGCTGCAGCCTGGGCTGGCATTTAATAACCCCACACTTGGCCTTCCTTCAGCACGGCTTGATCAGGATTTGGACAGCGTGTCCCTCAGCGTTCTCATTTGGGAGCTGGGGAAGTTCAGGCTGGATGAAAGCGCTGTTAGAGGGCTGGAAAACTGGCCAGGGATCGATGGCTCCACCTCTGCTTGGCAGCCAGGCATCAGCAGAGCCTCGGGGCTCAATAGTGGGGCTGGTGTGGCTCAATATCTTCATCAGGAGCAGACAGAGCCACCCTCAGCAGCTCTGGGGGCACCACGGGGTTGGGGGGGGAATGATGGACACAGCTCCATCCTGAGGGGCCTGGAGAAGCCTGAGGATGGGACCAACAGGAATTCAGCAGGGGCTGTGGATATTCCTCATGCCTGGCTTCATTCCAGACTGGGAATGAGGGGTGAAAACCAGCACAAAGCCATCCTGATAATCCAAACCCCACCCTGCACTGGGGGAAACATGGACAGGGATGGTCCCCATCCCCTCAGCAGCCTTGGGGGCACCATGGGATTAGAGGGTGATGGGCACAGCTCTGCTGCTGGGGGAGCTGGGGGAGCCTGAGGAGGGGGCCAACAGCAATTCCACAGAGCTCAGTGAGAAGCAGGGATTGTCCTCATGCCTGGCACCACTCCAGGCAGACAAACCAGCCCTAGCACCCTCATCTTAAATAATTCAAACCTTATCCTGCATGGGGGGAACATGGCCAGGAGACTGCAGGGGTCCCCATCCCCTCTGGAGCTTTGGGGACACCATGGTGATACACACAGCTCCTCTCCTGAGGGGCCTGGAGGAGCCCGAGGACAGGGTCAACAGGAATTCCACCAAAACTGTGGATTGTCCTCATGCCTGGCTTCACTCCAGGCTGGGAATGACAGGCTGATGGGGAAACCCAGCACAAAGCCATCCTGAATAATTCAAACTCCATCCTGGGCTGGGGAAACACGGATGGGGACAGTCCCCATGCCCTCAGCAGCTTTGGGGGCATTATGGAATTAGAGAGGGTGATGGACACAGCAAACAGGGGAGCTCCACTCCTCAGGGACCTGGGGAACCTGAGGATGGGGCCAACAGCAACTCCACAGGAAGTTCCTGGCACCATTCCAGGCTGGGCACCAGCCCCCAGCCCCCTCATCCTGAATAATTCCCACCTCATCCTGCATGGAGGGAGCAGGGCCAGGAGAGTGAAGGAATTCCCATCACCATTGCTGGGGCGTGGGGGGGCGGGGGGGTGTCACAATTTGGGCACCACCAGTTTTGGGCCTCCAAGTTCAAGGGTGATGTGGGAAAAGCAGGGATGAGACAACAGAGGCCACCAAGGTGCTCAAGTCTGTGGATTCTAATCCAGAGAGTCCAAACACTTTTCCATAACCTTTCATTTCCATTGGGACAGGCCAGGGGACACAGGCCTGTGTGGCCACCAGTGGGCTCAGGGGTGACCTAAATGTGTCCTTCACCTTCCTGAAGGCCAAACAGGGCCATGGAGACCCCCCCGTCAGGGGGTCAGAGCAGCACTGCGGGCACAGGCTGGACCTCAGGAGGTTCTGAGCTCCTCAGAGGAGCAGTGGGAATTCCCTCTGGAGCTTTCCAGGGCTTGGCTGGACAACAGCATGCCCTGATCTGCTCCAAGCACTCCATTTGACCAGGAACTCCTCAGCAGCACCTCCCCAACCCCTCAGTACAGGTGGAAATTTCAGAGGTTTTCCATCATTATTGTGGGCACCCCTGAGGCCCCCCCTGCTCACCCATCATCCCAGCTTTCAAAATCCAGCCAGTTTCCCCTCCTAATCCTCACCTAAGTGTCCTCCAGCCAGCCTTTCTGCCAGAAATTGGGATCGTAATGTGCTGTAATCACATAATTCCTGTCAGGAAAAGTAAACAGGGATGGCTGAGTGATTTCCAAACAACACACTAATGGCCAAAGCAGGGAAAAAAATCCTCCTGCTTCACTTCTCCTCGGATTTTTCTTGAGCCACTCTTTTGCTGTTCATATTTATTGTAGGTTTTCACCTCATTTTTAGGTTTATTTACCCTGAGCTAATGAATAACACAGTGAACATATGCTATAAACCACCATTAAGATGAAATTTGGAGAAAAGAAAATTACTTTAGTGGCAGAGCTGAGAGGATGTGTAACCACTAAATGCCCAGCGCTGATATTTGAAGGCTTCTTAGGAGAGGTCTCCTGGGATTTCTCGGTCAAATAAAATGAGGTATTTTGTAGGACTTCTTCTTTCAAAGTTAGACTCGTTTTTCTAACAGTCTGATGCAGATGCTGCTCCAAAAAAAAAAAAGAAAAAAAGAGTCAACTATGGACTTTTTCCATCTTGAAGGCTTTGAATCTCATTTTTCCTGATTATCACAGCTGTTCCAGGCAGCAGGGTGAGCCGTGCCAGCAGATGAGACCTTGTACACCAATTTTAGAGGGGGTTTGGGCCATCTTGCAGCAAACTCAAGCATGGAAATCTACAGACGTGGAAAACATTTGGGGAGAATTTCATCCAGCATGAGCACAAAAGTTGCTGCAAACTTGGGGTTTACAGGGCAGCTGTGAGTGAGTCGGTGTCAGAAGGAAAGGCCCCAAGGAGGCTTTTCCAAAGCGCATCTGTCCAATGCTATTCCATTTTTCATTAGGGACCTGGCTGCTGCCCCGTGGAGATGCTCATTAAATGGGCTGGTTTAGTGTGGAAAGAGCTGCAAACATCTTAGAGGATGGGATTAAAGCCCAAAATAAGCCTGAAAAGGATTATTTGTTATTAAAATGACACCATCCACTGGGATGAGGGGGGGAGTCTCCTCCATGACTGCACGCACGCCGAAGGAAATGCTGGATAATGGGAGCACAGGCAGGAGCTGGAGCCCATTCCAGCAAACATCTGCTGACTTCCAACAGACCTTGAGAACCTGGTGGTCATAAAGGGGGAAAAAACCTTCAAGAAACAGGCAGGGAAAGCTAATCGGGCTCCTAAACCTGCCAGCTCCAGTGACAACGTTCCAACCCAGGCCCAGAATTTTGCAGGAATACAAAACACCACGGGCACGAGGCGAGCCAGGAACAGCTGGAGCAGCAGAGCCACCAACATTAACTCCAGTATCAAAGGTGGAGCTGCCACAGACCCTTGGAAAGCAGCAGGAGGAGCTGCCAGGCACCTGCAGCCCCTGTGGCACAGCTGGGAACTCAATCATCCTGGCAGGAACAGCTTGGGGACGGCATCTGGGCACGGCTCGGGCTTGTGGACATACAATATTTGGATCCAAGGCCTGGAAGGAGGCCCCAGACACAGTTCCTGTGCCTCTCTTCAGAAGTGCAACACATCTGAGCACACACAGGCCTTTCCTGAGCCAGCCAAAGGCATCTCTTGCTTGGGGCAGTGAGGTCTGAGCTGGCCTCTGGACGAGTTTTAGGAAAAGTTATTCCCTGCTTTTCCCGCTGGGGAGGAGCAGCCACATCTCTGAGGCTCTGAAGGGCCAGCCTGCATTTGCCTGGTGAATCCAGGGTGGATTTTGGTGTGATCTCAGTTATTGATTCCTTCCCTCAGCCTGAAATTGCTGCTCATGATTCTGGAGCCACATCAGTCACGGACCAGCAGGAGCTCTTAAACAGAACCTCACATTTTTACTGGGAGAGGGGGAAGTCCCAAAAACCAGGATGTGATTGGGCTTTTCTTGGGATTGCAGGTGGCAAAGTCCAGGGAGCTCAATATGTTTGACAGCTACAGAGGAGCTAAAGGCAGGAACCTGTTCCTTGGAGAGACCAATGCTTACCCAAGGTTTAGAGGAAATGGCAAATTTAACTCCTTGGGTCTAGAGGAGATGCCAGGCTGGTTTTGCTCACTGCCACCCCAAACCAATGTCACTTTGCAGTGACTTTTGCCATGCCATGGTAGAAAAGAAGGTTAAAGCAGCTCAGTCTAGGGAAAGCAGCTGCCACCAACCCAAAGGGGATCAGGGGTTCAGCCTGGGGAGGTCCAGACTGGTCTCCAGGAAGGCAGGGACAGCACCATGAGCTTTTCAGGAGCCTTCACCGCAGCCCCTAACCTGCTGAGGTGGCAGGCCTTGAGGCTGTCCCTTGCCAGTCCTGATTCCACAATTCCAAACAATTCCAGTGTTTGGGAGCTGCTTCCTTCCCTGCCCCAGGACATCCCAATGTTCCCAGCCCCCCTGCGCTGCCTGCCCTGGTGTCCCAGTGCTTCCCATCCTTCCCTGGGTGCTTTTCCAGGCTTGCTGTGGCTCTGTTCATTGCAGCAGGGAGGGAACAAGGGCTGTGGGCCCTTCTGTGTTCTCAGAGCTGCCAGAGCCCTCAAACAGCCCCCGTCCCAGCCATCTCTGCAGCCTCTTGGTGTCCAGCTCTGTTGGGTGTAGTACCAGCTGTTCGTGTTTCAAAGTTGTTTTCTGCCAGGGTTGTTTCCTTGTCTTTTCCCCCAGCAATGCTGTAAAAAGCTCTGGTTTCATTTTCTCCCTTTCATCCTGGCATTAGCTCTGCAAACAACTTCCTTGCTTCCTCCTCCTCCAAACTCTGTCTGGCAGCCTCGACTGTCTGGGACCAGCATTTTGTTTTCTCTGGTTGCAGTTGTTGCTTTGTTTGTTCATTAAAGACACTCTCCGCTGTGATCCCACAGCACTTTCTTCTTTGCCAGCAGGGTCCTAAACTTAATGACTGGGGAGTTTTTTCTGGAGGCTAAACAGGAGACTCAGGGAAAGCATCCAGCACAAGAGGTGCTTGTACCTGGAGAGGCAGCCAGGAGAGCAGGGCTGGCTGCTCAGGCAGCACTGAATGAGAAAAAAAGGTTTTTTACTCTCAGTGATGTTAAATCAGTTTATTTTCAGAGCTGCTGTCCCAGCTGCACTTCTTACACCACTCCTCTGCTTTGCTTAAAACATCTTGTAGTGCTCTTGAATCATGGAATGGTTTGGGCTGGAAGAGACCTCAAATTTGTCTTATTCCACCGTGCCATGGTGGGGACACCTTCCACCATCCCAGGCTGCTCCAAGCCCCAGTGTCCAGCCTGGCTTTGATCACTGCCAGGGATCCAGGGGCAGCCACAGCTGCTCTGAGCAACCTGAGGGCCTGCCCACCCTCCCAGGGGACAATTCCTTCTATATATCCAACCCAAACTCTGTCATTTTGAGCCACTCCCTCTTGTTCTGTCCCTAAATTCCTGATGATCTCTGTGCTCAGTGGTTTTCAGCCTCCTGAGATCTGGGTTGGAGGGTCCCAGGAGAGCTCAGTGCAATTCTGCTGCCAGCAGTGCCACCCCTGGGGCTCCTGCCTCAGCCCCGGCACCTCAGGAAGGCTCCTGCAGCCCCTGCAGAGCCCAGGCCATGTCCTCTCCCCTCAGTGCAGCCTCTGGTGCCATCCCCAGCTGCCCCTGCCCAAGCAGGAGCTGCCCTAGGATGTAAACTGAAGTTTGGCTGCACCAGTGTGGGAAATGGATTTACAGAAAATTTAAAAGTTTGACAGAAGGCTCACATGGTGTGTACGTGTATGCAAACCTTGAGATGAGAAATGCTGACTTAGAAATGCCATGGAATAGGACAGACATTGTTGAGAGAGAAATGGAACTAGAAACAACTCCTAGAAAGAACTGGAAATTTAGTCCAGCACATCAGGAGCTGTGTTAAAGCCTTTATAACTCAGGAAATAAGCTGAGTTTGGTGGGGAATGTTGCCTCTGTGCTGTTTCATCTCCCTGGCCTTGCATGAAACCATCAGATGAATGAATTCTGGGCAGCTCTGGGAGATGCTCTGCTTATTCCTGCCTGGCCCTCTCCCTTTGAAACCCCTGGAAGCCAGGCAGGCTCTGAGCAGCTCATTAGCATGGCCTGAGCAAGGAAACCCCCCCTGCAAAGTGCAGCCCAGACGGATCCTGCAGGGAGGGAGCAGAGCAGCCAAAGTGCCCCGGCTGCCCCTTTTCCACAGCCAGGTCAGAGATCAGGCCCTGGGGCTCCAGGTCAGCCCAGCCCAGCCCAGAAGGTCCTGCCAGTTCACAGAGCTGCAAGCTCACCCCTTCTGATGTCCAGCAGCATTCCTGTGAAAAGGTTTCACAGCCTCTGTAAAGGCCAAAGAGCCTCCTCACCTCTTCGTTTGCCCTGTGCTCTGTTCCCCAGGCCACTTTTCCCAGTGTTTCCAGCCCTCTCCAGGCATCTGCTCCCTCTGGCAAAGGCTGCTCCTGCTTCCCTGGCCTTGGGTCCACCCTCTGTGCTGTTCCCCATCCCCAGCACGCCCTGCTCACCCTCCACCAAGGGCTGCTCTGGGCTGCCCACAAAGTCACTTCCATTCCATGGGTCCAAGTCAGGAACATCTCCTGAGCTCCTCCTGGTGATTCCCAACCCCCCTGGCCCCACTCAGTACCCTGGAATGCTCCTCACATCCACAACCACCCCAAATCCATCCTCCAGTGCTGGCTGGGCCTGTTTTGGTGGCTTCCCATTTCCAGCCCCACCCAAGAGCTGCAGGGAGACCCCAAACTGTGCCCTCGGGGTTCCCTCCTCTCCCTGCATCCAGAGATGCTCCCTGCCCCTCCCTCACCTTGTTTTGCTCCATCATCCTCCCAGTCCCATGGGAAAAGTCCCTCTATTCCCAAACACCATCTTTCTGGAGCCCTCTGAGCCCACCAGCTGCTCCTCCTTCCTCCCCAGCCTAGACCCTCCCAGCTTCCAGCATGGTGGGGCAGGATCCTCAACAAGAAATTCCAGTTTCTGTCCCAGCCCTGCAAAGACTTCCAGCCCCATCCCTTTTCCTTCCTCACCTCCCAGGCTGCAAGGAGCCAGATGAGGAGACCCCACAAATCCACTTCCCAGCCGAGGAAGGTGGGAAATCACAGAGGGAGAGGAAAGGGAATCCCCTTGGCACCTGGATGCTTTGGGAAAAGGCACATTTAGGTGGAGGAGGCACGAGGGACAGCCACCCTGAGTCAGCTCCATGCCATGGCAATGTGGCTGCTCAGGGAGAAGCACCGTTTGAGGTGTGGGATCTCCAGGCCAGCCCTGGAGGAGCTTCGGGGAGCTCAGATTTTCTGGGAATGCTGGGAACTGCAGGAGCAAAGCTGCTCTGGATCCCACCTGCTCCAAGCTCGGAGCAGGAGAATTAACCCAGCAAAAACCACTGGCACAGCATCCCCCAAAACAACACCCTCCCAAAAAGTGGCTTTAATAGAACCCAAACTGGTGCTCCTTAGTAGGGCCTGGTGATAAAAAACCTCCCCTCTCCATGCCAGCTTTCCTCCCTTTCAGCAGCTATCCAGGATGGTTCAGTGCCATGGTGGCTGTCACCTGTCCCCTGAGGGTGCTTCCCACCCAGCCCCAAGCCCACCGGGAGCAGAGCAGCAGCAGCAGAGCTCCCCCCTGGCCGGCAGAACGAGCAGGAGTCACTGGTTGCTCTCCTCCTTTCCCTGGATATGTGCTGCTGGAATTTTAAACAGATTATGTAAGTGGCTCTCATTTAATCCAGATGAACTCTCCTCTCTTCATGGCAGCGAGATCAAAGCAGCTGCTGGGAGATGAGCAGGGTGCAGCAGGGCTCTCCCCGTGCATCTGGCCTGCAGTGGGTGACAAGGAGGGGACACTTGCCAGGCCACCACACTTCACCAGCTGCTTTTTAAAACCCTCCACAGCAAAGCACAAGAGCTGCTGCCACTTTCTACGGATTCCTCGAGGCTGTCCCTTTGTTCCTCTGCATCCCAGAGATGCAGGACATGCCCACGGACGTGGAAGTTCCTCAAAGAGAGAGCAGCTCTCTCTCTCTCTCCGTGGCTCTCTCTGCAATTTATAGAGTTTACCTTTTTCATTCCTTCTCCTGAAGGCTGACATTTAAAAATGTGTAATTGTGTTTATCCCTGGCAAGCTGTGAATGGCTCCCCGGGCTGGCCGTGCTTCCTGCACTGCTGGATAAATTACACTGACAAGCCCTTATTACAAAGGGAAAAATAAGTTAATGGAAAAGCAAAGCAGAAAGAGATGCATAAAAATCCCCGAGTGGCCGAGTCAGCAGAATTGCCCCCACGTGAGAGTCATTGCCAGGGTTTAATTAAACAGAGATCGATCGTGGGGCTGAGGGGGAGCTGGGGGGAGCACATGCAGGCCAGGAATTGGCACTTTTGGGCTGGATTTATTTTTTTGATAGCCAGGAGTTATTGATATTTCACTGAAGGCTGCCCTGGCAGCGTGGCTCGGGGAGGGAGAGGGGCTCCCAGGCTTCCTCCCTTCCTTGCTTCTCTCCGTGCATCCCAGGGATGGCTGGCAGGGAGCTGGATTGCCTGGCTGCCCCCTGGGAAGAGTTTGGGTGCTGCAGGAAGGCTCTGGGAAGTGTAGAGGCTGGAAATGCACCTGCCTGGAAGCGTGAGCAGCAAATCTGCATGGCAGCACCGGGAAACAGGAATCACCTTCCCAAAAGAGCCCAGGGTGCTCTGGGAAAAGGCTCTTGTAGGTGGAGGAGCCACCCTGAGCTACTGCCGAGGGATGGTGTCGTGGATATTCCAGGAGAAATATTGACAACTTGAGGGGTGGGATCTCCAGGCCAGCACTGGAGGAGCTTCAGAGAGCTCAGATATCCCAGGAATGTTGGGAACTTCAGGAGCAAAGCTGCTCTGGATCCTGCAACCCATCCCTGCTGATGGCTCCGAGGGGTTCCAGGGGCACAGAGTTGGATCCGAGCTCCAGAGGGACCCTGAAATCCCACAGGGTCCTGTGGGAGAAGGCTTGGAGGCAGGGAAAACTGGCTGTCTCTGCCTGAATGCCCTAACAGATCCTAAGGAAGAGCTGCTTCCTGTGGGGTTGGGAACTGCCTGTTCATGGCAGATTGGGGTCTGTCCTGAAGACCAGCTCTGTCTCCCTGTGTTTTTCCTTGGCCTCAGGGCTGAAATGCCAAGCGCCAGTCAATACTGGAGGAGAACACTGGAGGAGAATTGCTGCTGGGAATCCAAAGCAGGCCCTAAAAAAAGCACAAAATGGCTGGGCAGGGGTGGGAATGCTCAGCTGAAAATGCCAACAGGAGCTGAGAATGTTTCCTCTGGGGACAGTGAAGCCCTTCCTCTGCCCTTGCCATTCCCCATGGGAACAATGGGCACACAGACAGCGCCAAAATATTTTGGGAGGCATTAAGTGAAGATGTGCACAGTGAAAGTGAGCTCCACATGCCCAGATCGATTGGAATTCAACCATCTTGGGAGCAGAGCAGGGAAGTTCCAGCTGCTGGAAATTACACACAGCTCCTTTCATTTCCACACATTTTTCCTGCCTAATTGGAGCGAGGTGAGCGCTCGGGAAGGAGCTGGACACGATCCCTCCATGACTCATTCCTGAGGGAGGGAAGGAGGGACACAGGGATTGCTCCCTGGGGTACCAGTTGCACCAGTCTGCTCTTACTGGGCACAGAAGGAGGAACCTGTTATCTCCAGGCACCCACAGATGTAATTTGGATGAGAATGAGATGAGAAAATTCCCATTTTTCCTGTTTCAGGTGTGGCTGTGCTGCTTTTCCACACCTCCCCCTCAGCAGCAGCATCCAGGCTGGGCTCCTGTAAATGTTAGCTGAGACTCGATGGAAAGGAAATAAAACCCCCAAACAAAACAAGAGGAATAATTCCTATTTCTGTGCCGCTTTCAGATCAGTCCCACAGCCCTGACATCTCCCAGCTAATGACTGAAAATCCCTTTTCCTCGCAGCCTGGACACCAATCAATACTCCACAAGCAATTTCCAGGGCTCGGCGTGCTCGTTAAAGCCCAAACATTCCTGTTCCTGGGGAGGTGGGTGGCACAGTGAGTCACAGAGAGCCCAGCTGGGAGCTGCCTCTACCTGCTGCAAGCCAGGCTGGAAAGCAGGAATCATCCAGAAAAAACTCTTTTCCCAGCCTAGGGATGAATCCTGAATCCCAGTAACCACTGGAGAGGCTTCAGGAGAGCAGCAGGTCCCAGAGATCCTGGCATTGCCACCTTCCTGCTCCAGGAGAGCTCATCCTGATCCCAGGGGTTCCCAAAATGTGCTTTTTCATGACCAGTGACTGCTCCTGGCAGGTTTGCTCTGCATCTTGGATGTGGCCAGAGGGGCTCCAGCATCACTGACCCACCCAGATGCCATCCCTGCAGGAATTCTGGACCCTTCCTCACCCCTCCACCTGCAGAGCTGGGAGGAGACCCAGCAGGATGAGACCCAGGCTGGAGCCAGAGCCTGAATCTCCCATCAGGGATGGTGGCTGGGCTTTTCCAGCAAGGAAGCCCCCCAGGAGCTACTTAGGCTGCCCAAATTAATTTCTTTTAAAGTTGCTTTCCTTAATTACTCTGGGATACATCTGGAACTAGGAGTGCCTCGAGCCTTTGAAGTTCAGAGAGACTCGAGGTGCTGTAATCCCCTTATCCTAATCCTGATGGCCAAGATGCGCTGGCTGCCCTTCCTCCTGGCCAAGGCTTGAAATCCAGAGTCTTTGTCTGCTTTCCTGGGATGAGATTTGGAATCCCGCTGACCTGCCTGGTGTTTATGGACACCTTGTCCTGGTTGGGGCTGATTTACAGCTCCCTAAAATCTCGTGGGAGCATCCAGGAGGGCAGTGGGTGTTTTTCCAGCTGTTTCTGTGCCAGGAGATGGAGAAACACTCGATCCATCCCTGGATGAGGCCGGAGTGGGTTGGGGGCTGCATCCTGAGGCATGTGGAGTACCCTGTGGCTCTGGGAGAGGCCAGGAGAACATTCCAAAGGCTGGGGGGTTGCTGCCATCCTTCAGCCAGAGAGAGCAGGAAAAGAAGGAATTCCTCTTCCACAACTAACGGGAGCAATGGGATTACCCAAAGCAGAATGACCTGGGTTGAAAGATGTGGCTGGGGGTGTGCATTCTATCCCCATGTGTCAGAGCTGGGGCAGTTCTCTGCTGTCCATGGGGCAGTTCTCTTTATCTCTCCCACAGCCAATCCTCCCTCCAGGAGATCTCTGCTGTCCATGGCCACTGAGTGTCCCTGCAGGGCTGATCCAATTCCATCATCCCATGGGAGATGCTGCGCCCAGGGCAGGAGCCAAGCATTCCTACCTGGATACAATCCGAGCCTGGGAACACCCCAGCAGCCTTTGCCCACTGCATTCCCAGAGGAGCAGCTTTCTGCTCCCCTGCATTGCCAGAGGGAGAGCAGGCCCATCTCCAGCAGCCCTGGAGCTGCAGAGGAAAACTCCAGCCTTGTGCAGGATCCCTGCTCCAGCAGAACCACAGCTGGCCCTGCAGGAGGGCTGAGCCACCACGGAATGGCCCTGCTGCCACCACCCTGACCCACAGGGGGCCAGGGCCTCTTCTGACTCTGGCAGGGGTTTGTTTTTGTTTGCACTATTGCATTTGTATTTTAATTTTCCTAGTAAAGAGCTGTTATTCCTGCTCCCATATCTTTGCCTGAGAGCCCCTTAATTTCAAAACAATAATAATTCAGAGGGAGGGGTTTGCAGTTCCCATTTCAAGGAAGGCTTCTTCCTTCCTTAGCAGACACCTGTCTTTTGAAATCACAGAACAAAGAGCTGAGGGAAGCACTTGGAAAAGCTGCAGGGATGGGGATTTGTCAGAGGGGTCTGGGGGCTTCTCTGAGGGCAGGAAGAGAATCAGGAATAATCAGGAAGCTCAAGGTGGCCAAAGCAATGCTTTGTTCAGAGGAAGCAGCAAGGTTGGGATGGGCTGCCCAGGGAGGTGGTGGAGTCCCCATCTCTGGAGCTGTTTAAGGAAAGCCTGGATGTGGCACTCGGCGCCATGGTTTAGTTGAGATGATGGTGTGGGGTCAGAGGTTGGACTTGATGATCTCAAAGGTCTTTTCCAGCCTGGATAATTCCATGATTCTGTGATTGGAAAAAGGCTCGGGAGGTCTGGAGGCCTCGATCTGCTGCCGCAGCACAGCTCAGCTCAAGGGAAGTGCCGTTCCCAGCAATGTTTTCCATCTGAAATGAGCTGCACCAGAAACACCTGGCTCTGCTGCACGTTCCCTCCAATCTGCCGAAAGTCGAGGCTGGATCAGAGCTGAGTACTTCCATCAAATTCCATAACTGCAGGATGGTGAATGAGCTGGGAAATAAAGTCAATTGTGGAGCAACAAATGAAGTATTCACTGCAAGAGAGGTGCTCGAGCTTTCACAGCTCACAAAATGTCTTCTCTCTTTTTTTTTTCCCTTTCTTTTCCCCAAATTAAATTTTCCTTGAAATCAATGTATTCCCATGGAAATTCTTTATTACAACAAAATGCCATGGAAATGCCATTTTCTGCTGGCAATGCTCTGTTGGTTTATTATTGACACGCTTCAATTGCTGCACTCGCAGTGGCCCCGTGCCAGCAAACAGCACCCAGGGCACCTTCCCCTCATCCTCCACTGGCATTTGTGCCCCCACAGCTCCAAGGGCTGGAATCCAGCCTGAAGGGATTCCTCTGGAGTGTCTTGATGCATCCTGGGTGCAGAATTCCCCCTCCAGATTCCTGAACACTCTTGTGCTGCTTCATCCTGGACCATTCCCGTGAGGAATCACATTATGTCCCAGGCTCTTGCCACCTTGGACCCCAGGAGATACGCCAGGGCTCAATCCATCCCCTGAGTGCAGGAGAGGCTCCAGACCTGCTGAATTCCTTCTCCAGGTACAGGAATCCCTCATTTGACTCCCATCTCCTGCTCCTCTGGCCATGGATTTGCATCTTCTGTCTTTGCATGGCAGCCATGGGATTTCCCAGGCTCTGGAGATCCCACAAGGGTGTCACCAGACTGGTTTATAGCCAGACTGGCTGGGTTTGTCCCAAAATTCCTGTGGGAATCACATGCTGGGCTCTGCAGCTTCCAGCTCCAGGCAGCTGCTCCCTGTGGTTTTAACCCAGCAAACCTGGATAAACATCCCAGCTCCTTTGAGGGGCATCACACCACTCCCAACTCCAGCAGGAAGCCACCACTGGAAGCCCTGGAATTGTTGTGCAGGGAGAAAACACCTCAAGTGAGGTCACTGTGGTCCTGTCTGTGGCTGGGAGGAGCTGGAGCAGTGGGTGGGACAGAGGGTCCTGATCCTCAGGGAAAAGGGACTAGATTTAAGCAAGAAAATGGGACATTTAAAAGGAATATTGGGAAGGAATTCCTCCCTGGGAGGGTGGGCAGGCCCTGGCACAGGGTGCCCAGAGCAGCTGTGGCTGCCCCTGGATCCCTGGCAGTGCCCAAGGCCAGGTTGGAGCAGCCTGGGACAGTGGGAGGTGTCTCTGCCATGGCAGGGGTGGCACTGGATGGGCTTTAAGGTTCCTTCCAACCCAAACCATTCCATGTTTCCATAAAACACATGATGGACAAATTATCCCTCAGAAGGGACATCCCCAGGCTGGTGGGAGCTTTGTGTTCCCAGTGCTCCCAGTGGCAGGCCAAGAGGCAGCAGGCACACACGGAAATACAGAAATGTTCTCTCGTGTGAGAAGATTTTATTGGGAAGTGCATTGAACACTTGGAGTTCACAGGTGGCCATGGGAGGTTGTGATGTTCCCATCCCTGGAGATTCTCAAACTCCACCTGGATGTGGGAAACCTGCTCTGGGTGACTCTGCCTGTGCAGGGGTTGGGCCAGGTGATCTCCAGGGGTATCCTCCAAGCTCAGCTGCTCTGGGATTTGGGAATACTGAGCCCCTGTTTGTGGCTGCCCTCCCCAGGCCCCTGATGGGAGAAAAGCTTTTCCCAACTTCCCTGTACTTGGGAATTTATCTGGTACCATCCCAGTACTCCTTGTACAGAACTGGAGGGAGTTTGGAGTGGTGGATCTGTTGTCCTGGATCAGCTTGGGCTGACCTTGCCCTTCCATCTGAGCAGGATGTTCCCTCTCCAAGTGTTTTCCTTGCTTTGCTGTGGAAGCGTCCAAGTAAATGGAACAAAACCTCTTCTTGCCCCTCAGATCCTTAAAGCAGATCTCCCAGTTCCTTCCCAAATTAAGCTGATGTCCAATTTGGCAGCAAATATTATCTCCTGAAATGCTCTTGAGAGGCTGCAGGACCCACCCTGCCATTCCCCCTCACCCAGGGCTCCCCAGGAGTCAGGACTGAGTTGTTTATTCCCTGCAGGATTTATTCTGGAAGTGCAATTCCTGTTTTCTGGGAAGTGCTGCCAATGTTGAGCTGTCCCAGCCTTGGGATTCAGCTGCCATCCCTAAACCCTGCAGGAACCTGCCCAGGCTCCTCTGACCAGACCACAGTCACCAAGGCCTGGATCCAGCCCTGGGGGATTCATTCCCACACAGGGATTCATTTCACCCCCTTGAAGTGATCCAAGCTCATTTTCCCTCCCCTCTTCCCATATTTCCCCCGATTCTTTGCTGCAGCAGCTCTTTTCCTTGAAGACAAAGGGTCTTGGAGTTTGTCCTCCAACAAACTGACCAACCTAAAGCAAATTAAAAGCAGCTCTTTTCCATGCAGATACACTCGGCTTCAGTTTTATTTTCAGGCTTGGCAGTACATTAATAACAGAGAAAAATATCCCACAACCAAGGAATCAGCAGCACTCAGCAAGGATCCTGGGATGGGGCAGGAAAAGGGAATAAAACCAGGCACTTTGGGCCACAGAAATGCAGCTTTCCGTGGCAGGCAGCTCAGCAAGCTCTTCACTGGAGTCATTTCTCTCCTGATGCAATATTTGCAGGGGATTTTTGGATCCAGCGTGGTTGGTGATGAAGCGGCTCCGTTAAATCACTCGTGCCCAACCATTCCTGTGTGTTCTTATCCCACTGTTGGCCTCAGGAGCTAGGAATCCAGCTTCCCAGGACTTACAGCTCCCTTTGTGCATCCATGGGCAGAAAAACGGGCTCAGGTCCTTACCTGAGGGCCAGGAACAAAAAGGAGCCCAAGGAAAAGATTCCAGTGGGGGATGACTGGTTTTTATTTAACACATTACTTTTTCAAATATAGGCTCCAGCTTACTTAAGGCAAAGTTCAAGTTAATATTGATATTTGAAGGAAGCAGCACTTTCATATTAATCAGCCACCTATTAAATGTCTGTTAGGAGACAAAGCTCATGGGCTCTGGCTCCAGACACGTTTTCAAATGGTTCAGGCTCACTTTGATCCCTCTTAATGACAGAGAGCAATTAGAAAATGGGTTCAGAAACTCTTTTCACACACAGCTTGCATGGGTGAGGGTTTGGTTTTTTTTTTTTGTAATGTTGTCGGATAAGATCTCTATAACATTTCTGAGAAGCCAAAAATGCCCTTCCTTGGCTCATCCTGCTTGGCAGCATCAAGTTTGCAGCAGCCTGGAGGTGAAACAGTGACAAAAGTGTGAGGAGCTGCAGGGCAGCAAACCCTGAGGGTCCTCCCTCAGCCTGGGATGCACGAACTGTCCAGCAGGAGCAGGGAAGGAGCTGGGGATGCTGTTCCCCACAGGACCTCGGGCATGGATTGCCATGGCAACCACATCCCAGGGCAGCAGGGATGGTGGGAAACCCATCTGACCCCAAGCCAGCATGGAATGGGACCTGACACCACGGGCAGGGCAGGGAGGGTGTGACAGATGAGTAACACCATGGCTGGCTCTCACAATTAGAAGGCAAATACCCTGTATATATGTTAGGAGAAGTTTTACAGATTTATAGTTGTGTTTTACCCCCCTTGTGTTGTTATCGGGGGTGCCCTGGGTTTGGGACATTTGGGAGGGTCACTCGTTGCTGTGGCAGCACCTGACCCCCAATCAAGGTGTCAGGAATGATCTCCACCGCTGGGCAGGGAAGGAGGAGTCCATGGACAGAACTTTGGGGGGCTAAAGGGTTAAAAGGTGAAACCTCCATTGTGTGGGTGAGCACATGGTGGGGAAAATCCTCTGCTCCCGGCGCTGTAATATTTTCTCTATTCAGACTTCTGTTGTATTTTTTATAAGGGTTTTAATAAACCTTTTAAATTCTTGGAAGTGAGCATAGTTTTTCTCACAAGGGGATCCCACATTCCTGCCCTGCTCCAGGCTGGACATCTGTGCAGGTTTTTTGGGGGGATCAGATCTGTGGCGCTGGCTGGGGATCAGAGATAGGAAAATGTGATAAGAAAAAAGGGCTGGAGGAGCCAAAAGGGTGCAGAGCAGAGTGGGCAGCTCAGCTGAGGAGAAAGGTCCAGCAGAGGCTGTGGCTCCTCTGGGCAAACCCTAAATGTGCTGGAGCTGGATCCACCCTCCTGCAGGTGCCTCAAGCTCCAGGTGGTCCCCAAAGGCACCTCTGTGGAACAAGGAATGACCAGGGTGAAAAATCTATGGGAGAACCCAGGCACCTGAAAAACTTCACCCCATTCTGCCCAGCCCACGTCTCTCTCCTCCCCAGCAGCAGACAGGAACTGCTCCTTTTAGAGCACCTCATTTCCAGGTGTCACATTCCAGCAGTCACATCCTAAAAACAACCCGAAACACGCTGGAACTACCCCAGGAAGCCACAGCATCCAATTTCCCCTTTTCCCTCTCCCACATCTCCTGGCTGGCAGGAGGGCAGCTGGGCCGGTGGCAGCTCTTGGGGAGCAGCTGGAAAATGGGAAAACAGGAGGAAATTTTGTGGGGCTGATCACACGGAGCCCTTCTGTGTCTGTGCTGTTGAGCCCTTCCCAATTTTCCCTCTTTGAAAAGGGGAATGTTTCATTCTGCTCCATCTTGGCATCTTTTTAGTCTCAGGTTTCCTGGACTTGCTGGCTGGCTCATTAGGGAGCAGCTAACGAGCTTTCTCTGCCCACAGTGGATGGGTGCAAAATCCCTGACAAATCTCTTGTTTTTCCCAGTATTCCTCGAGGTCTGGGTTTAAATTGGTGTGAACAGAACAGAACAGATGAAGGATTTCAGTACTAATAAAGTCTCTTTGTTGAGGTGTCAGGGACACCTCACCACTCCTCCAAGGGGGATTCCAGAGGTGAAAATGGTCCAGATCCTGCTGAGAAACCCCACAAATCATGTGGAGAATGGACAGAAGCTCCTGCCCTAAAAATCCATTAAGTGCAGCTACATCTGCTAAAAGTATAGGAATTAAAATCCTGAGATTTAATTCCATCCACACCAAGAATGAGAAATTTGGATTGCAAAAATAGGGAGCGAGGCAGGGGCTCACTCAGATATTCCTGTGCAGCCCCACGGCACAAAAGATGTTCCTTTCAGCTGGCCAAATTAGCAGAGTGAAGGGAAAATTATGGTTATTAAACCCCTCTTTTACCTGAAATGCAACCTTTTATTTAGATAACAAAGACATTTTTGGATATTATGGGCACTTTCAAGTGTAGCAGTTGGAACAGTGACATCAAGAGCACAATCCCAGCATGAAAAATCAAAATATAGAAGTGACTCCGAGGTCCTCCATGCCCCTCCCAGTCAAATTAATTTAAAACCAGCTCTAATCAATCTGGACCTGACTCAGCTGCTTCTCCCAGGACTCTGTGATGGCACAGCTGGGCTGAGAGCTCCATGCTCAAATTCCATAGGCAGGAGAAGGAGATGTGTTGGAAAAATCCAACGTGGCATTTGTCAGAGGGGCCCTCTGGCCTCACCTGCTGCACCAGCAAACGAGGCCCCTGCCAGGTGCAGATTTGCAAGCCCCAGTTTTTGTGTTCCCATCTAAAAAAAGGGGGGCTCTGGGAATGCTTTTGAAGCAATTTTGGTTCACAGCTGCTCTGCTTTGCTTCTCTTTGGGTGGCAAGGACACAGGATTGCAGAATTCACAAACTCTTCCAGTGCCTTTGGAAAACCAGGGTGTCTGGGTTTGAACAGACAGGTGTCTGCTAAGGAAGGCAGGAGCCTCCCCTGAAATGGAAAATGTAAACCCCCTCCCTCTGAATTATTATTGTTTTGAAATTAAGGGGCTCTCAGGCAAAGATATGGGAGCAGGAAGAACAGCTCTTTACTAGGAAAATTAAAATACAAATGCAATAGTGCAAACAAAAACAAACCACTGCCAGAGTCAGAAGAGGCCCTGGCCCCCTGTGGGTCAGGGTGGTGGCAGCAGGGCCATTCCGTGGTGGCTCAGCCCTCCTGCAGGGCCAGCTGTGGTTCTGCTGGAGCAGGGATCCTGCACAAGGCTGGAGTTCTCCTCTGGAGCTCCAGGGCTGCTGGAGATGGGCCTGCTCTTCCTCTGGCAATGCAGGGCAGAAGAAAGCTGCTCCTCTGGGAATGCAGGGGCAAAGGCTGCTGGGGTGTTCCCAGGCTCAGATTGGATCCAGGTAGGAATGCTTGGCTCCTGCCCTGGGCGCAGCATCTCCCATGGGATGATGGAATTGGATCAGCCATGCAGGGACACTCAGTGGCCATGGACAGCAGAGATCTCCTGGAGGGAGGATTGGCTGTGGGAGAGATAAAGAGAACTGCCCCATGAGCAGCAGAGAACTGCCCCAGCTGTGACACATGGGGATAGAATGCACACCCCCATTTCCAGCCTAAGGCACAGGGAGACTGGAGGGGTTCCTGTGCTGAGAAAAATGGTGCAACCTTTTCAACGTCTGCAAAATGAAGGGAAGCAACATCCAGCAATCCAGAGAGGTCCTGTTGTCCATGGGGTTTCCACCACGAGGGCTGGCCAAGCTGTGTGTCCCAGGTCCCACATCCCAGGCTGTTTGTGGGGTTTGCAGCCCTTCAGGTCTAATGGGACAGTGCAGGGAGCCCTCTGCACCTGCAAACCCAAACATTCATTCCCTGCTTTGATCCCCTCTGCTCCTTCCCAGGGTGGGAATTGTGGAATGGGGCTCTGATGGATGTCACCGAGCTGGGGACACACCCTCACCAAGGCATGGATTTGTATCTTAGCCTGAAGTTCTCACCTGAGATTTTAAGAGAGGAGGAACCCAACCAGGAGGAATTCTTATGTCAGCCTCCAAAAGGAGCCTCCCAGATGCCCAAAGAAAAGGAATTTCTATGGATCCTGCTGCTCCTCATGCTACTCAGAGATGTCCAAGTGACAGGAAAGAGCCTCCAGCTGGGCCAGGGGAGGCTCAGGGTGGACAGCAGCAGGAATTTCTCCATGGAAATGGAAAGGGGGGTCAGGCCTTGGCAGGGGCTGCCCAGGGGGGTTTGGAGTTCCCATCCCTGGAGGTGTCCAAGGAAGGGCTGGTGGTGGCACTCAGTGCTCTGGGCTGGGGACAAGGTGGGGATCAGGCACAACCTGGACTCTTTGACCCTGAAGGGCTTTTCCCACCTCATTGATTCCAAGATTTTTGTGTGCACAGTGTTATCAGTGGCATGAATCCAACTTTCCAGGATGCTGCATCCACGGGAAGGTCTGGCAGGGGCTGAACATCCATGGAATCAAAAACTGCAGCTGACCCCTTGTCACTTGCAGAGATGACAGGCACCAGGGCTGTCCCCAGGACTGAAGGTGCTCCTCTGCACCACAGAGGCGTCTGGAGAGTGATGTCTCCAGGCTGGCATTGCACACCTCCAGTGCAGGGAGGGACGAGGCTCTGGCAGCTCGGCCTGTGCCCTGGATGGTTCTGGGATCAGGGGACAGGCAGGTGCAGAGCACAGCCAGGGCACGGGGGGCTCCTGAGCTCTGCAGCCATCCCACAGGGAGTTAGGAACACTAAAATCTCCCTGAGGGTTTTTTCCCTCCCATCTGAGCCTGGGCAAGACCAAGGCCAGCATCACAAACCCCAAAATGGGAACTGCACTTTGGGCAAGTGTCCTACAGGAAGGAAAGTATTAGAGACAGGTTCTTGTCAGCAGCAGGGGGTTATCCCAGCACTGATCCTGCAGGAATGGGGGACACAACCCTCTGGGAATGTGTTTGACACCCAAAAATCCCTGTGATGCTCTCAATCAGCAGCAGCAGCGAGGGGAACATCTCCCTGGTGACACCACTGCCCTCATCTCCTCGTGCCAAAAGTTTTGCCTTTCACCAAAAGCTTTTGGGGAGCTGGAAGTGGCACTTTTCCCCCAGTGCCACTCCCTGGAGCTGTAGGAATGGGAATGACACCCCAAGGCTGTGCTGTGGGGCCCCTCCCAGGTGGCACGGCTGGATCCAGGCCCTCCTTGCAGGAGGGAGGAGCTGTCCAGGAGGGAGGGAAGTGTCCCACGTGAAGGTGAGCGAGCTTTAAGCCCTGTTTAAAGCTGTGTAAACCCTCGGTGTCACCCAAGGGCTTAAAGGCCTTAAGGCTGCAGTGAGTCCTGAGGCAGAGTTAAAGCAGCTTAAGCCTCCTTCAGCCTCCCTGCTCCTTGAAGGGCAGTCCTGCAGCATCCCAAGGGCTCCTGCTTTAAAGGTCTCCCAAACCCAGGCTCTCAGACAGTGGCACTTTCTTCCAGGCTGCTCCAAAGTCTCCCGTTCCATCCTGGCTGGGCTCAGTGCAGAAGGTCTCTCCTTCCTTCCCCAGGTTTAAGACAAAAAGGTTTCTGGAGCTGGTTTTCCCCTTTTCCTTGTCTGGGAGGCTGAAGGAGCAAGTCCTGGGATGCTGCAGGATAAAGGCAGAGCGCTCTCCAGCTGGCACAGCCCCAGAAATCTGGGCTGGACAAGGGCAGGAAGGGCAGGAGAGGCTGGCACAGGACCGTGCCCTCTGCAAACATCCATGCCCTGATCCTCAGGGCTTCTCAGAGCCTTCAAAGCCCCATCCTGTGGCAGACCCTGTGAAGATACCGGCTGCACATCCCTGCTTTAAGCCCTTACAGCAACTTAAACTGGCTCTAATGTTAAGCCTTTGGAGTATTTTAAACTGCTTAGGCTGCTCAAAAGACCAGCTTAATCTTAAACTGCAGAGCAGCTGCTTAAACAGTTTAAGCTGCTCTCAAAGCTGGCAGGAACACGGGGCTTGAGCTGTGCTTAGCCCTGGTTGTTGACTGAAGCACGGGGCTGGCCCTGTCACACCCAAAGTGACACCAGAGCTGCTCTCCTGAGCAGACCTTGCACAGTCCAGGGGAAAAAAAGACCTTTTGTTGTCCCTTCCCAGCAGCTGCAGGTGTGCTCATCCTTCCCTCAGCTCCCCTGGGAGAGGGAGGGCTCCAGGCACAATGGCCCCAGCTAGGGAGGGCACGCTGGGAATTGTCACCTGGTGTCTGTTTGGTCATTACAGCTGGAGATTTGCAGGGAAAAGAGCTCAGGAGCTGGATTATTAATGGTGCTCCCCTGCACAGCCCAGCAGGAGGGAAGGTTGGCACCTTTGTCTCCCTAAAATGAGGAATTGCTGTAATCTCCAGCTCCGTCCCTGAGCAGGATGAAGCCACATCCAAACCTTCCCTGGCTCATCTCAGTCCCGTGGATCTCTCCCCCAACAGGCTCATTTTTTTCCTGCTCTCCCAGAGAAATCCCATTGTTTGTCTGGGGTTTATTAAATATACTCTGATTTTAGAATTTCTTTGGTTTTTCTCTACTTACACTCACGATGCAGCAAAGGTCTTGTGCATTGGCTTGGGAAGAGAAGGGAGTTCTCCCCGGTGGCCTGTCCAGGCTTGAGAAAAATGGGTAAATGTTGCCCAAAATAAAAATCATATCATGCTCAGCTGATGCTTTGCCTTGTGGATGAGTTCAGTTCATACATTGGTGATGATTTGGGCCTTTCACATGAAATTCCCAGTTTTCACATCATCATGATATTAAAAAACACCATAACCCAAAGAATTACCTTCCCAGTTGTGCCAAGCAGTGATGGGAGGCTGTAAACCCCCACCTTGGGCTGTAATTGCTCTCCTCTGGAACATTTAACATTTATATTCCTGGACGTGGCTGTTGATGGCAGAGACTGCACAAGTTTCAAAGGGATTTGCACCTTTTCCTCCACTTGAGACTTTGACAACCTGAGAGGGCACAAGCTGTAACTATTTTGACAGATTTATCACTCAGGGAGCTGAAATGGAATGTGTCTGTTGGTTTGTTTCCCTAATGGATGTCATTCCAGGCCTGCTCCTCCTGCTGAGGCTGTGGCAGACCTGGAGGGTCTCTGTGCTCCTGTGGCATTATCCATTTCCTAATAATTCACTGGAATATCACCACAGGGTCATGGAATGGTCTGGGCTAGAAGGGACCTTAGGGATCAGTTCCAAAACCCCTGCCATGAGCAGGGACATTTCCCACTATCCCAGGTTGTTCCAAGCTCTGTCCAGCCTGACTTTGGGCACTGCCAGGGATCCAGGGGCAGCCACAGCTGCTCTGGGAAATCTGTTCCAGGGCCTGTCCACCCTCCCAGGGAACAATTCCTTCCCAATATCCCATCTAAATCTCTCCTTCTTCAGCTTAAAGCCATTCCCTGTGTCCTGCCCCTCCATGCCTTGTCCCCAGTCCCTCTCCAGCTCTCCTGGAGCCCTTTTGGGCCCTGGCAGGGGCTCTGAGCTCTCCCTGGATCTTCTCCTCTCCAGGGGAGCACCCCCCAGCTCTCCCAGCCTGGCTCCATGGCAGAGGGGCTCCAGCCCCGGAGCATCTCCGTGGCGTCTCTGGATTTGCTCCAGCAGCTCCACATTGTCCTTCTGGTGCTGGGTCCCTCAAGCAGCACCCTGGGGTGGTGCTGGCTCGTCACACGGTGTCACCCAGGCACGGGCAGGGGTCACCAGGCTACCGCTGCAGAGAGGAATTGTCCCACACAGCGAAGGTTGTGGAACGCCGCCGGGGCTGGGAATGACAGCGGGCAGGGACCATCCCTGGCAGCGTCCAAAGCTGCTCCCCAGGGCCTCGTTGGGATGGGGAAATCTAAAACTAGGAGAGGGGATCTGCGGGGAGGCCTGGAGGAAAGGCCACACGTGTCCTGGAGCTGCTGACAGCTCACACGGAGCAGATCCCACCCTGCTGCCCTCCCGGCTCACATCATCCCCTGCTTGCACACACAGCTCCTGCCTGCCAGGAATTCGGGAATTTTCTGCCTCCGGAGACCCTGCCTGCCAGACCCAGAACCCCAGCACAGCCCCATCCCTCCCTGCCGCCCTCTGGGAGCTCTCCCTGCCTGCCAGCAAATCAGGAACTTGCTCCTGGTTTTCTGGCTCGGGAGCTGTTATCAGTTATTGATAAGCTGCCTTTTGCAAGCCTCGGGGCACTCTGGAGCCTTTGGGGCTGAGCATGGGGCAGCAGCCTGAGGCTGGCTGCAGGAGCATGGGGGACAAAACTGGCCTGGCCAGGAGGCAAAGAGCAGCTGGGAGTGAGCACTGTGAGAAACACGGGCACTCTCCTGTGAACATTAAAAAAGTTTAACAAGGGACAAGAGGAGACAAGGACCACAGAGCAAAGGTTGTTACAGCCAGGTGCATGCTGGCACTCAGCCAAGAGCCCACATTATCTTCGGGGATACCTATTGCTACGTTTGGGGTCACCATTCATTACCGTGGGTCTTTTGGGCAGTTAGGACTTGGTGAAGCGAAGGAGAGATCTTGACTCTATTTTAGAAGGCTGGTTTATTATATTATGATATATATTACATTAAAAAAGACTACACTATAACTATACTATAAAGAACAGAGAGAAAGATTCATCAGAAGGCGAGACAGGAATAGAAAGGAATGAATAACAAAGTTCTGTGACTCTTAGAGAGTCCGAGAGCTGCTGCCTCCTCGACTGGCCACCAAGCAGAAACATCCCACACTGACCAATGGAGGAAGCACCTGCTGCATCCCACAGCAGCAGATCACAAATTGTTTACACTTGAAGCTGAGGCCCCTCAGCTTCTCAGGAGAAGAAAATCCTAGCAAAGGGATTTTCATAAAATATCATAACCACAGATACCCCTTAAATACCTTTCAATTCCATCAGCCCTTTGCATATTCATAGACCCTTATGCACAGTAAACTTTTCCCCAAACTAGTTTACATGTTCCAAGAATTGTTTAGCATATCCCTTCCTTGGATCCACTTTTTAGAGCAGTTGTGCATTCCTTGGTTGTGCTTCAATCCACTCTGTCACCTCCAGTTCTGGGCCCTGGCCCACCCTGCCTCCAGCCAGTGAGTGTGACGGGTGGCAGACCTGTGGCAGCGTCCTCGTGCTGTGTGCATTGGTGTGACCCCATCCCAGCGGGCACCGTCCCCGTGCTGTGTGCATTGGTGTGATCCCATCCCATCCCAGCGGGCACCGTCCCCGTGCTGTGTGCATGGGTGTGATTCCATCCCAGCGGGCACCGTCCTCGTGCTGTGTGCATTGGTGTGACCCCATCCCAGCGGGCACCGTCCCCGTGCTGTGTGCATTGGTGTGACCCCATCCCAGCGGGCACCGTCCCCGTGCTGTGTGCATGGGTGTGATCCCATCCCAGCGGGCACCGTCCCCGTGCTGTGTGCATTGGTGTGATCCCATCCCAGCGGGCACTGTCCCCGTGCTGTGTGCATTGGTGTGATCCCATCCCAGCAGGCACCGTCCCCGTGCTGTGTGCATTGGTGTGATCCCATCCCAGCGGGCACCGTCCCCGTGCTGTGTGCATTGGTGTGATCCCATCCGTCCCCGTGCTGTGTGCATTGGTGTGATCCCATCCCAGCGGGCACCGTCCCCGTGCTGTGTGCATTGGGTGTGATCCCATCCCAGCGGGCACCGTCCCCGTGCTGTGTGCATGGGTGTGATCCCATCCCAGCAGGCACCTCCTCGTGCTGTGTGCATTGGTGTGACCCCATCCCAGAGGGCACCTCCTCGTGCTGTGTGCATTGGTGTGATCCCATCCCAGCGGGCACCGTCCCCGTGCTGTGTGCACTGGGTGTGATCCCATCCCAGCGGGCACCGTAACACGAGCACACTGATGCCAGCAGTGCACCGAGCTCAACCAACAACAGAAATAAAAACTGAATCCTTATAACAAAGTTACCTTGCCACCACACATATAAAACCCATTTTAATGTTTGCAAAAAGCCAATATTATAATGTGTATCTATAACAGCAGAACTCCTGGATCAGCACCTGGATGTGTCTGGGAATGGCACACACACAGATGTCTAGGAATGGCACAGGGATATGTGGGAATAGCACACAGGGATGTGTGGGACTGTCAAACACAGATGTGTAGGAATGGCACACAGGGATGTGTGGGAATGTCAAACACACAGATGTGTAGGAATGGCACAGGGATGTGTAGGAATGGCACACAGGGATGTGTGGCACACAGGGATGTGTGGGAATGGCACACAGTGATATGTGGGAATGTCACACACAGATGTGTATGAATGACACAGGGATGTGTAGGAATGTCACACAGATGTGTATGAATGACACAGGGATGTGTAGGAATGTCACACAGATGTGTAGGAATGGCATACCTTCCTGAGGCTGGCAGCAGAGCCCTTGGGAAGCACCCCAGGCTCCTCTCACCACTGCAGAGTGTTATTCCAGCATTATTCCAACCTCATCCACACCATTCCCAGCTCCTGGACACCCCCAGCCTGCCCACCCTGTGCTTTCCCTCCCTGGCCACTCATACCTGGAGTTAAGTCAGTACCAAAGGGTAAATCAAGAAGTTCTTCTGAACAGGAGGGAATTCTTCCCTGTGAGGGCAGTGAGGCCCTGAAGGAGCCAACAAAAAAGATGGAGAGAGTCTATTGACAAGGGCCTGGAGTACCAGGATACTGGGAATGGCTTCCTACTGCCACAGGGCAGCGATGGATGGGATATTGGGAATTAGGAATTGTTCCCTGGGAGGGTGGGCAGGCCCTGGCACAGGTGCCCAGAGCAGCTGTGGCTGCCCCTGGATCCCTGGCAGTGCCCAAGGCCAGGCTGGACACTGGGGCTTGGAGCAGCCTGGGACAGTGGGAGGTGTTCCTGCCATGGCAGGGGGTGAGATGAGATGATCTCTAAGGTCCTTCCAGCCCAGGCCATTCCATAACTCCACAAGGAACAGGAGCTGGCTCTGTCACCCCTGAGCCATGTCCCCTGCCAGCAGCACGTCCTTGCCCGGGCCCAGCTCCTGTGTCTGAGCAGCACAGAGACAATGTCCTCCCCTAACTGGGTTAGAGGAGATTGGATTAGCAATTTCTGAGTTAGTAAAAGTCTAAGGATGGCAGATAAAACAAAGTGTGACAGCCTAAGCAGCCCCTGTCAGCAGGGATTGATCACAGCGCTAATGGCCAGCGACAGGCACACATTAATAACACAATAACCCAGCTCGGGATATTGGCACTATCACAACCCTTTAACCTGGCAATAACTCATGGGGAAAATGCTCCCAATGGCACAGCCAACGTGGCTCTGCTGCTGCCTCCCCCTCCTACCTGCCAAGCAGCTGCAATTCCAGGGGGTCACCTGGCCGGGCAGGTGCCAGGTCCCCAGGGACTTCAGCACCCTGAGACTCCAGTGTCCCACCCTGTGACCCCAGTGTCCCACCCTGAGACCCTGGTGTCCCACCCTGAGACCCTGGTGTCCCATCCTGAGACCCCAGTGTCCCATCCTGTGACCCCTGTGTCCCGTCCCCAGACCCCAGTGTCCCACACCCAGGCAGGGATTTACACCAGGATGGCTCTTGGGGGCGTGGGCACAGCTCAGGGAGGGACCAGGAGATGTGCAGGGGTGATTCCAAAGTGGTGGCAAGGAAGAACAGGGAATGGGGAACATCAGGAGTCAAGGAAGGTGGGACTTCAAGCTCAGAGCACTCAGTGAAGGCATCTGAGAGAACTGGGCAGCAGGTGATTGAGGGAAATCTTGGGATTTTTTTCAAGATATTCTGAATTTAAGTCACATAAACTATTCCCAGTTTGCCTAGAAGCCTCCTGCTTCTACTCCAAGCTATGGTGGGAGAGGAGACACTGGGAAATAAGCAAAAAACCCAATCAGGACTGTTTAGAAAATTAAAACTGAATTAGAGACTGAATTTTTTGAGAAATGTAACTTAAAATTTGGGGGGGGGGGGGGTGTAAAAAACTTAAAGTGTCTATGTCAAGGCAGAGAGCAGCCCCTGGTTTCCAAAGGCTTTTCCAGAGGCTGCTCGGTGTCACTGTACACGGAGAGGGAGGAGAGATGGAGAAATACCCCTGCTGTTTCTCCACCCCCGAGCAGGAGCAGGCTCTGCTCTGGCTCCCTCCCAGCACTTCCATCTCTTGGCTGAGCTCGTCAGAGCAACGCTGAGAGCAACCAATTCCAGGGATTCAAAGGGCAGCAAATCCCGTGTGAGAGCAGGGCTGCGGCACCGGCATCTGCAGAGGAGCCTTCCCTTCCCTTCCCTTCCCTTCCCTTCCCTTCCCTTCCCTTCCCTTCCCTTCCCTTCCCTTCCCTTCCCTTCCCTTCCCTTCCCTTCCCTTCCCTTCCCTTCCCTTCCCTTCCCTTCCCCCTGGGCTGGATCTGCCAGCCCCTCTGAGCCCCGGACAGGTGGAATTCCTGGGAAAGGCTGTTGCTGCCGCAGTTTGGCGGGGTCAGGGATCTGGGATGCCCGTGGCTGGTCACAGCCATGCCCGAGCCTCCTCCATGCCAGCCCTTCCAGCGGAGCCAGCTGTCCTTGGGTTGGGCTCAGACACTGCTGGCAATGTCCTGAGTGCCAGCCACGGAGCAGAAGGTGCTGGGGAAGGAGAGGGGCCTGTCCCTCAGTGTCCTGCCCTGTTCCCAGTGTCCCCTGCATCCCCTCATCCATCCCTTCCAGGAAAAAGGGGGATTAACCCACTCCTGCTGTGCCAAAAAAAAAAAAATCATTTTAAGGGCAAAGAACCCCCCAGCTGTTATGAAGTGCGTTAATTCCAGCATGGATTGCTCTGCTCCACCTCCCAATCCATGGCTGAGGTGCTGCTCCAACCTTTCTTTGGAGTGGTGACCACTTTTTGCCCAAAACCTCAAGTCGGGGACTATCAACAGCAAAATTTGGGAAGCTGGGGTGTTATTTAGAGATTCAAGGATGTGGCAGCATTCCAGAAAAATACAACCCCCTCCTCAGCACAGCTCCCTTCAGGAGAGAGGCAAATCCCTTCTTTCCCAAAGCGTTCCTGCCACCTGCCCCCCTCTCTTTGGGGCAGAAGGAAGAGCCTAAAACAAATATAAAAAAAAAAAAAGGTGGAAATGCAATGCAGCGTTGGAGGACCCCCTGATAATAATTTTGGGAGCTGAAGGAGCTGATCACAGCCAGCCTGGCCTGCAAATCAGACCCCTGAAAGGTTTGCTGCCAAATGGGCATTGGGGCTGGGAGTGAGGATGTCCCGAGATCCCATCACCCAGCCCTTCTCCCAGCACAGCTGCCCCAGCCAGGGCTTTGCTGCAGCATTGCGAGGGCCATGCATCACCAGTGCAAAAGGGAGGGCTCAGCTTGTTGGGCTTAATTAGAATAATGAAGCTGTGAGTGTAATAGGAGGAGGGTGGGATGCTGCGGCTGTAATTGGCAGGGCTCGGGAAGCGGGAGCTGGCGGCTGGCAGCCATATGGAAGCAGCAAAGTGAGGGGAGTGAGTGACAGCCCGAACCTGTGGCGTTCTCATTAATTCCAACAGCAGAGCCGTGATGGATGTGGCAGCTCCCTGCTGCTCCGCCGCTCCGGCGCCTCGTTCCAGCGAGCTGCTGCCGCTCCTGCTGCAGCCAGGGCCGGGCAACGGAGCAGGGACAGGAGGGAAAGAGAGGGAGAGGAGGACGAGGAAAAGGTTGTGGGGTGAGGTAGGTGTGTGTTCTTATCCATATCATCCAGGGTCAGTTCAGGCTTTCACTCCAGAGCCACATTTTCCACCCAGGATTTGCTCCCTCTTGGAGTCAGAAGGGTTTCAGAGCCCCCAGGACCTGGCTCTGGTCCTGCTGGTGCCCTTGGCCATTTTTCCAGGCTCCAGGCAAAGTGGCAGGGCCAGGCTGTGCCCTTGGTTCCTCTGCCAAGGATGTGCTTCTCAGTCTCCCCTCCTCACCCTGCTGAGGGGCAGCCCAGTGGCCCCCACCAGTATCCCCATCCCAGGCTGGCACCAACGTGTCCAAGGTGTGGGATCAGCAAAGCCACCAGGAGTTTGTGCTGCAATCCCAAATCCGAACAGGAGAGAATCTCCCTCTCTGCCGCCTTCCAGGATCCACACTGGGACCTGACCCACAGCTCAAATCCCTTCCTTGTTCTTTCCCAAAGCTCCTGCCAGGACCCCACAGGAATTATAGCATTCCCAGGGCTCCATGCAGAGCCAACTGACCACGTTTAGCTTGATCTTCTGCTGGGCTTCCACCTGTTCTTAGCTTCAGCCACATCCAAACAGAGCCAGTCCATGTGGGATTCCAATCAGAGGCAGCTCCCTCATGGGTAAGGGGTGGATAATGGGCATTCCCACATTCCATGTGCTCCTTGGAGCAGGGGAGCCATGCCTGTGCTCAGGGTGAGGTGTCTGCAGGATCCACCTGTGGCAGGAAGCTGTGAGAGCAGGGAGCATGGCTGGAAAGAGTTTGGATCCCATTTCTGAGCACCATTCCCAGGGAAGGGAGTGGGAAGTGTTGGCTGGAGCAATCACCCATGGATGGGTAGGGACGAACCCTGTGTAATTCCTGCTCTCACTGGCCCAGGAATTTGGAATCTTTTCCATTGGAACAGCCAATCATTTAGCTCTCCAGGAGCCAGGCTTAATGCTCTGAATGTCCTTTTCCCTCTCTGGAGGGAAGGGAAAGGATTTGGGCAGCTCCACCCCAGAGCTGTGCCTCAATGGAGGTCTGGGCACAGCATCCAAGCAGTTTTCCTTCATGGAGAGAGTCGTGGCTGTGGGAAGCTGTGGGACAGGCTGGAAGGGCTCTGCCTGTGATACCACGAGCTGCTGGTTCACACAATTCACAGAATTCACAGAATCACAGAATCACCAGGCTGGAAGAGATCTCCAAGATCATCGAGTCCAACCCAGCCCCAGCACCTCAACTCAACCCTGGCACCCAGTGCCACATCCAGGCTTTGTTAAACACACCCAGGGGTGGTGACTGCACCACCTCCCCGGGCAGCCATTCCAGAACTTTATCCCTCTTTCTGTGAAAAACTTTTTCCTGATATCCAACCTGAATTTCCCTTGGTGCAGCTCGAGGCTGTGTGCTCTGGTTCTGTCAGTGCTGCCTGGAGACAGAGCCCAGCCCCACTGAGCACAGGCACCTTTCAGGAGCTGTGGAGAGTGATGAGGGCAGCCCTGAGTCTCCTTTTCTCCAGGCTGAGCACCCCCAGCTCCCTCAGTCATTCCTCACGGGGTTCACCCAGCACTGCCTGAATCCAGATTTTCCTCCCTCCCTCCCCCTGAGGGAAGCAGCTTCCCATGAAGGGGAAGGGGGGATGAGGTGCCAGGATGAGAACTTGTTTGGGTGAGGCCATCAAGCCTCATTTGTTGTGCCCCGTTGCCTTTGTGAGGGAGCATGCAAAATGAAGGATTGGGTGTGTGCAGAGAGCAAAACTCCAGCTGCCCCCTCTCCAGACACTCCCAGCGGGGAGAAACTGAGGTGATGCTTCACTCCAGGCTGGCTCCCACACACTGCAAAGCTAATGGGGAAAAATAGGGAGTCTCTTTCTCTGGGCAGTCCCGCTGAAAGCATGAGGCTGCTCCACTCATTTGAAGCAAGAAAAGCAAAATGGAGAAGGAAAAATTGGGTTTTATTGCAGAGTTCCAGGCACAGGGTTCCTCCAGCAGGAAAACAAGGAACAGTCGGAGCAGCCAGGAGCTTTGTAGCCTGTACAGTCATTTTGCAGTGGGTATTCATGCTGGAGCCCATCAGGTAGAGGATCCCAGAATAACAAATCTCCCTTGCAGCCTCCACAATGACGAGGAGGTTTCTCAGCACCTGGTGCCTCCCACACTGCAGCTCTTCCTGGAGTGGGACAAGGCTTTTGCTCCTCAGGATGCTGAGATTTGCTCCATGGTCCCTCCTCAGTGTCCCTGTCCTATCTGGGCATGCCACATGGCAAGGGCCACCACCAAAGTGCAGGAAAGCCCAGAGGAGGGGCCAGGCTGACCTTACTGTCACAGCGTGCGAGGGGAGGGCCACAAAGCAAGGGACTCAAATTCCTGCTGAGTTTGGGTGGAGCATCAATCTCCAGAGTTTGTTCCTCAATAATTGGTCACCCAGCAGCTGCTGCCACCTCTGAGCTGGGACAGCCCAGCTGCCCTCGGGCCGTGCCTGTGCAGTTGTGCCAGGGCAGCTCTGACCCTGCTCCTCTGATCTGTCCCTGGAGCGAGGGATGCTCCGTGTCCAGCCCAGCCTCGGTGACCCCTAGGGGTCTGGGCAGGGCCACGAGCCCCCAGCTGGCCCTGCTGTGACCTGCTCCCCCTGCTGTGGGAGGCCAGGCTGGCCCTTTGGTGGCCCCAGTTTGGCCCCGAAGGCAGCCTGGCTCATCCAGAGCCCTTGAGATCCCTCTGGGAGCTGCGGGTTGGAGGTGCAGGAGGTGCTGGAGCCCCAGCTGAGGGAAAGCGTGGCACTAATCCCAGTGCTGAGCAGCTCCAGCAGAAAGCAGCTCTGATCCTGGACAGGAGCTTTGCTTTGGAAGAGCAGCAAAGAAATTAATTAGAAGGATGTGCCAGCAGTCAAACACAGCAACCCTGTCAGCTTTTCCCACACATTTCCCTTCCTAAAGGTGTTTCCAGGGGCTGAAATGTGGAATTTAGCTGGCTGCAAGGCTGGGGTGCTGTTTCCAAGGCTCTGTCTCTGCAGCTCTGCAGAGCCAACCTGTCTTTGAGCTGCTGGAGCTGAGCAGATGAGAGGAGTGCTGCTGCCTCGGTCTCAGGAGCTTCACGGGTCCTGCATGGGTGGTAGACAGCAGAAGGCAGCATTTGTGGAGTAGTCAGGAGAAGAGAAATGACTACATGATGGCCCCTTATTTGTCCTCTGTGGCCATCCCAGCGTTTCCAAGGCTCCCAAGCGAGCAGCAGAGGGATGGGAGTGGGGATGTGCAGGGAAAGGCTGCCTGGAGATGGCTGGGATGCTCTGAGCTCCCTCCGTGGGGCTGGAGGGGACCTGAGCCCTCGTGGGCAGGGAGCAAAGAGCCCATCACTCATGGTGGCCACCAGAATAATGAACAGAACACTGTGGGGGTGTCCCCAGCATCCCAGGTGCTGACCCCGTGACAAACCCCACGGGCCCGGTGTCGCCCTGACTTTTTAAGATTTTTTAAGTTTTTTGATGTTTACATTTTTGTAATAATTTTTTCATACACTTTATGTAAATGACTCATTGTTTTGCATTCTTTTATGGAGGAAAAAAAATTTAATGGACTGTTAGTTTGTCCAGTGCCATTGGAGAGGTGGCACTGTCACCCTCTGATCCACTGTCACTTCTGGAAAACTGTAAATATTGGAATAAAAAAATAAACATCCCCTTTTTTCTTCACCTTGAAAATAGCAGTGAGCCTGTCCTATAGCGACAGCCCAGGGCTGTGTGGCTGTGTCCCACGTGGCTGCAGGCTTGGAATGTGCCTAAGGGTGAGAGGAAACAGCCTCCAGCTGGGCCAGGGGAGGCTCAGGTGGACATCAGGAGGAATTTCCCCATGGAAAGGGTGCTCAGGCCTTGGCAGGGGCTGCCCAGGGAGGTTTGGAGCGCTCGTCCCTGGAGGTGTCCCAGGAACACCTGGTGGTGGCACTCAGGGCTCTGGGCTGGGGACAAGGTGAGGACTTGATGCTCCTGGAAATATTTTCCACCCTCAGTGATCCTGGATCCTGTGACACTCTAAGGGGATATCAGTGATCAGATATGGTGGCCAAGCTCAGCCCCCTCTGTTTGGGGGTGGGGATGGGCAGGGGGAGGCAGCAACACCTCCAAACCCTCACTGGAGCTGCTGCTGAGCTGAGCTGGGGATTTGACTCCTCCCTCACCTTTTCCATCCTTCTTTGCCACGAAATGGATGGAGAAGCAGCTCCTGAGGTGCAGCTGGGAGCTGCCACCAGCAAAACAGAGCAGCTCCTGAAGTGCTGCTGGAATTCCCACATGGATTCCCTGTTCCCATCCATGTGCATCCATGGAGTGAAGCACTTCCCTGCAATCCCTGCCCCCGGCTCCTGCTCCAAAGCGTCCCGTGCCAGAGGTGGCACTGGGCACGGTGGCAGAGCACACACACCCTGCAGCAGGGGACAGGCAGGGGAGCAGCACCTGCACAGGGAATGCAGCCTGCACAGGCTTGGGATACCAGGAACAGAGCTGGCATGGCTGAAGCACACAGGGATCCTATCCATGGTGCTAGAAAGTTCTGGGGTCGTGGGAATTCTTCACAAGGACACCTTCCTCTGTCAAAATGTTGTCACCTGACCAATGTGACCAGGAGACAGCCTGCATTTCCTGAGCAGTACTGCCACAGCAGGTTAATTTTCCATTTTCTGCTCTGCTGCTGAACATCCTCCTCTTCGTCCCCACCATTTCTGCCCAGCACGGTGTCATTTTTCCTGCTCTGAGGGTTTCCACGCCCAGGTGTTCAGAGCTGATGGTGCCTTTGCTGCAGCATAGCTGAGAAAAGCTCTGAGAAGGGTCGTGCTGGGCTCCAGAGCTGGATCAGAGTTTGCAGGGTGGGCCAGGCCAAGAAATCTCCACCCTACTAAACCCAAGCAGGGCAACCATCACCACCTGCCTGGGCTTCTCCCAGCATTTCCTCCAGGCTCAGCATCCCACGGTGCTCTGATCATCTCTTCTGCAGGGTTTTTTCACTTTAAAGCTTTCCTCTCCTCAGGCTGGGGCTTTGTGAACCTCCCTGGCTGTGCTGGATAACTCTGTGCTCCTAGCACTGCCTGGCCCTGCTTGCTGGGTGGATTAATGCCGGGCTGAATTTGGGAACGGGGACACTCCCCTCAGCCAGGAGCTGCTGGATGATCCTTCTGGGGCTTCATGATGTTCCTGATTCTGACCTGGGAATGTCTTGACTGCAAACAAGCCAGGTGATGTGGATCTGCTTCTTAATCACATCAGACTCCTCAGGTTTTCAAGGCGAGCGCTCATAAGTTCAAAATTCCTGTCTGAAACACATGCTGCTGCATCTTTGTGTGGAAAACATTCCTGTTGGCAGGCTCTGCAGGAGTGCTTGGAGAGAACAAATATCAAAGTGTGACAAGCAGGGCTGATTACAAATAGCAGGAACATTTGCAGAGCACTGCAGAGCCAGGCCCACGCAGGAGGCTCCTCGGCAGCAGAGCCCGGCTGCTCCCCAGGGATTGTCCGGCTCCTGGACTTCTGTCCATGAGCTGGCTCTCCAAAGGCAGGGGAAACCACCTCCAAGGGTGGCAGGAAGGGATGGGGCAGAAATATGCACCAGGAAATATTAGTGGGGAAGCGGAATTTGGGCCTTGCTGCAGCCTGACAGAGGGATGGCTGTGCAGGAGTGGTTCTTGTGCTGCCTTTGTAAAGCTGGAACAGGTTCAACAACCTTTTCCCATCAGGGCTGCAGAACCTGCTCCAGGACTGCAAATCCCACCTCAAAACTCCACAGTTTGTTCCTACAACAAAACAGCCCCGCCTTTGGTCGTGTTTCTGGCCACATTTGCGTGCTGAGGTTTGATGTCTCTGCACGCAGGGTTTGCGTCCACGACAGGGTATTTGTGAGGATCCTGGTCTTCCTTACATCATTTCCAGGATGGTTTTATGGGAATGGTGAGGTAATGCAGAGAATTTCTCCCTGGATGTCAGAGATTCGGTGGTGGTGCAGTCCCAGCACCCCAGCCTGCTGGCAGTCGGCGTTCTCGGATATCAAATAAACGTTCATGGACAATTTTCAGGGTCTGCATTGTGCCATCTGTCAGAGCAGCACTGGGAGGTTTTAATTATGGTTTACACTCTGTCTTCAAGCACCTGGATTCGTTTTTTCCTCCTGTCAATTATTGATGGGGATTTGCTAAAAAGTGCCTTAATTCCACTTTGTGTTCTTCCCCTGCAGCAGCTGGGCCAGGAACAGAGATGGGAAGAGGTCAAAGTGTGCAAGACGTGAGGACACTTCTTGCTCAGCCACTTCTCAGTGTGGGAGCCAATTCCATGACCATTCCCAGGTTTATGTCTGGAGTAATTTCCTGAAGGACTTATTTGGGTAACTGATTTGTGAGGGAAAAGGGTTCAGAGCAGCTTCCCAAGGAGGAGGGAGATCTGGATGGGAAATTCTGCTCCAGTGCCCCTGTGCTCAGGTGAGACCCCACCTGCAGAGCTGCCCCAGCCCTGGGCCCAGCACAGGCAGGAGCTGGAGCTGCTGCAGCCAGGCCAGAGGAGGCTCCAGGATGAGCAGAGGGATGGAGCAGCTCTGCTGGGAGGAAAGGCTGGCACAGCTGGCATTGTTCACCTGGACAGGAGAAGCTTTGGGGTGACCTCAGGGTGGCCTTGCAGGGCCTGAAGGAGCCCCAGGAAACATGGGGAGAGAATTGCCAAGGGATGGAGGGACAGGACAAGGGAATGGCTCCCACTGCCAGAGGGCAGGGATGGATGGGATATTGGGAATTAGGAATTGTTCCCTGGGAGGGTGGGGAGGCCCTGGCACAGGGTGCCCAGAGCAGCTGGGGCTGCCCCTGGATCCCTGGCAGTGCCCAAGGCCAGGCTGGACACTGGGGCTTGGAGCAGCCTGGGACAGTGGAAGGTGTCCCTGCCATGGCAGGGGGTGCAATGGGATGGGCTTTAAGGTCCCTTCCAATCCAAACCATTCCATGAGATGCCCCCTGAGCTGGTGACTGCTGTCCCCAGGCTGCACTGGTTGGAGGAGCATGGAAATCTCAGAGTGGAGGTGGCAGGGCTTACAGAGAACCTGTCTGCACCTTCCAGCGACTCCTCCAACCCCAAAACGCAGCTCTGGAATGCAGCATTCCATGCCCAGCACCCTGCAGGGCTTCCAGAGCGAAGGTGCTGCCTCCAACACTCCCAGAAAAATCCAATATATCTGATTTTCCAAAGCAGCCACTCGGTTCTCTCCAATCAAAGCGTGGCCGTGAAACAATGAGGGCACAGCCCCAAAAGGGGTGGGAGCAGCGAGCTGCCAGCTCTTCCTGCATCCACGAGCCCGCAGTTTCCAGGACGCATCACTTGCCAATACATATGGTGTTGTGTGGATGGGAAATGTCACGGAACATAACGTCCTGATATGTTTAAAAATAAATCGCTGGGACGGCTGAAAAAATAAATGACTGAAGGGAGGGGACTTGTGGTGGCTTCTGCTGGGGATTAATTTTGTCGTTTGGTTTGGGGAGAGCTCGATTCAGGTGTCAAAGCTGGTGTTGGTTTGATAAACTGGGGGGTTTGGCTCGGTCTCCGAGGAGTGCTGGGGAACGAGGTCAGTTTCTTAATTAATTTATGCAAATTGCTGCTTCCTTCTCCTCTGTCTGAACCGTTAGTGACACCTGTCTTATCTCCTCACAGCTAATTGCAGGGAGTAAATGGGGAAGCACGGGCAGGACTTTGGGAACCGCACCAGCAGGAGCGATGGAACTTCCACAATCAACCCAGAAAGCTGCAAAATGATCATAACGATTATTGATGATTGATTATGATTGACACATTCTGTAAAGCATTGATCAGAGCCATTCCTGGGCTCCCACCCCGTGCATGGAGCAGGAATATCCTCGCAGGGGCCTGGAGCATTAGGATGAGCTCCTGGCTGGTTGTCACGCCTGGAAAATCCACCCCAAATCCCCTTCCTGGGTTTCCTCCATGTCCCTCCACCTCTCCCTCCCTGCTCTGTATGATCCTCCCAAAGGCAGAATTTGCCTTCCAAGGGAGCTGGATCCTTAAGGGCTCTCCCAAGCCAAACAATTCCATGGCTGGTGATCCCAAGGGCAGCTTCCCTGAGCCTCCTGGTGTGGTGGGAGCTGTCCCTGCTCACTAGGATTGCACTGGATGCCTTTAAAGGTTCCTCCCAGCCAAATCATGCTGGGATTTTTCCATAGAACTGGGCTCTAAATGAATGGATTCTTCATAATAATAATAATTCAAAAATAGTGCAAATTCCTGCCCAAGAGGGATGGGAAAAGACTGCAGTTACTGCAATGGGAATGGTGCACCCCAAAGTTTCTCCTATCCTTCTCCCCTCCCCTGTTCATGGGTTATTTGGGGAAGAGAAAGCCTTCAAGGTTCAAAATAAAATCCTCCCTGCATTCATTTTGTTATTAACATTCCAGGTAGATTTATTTTATTTTTTAAGGAATTTCCCCTGGTTTTGATGAAGGTACAAGGTAAAAGCCAAAGCTGGGATAGCAGGAAAAAATCCCGGCGGAGGGAAGGGAGATGAAGAATATTGGTGCAGATGCATCAAGGCACCAGCTTGGTCTGAATGCCAATATTTGGGGTTTTCTGATCAATTCATCACCCAGACAGGACAAACTGGACCAGCTCAAGCTGATATCCCAGGAAAATCCTGTCTTTCTGGTGGAAGATGTTCCGTAACGAGTCAGCACATGGCAAATGCCTACTTCCAAGATAATTTATCACAAATTCCTTTGGATCTTTTGTTTCTTTGGTGAGTGATTAAAAAATGCAGATTTCATTTAATTTAAAAAACCCCATTATTTGGGCCCAAAATTGCTGGGCTCTACATGAAAAAAAGACATGCCCAGATTTTAAAGCAGTTCTACGTTTCTTGTGTGGGTTTTTGTGGTGTTTTTTGCTGAAGAAAACCTGTTTTGTTCAAAACTCCAAAGCCTCCAGCACTATATCCAAGAGGTTCTTCATGTTTTATTCCCTTCTTTTTTCATATTTTTTTAGGAGAACTATTTGAAAATTTTGCTGGGGTGAAAAAAGCAGAATCACAGGAGCCATGCCTGGCATGAAAGTTCCTTTTCCTGGCAAAATCCAGCCTGGATATGATGAAGCAATACTCCCTTAAGGGAGCAGCCTCATGCCAGTGGGAGAGCTGCAGGTGGGACTGGGGGCTGGGTCGTTCCCACTTCTGGGGCACAGCAGGATTCCTGCCTTTCCATGGCTTTTTCATCAGTGCTGGGAATGGAGGCGCTTTTCCCTAGGAAAATACCCAGAGTTTTTCCGAGTCGTGCTCCTGCCTCCCTCCTCTCCAGCCCTGGGGTTCCTTCCTCTCCCACCCTTCTCCTGTTTCCCCCCAAATTCCAGCCTGGCTGGATTTCCCTCCAACCTCCCTGCCCAGGGCTGCTCTTGGGGCTCCGGAGGAGTTTTCCCACCAGGTACCCACCAAACATTAATTCAAGTGTCCATGTGGGCTGCAGAGGGATGTGGGAGGATGAGGACGGGGATGGGGATGGGGGTGGGGATGGGGATGGGGATGGGGATGGGGATGGGGATGGGGATGGGGATGGGGGTGGGGATGGGGATGGGGATGGGGATGGGGATGAGGAAGGGATGGGGATGAGGAGGGGATGGGGATGGGGATGGGGACAAGGAGGAGGAGAAGGAGGATGGGGAAGGGGATGGGAATGAGGATGAGGATGAGGAGGATGGGGATGGGGATGGGAATGAGGATGAGGATGAGGAGGATGGGGATGGGGGACACGGGATGCAGCTTAGGGAGGTGTCCTTGGCACTTTGGGCTCTGTGATGGCTGCAGAGCCCCCACTGTCACTGTCTCCACTGCCAGTTTGGGGACAGGGCTGTCCTGAGGGCCAGCAGTGCCCGGTGCTGCGTGCAGCTGCTCCCACAGGTAGGTGCAGAGCTGCTGGAGGTGTCCTGGTGTCCAGCTGCAGCTCCAGGAGCAAGCATCCCGTTTGCTTCTCCATCCCAACATCCCCAGTGCCCAGGGCTTTTCCTCAGGCTCTGGACCTCCAGCCAGGGGACAGCAACCTGCAGGCCCCAGCCACTGGAGTGCATCTCGCAGGTGCCTCGTCCCTGAGCGATTCCAGCCGGGATGAGCCCGGAGCAGCCTCTGGCACTGCCCGAGCACCAGAGCCAAGCAGCTTCTCCCAAAATAACTCCCAGCGCTGCGCCGCTGGCGGATCCTCCCTCCTGGGATGTGTGGAGGGGCTCAGCACCTCAAACTCGGCAGGGAATGCGGTGCTCGAGCGAAGTGTGAGACTGTGGGAAGCGTCTGGAGCGGCGGCGGCTCCGCTGTGCCAGCCTGGCAGCAGCTGCCACCGCCCGTATGGCTCTGCCCACATGCACCCCCTCTGCAGTGCCTCCCGAATGTGCAATATCAACATTGCAGGAGCAGAGGATTTCTGCATGTCATTATCCCAAGGTTTATTTGAATAAAAGGCTGGCGGGGGGAGGCAGAGCCGGCTCCGTTGAGCGGCTCCGGCGGAGTCTCGCAGCTCGGCTCGGAGATGCCGATAGACAGCGGGAGCACAGACACAGCCAGGGCTGTGTTTGCTTTGCCGAGTGCTGCTAAAACATGTTGCCATCGAGATTCCCAAGCCCCACGTTTCTAAAATATTCATCGCCACAGCCCAGATTCCCTCCCAAGGAGCAGAAATCCAGGCAGAGACGAGAATCTATCTGGCATCCCCTTGTGGCTTTGCTTCTCCCTGCTGCGATGGGAGAGCGAGGAGCACAACCACAGCAGAGCCCGGGTCGTGCTGGATCGCTGCCAGGCCTCATGGCAGACATGGGAGAGTCCTCACGTAGTTATCCCCTCAATATCTACACCACGGAGTCTGGGATGAGGAATCAGTCATGAGGGATCCATAACAAGGGGATAAGGAATCAGTGATGAGGGATCCATAACAAGGGGATAAGGAATCAGTGATGAGGGATCCATAACAAGGGGATAAGGAATCAGTGATGAGGGATCCATAACAAGGGGGCTGTAAGGAACAGCCACACAAGCTGCAATCAGGAACAACAGCTAGCAGCGTGGGCAGAGCCCTTCAATGACATTTCAGAGTCAACCGGGCACCTTCTGAGGTCTCTGAGCTGTGTCCAGGGGCAGGATGGACACGCAGGAGAAGCTCTCCAACATGGACCTGCTGTTCCTGAGGTCAGGAATTCCATCCCCTGCACGCTCTGCTGCCCTTTGGGATCTCATCCAACGCACCACTGCTGTCACATGGAGATGTCACCATCATGGTGGCTTTAAGTAAGAAAAATACACACTCTCTCTCCTGACCTAGTGAAGTTTTACTGTCCCTGAGATTCCCGAAGGTCCTGGTCACAAAAGCTACATTTTGGAGTGACTCCATGAGCAGAGCATTGCCCCAGGCAGCAGCAGCTGCTCCAAAATGACCTGCTTTGCGGGCAGGGGTCCTGTTTCAAAGGGCCAGGGAATGCTCGGGGACCAGTTCAGCCGCAGCCCCATGGAAAGGCTGAGCTCAGGAGGTGCCCCAGGGCTCCAAACTGCGCCTCCAAATTGCCAAGTGCAGATGTTCTTCCCACCCGGTTCTCCCAGCACCCTGCAAGCCCAAACCACCGCGTTTGTGGGTCAGATTTCATTAAGGAGGGCCGGATGCTTGGAAGACATCGAACGTTTGTCTCTGGTTATTGTCCGGGTGATTTACATAATGGATTAGCACAGATTAGCCCGGCACTGGGAGAGGCACCGGCTCGCTTTGCATGCTCCACAGGCGAAGGATTCCGGCTGGAAATGGGATGATCTAATAACAGGGATAATTGCTGCTTTATGGACTATAAGTGCTGCCGTGTCAGGGGCTCCTCTGCCTCGACAGTGAGGCCATTGTACGAATTTAAATCCCCCGGTCACCCCACAGCTCGCAGTGACAGCGAGTGGCCCCACAGTGACTTCCATGGGGACACTGAACACATGCACCACGAGATACCAGCAGCGAATTAATTGATCCAGCCCCTTAATGCTGCTTTCACGGGATTCCCCCGGTGCCGATATTCCCACTTTCCTAACCCAGAGCCACCCTGGAGCAGGGGAAACTGAGGCAGGAGCAGTTTCCCTTTGCACAAGGTGGAGGGTGGGGTTCCCTTATCACCCCTCAATCTCAGTGCTTTTATCTTTGGTTCCCTGAGGGTAAATTCAGGGCTCGACAATTAATTTCTGCCGGGTGTTTTGCACTGCTCAGGAGCCAGCCAAGCCCATACTGTGAATATTACAAAGCTTTTTAAAACAGGAGAGCTTGGCAATTGCGACAGCACTTTTGAATCATTCATAATTTTGCACAGGGGCAACTTCTGTAGGTGTCTCGTTTCCTCTATGTTCATAATGTTTTAGGACTAAAAATAACAAGGAATTGCTGTTCGAAATGTGAACGAGGAATTAGAATTGCCATGGAACTCGGGAGTCAAACTGTACTGGAGGACATCAGAGCCTCCCCACAGCCGCAGCTCCAAACCCAATTAATCCCGGGTTAGGCACAGGAAAACGTGTGGCTGGGAAGATTTGGAACCAGCTTCCACCTCCCAGCCAAGCAATATGCAGATGAGTGAGGAGAAAGGGATTTTGGGGAAAATTGGTTGGAGCTTCTTTGAGTCCCCGGACACTGCAATGCTGAGGCCCGCTGAGCACCTGGGCTGCATCCCTCTCAAACTCTCGGGAGGAAAGCACTGCCTTGGGACAGCAGAGCTGCACTCCTGCTCCTCACGGGAGTGGAGTCGCCTGCCTCGGGAGTGCTTCCCGTGTGAGGCAGCTCCCATGGCTTAGGGCAAAATCCTGGAGAGGTTTAACTATCTCCTGGGGACATTGGATCCCATCCTGCACGGGGGCTGAGCTGGAGCTGCCTTCTGAGACATTCAGTGTGGAGCTGGGATGGGGCTGCTGGACAAGCAAGGCACAGGAGGGAGCTGGAGCTGCTGCAGCCAGGCCAGAGGAGGCTCCAGGATGAGCAGAGGGATGGAGCAGCTCTGCTGGGAGGAAAGGCTGGCACAGCTGGCATTGTTCACCTGCACAGCAGAAGCTTTGGAGTGACCTCAGGGTGGCCTTGCAGGGCCTGAAGGAGCCCCAGGAAAGATGGGGAGAGAATTGCCAAGGGATGGAGGGACAGGACACAGGGAATGGCTCCCACTGCCAGAGGGCAGCGATGGATGGGATATTGGGAATTAGGAATTGTTCCCTGGGAGGTTGGGCAGGCCCTGGCACAGGGTGCCCAGAGCAGCTGTGGCTGCCCCTGGATCCCTGGCAGTGCCCAAGGCCAGGCTGGACACTGGGGCTTGGAGCAGCCTGGGACAGTGGAAGGTGTCCCCACCATGGCAGGGGATTGGTATGGGATGAGCTTTAAATTCCCTCTTTAAACCCAAATCATTCTGGGGTACTCTGACCAGATTGGGCTGGGCTGGGCTGAGCCAGAGCAGCCCTCAGACTCCTCACACTGTCCTGGCTGGCTCAGAGGGCTCAGAGGGAGCAGCTGAACCTCCTGACTGGTGGAGTTGTTGTCCTAAAAGCAAAGGCCCCCCTCTGGCCCCCTTGGGCTTTGGGATCCCCTCAGATTCCTTTCCAAGAGATCACTGCGTAGATTCTTCCCTGCCTTTCCCAGCCCCCTGAGCCCTCCTCCATGATGATTTCTGTGCTGAGCTCTGCTCTGAGCCGAGGGGATGAGGAGAATTCACGTCCTGGAAGTTTCAGCCTCTTCTTTCAGAATTAATTTTGCAAGCTCCTCCTTGGCCCGAGCTCTCTGCGGGCTCAGGCAGAACAGGGCCAGCAAGAGGGGAAAGTCATGTTGCTGGTTAAATCTCCAAAGCAAAAATAATCCATTTTAATGAAGGTTCACAATCTGCAATGAATGTGAAACAATGTTGTCAGCTAAGCTGTTGCATTATTCACTTTTATTTGTACAAGGTCCTTCCATTAATATTTGACTACAAGAGAATGCAATTAAAAATTTTCTACTTGAATAAACCTCTCACCATGGTGTTGGTTAAAGGATAAAACCCTTTTAGGGTGGTGGAGAGGGGAATTTAGCACACTGGCTCGTGGGTCACACACCAGCTCTCATCCTCCTGCACCCCAGGTTTTGTTCCCTGCTCTCATTTTCTGCCGTGTCTTCCCTTCCATGCTTGCCCCACATCAGCTCCTCTGGGCTCCCCTGCTCCCTTCCCTGGCATTTGGAGGATCCCAGCACAATCATTTCCTTCAGAGCAGAGCCAAGACAGGCAGGGCAGGGAGGGGGGATGTGCAGGCAGGTGGGCGCACCCCCAATCCACAATTCCCCGAATTTTTGGGCTGAGGCAGGGCCCCATTTTCCAGGGAAGGAGTGGGGCTTTGCCTTCGTGTCCAGGGGTGTTTGCTGGCAGGGAGAGATGATTTATTATTTAAATTTTGGCATGCATGGCTGGGCACTGAATTAGTTGTAATCTCCCAGGATGGGAGGAAAAAACCTTCTAGGATCAGGGAAGAGAGTTCAGACACGAGCTCAGCTCATCACAAAAGAGAAGATGTTGGGGACAAGGGACACAAGGATGATATGCAAAGCATGGAGACACATATAGAAGGATTAGGCACTAATTCTCTTTCCAGAGCATCCAGGAACAAAGAGCCTGTGGTGAAAATAAAGCCACAGAGTTGAGGTGGGCACAGAAGGTTGATATATGGCCAGGTTTGTACGGATTGGTGGCAGGGAAGAGGACAATCCATGAGCTTGAAACTGTTGGGCTTTTGGGAGATCCCTCCTTGCTCCCAGGCCCCTTCAGGGAGCTGGGAAGTGTCACCAGGAGATGGACATTCCATCCTGTGTGCTTCACCTCCTGGAGAGTCCAACACTCCCTGGGAAAAGCACAAGGGAAGTTTGGGAGCCTGGAGGGCAGAACTGGATGGGACAGAAGGAGGAAATATGCGTGGATATGTGGAAAAGGAGCTTCTGGTCTCAAAAATGAAGTCCAGGAGAGGTTTGGAGCTTCCTTTGGAGCAGAAATCTGGGGGCCAAGAAGGCCAACCTTGGGGGAAGGGAGATGGCCAGAGAATGTAGGAGTGTCTCCAGGAGCAGGGGAATAAATGTGAAGAGTCACTTCTAGAGGAAAAGGACCCCCAGGAGAGTTTCCACCTCCCCAGGGACCTCCACACAAGGAGAAGAGAAACCAGAGAGGATTTTGGGGAAGAATTGCTCTGGCTCAGCTGATCCAGGTCCAGCATCCTGTCGATCACCTTTGGTTTTTTGGGAGAAGATTTGCCAGGGCACACAGTGGGCAGAGATCCAACCCCATCCCATGGCATAACCTGGCTGATCCCTGTGGGAATTCCATACCCTCACCATTAAACCCACCCAGGAACATTTGCACACCTACATCTCTTTAATGGTTGGATTTGCTGATCTTAAAGGTCTTTTCCACCCTAAACAATTGGGATCTGTCTCCTTTCAGGACCAAGCAGGACCTGCTGCTGTGGCATAAATCCAGAAAAGCTGCCAGCACTGTCCTCCTCTTCCTGGGATGAACATTTTCCCATTACTGGGACAGCCACAGCTCCTCAGGAGATCTCCTCACCCGGCACCATGGCTGAGGCTGGAGCAGCCCCTCCACAGGGATCCCAAGGAACATAAAAACCAACCAGCAGCAGCTGCAGGAAGGACTCAGGGAATGTTCTGTGCATGATTCTGCTCTTCCCTTCTCTCCTGCTGGGCTCTTCCCTGGCTGTCTGAGGGGAAGGTGGCAGTGACACCCAGAGCTCCAGAGAAGCCACTGGCACCATCTCCGGGCTCTCCTGAGGGGCCCTGGCTGCACCCCTGGAGATTTCACATCCCACAGCTGCCACTGCAAGGGGGGATCAGCTCATCCAATCTTCAGGAATCTGCCCATGGAATGCTAAGTAGCGCCCCAGCAAGGCCTGGGAGTGCACAGAGAGGGATCTTCAGACCTTCAATTCACTATGCTTCAACTCTTCCCAGATAAAATAAGGATTAGGAAGCCCCTTCATCTTCAGGAGTCCTGTGGAAAATCAGCCCATTATTTGTGTCCCATTAATGTTCTCTGGGCCAGGGAGATGAATAATTCCATCCCCAGCAGCAGATTTGTACTGTGAGGAGTACAGAAGACAAGAGCCTATCCCAAACAATCAGGCTGGAGCAGCATGTGAGGGGTGGTTCATGGAATGTGTGCCAGGATTCCAGCCCAGGCCAGGCTCTCCCAGGAGGAATGGAATGCACCTGCATCCCAATCCCAAAGCATTCCCAGAGAATCATGGACTGGTTTGGGTTGGAATGGTCCTTAAAAATCACGCAGTGCCAATCCCCTGCCATGGCAGGGACACCTTCCACTGCCCCAGATGCTCCAAGCCCCAGTGTCCAACCTGGCCTTGGGCACTGCCAGGGATCCAGGGGCAGCCACAGCTTCTCTGGGCACCCTGTGCCAGGGCCTGCCCACCCTCCCAGGGAACAATTCCTAATTCCCAATATCCCATTCAACCGTGACATTCCCTGTGTCCTGTCCCTCCATGCCTTGTCCCCAGTCCCTCTCCAGCTCTCCTGGAGCCCCTTTAGGCCCTGGAAGGTGAGCACCCCCAGCTCTCCCACTCTCCCAGCCTGGCTCCAGGGCAGAGGGGTTGGAAAGGGGCTCAGCCTGGAGAAAAGGAGGCTCAGGAGGGACCTTCTCCAGGAGGGAGGAGCCAGGTTGGAGTCAGGGAACAAGGGACAAGACAAGAGGAAATGGCCTACAGGCTCTGCCAGGGGAGGCTCAGGGTGGACATCAGGAGGAATTTCTCCATGGAAGTGAAAGGGTGGTCAGGCCTTGGCAGGGTCTGCCCAGGGAGGTTTGGAGTGCCCATCCCTGGAGGTGTCCCAGGAACGCCGGGTGGTGGCACTCAGGGCTCTGGGCTGGGGACAAGGTGGGGATTGGGCACTGCTTGGACTCCATGATCCTGAAGGTCTTTCGTTCTGGAATTCTGTGAAATACTTGCCTTTCATCCACACCCCTCTCCTCAGTACAGACCCACCCTTTGAGCAGAGACAGATGTGAGGAAACCTCAGAGACAGAGCCTGGAGAATTCCAAGCAGCTGGGAAAGGCAGTGGCTGGACAGGAGCTGGCCGCTCGTCCTGTGCTGGGTGAGGCTCCTGTCCCACCCTCAGAGCTGCTGGGGAAGCCTAAAGGTGCTAAAATCTGGTTATTGTACGATCCGGCAGTGCTGCACTGCTGCTCAGGGAGATTTATCCCCCATCTGTGCTTGTTTTCCTTCCACCAGCACACCTAATAAATATCCCCTTTTAAACCAAAGCACCTCCATTTACAAACCTGTTAGCAGAGCTCTGGCATTTCCCAAGGATTTTGCCTCCAACATCCCCGCCTGGAAGACCACGTGTTAATCCCCAGAACTCGCTGGGATTTCTCGGGCTGGAGGTCCCTCGAGTTTTCTCCTCTGTTAAAAAACAGATAATCCAGCATCTTCCAGATGCCCACGCAGGTGAGAGCCAATAATCCTGGGAATTTGAGAGAGCGATTACAAACTGAAATTCCCATTTTAGATAAGTACATCAAGGCTCAGAAACCTTTGCTGTGCATGTAGGGAAGGGGAAAATTTTTTTTAAAAATTAAAAATCACCAAATCCCAAAGCCCTGCGAGGCAGTAAGTAAAGTTTGGCAACTTCCAAATGCATTCCCTGTTGTTCCAAGCTGTTCCCTGTAGCTCCCCAGAGGGCTGGTCCATAAAGGATAACAACCTTTGCCTGCTGGGAGCTATTAGCTTAAATGGGAGCGGGCTGCTGCAGCATTTAAGGCTGATTAGAATGGTGCCATTGGATTTGTATGCACTGGGATCCATGCAGATGGATTTCACAAAAATTCCGAGAAATTACATCCAGGAAAGGGAGTTAAAGAGATGTCTCAATGCGTGGCAAGGCTCGCTTGGCTGACTGAAATTGCAAGTAGAGGAGCAGGAAAAAGAAAAAGAAAACCACAAGGAAGTGAAAATGAGGCTGGGGAATTTAGGAACAGAATTCCAGGCTCTGGAATGGGCAGATGGATTAGGGATCAAAATGGCCACATATCTCTTCCTCATTTTTGCATTAAATTCAAATTATTTTCATTAGATGTGTGAGCATATTAAATCGTTGCTATGTTACACGTGGAATTGCACAAAATTCGGGATGCATGGTTACCCTCCACGCGGATGTCACCCCTGGCTTAATACTCCTCCCATCCCAGCATCTCCAAGCATTCCCAGGCCACACTTCGAGCCAGGAAACCTCACCAGCTCAGGCAGCAACCCCCAAATTTCCACATCCTGGGAACAAGCAGAGAATTTGTCGCTGGATAAAGCCCCTGACCCAGAAAAGCATCGACCTCTTACAACTCATTTGTCTCTCTTTGACTTGCAAATCTCAGGAATTTTCCACCCCAATCAACTCAGCTCTCACCTCCCCCTGAGAGGGCAAAGCAGCTCCTGCAGCATCTTCTGCTCGAAGGTTTTTAGTTTCTCTCAATGCTTTAGCGGCTCCTTTTGGGGGTTTTCTCACTCCTGGAACATTCCCAGCGTTCCCAGACACAGGGAATGAAGCTGGGCTTCCCCAGCCGCCCCGGTGATGCCACCAAGGGTCACTCAGCCAAGCCCAGAGTGCCCAGCAAGGTGCAGCCGGAGCTTTCCAGCAGCTTCTTGGTTGCCAGAGCCACTGATGAGCTTTTCACGTCATTAAAATAATCGCTAATAAGCCTAGCATTCTTCAGGCAGGCTCAGAGTCTGCTCCCTGTGCCCAAAGCCATGGCCTTGGCCTGGTGGGGATGGACCAGGGATGCTGGAATGAGGGAAAGGACAAGAAGGACTCTTTAAACTGCATGAAACAGCCTGATCACCGTGGCCATCTTCATCCTATCACGTTCATCTTCATCCCATCCTTGGGAAGAGCTGGGATACAGAAGGGCACTGCAAACATCCCACTAATTCCACTGCCAAGGAAGCATTCCTTGATTTTCCAGGCCCACTTCCCCAGCTCCAAAAGGTTTAACCCTTCCTTCCCTTCTCCAAACCCTCCCTGCTTGGATAAACAGCGCCTCAGCCCCCAATAATCCTTTTTTAACATTTAACAAAATCTTTCTCTCCTTCTTAAGGCTTAAGGAGAAGAAAAAAAAAAAAAAAAAAAAAGAAAAGAAAAAAAAAAGAGAAAAAAATCGCGTTCCCTATTTAGCAACATTCTTGTGATGTTTATTGGAACGGGCTGAAAGAGCTGAGGTTTGAAAATTAGGATCTGGCAAGGAAACAGTGTCCTCAGGGGCCAGAGAACAAACCTCTCTGGGAGGAAAGTGATGGGACCAGCCTTTAAAGGCTGGAAAATTGCAAACCAATGTGCTCAGCAGTATTTTCCTTTATGCAGTTCTTTTATTCTTAAGATGAAAATTGCTCGGGACAAAGGCATCGGTCTCATACCTGGGACAGTGTGCTCCTTCCTCTCCTCTTCCCTGTGAAAATGTGTGCTGCTTTGAAGAGCAGCGATGTTCAGCGCGAAGCAAATGCCAACGTGACCATTTTTAATGCAAATTCGCTGCCATCTCTCCCCTCTCCTCTAATGCTGCCTGGGAATGTGTGACAGTGCCTTGGCAGGGCTGTCACTCGGAGGAACAGGGGCCTGCAGTGCTTTTCCAGGATGAGAAAAGTGCCTTGTTGGGTTTCCAGCCTCTGATCCCACCTGGACACGACAGCAAAAGCCTTTTCCAGCCCTCCCTGGGGCTGGCTGCTCCGGCACTGTGAGTTTCAATGCGTGGACAAAGCTGGTGGCATCACTGTGAGGGTGCTCCTGTGGGCAGGGCTAGCAAAGCACCCCTTGTACAGAGGTGTCCCCAGTGCCCCTTGTTTGTGTAGGGATGGACAGAGGTGTCCCCTTTCTTGAGTAGAGGTGGACAGAGATATCCCCAGTGCCCCTCGTTTGGGTGGGCAGGGGCGGGCAGAGGTGTCCAAATGTTCCTTTCTTGGGTAGCGATGGACAAAGGTGTCCCCAGTGTCCCTTGCACAGGTAGGGGTGGACAGAGGTGTCCCAGTGTCCCTGGTTTGTGTAGGAATGGGTAGAGGTATCCCAGTGCCCCATTCCTGGGAAGGGGTGTCCCCAGTGTCCCTTTCATGGGCAGGGGTGGGCAAAGACGTCCCAGTGCCCCCTTGCTTGGGTAGGAGCCGGCAAAGGCGTTCCCCGTGCCCCTGGTTTGTGTCGGGGCACGCACCGAGTCACGTCCCGCACCCTCAGTCCCGTCCTCCCCAGCCCGCACAGGGTTAAACCCTCTCTGCTCTGCCCGGGGCTGGGAATCGCGCTGGAGCCGCTGCCCTGCCCCCGTCCCTGCTCCGGGGGGACGCGGCCGCGCCTTTCCCAGCTCTTCTTCCCACACTTCCCCCGAGCGCGGCTCCGCCGCAGCCCCGGTGCGGGGCCGGGGCCGGCGCTCCCCGCCCACGGAGCGGGGCGGGCGGGCCGGAGGTTCCCACAGCCCCCGGCGGGAGCAGGGGAAGCGCAGCCCCCCAGGGCCGGCGCCGGGAGCCGCAGCTCGCCACAGCCCCCTGCTGCCACCCGCCTGACCCCGCCTGGGGATGCTGCCACCCGCCTGACCCCGCCGGGGGATGCTGTGCCCGCTGCCGCAGCCCCGGGCACACCCGCGGCACCCCCCGTGTGTAAATACACTCAGGGGAGAGTGTCCGTGTGCCTTTTCCATGGAATTCCATCCCCATGCTGGCCCGAGCAGCCCGCGCTGCTGGGACGCTGCTCACGCCCTTTGTGACAGGGGCACTGCCCGGGTACAGCCGGGGGGGAGCAGCACCCCTCCTGATCGCTGCTCTGGAAAAATCAAATCATGGAATCCTGGGATCACACAATCATGGAATGCAATGGAAGGGGGGTAAAAGCTCATCTCAGTCCACCTCATGCCATGGCAGGAACACTCCACTAGCCCAGGGTGCTGCAAACCCTGTCCAGCCTGGCCTAGGACACTTCCAGGATCCAGAGGCAGCCACAGCTGCTCTGGGCACCCTGTGCCAGTGTCACAGCCTGGTCACTGCCAGCTCACTGTTCCTGTGCGCTGTTCCTGACACCCTGTGCCAGTGTCACAGCGTGGCACAGCGTGGTCACAGTTCCTGTGCCCATAAAGACTCCTGAACACCAGTCCTAGCCTGTGTCACCCCTTCCATAGGTGGCCCCACCCCTACAGGAGCTGGAAGAGCCCAGGAGCTCCTGCCCCAGCCTTTGGGGCTCCAGACCACTCTTCTGCAAGTCCCTCTCCAGGCCTGCACCCTCCTGCTCCCTGGCGTGACTCCTGTGCCACAGAAATGCCCATCCTGGCTGCAGCTGCAGAGGGAACATCGGGCATGGGGGTTCAGCCAGTGATGGGTCACCATTCCCAAAGCCTGGGAGGATTCATGAATTCTTACTCATTAATTAGCCCTGTCTGGGCAGCACACATGCTACAGCAGGCGTGGAGGAAAGGTCATTTCCTTCAGGTGCCCTTACACCGGGGCTTTGCTGTGGACGTGACATTCCCAAGGCAGGGAATAGGAGGGTGGAGAGAAAAGAGCCTGGGAACAGCATCCGCTGGTGCCCCAACCAGGAGAGTCCTCCTTGTGGCATCAGGAGACCCCACCTCAGACCAGGAGCACTCAAGCTGATTTTCCCACCTGAGGCACACCAGAAGATGGGAGGAGGGCTCCAGAAACCATTCCTGATGCCCGGGGATGATGGGGAGGCCACGGGAAGCGGCAGGGAGAGGCAGCAGGCAGGGAGCAGCCGAGCTGTAATCCCACACCCTTGGCTACTTAACGCTGCTTATTGCAGCCCTCAATTCCCCCTCTCCCTGCAAGACAAATGTGATCAGTGCTCCGTGAGCCTGCCCAGCCCTCCCCAGCCCCGCTGCAGCCAGCAGGGAGTTTTGCTGGGGGGCAGGATAAGATTGTGCAGATATAATAACTCCATTCATCACCGGCGAGCGGGGCCGGGCGAGCAGCGCTTTGTAAATGGCTCAGGAAGTTTGGCAGCTCAGATGCCACCAATCTCCCTGACAGGCAATACCAGGGTGCCCTGGAGCCCTGGGGCAGCACAGCCAGGGCAGCCAGAGCTATGGGCACTGTGCCAGCAGGGACTCTGCTGCTCCGTGGGGAGAAGATGGAGGGGAAGGCTCTCCCTGCCTTGAGAATCCCAGGAAAATGCTCAGAGCAGCAGGAGAAGAAATCTGGAGGGGCTCATTCCCCAGGAATGAGGGATGGTCTGAGGTCAGAGCATCCACAGCTCCCATGGGACCCATCCTCAGCCTCCCACAGACTCTGGGAGCTTTGCACTTAAAATCACAAAATCACAGAAAACCTGGGTTGGGAGGGACCTTAAATATCTCATCCCACACCCTACCATGGTGGGGACACCTTCCACTGTCCCAGGTGCTCCAAGCCCCCGTGTCCAGCCTGGCCTTGGGCACTGTCAGGGATCCAGGAGCAGCCACAGCTGCTCTGGGCACCCTGTGCCAGGGCCTGCCCACCCTCCCAGGGAACAATTCCTAATTCCCAATATCCCATCCATCCCTGCCCTCTGGCAGTGGGAAGCCATTCCCTGTGTCCTGTCCCTCCATCCCTTGGAAATCATCTCTCTCCATCTTCCTTGTAGTCCTCCTTCAGACACGTGGACCCTGGGGATGTGCTGCCTATGGAAAACCTGGATATCCAAGGATGTGGTGCTTTCCTAGCTCACTCACACACAAACACAGCACTGGTCAGCGCATCCCTCCTGTCCCCTCCTGACTCAAAGCAGTATCTTCTGTCAGCCAAACTGTAAAAGGAATTATGGATATTTTTTAAAGAAAAGGTGCTCCAGCTGCATCCCACATTCCTCCTCGTTGCCTTCAACCCCTGGGAAGTGCAACCCTGCTGCTGACAGAGGGCTTGGATTCAGGAGCTTTATTAACCCGAATTTCCTGTCCTGATTCCCTCTACTGATCCAGGACCTGCTGATTTCCATGCCTACCCTACAACATCCTGCATACCCTCCTGAAAATTCCAGTTTTGCAGAGACACCAGCGAGAGACGGGGCTGTTAAACACTGCAGAGATTGTCCATTCCCAGCTCAGTTTTTTTGGCCTACATCCATTTTTAGGGTTTTGGATTCCTTTTCCCAATTTTTAATTATCAAGTTGGTACAGAAGGAACATTGAACCCCACTAGTTTTGCTCCTATCTGTGTTTTTCATTAGAAGCCTGGCATCTGTGGATGAAAATCCAAGGAAGACTTTGTCTTTCCTGACACAAAACAGCCTTCCCAGAGCTTAATAGAAATTTGAGTGAGGCTCTTGCTGCCAAGGATGCAAAAAAAATTGATTTTGTGTGTTCAAATTCACGCCTTATATTTTGCAAAATATTTTCCAAGGGTGAAATTTCCCGTGCTTGCTTTCAGCAGAGTTTGCAGGAATGTGTTGAGCTGCTTCTCCATAGAACAGTGATTACCGATGTTCATTTTCAGGATTAAAATAAAAACAACAAACAAACGATTCTTGTCATTCCACAAAGAATTAGGGAACTGCTGCAGCTTCCTACACACACACACACACACAGTGTGAGGATTTCTCCACAAAATCCTTGGCACACTGAGGCTGGGTTAAAGGCAAAATAAATAAATAAGTGTATTACACAAATAATTATCCAAATGCCTCGGAGCAGCCCATATTTCAGCAGAGTAATGAAGGCAGGTACTCATTGTGCTCTGTCAAACCAAACAACTCACTTTTAGTATTCCTGCAGTGCTTTCTTCCAGGTAAGCATTATATTTACTTCTCGAATGCTATGGAGGCACTATATCTACTTCTATATTGCCCCTGCTTTTTATATTTCAAGGGAATGGCATTACAGGTGCATTCAATGTGGGGATTGAGGAGCATTACTTGGAATATTCAAGGTTCTCCTCATGCTGGGAGCACAGGGTGAAGATCTCCTGCCCGAGGGAGGGCCTTCAGGCAGGAAAATCCAGGAGTTTGGATCAGCTCCCCCCCCTGAACGTGGGGGAAGAGTCAGAGGGAGAAGAGAGGAGAGGTTTTCAGGCAAAGGAGAAGGAATTGGATAAGTTCTTACAAATACTGAGAGGTCACAGAATCCAGAGTGGGTCAGGCTGAGGGACCACAGGGCTCCCCTGGTGCCACCTCCCTGCTCCAGCAGGGCCACCCCAGAGCTCAGGGCACAGCAGGGTGTGCTCACAGCTCTGCAATGTCCCCAGGCAGGGACACTCCACAGCCTCTGCACCATCTGCTCAGGGCTGGGCACTGCCCAGGGCAGCAGTTCTGCCTCCTGGGCAGGGGCAGCTCCTGGGCTCAGGCCCTGCCCGTGGCTCTGGGGCCATTGCTGGGGCTGGAGCAGAGCCTGGGCCTGCTCTGACCTCTGCACACACGGACACACAGGGACAGACAGACAGCTACACCCAGGGACACACAGGGACAGACTGGGACACACAGGGACTGACAGGGACAGGCAGGGACGCACAGGGACAGACTGGGACTCACAGGGACAGACTGGGACAGTCGGGGACACACAGCTACACCCATGGACAGACAGGGACTGACAGCCAGGGACACACAGGGACACACAGGGACAGACTGGGACACACAGGGACACACTGGGACAGACTGGGACACACAGGGCCCGCCAGGGCTGAGGCCCCTCTCACTGGGGCTCCTCTCCAGGCTGAGCAGCCCCAGCTCCCTCAGCCTTTCCTGGGCACAGAGATGCTCCAGGCCCTTGCTCAGCTCCAGGAGCTCCTGTCCCTGCTGTGCTGAGGAGCCAGAGCTGGACACAGCACCCAGAGGTGTCCCCAGGGCCAGGCACAGGGGCAGGATCACCCCAGAGGTGTCCCCAGGGCTGGGCACAGGGACAGGATCAACCCAGAGGTGTCCCCAGGGCCGGGCACGGGGGCAGGATCACCCCAGAGGTGTCCCCAGGGCTGGGCACAGGGGCAGGATCACCCCAGAGGTGTCCCCAGGGCTGGGCATAGGGACAGGATCACCCCAGAGGTGTCCCCAGGGCTGGGCACAGGGGCAGGATCACCCCAGAGGTGTCCCCAGGGCTGGGCACAGGGACAGGATCCCTTCCTCTCCTTCTGGGAATGGTCTTCCTCAGGCACTCCAGGATCCCATTGTCTTCCTCGACCAGAATTTATAATTTCTGTCATTTTCCTTCTCTGGAATAAGAGGGAACCACTCATCCTATCCTTTACTCATTCTGAGTAAAACCTTCCATGCCAGGAAGTGCTGGATATCCTTCTCAATCCCAGATGGACTGGGAGTGCAAATGTCCTGGACAAAGGATCAGGGAAGAAATCTCATGAGACAGAAGGTGACCAGCTGAAGGGGAGCAGTATAAGGACAGAGCGCATGCAAACAGGGGCTGGTTTGGAATGGGCAGACTGGGAGGAAGAGCTCCAGAGCCGGCAGGGCAGGAGCTGAGATCTGGGAAATCCATATGGGAATGGCCACAGGACTGTGCAGAGACAGCACATAACAGCAACTCCATAAACGATGGACAACACCATAAATCAGAACAGAGACCTAAACCCCCCCATCCTGTGAGCATCCCTGGAAACCAGCAATGCACAGCAGGACACAGGGTCATCAGAGCAAAATTCAAGGACGTTTGGCAGAGAAACTTCATTTTTAAGAAAATTGTTGTTGCTGCATGGAGTGGGTGTCCTGTGTGCATTGATTGTTTGGGAAATGAGACTTTTCCCAGGGGCTGTGGTCTATTCCTGCTGGGAACTGCAGTCTCATCCCTGTCCTGGGGCCCTGGAGCAGCCCATGACCATGGGGACAAAAGGAAGAGTCCGAGGGTGTTGTGATCCCCAGGACCAGCCTGGCACTGACTCCATTTGTCCTTTGCAATTATTTTTCCTCTCTTCTCTTCCAGTGCAGCTTCACTGGAGGTGTGGATGAGGAGACAGAGCAGGTAAACACCTCACATGGAGATCCAGGCCTCCAGTGGCATCTTCAGCAGCAGGAAAAGGCCCTTTCCCTAAAATATCCAGCCAGGACAACAGGCATCAGCTGGAAACAGCCTCTGATGGAGAGGATGCAAATGTGAGAGGCTGCACTGCCGCTCTCTGCCAATGACCTAATGAAGCACAAGAAGCGTTTGTGAGTGTGGCTGTGGAACAGACATTTACATAATGTTTGTCTGCAGCTCGGCTGTTACGCTGGGATGGCTCTGCAGGAAGGACAGGCTGTCCTCCTGGAGGTGGCACTGAAAAATGTGCTTCCCTCTGAGGCCAAGGGACAGCATTTGTATTCCTTGTTCCCAGGGAAATCGGCAGCCTAGGGAGACACTGGTCAGGTCACCCTGCCTTGGGCTAGCTGGGAGGGGGCAGGAGGCACCCAGCACCTTCCCAGGCACATCCCAGCCTGGAATGAGTGGGATCACTGTGCCAGGGTGTCTTAGGTTGAAATATGTAGCTGGGGGTGTGCATTCTATCCCCATGTGTCAGAGCTGGGGCAGTTCTCTGCTGTCATGGGGCAGTTCTCTTTATCTCTCCCACAGCCAATCCTCCCTCCAGGAGATCTCTGCTGTCCATGGCCACTGAGTGTCCCTGCATGGCTGATCAAATTCCATCATCCCATGGGAGATGCTGCGCCCAGGGCAGGAGCCAAGCATTCCTACCTGGATACAATCTGAGCCTGGGAACACCCCAGCAGCCTTTGCCCGCTGCATTCCCAGAGGAGCAGCTTTCTTCTGCCCTGCATTGCCAGAGGAAGAGCAGGCCCATCTCCAGCAGCCCTGGAGCTCCAGAGGAAAACTCCAGCCTTGTGCAGGATCCCTGCTCCAGCAGAACCACAGCTGGCCCTGCAGGAGGGCTGAGCCACCACGGAATGGCCCTGCTGCCACCACCCTGACCCACAGGGGGCCAGCTCCTCTTCTGACTCTGGCAGATTTTGGTTTGTACTGTTCTGTACTATTTTGGTTTTTGTTTGTACTATTGCATTTGTATTTTAGTTTTCCCAGTAAAGAACTGTTATTCCTGCTCCCATATCTTTGCCTGAGAACCCCTTAATTTCAAAATGATAATAATTCAGAGGGAAGGGGAGGATCCTGCCTTCCTTAGCAGACACCTGTCTGTTCAAACCCAGACACAGGGGAGCCCTCAGGGGGCACAGGGTGGCAATCAGGAGCCACCAGCCCAGGGAGGCAAATGGGGACAGATAGCTCAGACGCCTTGGAGAATGAAGTGGGTCTTTCCAAGCTGTCCCAGTATAGGGCAGGAAAGGTATTTTCCAACTGGGTTTTGGGAGCAGGGAGACAGGCAGGAAGTTTCAGAGAATTGTTGGAGCACATGCAAAGCTTGCACAGGTCACTAAGGATGGCCAAGCTTGGGACAATGTGGGTTTTGTAGGGAATGATCTTTTGATTCAGTTTTACTTAATAAAACTGGAGAGAAGCAGCCAGAATGTCACAGTTTGATTGAGGAGTGTAACTGAGAGAGTTAATTACTGATTGCAACCTGAGGCTCAAAAACCAGCCAGAAATCAGGGTTTGAAATGCTGCTCTCACCAGCAAAGCGTGGGAAAAGCCACGGGAATGCCACCAGACCCATCCTTGGGAAAGGGGCACATCCATCCCTGAGCTGCACGGGGCTGGAGCTGTGCCCAGTCCCCACTCCCATCTGCTGGACCTGCAGGGGGACTCTGACAAAACTTCAGCTTCCCCATGGATTGGAGCAACAGAAACTCAGGAGCTGAGAGCAGACACCAAAATGGACTCTGATTTTAATTTTTCAAAGACTTCTATACTTAGAAGTCTCTTGTTGGCCCTCAAAGTGGACCTGTTACTCCCTGCTCTTCAGATGATTTATTAATTACAGGCAGAGTTACGGCAGAGCTGCAGCTCCCCCAGTCCTGGTGATTTGTGTGAGACTGGGAAAAAAAAAAACCATCGCCTTTTGCAGAAATAAACCCCACATGCCTAGGCAAAAAAAAGGGAATGTCATCCTTAAAAACTACACCCAAACACACACAAATATCTATTCATTCATATATATATATATATATATATATATGATATATATATATATATATATATATATAGCCTTTGGTGATGTGTCTCATGCTTCAGGACTGAAGCTATTTTTACGCTTTTCATAAATGACCATGGAAGAGCATTTCAAATGAAGCTCAAAGAATAACATCCTTTTGTTCCCAGGAACAGATACAGCCAGAGTGGACTTGGCTGAGAAATAAAATCAGACGTTGAAAGGAGGAGACAGAGCAAAGTTTCCTGAATAGCTGCAGACTCAGAACTTCTCATCTCCCTGTCACTGCATGAGAGATTTCTTGAGTTTGGAGAAAGCTCTGGGTTCCCATCTTAGGAGGGACAAAAAGAACAATATAAAGCCTCCTTCTAATTCCCAAAAGAAGCATTTGATGCTCTTTTGGAAGTGGTTAAATGCTGTGAAGGCCTCTGGAGATGTGTTAATTATGGACTACCCAATTCTGGCCCCATGGATGCTCAGCCATAGAAGATATTTCAGGTACAGCAAGGCAGACACATCACAACTCTAATTAATAGGTAGATCTTCCATTAAACTTAAAAAGAGAGCCAGGATTTGAGGAAAAGGTTATATTGGTTTGTCCTGAATAAATCAAACATCAGAGCTCAACTTTATTTCTGCAGGAGAGAAGGTTCAGAAAATCCCAGACAGGTTTGGGTTGGAAGGAACCTCAAAGCTCATCCAGTGCCACCCCTGCCATGGCAGGGACACCTTCCACTGTCCCAGGCTGCTCCAAGCCCCAATGCCCAGCCTGTCCTTGGGCACTGCCAGGGATCCAGGGGCAGCCACAGCTGCTCTGGGCACCCTGTGCCAGGGCCTGCCCACCCTCCCAGGGAACAATTCCTAATTCCCAATATCCCATCCATCCCTGCCCTCTGGCAGTGGGAGCCATTCCCTGGGTCCTGTCCCTCCATCCCTTGGCAATTCTCTCCCCATGTTTCCTGGGGCTCCTCCAGGCCCTGCAAGGCCACCCTGAGGTCACCCCAAAGCTTCTGCTGTGCAGGTGAACAATGCCAGCTGTGCCAGCCTTTCCTCCCAGCAGAGCTGCTCCATCCCTCTGCTCATCCTGGAGCCTCCTCTGACCTGGCTGCAGCAGCTCCAAGCCCCTGCAGTGGGATGAACACAGGGATTGTGATCAGGGCAAACATTCAGGATGGTCTTGGTGAGAACATGAGCATCAAGCAGGCTGAAAAAAGGAAAAAGTCAGGATATGGAATTTTTTGGGGTGGCTGTCTCCCATTATTAACCCCTAGTGGGGTCTGTACCCCCTGACACCCCTTCCCTGCTCCATGTGGCGCTCCTGCAGCCTCAGGACTCCTCTGCACATCTCTGGGCTCAGGACCTTCTGCTCCAGCTTCATCTGAAGAAACCACTCCAGATAATGCATCTTTATTTGTTTTGGAGGAATTAGATTTAAATTCCCCCAGAAATTCAATGAAACTCCTTTGTAATAGACAGCACAAAGCCCACGAGCCCACGCTCCGTGTGCCTTCAGAGCAGAACATCCATCTTTGCAGCACTCAGGTAATTCCAAACTGACGGGAAGTTTTTGGGAGAGGGATGCCTGGATTAGAGCCAGGTCTTGAACCAACAAGGACGCAGCCTGACCTGTGGCTCCTAAATAAGGCTTTAGAAAATACAGGATTTAGAAAATACTCACCGAGAAAGCTGCAGAATCCAAAAGGTTTCAATGTGAGATCCAGAGTTAGGATCTGAAATTCCTTTTCAAGAACATCAGCAGGAGGAGGACCAAATAAAAGCTGTCACTGTTATTTTTCTTGTTGTCATTATATGGTTACAAGTGAAAGCAGAATGGGGCTTTTGCATCAGAGGCTATAATACAGTCTGTAGGTGTTGGGGAAGAAAAAGAAAGGAAGCAGCACGAGGGGAGGAGGGGAAGACGAGGGGAAAGTTACATAAAACTGCAAAGATGAAGCCATTTTGGGCAAGAAGGTCCTCAGGAAACTGAAAAGCCACGAAGGTGGGAAGGTTTGAGCTGCTGCGCTTGGGGGTGTCCACGTGGGGCTGTCCTGGTGTGGGAATCCTCACAGAGTCACAGGCATCATGTTCAGTGCGGGCTGAATTTCTGACTTCCCCAGGGAATGAGGAAGAGGATGAATTTCTATTTCCTTCAGGGGATGAGGAAGAATATGAATTTCCATTTCCTACAGGGGATGATGAAGAGGATGAATTTCTATCTTCCTACAGGGATGAAGAGAATTAATTTCTATTTCCTACAGGGAATGATGAAGAGGATGAATTTCTGACTTCCAACAAGGAATGATGAAGAGGATGAGATCCTGTCAGCTGCCTCCAGGAGCTCCACAGCCACTGGATCCAGCACAGACTTTCCAATGCAACCCCAAATCCAAAGGGAAAGGGGAGGGCTCCCTTCCCTCCAGGGGAAAATTTCTTGCTGATTCCATCCCCACTGCCAGCTGGAATGTGGTACAAATCCTGCTGGCCCTGTGGTGTCCCTCAGCAGGAACTCCTGCTCTGCGGACACCAGGCCATGGGACAAGTGTCTCCCTCAGGCAGGACAGGGTCGGGGTGCTCACCCAGGGCCTGGAATTAAGGCAGCAGCAGAGATAAAAACCCAAGTAAAACCACAAAAGTGCAGAGCGTGGCTGAGCCGTGGGGCAGAAGAGAAAAGCACCACACAAGAAATTGATTCCATTAAAAAGTAATCTCAAATTTAATAAAAGTTATGATTTGATTATAGCCGTAGAACCGCAGGGCAGGGGAGGGAGCGCGGGGAGAGCTGAGGGAAGGCACCAGGGAGGGGAGAGCAGCTCTCAGGGCTGGCTCAGCCTCCTGAAGGGCTCTCCCAGCCTGCCTGGGCAAGCTGGCTACTGCCTGGTACTGCCTGGCTACCTCCTGGCCATTCCTCTCCAACCCCCTGCACTCCTCAGTCCCCACTTTGGGATCAGGCTCAGGGGGCACAGCAGCAGGGGAGGATGGAGAGCATCACGAGGGAACTCCTCCAAATAACGCCAGCATTTATTAAACCAATGCCTCAATGTGCCTACACAGATGCAGGGAAGTCCTTAATCATGCCAGGAAATGCGCTGCTTTTCCAAAGGCTGTGGCACGGGCAAAGCCACTGCTCTGCTCCAGCCTGGCTTCTCCAGCAGGGCACAGCAGCCCCACATCCCCCTAGGGATGAGTCCCACCTCCCCTCCAGGGTCAGAGGGCTGAGGCAGGACAGACCCCAGGGGGATCTGCCCACCCCAGCAGCAGCAGATGCTGGCCTTGATCCTGAGGCTGTCGGCAGAGCCCAAATGTTGGACCAGCTGCCAAGGCTGAGCCCTTCAGTGGCCAGAGCTGTGACCCCTCTGCTGCCTTTGAAAGCTCTCCTTGCTCGGTCCAGGAATATCCCCTTCCTCCAGCTCCAGGGGGACACAATTCCTGGTCACAGTGTGGCTGGAGCCTCCCTGGGGGCACAACTGGGAGGGTGACACCAGGAAAAGGCTGATGGGGATGTGGGGAGGGGCTGGTCCCAGCCTGGAGTTGATCCAGACCCCACAATCTACTAGGGAATTGTCTTAGACTGGGGGTGTGCATTCTATCCCCATGTGTCAGAGCTGGGGCAGCTCTCTGCTGCTCATGGGGCAGTTCTCTTTATCTCTCCCACAGCCAATCCTCCCTCCAGGAGATCTCTGCTGTCCATGGCCACTGAGTGTCCCTGCATGGCTGATCAAATTCCATCATCCCATGGCAGATGCTGCGCCCAGGGCAGGAGCCAAGCATTCCTACCTGGATCCAATCTGAGCCTGGGAACACCCCAGCAGCCTTTGCCACTGCATTCCCAGAGGAGCAGCTTTCTTCTGCCCTGCATTGCCAGAGGAAGAGCAGGCCCATCTCCAGCAGCCCTGGAGCTGCAGAGGAAAACTCCCCCCTTGTGCAGGATCCCTGCTCCAGCAGAAGCACAGCTGGCCCTGCAGGAGGGCTGAGCCACCACGGAATGGCCCTGCTGCCACCACCCTGACCCACAGGGGGTCAGCTCCTCTTCTGACACTGACCCCTCAGTGTTGTTTTGTATTACTGCATTGTGTGTTTTATTTTCATTTTCTTCCCTAATAAAGAACTGTTATTCCTATTTCCGTCTCTTTGCCTGAGAGCCCCTTAATTTCAAAATTCTAATAATTCAGAGGGAGGGGGTTTACATTTTCCATTTCAGTGGAGGCTCCTGCCTTCCTTAGCAGACACCTGTCTGTTCAAACCCAGACAGGAATTCAAGTGGTTCACTTCATTTTTGCTAGGAGAGGGATGGGAATGGCCTGGGAGGGACAGGCAGAGCAGGCTGGGGAGATGGTTTTGCCACTTGAGCCCAAGTTGTGGTGAAGGAGAACTTGGTGGTTCCCAGGAGGGCTTTCCTTGCCTGATTAATCAAAAACCAATCCCCTCCCCCTGCCCCTCCCCACCCTGCCCCAGCTCTGCTGTGCAAAACAGAGAAATAAACACAGATTATTTGCCTTGTTGGAGTATTGCAAAATCTCTACATTTAAAAAAAGGAATAAACTGGTCTGTGAGTCCCCATCACACTGGAACCTCTGGTTGTCCCCTCTCCAATTCCCCTGTTCCCATGGAAAAATTTGGCATCTGGATGGCTGCCAGTGCCTCCACAGTAAATGCACATGAAGGATCTCTGTGTTTATACTGTATTGTTCTAGGTAAAGATAGTCCTTTAAATGCAGGTGACAAGGCAGTGGCTGTGAGTGTAGATACCTCTGGAAAGGAGGGAAGAGAAATTAATTAACCCAGCCCCAATTATCTGGGCTTTACCTTTTAAGATGAGCTATTACATTATTTGAAAGTCTAGTTAGGGAAGTAAGGAACAAAAGAAGAAAACAGCCAAGTGTTAGGACTCAAGGAAATCTGATAATAGGAATTAAAAGGGATCTAATGCTGGTGTAAAGCCTGCTGCTAAATGGGAATGATAAAATTGATGGAAGTGTTGCTGAAAAGTTAAATATGTTCCAAAAATATTTCTTCTTAGTAATTAAAAGAAGCCAAAAGGACAGAATATTGCAAGTTTAAGGAGCTAAGGAGTTATTTTTTATTCTAAACTGTAACTGTGGTAGTTATTAAATTGTATTATTGAGGCAAATGCATTTAAATTAGAGATGCTGTGCACTGGGCTTTGGAGAAACTCCTGGGGAACTTGGGGCTTAATGACACATCCTGTGAAAATGTGCAATACTGGGAAAGCTTCAGTGAGAGGGGAACACAGGGCTGAAACACAGACCAGAACCACATTGCTGAAGTGAGTTTGCTCCACACTGCTCCTCCATAAAATAGCAGGACAGCTGCTAAAAAGATAGAGCTGATAATTAATTGAGAGCATTATTAGAACAGTTTATTACTGCCACTCAGCAGGGTTTTCTGAGCATTTCTGGGGAATTATTGAGGATCAGGCAGGATAACCCTGGGAGGGACTTTCCTGGGTGCCTCCCTGGATCACACCCGGAGCTGGAGGATGGACAACGGGAACTCCAAAACAGGAATTAATCCAGGACTTCAGAGGAGCATCCTGGAGCTTCACAAGCCACAGATAATCCTCCAAGGTGCTTTAAAGCTCTTAATTCCAAGTCTAAAATATCAAAGTCTTCAAAAACAAGGAGAGGGAGATTGGGAATATGCCGCTGCTGTGGGCTCATGCAACAGGAGGGTCTTGGCCTGATAAAAACATCCAGGAGGTCTTTGAGAGTTCAATCCCATGTCATAAAGTGGGACATAGAAAGGCATCCCTATGAGCCTTGATTTAAGGAAAATCTCCTTCTTGATCCCAAATCTGGTGATCAGGTCAAGATGCATCTTCCCAAACCAAATCTGCCTTTACCTGCAGCTGTTTGTTGGTGTTACAGAAGGAAAAAAACCAACCCCAAACCCCCAGTCATACATCCAGTGGCAGAAATAGGAATTCTTCCTGATCCCTGAGCCCTCAGGTTTATATAGAGCCTACTATGGAATAATAAATACATGTCCTTGTGTCCACTTTAGATAGACTGAGATGTCCCCTAAGCCCTTATATTCAATCCAGAGGTTCAGAGGAGCATCCAGGAGCTTCACAAGCCACAGATAATCCTGCAAGGTACTTTAAAGCTCTTAATTCCAACTCTAAAATACCAAATTCTACAAAACCCAGTGAGTCAGAGGAAGAAAGAGAGCCTGTGAATGTGTCACCGCTGTGGGCTCTGCAGCAGGAGGATATCAGCCCAGTCACAGCATGCAGGTGACAATTTCTCACTGTTTCCTGTCTGGAGGAGGACAAGGGCTGGCATGGGATGCCCTGAGGTGTCTGCAGTGAGGTGTCATGGATTTGGGGGCTGCCTGTCCTGGGCAAGGGCTGGGCAGCTCTGCCAGCCCCACCTGCAGCCACTGCACCATGCAAGGGAGCTGGGCTGACTCAGATGGAATCAGGGCTGCTTTCAGCAGGAAACCAGAGACGGGGACTTGAAAAGCTTTGTGCTCTGTGCTGGGAGAGGAGCAGCTGCTTCCTCCTCCTGTTTTCCCTCCCTCCCTGATCTGCTGCTCTGAGTGCTCTGACTCAGCCTGTGAGGGGAAGGTGGAGTTGGCTGTGAGCTCCAGCACTGAAATCACAGAATCACAGAATATCCTGAGTGATCACAGAATCACAGAGTATCCTGAGCTGGAAGGGATCCACAAGGATCATGATCCAGCTCCCGACACCCCAGCAATGCCCCCCGTGCATCCCTGGTGTCCAAAGGCTCCCGGAGCTCTGGCAGCCTCAGGTCCATTCCCTGGGGAGCCTGGGCAGTGCTCAGCACCCTCTGGGGGGGAGAAACTTCTCCCAGAATCCAGCCTGGCCCTGCCCTGGCCCAGCTCCTGCCCTTCCTGGGTGCTGTCCCTGTCCCAGAGCAGAGCTCGGAGCTGTCCCTGCTCTGTCCCTCGAGAGGAGCTGGCACTGCCATGTCTGCCCTCAGCCTCCTCCTCTCCAGCTGAACAAAGCAAGTCTCCTCAGCTGCTTCTCACAAGGCCCTTCCCCACCCTCACGGCCTCCTTTGGACACTCCTGAATGGTTTTTTTACCACGGTGCCCAAAACTGCCAATAATATTCCAGGTGAGGCCCCCCCAGCCCAGAGCAGAGCAGGACAGTCCCTCCCTGGCCTGGCTGGGGAGCTGGGCCTGATCCTCCAGGACACAGCTGAGATTTAATTCAGGATTTGCTGCGTGGGGAAGGCCAGACACCAGACTGGCCATGGGGAATCATTGTCACCACTAGAAATGAAGGGATGGGACTATTTTCAAGTTAAGAATGATTTATTGTTTAGATAAACATCAATCTCAGAGGCTGTGAGATTTTAGAGGAGCGAGCATTCGGCCATAGCTCAAGAGCAGTCACAAGTTTTTTCATTACAAGGTAATATGTAACTTTCTCAACCAACAGACAGCTGCCATAGGATTTATTTTGTTTTTCTAACTTATCACCTTTACTTACTTCGACTGCATTGTGGATACTTTTATCTAATGGGCTTCTAACTCACATCCACACATATGCTTCTGTTGTAATTTTTAAACTCTTAATCTATACAGCTATACCCTTACATTATAAACCCTTCACCATCTTATCAACACAGTTTCTCACTTACTTAAGGCATATTCTCACCTACAACTATAGAAACATAAGTTTATGATTTTTTTGCTTAGTATCTGTGTATTGTATTTTTACATCAATCCAAGCTTCTTCTAAAGCTGTAGATCAACTCTTTCAGTGTCTGTGGAGGTTTTTGTTTTCCTGGTCCCTACAGTGGGGCTGAGAGCTGGGGGTCTGCTGAACCCTCCACACACGGAGCCAGCTCCAGGAGCCCTCAGGAACGTTGTCAGAGCAGCACGGCTCTTTCCAAACCTGTGGGACTGGGGGGTTTTGGCATCATGGCAACTGTTCCTGAGACAGCTCCCCGTTCTCCCTCTTCTCATCAAGGTTTTCTTTTTTAAAATGTGTTGTTTTTCTCGGCTACAGCAGGCACAAGAGTTCTCAGCTTTGTGCAGTGGGTCCTTAGGAGGCTTTTAAGGAAATCCTCATCCAGATGGATTTGCACTTTCTCCTTCTGCTAGGAGCTGAGTCACTGGAACTGCAGGCTGTGGTCAGCACAGACATTTGCATCAGTGATTCTGTTTTTATCTGTGAAGCTGATGCCTGCTTTAGAGTTGGGGATGGGACCATAATAATTGGGAATTCTGGGATTAGCTGAGCCCTGGCAGCCTCAGAGCTCAGAGATGAGCAGGATAGAGAGGTGTCAGCTCATGGATGTGGCTGCTCCAGGAACTGAGCTCCATGTTCCTACTGGCCAGAATTAGGTTAGGCCCAAGATTGTCCTCAGAAAATCAGAGGAATTTTCTAGAGAAGGAACAGTCCCTGCAGGATCACTCTGTGTTGATGGCTCCAGAGATATCTGGACCAGCTCTGCTGTTAGGAAAGGCCGGGAGAATTGGGAATGTTCAGCCTGGACAGGAGAAGCTTTGGGGTGACCTCAGTGTGGCCTTGCAGGGCCTGAAGGGGCCAACAAAAAAAATTGAGAGGAAATATTTACAAAGGATGAAGAGGCAGGACCCAGGGAATGGCTCCCACTGCCAGAGGGCAGCGATGGATGGGATATTGGGAATTAGGAATTGTTCCCTGGGAGGGTGGGCAGGCCCTGGCACAGGGTGCCCAGAGCAGCTGGGGCTGCCCCTGGATCCCTGGCAGTGCCCAAGGCCAGGCTGGACACTGGGGCTTGGAGCAGCCTGGGACAGTGGGAGGTGTCCCTGCCATGGCAGGGGGTGGAATGAGATCAGCTTTAATCTCCCTTCCAACCCAAACTATTCTGGGATTCCATGATCTTTTTTGATCCCCTAAGGGTTTGTTTACAGGTCATCAAGCTGTAAACTGGAGCAGCTCCTCCCCGTGCTACAACCCTTTTATCCTGTGTGTTCCACACAAGATTTGGGACTCCTGTTTCCCATCTCTTCTCCTCACCTCTTTCAGGCAATAAACATTATGGGTTGCTGGACTGGGGCGCTCAGGATGGGTGGAGGAGTTGAAATTTAGAAGTGCAGGAGCTGTGAGTTGAAAATGCCTTTAGCAAGAGCAAATTAAACCTTGGAACATCCCCAAAATGCAGAAAGGAGGAGGGGCTGCACATCAGGAGGTTTGAGAGGGTGAAGGACCAGGGTACCAGGACATCCCATCTCTTCTCCCAGCCCCAAATTCTGCATGTTGTGAGCAGGAGTGCTACACTTCACTGAGCTGAGGCTGCTTCCAGAGGCTGTGGGACTGGGAGGGAACATTTTCCTGGCCTTGCACCCTTGTCGCAGCAGCTTTTGTGCCCAGATGGAGCTGCCCTGGCCCTCAGGACACAGAGTTTACCCCACCCACCCCTGTCTATGCAATGCTCGTTGCAGGAGAAGGCTTTTTATACAAAATGCGTTGCCAGGCTCTTCGGAGGGGGTGGAATGTGAGTTTTTCTCCCTATTTTCCTGTATCTTTGGAGTCCTGGGGAAATGCAGTGTTTTATCAGGCCCTGATTTTGCTGCTGAAGCAAAATCCTGGCTGTCACTCACTTCTGTGCGGGGCTGTCACAACACTGCTTTGGACCTGACTTTTTTTATTCATTATTGATCATGGGAAATTGTTTCGAGAAGAGGGCTGTAATTTATTTATCACCGAGGCTTCCAGTGGAATGTGATTTGCTGGAGTCCTGTTCCCTGAATTGTGCTCTGGCAAACATGATAAGGCTCGGGAAGTAGGACAGCTTTGATGCTGAGGAGTCACTCTTAACATCCCAAACACTGCTGGGAAAGGGCTGCACCCTCCCTTCTGTGCCTCACTCCTGCTGTGCCAGAGGCTCCTCTGGAAATCTCTGCTCGCCCTCTGCCTTTGGTGGCAATCAGGGGGGCCTAGAGCATCCCAGACCCTCTCTTATCTCATCCCATCAATATTATCACCCTTGAGAAGCTCATGGGAAGTGGTTTAGGCAGAATAAACTTTTTTTATGGCAGGAAGTGAGCGAATGGAATTAACTCTGTCGTAAAGGTTATTTGCTAGCCAATAAATAATTATTTTTAAAGGCAGAGTCTGGTGCTATTCCATCTGTCAGAGCTATCCCTGACTTTAGGATTCAATATTTTTATATGGCAGTGTGTTTATCCTCGCCATGAAGTGAGGGTTGAGGGGAAATCTGGGATTTGAGTACCCCCAGCTGAGCAATATTCAGTGGCATCTACTGCTTTGAGGTATCCACAGGAGCCTATTCCAGCTGCAGGCAGATTATGACCTCCACAGATGATGTGAAGAAGGGGGAAAATCCTAGATCTGCTGTTATAATCTGTAATAATCTCAGCCTGGCATTGATCCTGCACTTTTTTACCCAAGGCAATGCCATCCTTTCATTTCTTCTGTTCTCCCTTCACTTCTGATTTCACTCTTCCCCACCATTAAAGTCTGGAGTGTCCTCCTGCACTCCTGCTGCTGTTGTCCCCAGGATTTTAGTGGGAACATTTGAAAAATAAATAGCAGCCAAGGAGCACATTCCCTTTTATTACAGCTGTTCTGTCTGCATATGCGATGGTGAATTAACTCCATTTCCACAAGTCTCTTGATTTTTATGTAGCAGTGGAGAGGAGCTCAGGCCATAAAACTTGTTTGGTCCTGTCCACATTTGCGTTCTTAAATATCTCAGGACACCCCAGTGTCTGACCCTTAGGGGATCAACACCCTGCTGCTCCTCTCTTTTTGTGCAGCTCTCTTTCAGTGTGTTTCCATCTTGTTTAATTTTCTTTAAAAGCCAGAAAATCTCCCCCAATCTGTTTCTTTGCCTCTTTCTGAGCCTGCCTGTTATTGTTGGGGAGTTCTAGCATGACACTGCCTCAATATAGGCAATTTTCTCCTGCAAACACGTTATCATCACTGCTCCAATCCATTTATTGCTTGAGAACCTCTGGGGCAGTGCCTGCTCTGCTCCACTGAGCACCACAGATAGACCCTGGCTGCTCCTAAAGCTCTCAAATTGGTGCCCTGCTCCACTGGCTGGGGCATTTTGGCCAAACCTGTGGCTGCTAAAGAAACATTTTCCTCTTCCTGGAGCTTTTGTGACCTGATCCTGCTGTATCCCTGGGTTTATGGTCGTGGATGTGCAGGCTCGAGCTCGGCGCCTCGTTTATTGAGTTACTTTTATGGCAGCAGCTCCTATCCTTCTGTCTTAATCTCATTTTATGTCTTTTTTTTTTCCCCTCTCCCAGCCTTCATGGCCGTAACTATCTCTGATATTTAAATGCCCACATACATGATCAGTAGATCTTTGGAGTAATATTTTTATTTAGTTAATGCCAGGCCTGGCTCCCTTTCCAAGGAAATCTCACACTCACATCACACGAGCTCTTCTGCAGTGGCCACAATAGCAATAAATAGGTTTATTGCTCTTGTCAGAGACATATGTTTCAAGGCCAGCAGGGCCTTTATGATTATTTGGTTGGAGATTATGGATTGCTCAGAGCAGAACTCAAAGCACTGAGTCAAAATTAATAACATGGAGGGTTCTTTGCGTGATCCGAATGCCTCACTCGGGGACACACGGCCGTGACGGAGGTGGCACTTGAGCCTGGCTTGGCTGCACTCCTGGGAGCAGCTCCCCCCTCTGAGCCCACAGAGCTTTCCCAAAGCTCCCAGAGTGGTGGGGATGAGCAGCCACGTGCTCACAGTTTTCCTTGCACTGTGGAAATGTCAGGGATAATTTGCAGTTTGTGTTCCTGCAGCAGCAGGACCTGGGCAGGACGGGGGCTGCCAGCAAGCTGGCAAAGTCTCCCAAGCATTCCCTGAATCTCTCATCCTTCTGGTCCTGCAGACTCGATATTTTTGCTGGGAACTGCTGTTCCCAGAGATGCCAACTCCAAATGACACAGCTCCCCCAAAAGCTCATTGCTCAGGGGGTCTTTAAAGCCTCTCTGCTGCACTTAGGCCCCGCTGAGCTGTGCTGCTGATTATGATGCTCTGCAAAGAGTTGTTTCACAACTATGATTTTCCAATTACTTAAATCACCTGGAACTGAGGAATAAACCAGAGCTCCCTGTTATTTCTCTCTTTTTTTCTGCTCGTTTTGAGGGGAGTTTTTGGTCCTGTTTTGCTCCCGGCAGAGAGCACTACCTGATTGATTCCTGGGGGCTACCTGGATGCAGGTGTGCATCCCACCCCCTCTCCCATCACAGGTGGGCTCCAATTGAAATTCAGGACACTCCTGCAGGCATCCAGGTGTCTGGAGGGCTGTTGCAATGGTCCACAGAGCACAAGGACACATCAGGAAGCTGAATTTCAGTGCCCTCATCTCCAGCTCAAACAGAGCTGGATTTCTCCTGTGGGGAGAGGGGGATGTTCCAGCACCTGTCAGACCCTTTATTTTTTTTTGGGGGAGGCCACAGCCAGACATTTAGAAAAGTGACCCAAAAGACTAAAAAAGTGACCCACAGGGGCACCTCTCCCTCCTCCAGGCAGCTGGGACACAGATCCAGAGCTGTCCAGAGCTTTGGGATGTGTTTGCACAGACTTCCACCATTCTGAAAAGACCCACCCTAAATATTAGATGGAAAACACACCAAGAGAGATGGAAAGGGAGCAGATGGGACAGAAGGGAATGTTCCCAAGGGTTATTAACAGCTCTTCCCATGCCCAGGGTGTCCCTGCAGGCAGATCCTTGATTCCAGGCTTGGTTTAGGCAAATGATTATTGGATTTCGGGATTATAGCAGCCACTTCTCATCCCAGATCTTCCCACTCTCTCCCAGGCCTGGCTCTTCGGTCCCTGTCCCTCGCTGTGGGATCTCTGACAGGTTTGCAGGTTCCCAGCCCCAGCATCCCAGCCCTGATCCCACCTGTCCTGTCCCCTCCAGCTCCTTCTGCCTGGAGCAGTGATTTGCCCTCTCTCCAGGTATCCCACCTGATCCAAACTTCTTTTAGGAAAGGGAAACAGCTGGGAATGTATCTTTTGCACATGAGGTGCTACCCACAGCTCCTGGTGACAGCAGAGGGTGGGTGGGTGTGCAGTGGATGAATTCCCATGACAACTATAAATTGTCTTTAAGGATGGGGAGAGAAAACTGGATACGGATTTAATACAAAGCCACTCAAATCTGCTTGGGAAAGGGAGCCTGGTTACCCAGATTCCATAACTCCCAGCCCTTTTACAGGATGCACTCATTAAAGGCAGCTGGAGGTTGGAATTACCTATCCAGAGCAGTTCACCAGATTGTTGCTTCCGTGAGAACAATATGTTATAAACCACATTCCAGGGAAGTTGTTTTAATTAACCAATTATCTATTCCTAGTTTCTTGTAGCTCTCTTTATCTCTGTTCTTTAGCTACAGTACAATATGGAAATGAAGGTAAATGAAAGCACGTTATTAGGCAAAACAGAATGAGCCAGGAAAATAAGAAGTTACAGTGAATAAAACACAGGCCACCCAAACATGCTTGGAACATGTGAAATAGGGAAGTTTAACTGTGGTTGTTGAAACATGGATATAAGGAATTAAATCAGTTAATCCACGTTGTCCTACAGCTCCACAGGCAGGCTGAGCTGTACCTGCAGTGCTGGAGGAGCCTCTGGGAGGGTTCAGATCCCTCATCATCACCCAGGAATTTGTTTCTGGCTGCAGCATTCCAGCTGTGCCTGCCCTGTCCCACACCCTCGGAAAGTGGGAGCAGCACAGAGGACTCAGGGCTCCATCCCAGTGCCCTCTGAGCCTCATCCCAGTGGGATCAACCTCATTCCAGTGGGATCAATCAAGTCCTGCAGAACACACCTCAGGGAGGCTCCATCCCAGACCCATGGGATTGGAGAATCCCTCAACTCCTCGCTCCACACTTCCTGAAATAACCCTGGGGGCACTTAGGGAGCAAATCCCATCCTCTGCTCCAGGCAGTTCCTCTTCCCTGGATGAGTTTTTTACCAGCAAGCTCCCAGGCCGTGCCTAACAGAGCCCCCACACCCAGGACTGAAGATTTGCCCCTCTCCAGGGCTTTTTCCTGGTGTGGGATCCTTGTGGGATAACCAAGACCTCTCATGCAGGCCGTGGCGGCTCAGCACAGTCACAGCACCACCTCTGTGACCACAGGCTGGGGCTTTTTGTGCCAGCAGGGTTTTGTCACTGAGAACAGACGTGCTGAACGACCATTAACGGGGAAATCCAGGCAAACTGAGGATGGGGTGGCTTCCAGGCCGTTCCCCACCTCAGATTTGCTCCCACCCCACAGCAACTCCCCTCCTTGTAAATCCAGGACAGCCCCAAGTCCCCCGCAACTCTTTCACTCAGGTGAAAATTACTCAGGTAGGAGCTTCCAGAGGAGAATTTGGACACCAAGAGGCATCTTGTCACTTGGGTGAAGGAGACACAAGGATGGGCTCCATGTGGGGCTTATCACCTGGAGGCAGCAGGGGAGGGAGAGCTCCAGCTCTCGCTGCAGTGGCAGGGACTGCTTTCCCCAGATAAACCAGGAGTGCATTCAAGTATTTTCTCTCCAAGTGATAGGAAAGTCACGTTGTTGTTACTCCAACCTTACGAGGCCGCTCCCTAAAGAGGACTGCAGAGGAAGTTAACGGGATGCTGGTTGTGGGTGTGATTTAGGGATTGGTGGCTGCTCCCCCAGCTTTCCCTGGGGTGTTTGGTGCTCCAGGGAGAGGAGAGCAGGACAAGCGATGTGAGTTTAGTCAGCCCCTTCTGGGAAGTGCCTGTGTTTACTGGCACTCACTGATCAGAGGGGGTGAAACGAGGAGATTCCCACCTGGAAGAGCCTCTGCTTGTCCCCAGTCAGGGAACAAAGCCCGAGCTGCATTTTGGCTGCTCTGGGAATGCCTAGGGAGGAGCACCCTCAGTTTGGGTGAGACAGCTCCAGCCGTCTCTGACCTCTAATTAATTGTGCAGCTGGAAGTTGTGCTGCAATGGCTGCTAATTGGGGCCCTGGCCAGTAATGATTGCTGGGAGGGGCAGCGTCCGTGCCCTGCTGACTGGAGCCACCCCCGGCTGTCCTCAGCCACCCTTCCCTGCCGTGGTCACACATTGTCCTGCCCTGGATTCTCCATTTCAAAGCCATAACGAGGTCCCTGAGGATTTTCTTTCTCCCTGTCTGCAGGGAGCCAGGAGCTGTGGCTGCCCCTTCCCCGTGCCTGTCAGAGCCCAATTGTTACATAGGGCTGGAAGGGGAGCGTTTCTGTGGAGCCAGGGATTTACTGTTGGTATGATTGGAGCCTGAACAGTCTAATCAAATCTAACAAACTGTTATTATCCCAGCTCCAATAACACCAGGGCTAGGAATTAATATGGAAAAGGATCATCAATGTCAAAACCATAAAATCCCTGGGCTCTGTCTCACCCTTGTGCTGATGCCAATCCTCAAGCAGAAAACACCTCTGGGTGTCCCAAGGGTCAACAGCAGCTCCAAAACTTCACCAGCGTGGCTGCAAGGGGCCCTTCCCTGGTGTCACCAACCCCCCAGGGACAAATGATTGGGAAGGGTTGGTTGGGATGGAATTGGATTTGGCAAAGAGCTTGGGGATACCTGGGATAGTGGAAGGTTGCTACCCATGGAACTGGATGAGCTTGAAGGTCCCTCCCAACCCAAACCAGTCTGGGATTATCCTTTCCTGAATATCCAACACTGCTTTGGATGTTCTTCCTTATGCTAATAATAATAATATAATACAATATAATATAATATTTTATTTCTCTTTAACATTTTATTGCATCTATTTAATAGGTTATATATTAAAATTAATACCAGCACTTTATTATTTTCCTGCACGTTTATGGGTTCTCCAACATTAGAGCCAGATACTTTTTAGAAGTTTTTTTTCCCTATCAAAGTGCTATTTTGTCAAAAATTAAGCCTTAACCTGGAGTAGGGCTCCTCAAATGCTGCAAGAATTTAGTTAAGGAAAGCCACAATGATAATTTTGCTTTCAAAATAACCTTTCCTCTCATAACTTTTTATTCATAGCCAACAATGGCACAAGGATTTTTTTAATACTGAAATTACTTTAGGATGATTTGTTGCAGGTGGTTTAATCCAGTCATCATTGCAGCTTTGAAATGTGGTGGGTACTGATGTTTGAAAGGTGTGAGGACATGGTGGGAACTGCCTTTTGTCTGAAGTTCTTCTGCCTTTGGGCTTTGAGTTTGCTGATGCTCCATAGGGACCGAGCTCGAGCGATTTGAGATAATTGTGAAATCTGAAAGGGCTCCCTGATGCCTCTGCTCTTCCCCTCCTGCTCCAAATGGCTGCAGGAGGGATTAACTCTGCTCTGGAATTGTCCCCAGCTCCCTGATTTTAGTGCTGGAAAATTACAGAGTCTGGTGCTCCTCAGACTGGGGGCTGGGATTACAAAACTCCCGAAATTGGTGCAGACAGCCCCCTTTGCAGCTCCCTCAGAGCAGAGAGGGGACAGCTTGTTTTGATAACATATTGCAAGTGTCACATTACCCAAGCAGCTGCAAACTGCCCTCCATTTTAGAGAAAAATAATGGACTTTTTTCCAGGGAGAAATGCATGTTTATATCTGCAGGCAGTAATTAGAGGCTGGTGAGTCAAGGCACTGCAGAAGGAACGGGGAACAAACCAAACCTGTGGGGAAAAGGAGCTGAAAACTGCTCGAGTGCTTGTTCTGGGATAAATTTATCCTTCCTGAAACTGATCCAGGTGGAGCTTTTCCCACTCTGGAGAGGCACCTCAGGGTTGGCTTTGGCCAGAGTCTGTCCTCCGTGACTTTCCCAGCTGGAGCAGCTGAATGAGGGATCCTGGTGGGCAGCAGCTGCTGTGGGATGGCATTTCCTTGTCCCTGAAAAAGAGACCCCTCCAGCCCCTCTCAGAGCTCTCGGAAAGGGCTGGGTTGTGTCCCAATACCTTTGGAATGTGGGATGGAGACTGAGACCTTGTTGGGTGGATCCCATCTCCCTGTTTTGTCCCCCACAGCAGTTGCAGGTACGAGGCTGCCCTCAGGCTGTTCCAGGCATTCCCATCCTTCCCTCCTCTCCTTAATATTCCCAAGTTTCACACCAACTTTTAATAGCTGATCCAAAGGGGCTGGCAGGAAGCTCCAGAAGGAGCAGCCAGGCTTGACCAGCACTATTAAATAGTGATTTTATCCATGTTCACACAGGTGCAGGAGGAGGGAACGGGGAGTACATAACAGAAATCGGAATTTTTTCTCGAGTTTACAGAAGTTTGAGATTAAAGAAGTTGGGTAGGACAGAAGCTGGTAGAATAAATGAGATGGGAGCTGCTGAGAGATAACAGGGAGGATTAGTGTGGGCTCAGCAATAATGGAGAGCAGGTCTGGAGTGGGAATTTTCACCCTGGAAGTTGGGGGGACCTTGGCTCCAAAAGGGCAGACCTGACACTGGGACTGGGGAAAGACCAGTCTAAAAATGATCTCTTTTCTCCATGAGCAGTGATGGCCACTGTGTTTTGCATATCAAAGTGTGGTGGTAACAACCACTGCTCCACTCTGCCACTGGAAATTCCCTTTAATTTCCCTCAGAGGTATGGAGCGATCCAGCCAACTCTTGCGTAGTAAATTTGTGGAGAAATCCAGGAGAGAACATTAATTCTGCATTTCTCCTCTTCATCAGATCACTGCCCTTTAAGCACCCTCATAAACTCATCCTGCTCTTGCCTTTCTTTGCAATATCTACAGAGAGAGGCACTTACACCAAACATTTCCTTTTCCTGAGCACTTCCCTGCTGCTCTGTGATCATCTGCACACCAAAAAAGGGTTTGTCCTCTTCTCTCTTTGTATTTCACCTTCACACTTGGAAGGGATTTCTCCAGTCCTCTCTTTGCTCCGTAATATTCTTGTCTGGGGCAGAGTTCTCACCAATCCTGCCAAGATGCAGCCCCTTGGCTGTTCCCATCCTTCTCCTGCTGCCCCCAGACCACACAGATCACTCGGGGTTGTCTCTTAACAGCCTCAAACTCATTTGGGGCTGATTAAATGCAGCTCTGAAGAGCTGCACAGCTCTTCTCCAGGAAAATGTGCCTTTCCCAAAGTGTTTTCCCCCTGACTGTAAGATCTGTGACAAGCAGAGCCATTTCCTGAGGAACAAGAGGATGTGCCACAGACACACACAGACACACACCCCCCCAATGCCTCCGGGCTTGCTCGTGGCCTTCAGCACAGGGACCTACTTATCTGGTGCTGTAGCTGATTTTAAAAGCACTAAAACACACCAGGAAAATGCAGAGTGCTTGTGTGGACAATTAATTTGCGCTGTACAGTGCCTAACAGTTCTTTGGAGTGCTGGCAGAGTGACTCAGAGCTGGGCTGGGTGGTGACAACCCTGTCACTGCTGTGATGGAGCAGCTCACTAGGCTTAGGCCAGCCTTTGATCCTGCCCAGATTTCTCTCCCTGGCAGGTTGGGTTGTTTTGGATTCAGTGTGTCCACAGAGCTCAGCACAGCTCAAAGCAAAGCTGGGCTGGGGCTGGAGCCAGGTCCCGCTGGTCAGTGGATGACCGGAGGGACTGTAGCCATCTGTGGAAATCAGCTGAGAGAAAGTGACAGTGGCACTGCTTCTCCACCCCACCACCCTCCCCAGGAAGCTGCCTGCTCATGGTTCACCTTCCCTGTGTTCCCCAGGGCTCTTCACTCCGTAATTCCCAGAATTCACAATCCTGCAAGGACCTGTTCCCGTGATTCAGGTTTGGGAATAATCTCCACAAGGATAAAAGCAGCCCTGTGGCTTCACCTCTCTGTGCTCCTGTGGTGGAGCCTCTCACTCTCAGCCCTCAGTCTGCCTGGGATGTGGCCACAGAGGTGACAGGGCACAGAGGGGACAGGACAAGGTCCCTGGCAGGGGCTGAACACAGAGACTCTCAGCTGGGGCAGTTTTCAGTGCAAGCCGGAAAACTGGATTTATCCAGGAGGCTGGTTTGGGCATCCAAGACCTGTATGACTAGAGAGTGGTGAGGTTCCTGTCCCAGATTCCCTTTGCCTCTGGCAGAGGAGTTCCCCCTCCTGAATGGCTGGGAGGGCAGAAAGCCCGTCTGACAAACAGCAGGAGGGTTTGTAGGAGCCCCACAGCTCCAGGGCCATGCCCGGATGTCAAACCTGGAGTTTTCCACCTCTGCCAGGGCATGACCTCCACAGGGGCTGCAGGAGGCCCCTCGGACCTATCCATGTCTGGGAATTAAGGGGGATTCCCAAAACATCACCTCCTGGGGCACCACAGGCACGGCACCACCTCCTCCTTTGCCTGGCACTTGTGTCTGCAGGCTGCCCTAGGAGCTGCAGGACAGGAGTTATTTTGGGTGCTGTGCCTTGACACATTCCTGCAGGGAGCCTCCCCCAGCGCCCCTGCCACTGAGAGCTGTCGCAGAGGAGCTGTTAATTAGCCAGGATCCCGGGAGCAGCAAGGGTGGCTCAGCTCCCTGCAGTGACAGCTCCAGCTTTGCTCTTCTGTCCTGCCTTGTTTTCATTGAAACTTCCGGGAGCCCTGGAAAACGCACAATTAGAGGCTGTTAGGTGATTGATTCCTGGGCGAAGGGGCCTTTCCTCCTTGCCTGGAAGGTCTGGCAGGTATTATTTAAAGAGCTAATGAATGTTAATGGACACATTATTTGCAAATCTTGAAGTGGAATATTAGATCAGGGCTCCTGTGTGTCATGGTAATCAGCTTTCCCTCGCCCGCTCTGGCTCGGGGAGAGAAACACCCTGCAGTTGCTTTGTTGTGTGCTTTTCAGATTAATATCCTTTTTCCAATCCAGCAGCTTTTCTCGGGGTGTTGGAATCAGAGAAGCAGATGGTTCACATGCTGCTGTTTGATGGCTGACCCAGGGACTGTCCTGCTCAAAACCGCCCTGCTGCGAGCACAGAGCGAGCTCCCTGCTTTGGTCTCTGCTGAGAGGGGTGGAAAAGGTGTCTGGGAGGAGGCAGGGCTGGGCTGGACCTTACTGCAGCATCCTCGGGATGGAGAGCAGCATCTGAGCTGCTCAGAGCCCACCTGTATCCTCCTCAGGATGGGCACCAAGGGGCAGCTCACAGCAAGAGCTCCCTACTGCTGCCCCAAGCTGCCTCTTCTCCAGCGCTTCCCAAATTTCACTTGGCTGCTTCCTCCTGCACTTCCATCCATGGTGATGCCTTGAGAAGGCTGGCCTAGAACAGAGGCTGGACAGAGCTGAAGTGTAAAGTAGGGATTTACTTAAAGGCCTCGATGGATCCACCTTGGGCACCCAAGATGAACCAAAATGGGCACAAAATGCACGACCGCTCACGCGGTCTCTCACTTTGATCAGTTCTGCTCCATTTGCATATTGGAGTTAATTGTCCAATTACAGCATTAGCCCATCAAGTCCCTTCTCGTTTTCCTCTCTTCAGCCCACGTTGTTTGTGGGCTGAGATTTGGATCATTTGTCCTTGGTGCCCAGCTGGAGCAGGAATTGTTTTGTCTCCCTGCTCTGTGCAGAGAGCTCAGCATCCCCTCATGTGAAGCTCAGAACTGCACACTAAAGCAGCACAGAATCTGAAAAACAGAAAAGCTAAACCCTGAGGCATCAATGTCCTCCAGATTCTCACATCCAGGCCAGTCCAGACCTCTGGCCAGGCTGGTGGCCCCCCAGCCCACATGCCCTGGATGACTGGCTGCTCCTGGATGCCAAAGGCAAGGTTTGAGCCATGTTTTCCACAATACACTGAATGGTACATGTCCCAACCTTCCTGGACACATCTGGATCAGGGAGCACAACCTCTGCCAGCTGTGACCCAAAATGCCTGGCACACCTCTGCATAGCACACACGTGGTGTCTCTCAGGAGGCCAAACAAAAGGAAAGATGAAATCCCAGGGGATTTTCCAAGTGTTTTTGCTGGAGCATTTTCCTGAGCATCAGACAGGGAAGTGAAGCTGCTGCACAGAGAGCAGCACAGCCCTGCCCTGGCTCAGGAGGTGCTGTGGGTCCTCCTGGGGCTCTAAGTGAGCCACAAAGTGGGGAGCTGGGAGGCTGGGAGACCTGTGGGTGACAGGAAGTTGTGACTCAGGTATTCCACCTGGTGGGATTCAGGTGTTCCACCTGCCGAGTGCTGCTCCCAGGTAGGGGATCCCGGTGGGAACAGCAGCACCAGGAACTGTGTGGGAAAATTCCCCCAGGTGCAGCACAGGTGAGGGATGGGGAAAGGCTCTATTCTGCCAAAATAAATGAGCAAATTGATGATGAAAAAAGATCCATCACCTACTTCTGTATTTCCAGTCTCCTTCTGGGTGAATCCAGCAGATTTCTGCCTCGCAAGGGGAAGATTCCTGCTCTGTCATACACCTGCTCTGCAGCTCCAGACTCCTGAGCATCCACCCATCCTCCTCAGCTCCTTGGTGCCAACCTACTTTGTATTAACAGCGATTCAAATGTTAACAGCTGCTGTCCATGTTCGTCAAAAAGCAGCTTAATACAAATATATGATTATTGTATGAGCATTGTATAAAAGATACTTGTGTGTGTCTTAAGCTAAAACAACAATATACACTTTTATCCAATCCTGATACGTTTATAAATATATTTAAATGGGTATAAATATTTATAAATAGTTTCTGTAATCTCCTGTAATTAGGCTCTAAGCTCTGTGACAGACAGCATCTGTTTGATCTGCGGGTGCTCTCCGTGTGTGTGTGTGGCAGGTCTCTCCAATGAAAGTGGTGGAGTCAGGAGATGCCTCTGAAGGGAGCTGGCTCCTTCCCCCGGGAGGAGGAAACCCAGACCTGGAGCAGCTTCAGGAGCAGGGAGAGCTGAGCCCAGCTGGGAGTGCGCACCCAGAATGGGGGGAAGGAAGGATGAACAGCCCAGGGCTGATGCTGGAAATGCTCTGTGAGTTATTGGCAGCTGCAAGCTGGGCTGGGAGGAAGGAGCAGCCAGCGAGGACGTGGTGGGTGGGAAAAGTGATCATAAACCCTTTTTTTATTTCTCCTCATAACTCTCTTTATTTCCTCTCTGTTTGACTGTCGCTTTGAGCTATCTTCGTTCCAGAAGGAGAGGAAGTAACCTAACACAGAGTCAAACAAAACAGGCCCTTTTTGCTCTAAAAGCCTTTTGGGAGTGCTCCCGACACAGAGGAAATGGGGTGGATTTTCTCAGGGCTATGGCAGCAGCTGATGAGCTTGGTGGCAGCAGGACAGGACAATCCATGGTCACACAAAGCCATCAGAAGCTCCCATGGGTGGGACTGAGGTCCCAGAGCAGCTGCTGGGCCAGCTGGAGGCCTGTCTGGACTGCTCCAGGCTCACCCTTTTCCAGCTCAGGACAGACTGACGTGGTTCAGGTGGCTCCTGGGTCTCCCTGAATGCCCCATGTCAGAGGGGGTCCTCAGACCACCCCACACAGGGACCCCATAGGGGTCTGGCAGGACAGAGGGCACCATCCCTTGTGCCAAGGGCTGGCTGGGTGTGTTTGGTGAGAGAAACAGAAATTGGGCACTGCAGAAGCTCTATGGGGACAGCCTTCTTGCCAGGAGAACGGTTTCTGGGGTGATGGCATGGGTCATGCTCAGTAGGCCCCAGTGAGATGGGGAGGAGGAGGAGGGGGAGAGGCAGCGTTTGCCTGCTCCAGTGGTGGATCCTGATCCAGTTGAGCTGCTCATGTGCCAGGCTGTGTCCCTGGCACTGCAGAGATGTCCTGGCTCCCATGGGCACCGCTCTGTGCCCCCACTGCCCACTCTGGGGGTGGTGGATGTGTCCCCTGCCCTTTGTCCAACCAGCCCTGCTGTGTGCCTGCTTCAGGTGTGTGAGGAGAACCTGTTCTGCCCGTGGGATGGGGGGAAAACCCTGCTGGAGGAGATGGAGGCATCTCTGCTTCATGCAGGCTGAAGGAGAGAACACGGAGAGCCATGGAGAGAGGCTTGGCTGTGTGGGATGGAGACAATTGCTGGGAATGGCAGGGAAAGGGAAAGTGGAGCAGAGCAGAACAAAGGCAGACTGAAGCAGGAGCCTGGGGCTGTGTAGGGAGTGGGAGAGCATCCAGCAGAGTTGGACTGGCTGTGCCAAAACCCTGGGAATTGTTCTGACTCCACTCTGGCTCTCCGAGTTGAGCCCTGCTCCTGAGCTGGGCACTGTGCTGCTCTGTGGCAGATGATTGTCATTCCCAATTTCTGTGTTTAAAAATGCAGGAGAACAGACTGAAAGAAAAATAATCAAATTGCCAAGTGCAAAGTTGCAGAGTGATCTTTGCTTTGCAGCTTTGACTTGGGCCCCGGCTGTGTATCTTTAATCTTCCAGAAGTCTTTAATCAGAAGAAAATCTGGCTTATCCCTAAAGCCCAGTGTCTGAGCCTGTGCAGTGCAAACAGGATCCTCAGAGCCTCCAGGAGGGGATGGAGCAGACACAAGTGGAGATGTGGCTGTGGCTGCCCCCTGATTCCAGCAGGGCAGTGCCCAGCAGCTCCAGAGGCAAGGCAGGAGAGGAGACGCTTGAGGCAAGAACCAGGGAGGGGGGAAATGAAACTGTGACAGCTGTGAATGCATAAACAGGCTGGGGGTTTAAGAGGGGAACAGGGAAATGTTGGGAAATGTTGTCTGCACTCACCTGGAGTGAAACCTGCTGGGTTTTGTAAGCCTGGGTTTATCACAGAAGCACAGCTGGGAAGGGACATTTAAGCTCATCCCATTCCACCCCTGCCATGGGCAGGGACACGTCCCACTGTCCCAGGGTGATCCAGCCTGGCCTTGGACACTTCCAAGGATCCGGGGCAGCCATAGCTGCTCTGGGCACGCAGAGAAAGCCCAGGGGTGATGCTGAGGATTTGGGTTTTTTTAGATAAAGGGCAGTGACCTCTTACCAGTTTGAAACAGATTATAAAGAACCAGGAGGAAACAGGAGAATCCAGCAGAGCCTGTGCTGCTCCTGGGACAGGAGCAAAGCCAGCCCTGCCTTTCCTTTAGAGCCCAGTGCATCTGCCTCGAACTTCAGGACAGATTTTTTTGGCATGGACACGGCTTTTCCTACTGTCTTTAAGGAGAGCAGACTCACTTTCCAAATGTTTGCAGGCAGACCCAGCCAGGGTGGGTGGCTGCTCCTGGGGTCTCCCTTTCCTCCTTTCCTGCCTTGCTGAGTGTTCCTGGCAGTTTTCAGCTGTGCTAAAAACCTCAGAGGAAATGGTGGGACTTGGGAACAATCCTGTTCTCAGCCTAAAACCTGGCAGAGGGGAAGGTGCTGGGATTGTCACCACCTTCCTCTGGGTGGTCACACATTCCTGGCTCCCCTGTGGCAAATGTTGGAATAACGTCCTTCCCTGGGAAGAGCTCTGGGGAATGAGGGAGGCTGGGAGCTCTCCTTAAACTTTGTCATTATCAGCATAAACTTCCCATTGCTAAAATGAGTTATTTGGTGTTGTTTTCTCATGCAGATTTATTTGGCAGCACACAGAAATCCAGGTAAATCTGGATGTGCCCATTCTCAGGAGCAACAATTCCCAGCTGGGAAATTGTCCAGGGAAAGGAGGCTCCTGGATGTTCCTTTTGGCCAGGGCGGGATCTAGTGAGGTTTTATCTCAGCTTCTGGGGTTTCTGTGGAAATCAGAGGGACAAGGCCCCAACCCATGAGAGCCAGGACAGAAAGCAGCAGTGGGGCAAGTGCAGGGGAGGGCTGGGTATTAATTAGTGCCATGAACAATTAATGAACAATTAATATTGGAATATCACTCACTCTGTGAGTTTAAATTCAAAACCAGAGCAAAAGGTTGAGGCCACACCAGCACCCACCTGCCCAGGTGACTCTTAACTATAAAAGTCATCAAGAATCTGGGGCCCAGGGGATGCAAACTAGCCCAGAACTGGGGAGAATTTCAAAAACTCCATGGAAAAATAGATAGAGACAACCCAAGAGAGAATTCCTCCTTGGGACAGCCAGGAGAAGCAGTGCCAGATTTAATCCTGAGCAGGTCACAGGGCTGATTTTAAATGCTGCTATTGAAGGGTTGCCCTGTAAAAGTGTCTCGATGTACTTAAACTCAGTAACATTGTAGGAATTTAAAAATAAACCCACAAAAGTTCATCACAACTTCATTTCAAAAAGGCTCTCCACATAAAAGGGGAGAGGCTTGTTAAAAAGAAATTAAAAGCAGCCAGCAGAAGGGTGACATTTTTCCAGGGGACACAGACATTGTTTAAAGATCTTCTATTAGAGGATGAGAGCAAACCTATACGATTATCAAAAGAGACCTTAAAAGGGCAAAAAATTAGCAGTTCTCATTAAAGAGCAGACCAAAGGAGGCTGTCAGAGGTAAAACAGTATCCTTCAAAAAGTGGAAGTCATGTTCAAAGGAGAAAAATGAGAAAAGGAGTGTGAGAAGACAAAGCTGTGACAGCAGAGACAAACCATTTTTTTTGAGGAGTTGTAAAAATCTTATATGAAACCCTAATGAACCAAAAACTAAACCTTAATAAATATTATTAATATGTAATATTAATACATATTTCATATATAAATATATTTCAGAAATATATATAAAATAGATGTATTAATATTAATAATAAATCAACCCTTTTTGCCAACCCCCTCAGCAGCTGTGGAGGCCCCACAGGGGAGGGTCCATCCCAAAATCAGCAGCCCTTGAGGAGGTGGGGGAGCAAAACAGGGAAATTGAAAGTATTCCAAGGAGCACCTGGAATTCACCCCAGAGCCCGAAGGATGTGGCAGAGGAAAGACCCATTTAGTGATGCTGAGCAATGAATTATTAAAAATAGGGTGATTCTGGAGGAGCTGGAGGTGGGAAATGCAGGGATGCTTCCAGCAGCAATCCAGGGATGGCCCACTCCAGCTCTCAGCTCAGGAAAATCTAACAGAGGCCTTAGGAGCACAAGAATAAATCTGGAATAGTGGGGAAGAGTCACTGCACCCAGAGGTCTTGCAGCCTCTGAGCTCCCAGAGCAGGGGTGCATGTGGGAAAAGCTTTGGGAAAGTCCTCATCAGAGACTCTTCAGGACCTTATGAGTGCAGTGTGAAAGTGTAGTGTTAAAGAGAAAATTCTGCTCTGTCTCATAACTGTGCAAGAAACACAATTCAGGAATCAATCTGCAAAGTGCCAAGAGAAGCACCCAGGGACCTGTGGTGGAGCAGCACCTCCAGGTCAGGAGAAGGAAAGGAAAGCAGTTAAACCATTGAGCTGTTGATAATTCTGCAATATTCTGAGTTCCTGGTGCTAAGCCACGGCAGGAGCTCCCAACAGGCTGGGAAAACAGGAGCAAAATGTGCCAGATCCTGTGGGAGGGTGAAACAGTCCTGCAGGAAGGGCTGGGACTGCCCAGCCTGGAGAAGAGAAGGGAGTGTGGAGACCTCAGAGCCCCTGCCGGTGTCTGGATGGGTTAAAGGGAAACTGGAGGAGGATTTGTGTCAGGAAGTGAAGGGCCAGGACAAGAGGAATGGGTTAAAACTTAAAGAGGGGAAATTTAGATGGGACATTGGGAATTAGGAATTGTTCCCTGGCAGGGTGGGCAGGCCCTGGCACAGGGTGCCCAGAGCAGCTGGGGCTGCCCCTGGATCCCTGGCAGTGCCCAAGGCCAGGCTGGACAGGGCTTGGAGCAGCCTGGGACAGTGGAAGGTGTCCCTGCCCATGGGGTAGAATGAAATAATCTTTAAGGTCCTTTCCAACCCAAACTATCCAGGGATTCTGGGATTTGAGCTGAACCAGTCACAAGCCTTAACCAAGCTATAACTGCTCAGGAAATGGGATTTTTTTCCTTGCATGCCCATGTTGCAGATATAGTTAGGGGAAAAAAAAATTGCCTCAGTGATCTGTGATAGCCTAAAAGTAAATTGAGTGTGGAAATTTTTCGGGGGAAAAATGTTAAACAAAACAGAAGAGATCAATTTGTCATTGCACCGATCAATACTTCACCTGCTACTTAACTACTGTTTGCAGATCTGTTCCCTCCACTGGAGGAGAAAAAAAAAGACAGGGGGAAAAAAAACCCTAGGAAGGAGGAAAGATGGAGAGAGAAGTGAGGAAGATAAGGGTTGAGGAATGTCTCTGCAGGCAGAGAGATTTCATGGATTGAGACTCTTCACTCTGAGCAAAGTGTGAGTGATGGGCAGGGGTGACACAGGGGAGATAATTCAGTTCCTGCAGCTCAGAAACTGGGATATCACATGGATCAGGACATTCCACAGGGGCAGGAAGAACCTGCCTTGTTCAGATTTTGTGTCCCTAAAATTCTTCCCCACAGGATTTGGTCAGGTCTGTGTGGGCTGTGGGATAACCTGGAGAGGTTGGCCTAGACCTCCTTGGCCTCCCCACGCCCAGCCATGTTTGCTTCCCTTAATTCTCCTCCTTGTTTGGAAGCTTCAGCTGCGAATTCTTCAGGAATCTCCTGGAATGGGGGGAGCTGGGCCAAGCTCTCACTTGAGTGCCTGTGCTCAGTGGGGCTGGGCTCTGTCTCCAGGCAGCACTGACAGAAGCAGAGCACACAGCCTCGAGCTGTGCCGAGGGAAATACAGGCTGGATATCAGGAAAAAGTTTCTCATAGAAAGAGTGATAAAGTTCTGGAATGGCTGCCCGGGGAGGTGGTGCAGTCACCATCCCTGGGTGTGTTTAACAAAGCCTGGATGTGGCACTGGGTGCCAGGGTTGAGTTGAGGTGCTGGGGCTGGGTTGGACTCGATGATCTTGGAGGTCTCTTCCAGCCTGGTGATTCTGTGATTGTGTGAGGATGAGGATGGGGTCTCATGCACAGGTCTGTGCTTATCTAATCCCGACTGGGAACAGAGTCTGCCTCAGTCTAAGGTGGAAAAGCAGGATTTTCCTTATGGAGCAGACATTCAGCTGCTTTTCCAAGAGCATTCCTCACTGCACATCAGCTCACCTTCCACCACTGTGAGGGCAGAAACGAGCTCATGGCTTAAATTCTTCAAGAGCCTGGGAGGAAAATTATTTCAAATTCACCTCACGCTCCAGGAGAGCTGCAGGCCTGGAGAAGAGGAGCCCTGCTGGAGCTGCACCCAAGGAGGCATCTCTGGGATCACCACCATGGGATCCTGTGTGGAGCAGAAGGCTGGCAGGTCATCAAACACAGCCAGGGCAAGGAAACAACAGGCCACGGCTTCAAAGAATATTTCTAAAACCCAGCAGGACTCAAAGCACATTTCTACTGCAGCACTGGGGGGAAAAAATAAATATATTTTGTATTTTGCTCTCAGTTCTGCCACGTTCAGGTTGAAACCACGGAGCAGTGGAGCAGAAAGGCAGAGGCAGAATTTGTCATTCCACTGTCCTGAAAATGGTTAAAGCAGCATTTGTTCAAGGTTAAACAACCCAGCAAAAGTTCCTCTTGTGCTGAGTAGAAATAGGCAGATTTTCTGCATGAAAAGGGAAATACATAAAGTTGCGAACGCCTCGCATTGGAATGGAAATGCTGAGATGCCAGGGAGGTGCTGGGAATGGGGAATCAGCGCCGGGAGCGGCCCAGGCCCGAAAATAATTTATTTTCTGCAGTGAAATTTATTTCATGAAAAGTCATTATTTGAAAATCAATGTAAACAAACCAAGGGGCAGCCAGAGCAGCACTGCAGCTGGGGATGGCACAGAGCTCCAGGGAAAAGCTCTGCCTGGTTCCTCCTGACCTGGGGGACACTAAGAAACACATCCCCAGATTTCACCCCCTGTCCTGAACCCCCACAATTCCAGCCCTGCTCTGGGCAGGGACAGCATGGAAAAGCTTGGGATGGAAGAGATCTTAGAGCCATCCATGGGCAGGGACACCTCCCACCACCCCAGGCTGCTCCAGACCTCGTCCAGCCTGGCCTTGGACACCGCCAGGGATCCAGAGGAATCTTCGCAGGGAAATCCATTCCAGGGCCTCTCCATCCTCCCAGGGATTCCTTCCCAATATCCCATCTGAATCTCTCTTTTTCCAGCTTAAAGCCATTAAAGATGCAGAGTCATGTCGTGCATCCACCCCTGCAGGACAATATTAATTCAGATTTATGGATTTCTAAGCACTGTAAATCATGATGGAGGAAATTGAGGGGATTTTGGGGGCTGAGAGCAGGCCAGGGTGCAGAACAGCTCCTGCCATGTGCCACAGAGATTAAGAACCCCATTTGGATGCAGGAATCAGGCTGAAGCCCATGGCAAAATCTGCTGGGCCATCCTCACACACACAGCAATTGTTAAAGCTCTCTCCACTGCCTCACTGGAAAGCAGAAATTTCTCAGATTCTCCCTGAAATAACTGGCTTTTGTTTCCCTTCCTTCTTGACAGGAGTATTTATGGGGATCACAAAAGAAAGATCACAACACATCCTGGCAAAAAAAAAAAAAAGAAGCCAGAGGAAAGAGCCGGCCTACAGATAATGAGTAACAAATCAGGAAAGGGAGGAAGATAATGGCTGTGATTAAAAATTAGACACTGGGAAATAAAGAACAATGGATGTGAGAAGTAAAAGTATCCATTAAAAAAAAATCCATATCCAAATGTGTTATGGACAACAAGAAAACATTTTAGATTAGGCTGGAACAAAAGAAATTCCAGCAAAATTGCCATGTTATAGATCCAGGTTTTGATAGGGGCAGGAATGCCATCAATAACGATGCAGATGATGCAGAAAAGCCCAAAAATCTGCTCTGGGAAACAATGAAGGGAACAGATTTCCAGCTCTCATCCCCCAACATTTTCCATCCCAACGGCAGCAGCTCCCAAATTGTTCGCAGCTTAAAAATCTGTGAAGCTGCAAGCTTAATTAAGCGAAATAATTATTAATTTTTAAAAGCTTGCAATTAATTTTTAAACCAGTTTTCACCTGCAAGATCAGCCAAGTTGTTTGGAAATTTGTGGAGGGAAACCACTAAATATTTTACAAGAATAAAGCTGGTGTCGAGGTGGTGGTAAGAGGGTGAAAAATGGGGCTGGGATTTGTCTCCAGCCCCCAGCTGGAAGTGCCACTGTCCCCTAAAGCTTCTCCATCTCGTCCCTCCTCCCCTTTATCTTAGGCTGGGCCTATCCTAAAAAAAAAACCCTCCTTTGTTTTCCCCTTGGCATCAAACATATTTTTTTATAAGCTGGGGAATAAAAATTGTTTCCAAAAGCATCTTGTGATCCTGGGGGTTCTCTCTGCTGCTGAAGTTGATTGTCCTTGTTATTCCAGGAAAAGTTTGGAGCTGTTTAATTTCTTGGCTCCCAGCAGGTGGAAGGTTGATGCTGGATTTGTGGGATTAAGGGTGATTTGAGACGTTCCAGGGTTTGCTCTGAGTGAAATCACCACAGCTCCAGCAGAATATCAGCAAAATAAAGTTGCAGGGCACTTAATTAAGGGCCCTTAATTTTATTATAAATCTTGAGGCCTTACAAGTGAGTTGATGTTTAATCAGGGAAATGATGATTCTGCCTCTGTCTGTGAAACCAGAGGGAGCCAAAGGGAAATCCAGGGGATTTGGGCTCAAAACCACATTTTGTTTTTAAGGAATAACTCCCTTGAGCCTTCATGGAACACCAGAATGGTTTGGGTTGGAAGGGTCCATAAAAGTCATTGAGATCCACCCCTGCCATGGCAGGGACACCTCCCACTGTCCCAGGCTGCTCCTGTCCCAGGCTGCTCCTGTCCAGCCTGGCCTTGGGCACTGCCAGGGATCCAGGGGCAGCCCCAGCTGCTCTGGGCACCCTGTGCCAGGGCCTGCCCACCCTCCCAGGGAACAATTCCTAATTCCCAATATCCCATCCATCCCTGCCCTCTGGCACTGGGAGCCATTCCCTGTGTCCTGTCCCTCCATCCCTTGTCCCCAGTCCCTCTCCAGCTCTCCTGGAGCCCCTTTAGGCCCTGGCAGGGGCTCTGAGCTCTCCCTGGAGCTTCTCCTCTCCAGGTGAGCCCCCCCAGCTCTCCCGGCCTGGCTCCAGAGGTACTCCAGCCCTGGGAGCAGATCTGTGGCATCTCTGGATTTGCTCCAGCAGCTCCAGGTCCTTCCTGTGCTGCAGCCCCCAGAGCTGGAAGCAGGAATCCAGGTGGGATCTATTTTCCAAGCCTGTCCTTCCTTCTAGCACAGCACTTCCATCATTCCTTGGCCAGGCTGGGAATGCTTTGCTCCAAGCGAGGGATGAGAAATTGCTGGCAGGATTTGCTGTGTTGGGAAGGAACATTTTGCAGTCCTGGACCTTCCTGTGACAACCTCAGTGTGATCAGCTGGAACCCAGCTCCCAGAAGTTATTTAAGCTTTGCTTGACCCCAGCCCAGTTGTGCAGTGCCCTGGCCCGGAAGGTCCCTGCTCTGCTGGAGAAGGGATTGATCCTGCTGGCAGCACACCTTGGAGCTGGAGGATTTTGGCATTGCTGCCCTGTGTTCCCAGGGCTTTGCACAGCAGTGGCCTGGCAGGAATGGTGGGAACGGAACGGAATGGAATGGAATGGAATGGAATGGGATGGAATGGAATGGAATGGAATGGGATGGGATGGGATGGAATGGAATGGAATGGAATGGAATGGAATGGAATGGAATGGAATGGAATGGAATGGAATGGAATGGAATGGAATGGAATGGGATGGAATGGAATGGAATGGAACACCATAGAATGGTGGGAATGGCTAGAGGGACGTCAAACACTCCCAGGGCAAAGCCAGGGCTGCAGGAGGGACCTTTAAGCTGTGGACACTCTGCCCTCTGCTCCTGCTGCTCAGGAACCACCTGAAATTCCGTGTTTTTCAAGGTGTTTGGCAGTGGTGATTGTTATAGGCTGCTTTCAGATTTTTGGGAACAGTTTAGTGCCTGATCCAGCCTGAACCACCTCTGGCTGTGCTTCCCATTTGCTGGATTTAAAGCGCCAAAGGAGGCAGATCTCAAGTTGTGGAGTTGGGGTGGGAAACTGCAGCTTCTGCCACAGCTCTGGATAAACCCCACGACGAGAGGAGCTCTGCTCCAGGCTCAGATTTGGCAGAAGGAGCTTCAGCCCAGTATAACCCCCAGCACCCCACAGCCTGGGAATTGGTGGAGCCAGGGACAATCTGCCTGTCTGGACGTGCTGACAGCAGTCCCGGGGTGGAGGCACAAGGAACTTTATCCCCCCCATTCCCAGGAGCTGCAGCTGCATCTCCCACCCCATGGCTCCAGGACACTCAAGGGTAGGATGAGGGATACATCCCAAAAACGTCAGCAACACTCGCTGGGGAGAGGAAAGGCAAAGGGCAAATTTGCTGTAGTCGGAGTTTAACAGAGAAGGGACTCAAGTCAGAGGCAGGTATAAAGAAATACAAGGAATCAATTTTTTAATGGATTTGCCTGTGCTTTAGACTGGTTCCAAAAAGCTTGGAGTAATCCAGGGAGCAAAGTAATAAATTGTTGATATATTTGTAGTGCTGAACAGGGCTGAGGTCTGGTGAAATCCTTGGCTTGGGAGGTGAGGAATTCTGCAGAGAAGCTTCCATTTCTTCCTTCGTGGTTATCATCAAACTCGGATTATTTTTTCCCTCAAGGTTTCCCATTATTTCTAATTCGGTGTTTATTCCCTAGGGTATCTGCCCTGCTCCAAAGGCAGGGAAGGCTTTTCCTGGAGGCTTTTCCTTGGGGGGTTCCAAGATTGAAAACCAACTCGAGGGAAAGGTCCGTCCTGCGGGGGAAGATCATTTCTTTCTGTCTCACTCTGAATTTTCTGTAATTGACGAGGTTCAGGTGCCCTGATAATCCCAAACCCACAGTTTTGGGCTCTCCCCATGGGGTTTGCAGTTGGGAACGGGTACAGAAATCCTGGGAATTAAACATCTCTGGGACCTGCAGGCTTTGCTGCTCCTCCAGCCCTCCAAGGGAAACAATTGCAGTGCCAATATTGAACGGGGGCTGTTTGAGAGCTTGGAGGCTGCAGTTCATCACAGGTCGGGTTTGATGGGATTTTGGCCAACTGGAAGTTCCCTGTGTTTGCATCTTCACCTGGAAATCCGTGTTTTCCTGGTTTCTGTGCCAGGGCCAGCAGAGGCCGAAGCTTCCCGGGATTTTGGCTGTTGGAGGGGGATCCTTCCCACCCCTCTGCCCAGCGCTGGAAACAGGAGACCCTGAACCCCCAGCCAAAGCCTTTCCCAGCTTCCAGGCTGGAGAAACCTGGATCCAAACCTCAGATAGAGCAAAACTATTTAAAACAAGCAGGAAAACCCCATTTTATGGACAGACCCCTGAAGCAGCAGGAATTTCTCCCATCTCTCTTCCAGGGTGCCTGGCTGGTTGTGCATGTGCAGCCACAGCTCCCAGACACCTGGATGAGGGGATTTTCAGCAGCCACAATGGTCCTGCATGTTCCCAGAGTGTTTCCTGCCCTGGAAAATGCTGGATTTGTGTCTGTAACCCTGAAAACAACAGGTTTAGGTCCTGCCAGGGAAGTCAATGCTCTGGATGACAGGAAAACACCACAAGGTGTTTTTCCATGTCCTCGGGAAGCAGAGCTCTGTATAGCAGAGCTAAGGCAGATGGATCAGAAGCCTTTCCAGCTGAAGAGTTTAGCTTCCAAGCTTTGGATTTCAGATTTATTTTAAAAATCCCTGTCTGAGGGGAGGCAGGAGTATTTCCAGTTCAGTATTGTCCAAACCAGGAATTCTCCATTTAAACTAACCACCACAGACCCCCTGGAACAGCCCTGCTGTGCTCTCTCCTTGCAGGAATTGCCAGGACACCTGGGACTCCAAACACTGGATTGGGAAACCACCTCTCCATCTCCACTGAGGCTCTTTTCCCCGCTCAGGTTCTTGTCAGGCCCTGTTTGCATCCCTTCTTTTCTGCCCAGTGATTGTTGCTGTCAGCTTGCTCTTATCCCATTTCTTATGTAGGTTGCTTTATTTGGTTTTATTGCTTCTTTCACCTCTTATCTCATCAAGGTGCATTTCTTCATTGCTTCTGTGATCAGTGTGGGTTTTAGGACCACATTTAGGGCATCTTTTAAAAGAGTCTTCAACAACTCCAAATTAATCACCCCAATCATTCTGATGATTTTCCTGCCAGTCCCTAAACATTTTCAGCAGGGCCTTTCCCCACAGGTATCCAAACCCAGGCAGGGATTGTGTTTGGGCAGAGCAACAAAAGCAGGGCCTGGTGGATGAAAAAGAGTTTTGTTTGGTGATCAGTTCACCCCAATCCATGGGAAAAGGGGCTGAACCAGCAAGATTGGGAAGGCAAGGAATAGTTTGAGCTGGAAAGCAATCAGGGCATGTTTGAAAAGCTTTGGGATGGTGGTGAGGAGCCACCCACTTACCCCAGGAGCTGTGCCTGCAGCCACCACAGCTTGGAGTCTCCTTATCCCCCTCCAGCTGTAGCAAAACTGGAGTCAATCCCATCTCCTTGAGTACATCTGGGGATGAGGAGGGAAATCCTGCTCCTTTGAAAGAGGAAGAGGTCCCCAAAACCTCCAGCCCATGGCTGCAGGCAGAGGAGCAGTGTCAGAAGATGCTGGAAGCTGATCCTGCTTTTTTCTTGGAGGACAAAGAAACCCTGAATTCCCTTGTTTCCATTCCCCATGAAGCTGCAGGTTGGCTGTGGATCTGCCATGGTGCTGTGGGAGTGTCTGGAGCCCAGGAATGCTGGCTCTAGGCTCCAGGCTGACACTGCAGGGCTCTCTGGTTGTTTTCCTACCACTCCATCATGCTCCCAGAGCATCATCGTGAAGAGAAACATGAAAGCAGGCAATTTAGAATAAAAAAAATAAATAAAAGGCATAATAATGTAAATTAAGCACATCATTAACCCCAACTGTTGCTCTAAAATGGACAGAGATTCTGCAGGAAAATCATATTGAGGTTGTGCCATGACAATTTTCCCTGAAGGATGGGAATCTGTGGTGGACACAGACCTGTGGTGGACACGGACCTGTGGTGGACATGGATCTGTGGTGGACATGGACATGGACATGGACATGTGGTGGCCGTGGACCGGTGGCTGATACAGACCTGTGGTGGACATGGACCTGGGGTGGACACAAACCTGTGGTGGTCAGGGACCTGTGGTGACCATGGACCTGGGGTGACCGTGGACCTGTGGTGGACATGGGCTGGTGGCGGCCATGGACCTGCCACCCTCAGCTCATCTGTTCAAGGCAGATGAACTCCTTGCACAACTAATCTCCTGCAGCAGGTGCCAGGTGAGGGCAGGGGAGCTCCACACCTCCCCACAGTGCCCCTTGTCCCCTCTGGCCATGAGGAACCCCAGAAGTCCAGCTCAGGTCCCTCACTTTGCTGTCCAATGTTTCCAAGGGGAATCCCACATCCACGTGGATTTTTTTATTCTTGATTTCTGAGGAATATAAAGGAGGAGATCGGGAGGGAACTGGTGTTGGATGCCTCCTCCCTTCCGCTTTCCTCCTGCTCACTCTTTTCCCTTTTCAAAGAAGAAAGAGTCACTTTAAACTCTTTCATCAGCTCACCCTCATCAAAGGCAAGTGGGCTCAGCCTGAGTGGGATTTCCCAGCCCCCTCCCATCTCCCAGATTCCTAAAGCTGCTTTAAAGCGCCTTAAACCCTTCCTGCATAGAATTTTTCCTTGCAAAAATTAGACCTCATGAAAATAAATAATTCCCAGAGGAAATTTCAATTTGATTACAAATATTGACTTGCTTGAGGAAAGCTTTTTTTAAACAAAAATCCATTTGGAATCAACATTTTCAAATTAAACATGTATGTTCACTCTGTCAGAGTACTTAACTTGGAAAAATACCAATTTTCTTTCCAGTGGTCGGGGATTTTAGGAGTTTCTCCCACCCATAGTTTTTTCGGTGAGAGCCGAACAAAAGCGAGGCCTTGAAATCAGGCGAAGTCGGGAAAAGATTTGTTTTCATTTCAAGGGATTAAAGAAATGCAATGTGAAATGTTGTAAATCATTTTCATGCCTCTAAAAAAACAAAAAAACCCAAAACCTACAAATGCAGAAATATGGGGATTAAACTGGAGCTCCAGGAGATGCCTGTGCTGGAGGAACACCGGGCTGAGCTGACACAGCAGTACTGCAACTCTGATGTCACTTGGATGGTCCCCATGAGCCCACTGCTCCCAGTTCCAGAGTTCCAGCAGTATGGGAGGGATTTTGCAGGGATTGGCAGCCAGGAGATGTGGGAGAGGAGCAGACAGGTGGGAAAAACTTGGTGGTTTGGCAGCTGAGTGGTGACATCAAGCTGTGCACGGGTTCTCCATCGTTTCTGGGCTGAACCCAGAGGGTCCACCAGCACCCCACAGATGTTTGTGCAGAATCAGGGACTCACAGAATGGTTTGGATTAGGAGGGATCTTCAAAACCATCTCATCCCACCCCCTGCCATGGCAGGGACACCTTCCACTGCCCCAGATGCTCCAAGCCACATCCAGCCTGGCCTTGGGCATTGCCAGGGATCCAGGGGCAGCCACAGCTGCTCTGGGCACCCTGTGCCAGGGCCTGCCCACCCTCCCAGGGAGGAATTCCTTCCCGTATATCCAACCTATTTTTCCCTTTTAATTTGAACCCCAAATTCCCAGTTCAGTGACCAGTAGGACCAGTTTGAGTCACTGAACACAGCTTAAGCTCCCCACCCCACCAAAGCAGCACTTCAGATGCTCCTTCTGGTGTCCAGCTCCACCTAACAAACCTAAACCCAGCTGCTCAGAATGTGAATCTTTGTTGTGTTCTCCCCCAAACTCTTCCTGTGCTTTCCGTGATCCCTCTCCTCCTGGAAACAGAGGAGTTGAGCTGAAACATTTGGGAAACCTCCCCCAGTTCAGGGCAGGGAGCACTCAGGTGTGAATGTGCTGCTTTTGCCACTTTATGGATTAAAAAAGGCAAGAATAAATCAACTTAACTTTGTGCAATGTAGGAGCTGTGTTAGGGGAGAGGGTAAATTGGTTTTAGTGCAAGAACCTGGTGTCCTGCTGATTTTGGGAGGGGAAGGAAGAAGAAGGATGTGGAGCAGCAGCAACTTTCTGATGTAGACCTGATTTCCACACACTTGTCATGGGAGAGGTACTGAGAGGGCCCAGCCTTCAGCCATTGCCCCTGCCAAAATAAAACACATCCATTAATTAAAATAAATCAACATCTGCATCATAAGTGACCCTGGCAAAAGCTGGGGGCTCTCCTGGAGCCTGAATCAGGAGGCAGAGGGTGAGGGGGTCCCCAGCAGCTGCAGTTTCTCGGGACCCTGCTGAGCTGAGGCAGCTCCAGCAGAGACTCTGCTCACCGGAGGCATCCAGGCATCAGCCAGGAATGACTCCAGACACTGGAGGAGCTTTTAAGGAGCACTTTGTTAATAAATGCACATGAGAAATGGCTGGTAACAAATGCAGCGAGCCCTGCAACGCCAGGCCCAGGCAGCGCCCCCACAGCCATTAGGCCCGGTGGGAGCTCCGGGAGTGGCGTTCCCGCCAGGAGAGCCCCACTCCCACATTACAGCAGGAAAACAAATGCTGAACTGTTCTCTGTGCAATTCCAGCACCTTCCCAGCCACATCTCAGCAGGTCCAGCAGTGCCTGAGCCTGGTTTACACCACAGGGGCCCAGCAAAGCCTGAGGAGGTGCTGTGACCTCCATGGCCGGTGCTGGCCCCTCTCCATTTGCCCAGAAGTTCCTCGAGCCTTTTCCCAAATAATTACGCTTAAACAGCCCATGAGCCATGATGAAGCTGTTCAGGACAGCGGATGTTGCCAATGAGGACAACTTCTCTTAAGGTTAATTAATCATTTGTAAACCAACCTTTGAGGGGATGAATTATTCATCAGTGCTCCTCAACCAACATAACACAGAACTGTCATCCAGCGTTTTTGGTCAAAGTTTTCCACTTTTCCATAACTGAGGGACAGGGAGAGCCGTGCCCCTGGCTGTCACCTCTGTCTGGGATGCTCCTGCTTGCCCAGCATTTAAACCACAGCCAGGCTTAGGCTGGACCAAAGCCCAACCACTGTTGCTCTTCCCTACCTGTATTTCTTCCTTAAAGCCTGACTGACCTTAAATTCTCTCCAATACTTCTCTCCAGGAGCTTGACATTTAAAAGTGCAGTGACAGAAAATAACTTCTTCTAAAAATATGTGTAACTTATTTACCAGCAACCAGGAGAGGAGGAGAGGAATTCAAATGAAGACACACATTGACATCACACCGCTGGTTGTGACTTCTCCTGGGGGCAAAGCTGCTCCCTGTGCATCCCACGCCTTTCCCCCACATCCAAACCTGGGAATGGCTGGGCAAGGATCAGGAGAAAAGGAATCCATCCCCATTTGCCTTTCCTCCACATCCAAACCTGGGAATGGCTGAGCAGGAGCCAGGGATCAGGAGAAAATGGATCCATCCCCATTTACCTGTCCCCCACATCCAAACCTGGAAGTGCCTGAGCAAAGACAAGGAGAAAAGGTTGCTCCATTTGCCCTTCCTGCACATCCAAACCTGGGACTAGCTGAACAGGGACAAGGAGAAAAGGGATCCATCCCCATTTACCTGTCCCCCATATCCAAACCTAGAAGTGCCTGAGCAGGAACAGGGATAAGGAGAACAGGGATTCCTCTGTACCTTCCCAAGCTGCAGGGAGGGGAGAGGCAACGCTCCAGTTTTGGGGGAGACAAGAAGCTGATTTAAGATCCCACAACCTCCAAAAGTGGGAGGCAGGAAAAGACAAGCCACTGTTTATTGGGAAAACATCTCATGCATCATTCTTTGTCAGGTTGCAGAAATGAAGGAATGAAAAAGAGAGAAAAAATAAATCAAAGACAAAACACAGCACAAATCTGGGAGCTCAGTACTTGGAAAACTGCTCATTCCCATAGGGAAAAGCCTTCTCCACCCCATCTCCCCCAGGAGAAAGCAGCTCCTGCCCAAACAGGCTCCTCACCCCCTTCCCCACCCAAAACTCCAGCACAACCCTGGGGGATTCTCCTGAACGTGAGGCGTTCATGTATCTTTAATTATTGTTTCAGCCACATAAATCCATGCAGAATTAAAATTCATGATGGTTCTAGGGTACAAGTGCAAACAATTTGTTCGGTAAACTTTGCTCTAATTGGCATTCTGAAAATTTCCTGTTAATCAAGCCCCCTGGGCTCGGTTTACCAGTGTAGCTGTGCCTGGGAACGTCGGTGCTCGGAGGGTGCACGCGCCAGCGCCGCTTTCAAGGGTCTTTAGATGATATTAACTCACACACTTTGTCCTCACGTTAATTTGCAAGTAATTTTTTGACAACCTTCCGTGGCCCTGCCTTTTATCTCGCTGCTTCGCTACTTGAGGCGAGTGAGTGAGAGGGAGAGCGTTCATTGAACCTGAGACTAAATCACACCCGGAGCCCAGTGCAGAACCTCCCCAGGGCACCTGGAACTCCTCCCTCTGGGAGACGCCTTTCCAGTGGCTCTTGACTCCAAGTGGCCACAGGAGACACAAAGAGATGTTTGGGCCAGTGTGGAAACCTCAGGAGCGTGAGGCAGGGACCCCAGAAATGGGGATATGGAGGTGGGGACATCTTGGGCCTCTTGAGCTGAGGATGTGAAGGTCCTGAAGATCCAGGGCATGGGCAGAGCTGCTTTTCCATCCCGTCCCACATGCAGGGAGAACAGCAGGAGATGCCAGGCTCTGGCACTTCCCACATGCAATCCAACATGGAAAAATCAGCCAATTCTGGATCTCTTCCCCCTGGGAACACCTTCCCCTCTCAGGGTCACCACCAGGGTTTTAGGACCTTTCAGCCATTCCCTCCCCTCAGTTTTGCAGCGTTATCAGGCCAGTCCTTAACTCACATCCCAAGAGATTTGGGAATAGGAGAAACTTTGGATCACCTGAGCGTCTCTTCCCAATGGCACAGCGAGGCAGGATGATAGAAATAACAAAATAATGAGCAGCTGCCAGAGATCAGGGCTGTGCTGGAGGAGCTTTCCTGGATGGGAATGTGCAAGAAGGAAACGCAGGAGAACTGGCAGCTCCCAGAAGACACCAAAGATGGTGCACAACAACAAACTGCTTCCCGGGAAAGCTGATAAGGAGCATAATTAGATGGAATTATAGCAGCAGCAGCGTCTGGGAGCTGGAAAAAAAAATCATGTGGAGAGTGGGAACAGGCACATTCCTGGGGGAAAAAAGGATAATACAGGTTCACACAGTGGGAGCTGCTCACAAGGTTTTGGAGGCAACCAGAAGGGGCCACAAATAAATCAGATGTAAAACAAGAACAGGAAGATGTGGAGGACCCTGCATGTCTGGGGAGAGAGAACAGACTGAGCATTCCAGGCAGGGATTTGTCCCATCTTCATTGCTTCAGTCTTTATCCAAAGGTTAATTGTGGATGAAACATAATGAAACAGCTTTGAGGGGAACTGTGGGGAAGGCCAGAGGAAGGGAAGGAGTTTGGATCCATTTGAATGTGTCAGATGTATTCAAAATGAGAGGATCTGATGAAAAACACCCTGGAACAGTGAACCCTTGGTGGTTATCTTCAAAATTGATGAAGGTGCAGAGGTCCCTGGAGATGAGAGAAGCACCTCTCTTTGAAGAGGATACTTAAAATTAAAAAAATAAAAAGAAAGAAATCTGAATAATCATCTTAGTCTAAATTCCCTGAAAGAGGCTGGAGGAAAGGCTTAAATGAGTAACTTGTAAAAGGATGAATAAAATCAAAGAACATGGGTTTGTCAAGAGCCAGTCATGTCAACCCCATTTAATTTCCTTCTTTGATAAGGGAACAGGAGGACCTGATGATGGGGAGCAGCAAACACACAAGTGAGGAGGACTTTTGCATTTTCCCACTAAAAAAACATCCTCAAAATCCAATCAGACCTCAGTGGCAGAGAAACCACTCCTGAAGAGGAGGGATCAGGGGACAAGGAGATTCTCCAGCCCCCACCTTGGCTCTAGAGAAGGGGCTGTCACTCTCCCCCTCCATCCTGCCTTTCTCCAGCCTGGCAATCCCCAGCTTTGCCCAGGAAAATTGAGACGGAACCTTTGTTGTGCTGATTTTTAGCCTCTCATGTTGGTTTATCCTTCATTTCCCCACAGCATTAGCATCCCCACGAGCATTCCAGCAGAACCACCTTGATGTAGCATTATCCCATATTAAGCTGGGATAATGGCAAGGAGCAGGGAAGACGATTTTGGTGGAGCTTCAGTGACTCCAGTCCGTTTGGAGAAGGTGCAAATGCCTACAGGAATAGCCTGGGAAACCTGAGTGGGAGCATGGAGGTTCTGGAGCTCCACTCCTGGAGGGACAGATGGACTGAGGGATGGGGACTCCTGCCCGCCCCAGCCAGGGACTTTGGGAGCTGCAGGAATGGCTGCTGCAGGATGGCAGGAATGGAAGCTTTTGATATAGTTTCAAACAATGTGTAATTATCAGGTAGCTGAAAATTAGCCCATCTGTGCCTCAGGAGAAGACAATGGGAAGTTGTGTGTTACTAATGGCTGAAAAGCGCTGGCAGCACAAGACAGGAAATTCTCAGGCAACTTTTTTCTGCAGGTAATGTAATTACACGCCATAATCCCCAAATCTCCTGACTTTTTGGTAGGGTTTGATAAAGCTTAGGAGGTCTTCATCTCGCTTTCTGTTTCCTCTCCTTGCTGCAGCAGCACAGCTCTGGGGATTGCGGGCCCACCTGGGCAGCAGCAGATGTGGGTGACATAAAACTGCCTTTAAACACCCAGCTAAAGACAATCTCAGCTTTTGCTAAAGCAGACTGTAAATTCCCACCTGCCTTTGCCACAGCCTCGCTCTCTGAATGCAAAGCACAGAGCTTGTACCATTATTTTGGCTAAAATTTTCCTGCTGTCGGTCAGAGCCTGATGCAGGTCAGTGCACGCACAAGCAGCACCTTGGGTCAGATTTAGGACCCCTTTTGTTTTCTCTGCTTTTGGGCCCTGCTGATGCAGAAAAAAAATTAAAAAAGAAAAAAAAAAAAAAAACCACCCAAGCCCCTCGATTTCTTGAAATGCCTCGAGGATCCGGTGATGAGGTCTTTGAGGGTCGGTGAAGCAAAGCTGGAATGGCACAAACCTCATGCAAACAGTCCAGGCAGGGTAAATAGCCGATGATTTTTTATATTCATACTTTTGTCTGAGGAATAACTAGGAGCAAATTGCTTTTCCCTTGCCTAGTTGGAATTATTCAGAGCACTTTTTTCCTGCTGATTTTTGCTATTCTCCCTTTCGAGAGGTTTGCTCCTGAAGATGGCTCAGCCCTGAATGGAAAGCAAACGTTGCCTTCACCTTCAGTGAACTTTGAAGCGATTGATTTTCACCGGGCATGAAAGAAAAGCTGAGAAGTGACAGCTCATGGACTTTGGGGAGGGTGAACGTGGCCATTTCACGCCTGTTGGTGCAGGAGGACTCGGGGCAGTGTCCCAGCACACTCCGACAGATGCTCCTTGGGCTCATCCAGCCCCGGCCTCCCCACACGGGGGGTCCTGGCCCAGCCCAGAGCAGGGAGGGCTCAGAGGAAAACGATTCTTGCTGCCTTTTGTCTGGTAATCTGAGGTCAGGAAAACAAAGTGCTTCCTCCCAGCTCTCCCCAGTGCCGTGGTGGGAAATGCAGCCAAGCTCCAGCACGGAGAACAAAGCCAGAGCTGGCACAAACACAGCAGCTCCTTAAATGAGTTTGCCATTAGCCGGAAGGGCTGCAAATTGAAGCGAAGATAAGCCCCTTAGCATTTCCCTTCTTTAATCCCAGCCTCATAAAAGCAGAGATGTGTTCCTATTCAGTGGGCTTTATACAGAGGCAGGTATTTCATTTACCCAAAAAACCCCTGGATCGGATAAATTATTAATGTTATTTATAAAGGCAATTCTGCCATTCAGCAACTTCTTTTGGATCCCTCTGCTTAATCTCACTGCTTAGCATAAGATACACTCCAGTTAAAAAGCAAAATCACATTCCCTTACAAGGCCTGCAAAATAAGGGAGCGCTGAGGTGCCTGGAAAAGGGTTGTAGTTGAAATTCTGCTCTAAAGATTAATACATTTATCAGTGGCAAACATAAGCCCTGATTTCCACTTGCTCGTACCCTCCCTGCGCGAGGATGGGGCCTCACTCCGCGCAGCAAGAGCCGGTTAAGCTGCTCAGCGACACATTGGTGCTTCCAGAGCCTCTGTGAGGCTGCCTGGGGGCTGGGTGGAGCCCTTGGGGGAGAATTTCGAGATCACTGAGGTTGGAAAAGCCCTCCCAAGGGCTTTTCCCAAGTCCAAGCTCTGCCTGATCCCCACCTTGTCCCCAGCCCAGAGCACTCAGTGCCACCTCCAGCCCTAGCCTTAACACCTCCAGGGATGGGGACTCCAAACCCCCCGTGGCAGCTCCTCCCAGACCCTGACCACCCTTTCCATGGGGAAATTCCTGCTGCTGTCCACCCTGAGCCTCCCCTGGCCCAGCCTGAGGCCGTTCCCTCTCCTCCTGTCCCTGTTCCCTGGGAGCACAGCCCGACCCCCGGCTGTCCCCTCCTGTCAGGAGCTGTGCAGAGCCACAAGGTGCCCCCTGAGCCTCCTTTTCTCCAGCTGAGCCCCTTCCCAGCTCCCTCAGCCTCTCCTGGGGCTGCAGCACCTTCCCAGCTCTGTTCCCTTCCCTGGACACGCTCCAGCCCCTCCAGGGCTCCCTGCCTATGAGGGCCCAGAACTGGGCACAGCCCTTGAGGGACCTCACCTGTGCCCAGCAATCATTTCCTGGTCCCTCTGCCCCAGCCTGGGGCACTCCTGGGGCTATGTGACCCAAGAGCAGGAGCCAGCAAAGCAGCCCTGTCCCCTCCTGTGGCGTGTCCTGCAGCACGTCCTGCTCTGGGACAGCCAGAGCCAGAAATTTAGCCCTGCAGGCTCAGCCCTGCGCCCACCCCATGGGCCAGGCCGTGCCAAGGGCAGCCAGGCACCAGAAGAAACATCCAGGAGGTGTGGGGAGTGGAGCCGGGATGCTCAGAGTCCCAAAACAGGCCCAGGAGAGCTGCCATGGTGGCACTGGGGATCTCGGCCCCAGCAGGAGCAGCATGGCACAGAGCCATGAGGAGCAATGGGATAAACACAGGAAACCGGGAGTTCTGCTCAACATCCCCATTCCAGCTCCAGCAGGGGCACAGGATGGAGCAATTCCCACATCCCCCTCCCGCCAGCAGGCCAGCAATGGCTGTTTTGGGGTTAAACACTCACACCTGGGAAGAGCAAAGCCAGCAGCTCCCATGGGAGATGTGCTCCAGCCTCTGAGAGGGGAACAACAGCTCCTTGCTCCCCCATCAGATAATTCCACTGGGAATCACCTCTATCCCACCCCATGACCCCAGGAACATCCCAGGAGATGCCAAGCCACCCCCCAAATCTGAGGGCAGCACTCATGGGGATGGCAGGGAGCTTTGGAAAACTCCCTCATGGAATATTTCCTTCTCCAAATCCTTTTCCAGCACTTCCCTCTCCCGAGGCCGCACAAGAAACGGAGCAGCCAGCAGTGGCTGAGGTTTTGTTGCTGCACAATTTGAACCCAGGCAGAACATTTCTGTTTGCTAAACTCGCCCAACCTTTTCACAGGAGGGTTCTGACAGGAGTGTGTGTTTTCCATGGATTTTCCATGCTGTTTTCCCAGCCCTGGGGATGTTCAGGATGTGTTTTTCCTCCTGGGCTGGGTATGGGGACAAGTAGGGGCCCACAGGTGGCACCTTTGATCATTCCCTGGCACTGAGGGCTCCTGCAGCTGCACTTGGAGCTGGAGATGTCTCAGCTCTGGGCACCACAGAGAAGCTCACTTTTATGTCAAAACGCCTCCTAATAAGATTTTAAGTTTGTTCGGGGAGCTGGAATGAAATATTTAACCACGGCATCACAGCAGCATTTTATTCTCATGAAAATGCTGAGATGCCATTTGCAAATCAGAAATGTTTTCGAATTTTGCTTTGAAATCGCAGCGTCTTTATGCAACTGTTTTGTGTGGGGTTTTTTTTTTATTTTTCTTTCCAGGAAGAAACAAATCATGGGGGAAAACAGCTGAGATCTCGGGCATTTCTTCTCAAATCAGGTGTCTGCTCTTGAGTCTGTCCTGGTGAGGCTCTTTGGAGCCATCATTCCCACTTGGAGCAGGGAGAAGCAGCCCCTGTTGTTGCATCCAGCATTCAAATTCCATTATCTTTGTTTCTTGCACTGACAATGAGACATTTAGGTTGGAGAACTCCACTGGGCATTAGTGCTGCTCTGAAGGGTTTGCATGATTTGAGATAAATGTCATAAAAGAAATAGCAAGTTCTGCTAGAAAAGCACAGCTGTCCTACTTTTTTTTATTATTATTGGGGCAGTTTTCCCTTTATATTTTTGGTACAGTTTATTCCCTTGCAGTTCTTTATCTCCCTATATATAAATTATGTCTTGTCAAACACAAGAATCCAGCTTGGTTCAATCCCTCCTCAAGACTTGGATACTTCCTTATCCCACTCCTTTCCCTGCTCCAGGCAGGTACCCAGAGCCATCCAAAATCTCTGGGTCTGGGTGATGTTTGGTCTGTGAGTGGCTGAATTTTGAGGCATGAATTAAACTATTTCCAAAAGGAAAAGCAGTTTTTTAGGCAGTTCTGGCCACACAGTATTTGAGGTTCAAACTGTTCTTAAGAAAGGGTTATTCTATAATAGTGACCAAAATATTCTTGAATTCAGCATCTTAGGATCAAAAAGTCCCAAATCCCCTAAGATGTCACCCAACTTTAAAAAAAAAAGAAAAAAAAAAAGACCTTGTGATTTGTACACAGTTTATTTGTGGGGTTTTTAATACAAAAATCAAAGAACAGCAAGGAGAAAATGTTGGCAAGCAGCATAAAAAACTGCTTAAAAATAACATATGAAAGTGTCAGAAGGAATGTGTATCATTTATCCAAAACACCGAGGATCCAAAATAGCTGAGAGAGGGGGGGAGCAGGAATCAGAAAAATCCTCCCCAACCCAAGGCAGCTCTGAACACAGAGAGGAGCCAGGGCTTGTCCTGGCCACTCAATGCACAGTGAGGATGCCAGAGTGGTACTACAAGATTTTAAGGCACAGAGGGTGTGGCAAGGACAGAGCTGGGAATTTTCTGCTTCTGGGAGAAGCTGTTGTGGTCCTGGAGAGTTCTCCTTGGATTGAGCTGTTCCATGCAGAACCAACTTTTAGGAAGGCAGCAAATCCACAGCCTGCAAACACTGCTCTTCTAAATCCTCCCTGAGATTTGGGCCAAACCAGGCATTGGGAAGTCTCTCAGGAGTTGGAAATGCACTGGAAAATCAGGAAATCAGCTACTTTCAGCAGTGCCATAACCAGGAGCTTGTGCTGGCTCCAGCTGATCCCAATTTACCCCTTTCACCAGTCCCCTGGTGTTTCATGTTCTGCTGTGCTGCTGCTGGAGCTCCCACAGCCCCTTCCAGCACCCAAAGCTGCCCCAGCCCCTCCTGCTGCTTCTCCCAGAGCCACCTGCCCCACAGATCAGGGGATGCAAGGGAATTCTGTCTGGAGCAGAGAAGGATTTGGGGAGACCTTGTAGCAGCATTTCAGTCCCTATAGGGAGCTCCCCAAAAAGATGGAGAGGGGCTGGAGTGCCAGGACACAGGGAATGGCTTTCCACTGCCAGAGGGCAGGGTCAGATGGGATATTGGGAAGAAATTCCTCCCTGTGAAGGGGTGAGGCCCTGGAATGGATTTCCCAGAGCAGCTGTGGCTGCCCCTGGATCCCTGGCAGTGCCCAAGGCCAGGCTGGATGGGGCTTGGAGCAGCCTGGGATAGTGGAAGGTGTCCCTGCCCATGGGACTAATCTTTAATGTCCCTTCCAACCCAAACCACCCCATGATTCCATGAAATCTGACTGGGATTTCTTCCCCTGTAAAAGTAGATCCTGCTCCATGATGTTCCCACCATCCGGAGGGATCAGCACTTCCAAGGCAAGCAATGCCTGGAAAGCTGCTCCCAGCTGCTGCCTTCCCCCTTCACCTGAGTCCTGCAGCTCCCAGCAGGGAGGTAAAGCCCCTGGGAGCACCGTGGCTCCCACTGCAGAGGGAATTGCAGTGCTGAGGCTGCAGCTCCTGCCTGGCTCTTGGGAAGCTGCCAGGGAAGGGAACTACAGGCAGAAAATGAATAGCAGAAGAGATTGCAGGTAATTATGTTTCTTAAGCTGTTAACAGGATTGGCCATTTGATAAATGAGAGGATTTGGTAATGTTTTGTCACTGACAAGGCATTGTGAGACCCAGGTGGGAACGGGAGCGTTGCTCTCTCACAAGCAGGAAATTCTCCCGGGACGCTCACGCACCGTGAAATCCATCTGAAACCTGGATGCCAGCACATGGAGGAAAGAGGACAGATCCAGGACTCAGGCTGAAAAAACCCCACCAGGTCTCTCACATATGGAATTCATTTGGGTTTGGTGCCCCTCCCGTGTCCCCAAAGGCTTCTGCTCTTTGATGGTGATCCCCTATGTGCTTCCATATGGATTTTGGTGCCACCAGGGCCTCTCAAATCCCTCCATCTGCTTTTCTGTGCTCTGAATCCCTCTGGCTCCCTCTGCTTCCCTCAGCTCTTGGTGTGCTTTTGTGTTCCCTTGACGGAAAGGGAAGAGGAGAGGCAAGAGGGAGAGACAAGAGGGACACCAGCCCTGCTGTTTGACCAACTGTGCCCCTCGGGAGGATGTGGATACCCCTGGAGCCCCTCTGTTTCTTTTGCAGTGCCCACAGAGGCCTTGATGTGTTTTCAGGGTGTCCCAGTGCTCTCATGCTGGTTTTCCCAGGAAATCTGTGCTTTGGTGCCCTCGGGAGCCTCAGTCCCATCCCACAGCAGTGAGGCTGGGGCAGGACCCAAACCAGCAGAGTTTCTGCTCCTCCAGAGCTCCCCCACAGCTTCTCATTTCATTGCTTTGGATGTCTGTAAGCACCAGGCTGCTGCAGCAGCTGTGGGACGGGCTGAGGAGCAGGAGGGCAAGACCTGCTCCAGAGATCTCTTACAAGTAAATGACACATTAAATAAACCAAAAATCAGCTTGTCTCAGCTCGTGGCTCGCTCCACTTTTGATTTCCAAGGGGAAAACTATCCCACCATGGCTGGCTCCTGCTCAGGCCTCCTGTGTGTGACTCCCCAGTGAGGAGCTGCCTTTCCCCCCGGGGCAGCTCCTTCAGGGGGAAATGGAGGCAAAATCCAGTGCCTGCTCCTTTGAGCAAGCTCTCTGGAAAACAAGGTCACTCTGTGCAGCTCCAGCTGAAGTCTAAAATGCTGGCCCCAAGCAGCTTGGAGGGTGGGCAGGAGGTGAAGCAGCAGCTTATTCTTAGCAATAAACACCTAGGAAAAGAGAAATACCAGCAATGACACTCTGGGAACTTTTCCTTTACAAACAATAAGACTGAAAGCTCTGTTTTCACCCAGCCAGGGGCAGAAGTGAACACTGGATTTGTGGATTTGTGCCCCTCTGCTTCAGCACCCCCAGCCCAGCCCAGGCTTCCCCTCTTCAGCAAGAGGCAGAGCTCCAGCCCAGCTGGGCAGGGCAAAATCTGTGCCAAAGCTCAGCCCAAAGCCCAGGGCAGTACAGGGGCTCCACTGGCACCTTCAGTGAGCTCTGGTTCCAGCACAGAGAGGTTTGTTCCTGCCAGCACCCCCAGAAAAGGAAGATGGGTTTTCTACCCACTGATGTGGGTGGGTGAGAAGATTTCCCAAAGGCCGGAGCCCCAGGGGCAGCCTGGCCCTTCATTAATGCCCCAACTAACGAGCTGTCCTAGGAGCTGGGCACCAGACTGAAGGTGGCTCTGAGCGACGGGCAGGATGAGACAGGAGAGAATTCCAATTTCATGGAATCATGGAATGCTTTGGGTTGGAAGGGAACTTACAGCCCATTCCATCCCATCCCATCCCATCCCATCCCATCCCATCCCATCCCATCCCATCCCATCCCATCCCATCCCACCCCTGCAGGGACATCTTCCACCACCCCAGGCTGCTCCAAACCTCATCCAGCCTGGACTTGCACATTCCCAGGGATCCAGGGGCAGCCACAGCTGCTCTGGGCACCCTGTGCCAGGGCTGCCCACCCTCCCAGGGAACAATTCCTAATTCCCAATATCCCATCCAGCCCTGCCCTCTGGCACTGGGAGCCATTCCCTGTGTCCTGTCCCTCCATCCCTTGTCCCCAGTCCCTCTCCAGCTCTCCTGGAGCCCCTTTAGGCCCTGGCAGGGGCTCTGAGCTGCCCCTGGAGCCTTCTCCTCCCCAGGGGAGCCCCCCCAGCTCTCCCAGCCTGGCTCCACAGGAGAAGAGTTCTCCAAACACCAGCCCCACTCTCCAGCCAAGGCTGGGGAGCACAGGACCATCCTTGGGCACCACAGCACTTGACAGAACAACTGAGAATTCCTGGTTAATCTACCAGAAAGAATTTTGGAGCAAGGGGAAGGAAGGCACATGAATATGCAGCAAATGCAGTGGGAAGCTGCTGGCTGGTGCAATGGCTCATTAGAGCTGCACAGCCCCAGCCCAGCAGCGCTGCAGCTCCCTCTGAACGTGGCAGGATGTGTCACCCCAGATGGGTTTGCCTGGAGAGACTGTTTCACAGGATGGGCCTCACGTTTCCATGGAATTTCCATATTCCCCAGCAGCCACCTCGAGTGAACCAGCAGAATGCAGGGGACTCGCAATTAAAAATGGATTACAGAAAAGTAATCATGGAGTTCAGATTGGAGAAGAAGGATGCCTGAAATGTTCTCACTGGAATCAGGTTAGAACATCTTAACTTTCCACAGGATTTTTTAATGGTGAGTGTCACTCACAAAATAATTTTATGTACCTGAATAAAATTAATCAAAACCAGTGGAAGAAAAGCAGCGCAAGATTAAATATCCAGAAAATAAACCCAGAGACCTCTTGGCAGGAAGGATGGGAGGAAAGGACTGGGACTTACACTCCATCTGCTAATAATGAAAATGAAGAGACACAGTGGTGGGAGAACAAGGAAAGGTTCACTAAGGAAAAGCCCTGCAGATTGGAAGTGCTGCAAGTCGAGCTGTAAGAAAAGAAAGCCGGAGGCTTTCGAGTGCAAAGAACACAAAAATCCTCCTGCTCAGACAAAAGGACATGGGGCTCCCCCTGCTCATGTCTTGTGGCCTGTAGTGAGCGCTGTGGGAAAGCCTAAAGAGAGGATAAATAAACACACACTTTTCCTGGCTAATTGTCTGATTATCAGTTCCTGGCCTGTGGCCACCAACATTCACAGCCCAAAGCAAACACCAGTGAAGGGAGGGAGAGGACACAGGGCTCTGTTGGGCCATGGAGGAGCAGCTGCACACATGGATCTCTCCCGGCAGGAATTCTGCCCACCCACCCCAGGGACAGCACAGGGAATCAGCCAGACCAGGGGGGACAGGAGCACCCTGGGCTAGGGAAGGTGTCCTTCCCATGGCAGAGGGTGGCACTGGAGGAGCTTTAAGCTTTAACCTTAAAAGCTGGAGTTAAAATCCAACTCAAACCATTCTGGGATTCTGTGACTCCATGAGGAGGCTGCTGGGAAGAAGAGATAAGTGCTCTGATAAAGGAATGAGATTTGATAAAGGATCTCTGACAGGTGGGGATGGAGCACAAGGCACAGGAGAGCCTGGGGAGCATGGAAGGGTTTGGAAAGGGATCACCTGAACTTCAGGGATGATCTCCTGTACCTGCAGCCCTGCTGGGGATGGATCAGGATGCCAAGGGCAGAGCACAGCTAGCCCTGAGCTCTTCCCCACACACTGCTGAAGAGGAAAACAGCATTGCAGTGTCCTCATCCCCTACTGTGGCCTGGGATCTACCAGTAAAGGGGGTTCTGAGATCAACAGGAGGTTGTCACCCTTGATAAAGACTTTCACTTGGCCGAATCTGGAGGCACAGGGTGGTGCTGGGCTCCATCCCACACTCTCAACAGGCATCACACGTGGAAAAGCACCAATTTTCCACCTCTACGCTGCAGATTTTCCCTGGTCCCACCTGTGCCTCCCCAGCTATTTCTGTTTCTCTTCCTACCTTACATCTGTTTATCTTCTAAATGCTCCCTCCTGCCTTGGCTGTGGTCTCTGCTGGCACATCCCAGCTCCTGTGCTCTGCCCTGCAGGGCAATGCTGCTCCTGCCTCCAGCCAGGAACGGGGCTGCTGTTGCACAGGGGCTCTGTGGATCCAGAGCTGAACTTCCACAGACTGGCATGGAGAGAGCCTCAGAACACAGCAGATTTCAGAGGAAAAGGAAAAAAAAACACGCACATTTTTCACTGGGATTATTTCTTTCCTACATTTCAAGCCTTTAAATGGTAAGACTGTGGCTTGGCAAATTTGGCATTGATTTTGAGGGGTTCATTTACTTAATAAATATAAATCCATCTATTAAAAATGTAATCACAGAATCCCAGAAGGGTTTGGGGTGGAAGGGACCTTTAAGCCCATCCAGTGCCACCCCTTCCGTGGACAGGGACATCTTCCACTGTCCCAGGTTACTCCAAGCCCCACTGACCAGCCTGGCCTTGGACACTTCCAGGAATGGGGCAGCCACAGTTGCTCTGTGTGAGAGCCTCCCCACCCTCACAGGGAACAATTTCTTCCATATATCCAACCTAAATTTCCCCTCTTTTAGGCTGAACCCTTGTCCTACCACTGCAGCTCCTGATGGATAACACATAATAACACATTATACAGAGATAGATATGTATCAAAAACACTGAGAAAATGGTGTCTTTTCCCTAATCCTCTTGCCATTTCACCTGACACTTTAAAAAATATCACAGAGTCAAACACTCGGCGTGAAACCTTAAAAAAAATTGACTGGCGTGGTCAAAGTTTGGTGGTGACATCAGCAAAGGAAAACAAAGCCCCAAAATGTCAAACACTGCTACGACATCGAGCTGGTTGTAAATCAATCGCCAGGAAAAACTCCTGACCTACATGAACAGAAGCAGGAAACAAAGAAACCTCAGAATAAAATCCATGGCTGACAGAGCTTAGCACGGGGAAGTTGTGTTTGCAGAAGAAATCCTAGCAACAGTACGGGGTCACTGCTCGGTGCAGACAGGAGAATTGGGAAGGATTATGCAGAAAATGCAGAAGGGTTCAAACAGACTTTTAGTCAGTATTTGGAAAGAAGGATGATTTGCTTTCATTGCTGGAAGATGATGAAATACTTTCCAGTCTATTAGGAGCTGAGAGGGATGGTAGGATCTCTCAGCAATGAGGAGTCAGAAAGCAGCACCGCTGGCAGAGGAGCTCGGGCCCTGCTGATGCTGAATGGGAACAGAAATGCCCAACTTATCAAAATCTGTTCAAGCAGAAGGGAAGCAGCAGGAATCAATGAACCATGGGAGGAAGGAGCAGCTCTGGGTCCCAGCAAGGGAGGGCTTGTTCTAGCCTGTCTGTCATTAGCACGGGCAAGGGGAGCTTGGAGCCACGTGGAATCAGGGAATCACAGGGTGGGGAAGGCAGGGAGGGACCACAGGGCTCACCTGATCCCCTTGCTCCAGCAGGGTCACCCCAGAGCACACAGCCCAGGACTGAGTTCAGAAGGTTCTGGAGTATCTCCAGTGAGGGTCCAGCTCTCCTGACAAACTGGAGCCACCCTCTTTCCCAGGCTGGTGACTCTGAGGTACAAGGATGTCACCTGGCACTCACTCAGACCAAAGTTTTCTTCTCCATGACAAAAACTTGACTTCTTGGCCAGCTCAAAACTTTCTGCTGGAGGTAAGAGTCAAACAAAAAAAGCTCTGGGCTCAAGCTGTGCTCTGTTCCTGCCCATGTGCAGGAGCAGGAGTTTCTAACCAGGATTTTTGTGAAGCTGTTCCTTGGCTGCACACTGGTCCCGGTGACTGTGCAAAGCTGGTTTGTGGCCATGAAATGTCCCAAAATGGACACACAGAGAGCCAGCAGTGCTGTGCTGTGGCGCTCAGAGAGCCAGGAGCTCTCCCTCTCCCAAACCCACACCTCTGCGGGCTCCAGGTGCCAGCTCCAGAGCTGCTCTACACAAGTTTAACTCCTGTTTTCTCCAGCAAGAAGGGAAGTGAATTAAATCACTGTTCACTTTACACCCCTGTGTAAGCTCCAAAGAGCTGAGGGGGCCGGGAAGATTTAAGAGATACCAGAAGCCTTTCCTGCTTCAGGGCAGCACCAAAGACCACCCCAAACCCAAACATTTTGGGTACAAAACTTCCCCTTTGCAACTCCCTGATGTTTTGAACCAACCCAAAAAGCGTTGCCCTAAACAAGGCTGTGCAGAGTGGAAGTTGTAAAACACTGTTGGATCTCCCATTAACGTAATGAGGCTTCACCAAAAACAGAGGAGCAGAAAAAAAAGATTAATCAAAACCCTACGTGAATTTATTTATGGATCACAAAAAATGTTTCCAGAATATCCAAGACATGGTCGAGGGATAAAGTTAGATGAAGTTCGGATTTATCTCGATTACCTAACCTGGCATTAAAATCCTTTCCACTGATCAGCAAACAGAGGGATAAAAAGATTTTAGAGACATTATGTAGGTCTGGAATAATTCCCAGTACGAGTTCCTATAAGAAGAGGAATTGTGGGAGGAATACAAATATTAATCAGAAGAAAAGGTTCTAAATTGGGAAACTGCTCTGGCAATGAGACAAAAGTCTAAGTCATTAGTGTAACAACCTCTAATCCCTATCAGAGCAGCCAGTCTCATGACAGAGATGGACGTGAAATGGCTTTCTCCATAAATATTTCAGGTTTGATTAATTCTAACTTTCTATGTCTGGACGTAACAAATATGTTGTGAAACATATCATGAAAAAGCAGAGACATTTGGCTGAACAATCCAAAATCGTGTAGAAACTTCATTTTCTAGGAAATGGAGAAACACATTTTAAAGCTGTTTTCCTCTTAACTCCATGCAGAAAATTCCCCAGTGTCCAACTCTTTAAAATAACTTCTCCCCAAAAGCAGCAGCCTATCTAATTAAGTCCAGAACCATGCTACCAGTTTGACCCCGATTTCAATTGGCAACTCCCTGGCAGGCACCAAAATACCTTATTAAATTTTTTCGAGGGATAGCAGTTCTGATTTATAGGAAAAGAAAAAAAAAAAAAGTAAATATTTTCTAGGTCAGGAAAGGCAAGAAATGCCAGGCACGGTCCTGCAGTGCCAGGATTCACACGGAGCATCAGGCACTAAGCTCAGAGTCCTGCTTTGGTGACAAGTCCTCATGTAAAGCAGATCATCCCTACCCAGAGACTGAAGCACATCCATATGCATAGCAAAGCTCCGAGATTACTCCCAGCACTCCCTTTTTTCCCTGTAATTACAAATCTTTTCCTTTCAGAGGCTGTAGAAGAAATATTCTTCAGCATAAGAGGCTCCCCGACACCCCCACGGTTGTGACAGTTCTGCTGTGTTGGGGCTACGCCAGATCAGGGTGTATCCCACCCATTTTTGGGGGGAAAGGACTTTTTGGGAGCTCCATCTGTCCCAGGCTCCTGGGCAGCCTCATCATGGTCAAGGGGAACTGGGCACAGAATGAAAACTGCTTAAGTCTCATCCTGCAGTGGGAGAAAGGGACTTATAATGGTGGTCTTTGGATGATAAATGAAACAGAAATAAATAAATATTCCTTAACAAAGCAGGAATTTCCTGTGTGACAGGGAAGCTGCAGTGGTTTCCTCCCAGGCTCATGGCCGTGGGGTGTTCTGGGAGAGGCTGGTACCTCCTCCATCATCACCAGCACAATGTACAGGAACTTCACCTTTGAGCTGATGGATAGGATCCCAGAATCCCAGAATATCCTGAGTCAGAAAGGGCTCACAGGGATCATCAAAGTCCAGCTCCTGGCCCTGCACACGACAACCCCAAGAATCCCGTTATGAATAATTCCTGACTTTAAAAAAAAAAAGACATCCTCAAAGTACTGAAGGATTTTGGAAAAGCAGAGGGACAGCTCCGAGCTCTGCTCCCTGGGACAGGGACAGGACCCAGGGAATGGCTGGAGCTGGGCCAGGGCAAGCTCAGGCTGGATTTTGGGAGAAGTTTCTTCTCCCAGAGGGTACTGGGCACTGCCCAGGCTCCCCAGGAAATGGGCACAGCCCCAAGGCTGCCAGAGCTCCAGGAGCCTTTGGACAGCACTGCCAGAGATGCACAGGGGGGATTCCTGAGCAGACCCAGGGGTTGGACTGAATGATCCTTGGGGTTGGACTGGATCATCCTTGGGGTCTCTTCCAGCTGAGGATATTCCCTCATCCTGTGGGTTTAGCATGTTGCAGTTCGACCTACTTTACAATAAAGTTTTGCCATCCAATTTCCCTTCATTTAAAGGTTTCCACTTCTGATGTTATAATGGGCTCCTTATGTAACACTGGAGTGCAGTTTAAAGGCAGCTGCATTAGATCCCAATTTTGCTTTTAAGTAGTGCTCCCAAACTAATTAAATCATCATTCCCCGAGTTTGCACCCTGCAGATGAGGAATCCTACTTCCCAGAGCACTCCGTGTCCTTCTCAGCTCCCCGAGCCAAACCCATGGCTGCCCAAGCACACAGCAAATACCTGCAACCATTTCTAAGCAGGTGGAAACACCCTGGGGACAGCTGGCACAGAAACTCCACACAGGAACAAGTGTTCCTCTAAAGCATGAAATGAAGGATGGAAATACATCCGAACAACATGGAAAATGAAAGCAGGATGGAAACAGGGAAGTTTGGGATCACTAAACACAGTTTTAGACTAAACCAACTGAGCTACAGTTGCAGCCACATCCATAATTCAGATCTCCCCCATGTGGAGGAGCTGGAGATGTTCTCCAGCCTTACTCTCCACAGCCCTGCACAACTTGTTAGCTGCTCCTCTGAGCCAATCCATCTAAAATCTCCGTGTTTGGATCATTCTGAATTGTACTCAAGTTCTCTTCAGTGTCAGGAGCTTTGGGACAAGGGTCACTGTTCCTGGAAGGGTTCAAAGAATGAGGAGATGTGGCACTTGGTGATGTGGGCATGGGGGAGTTCAACCAAAGGCTGGACTTGATGACCTTGGGGGTCTCTTCTGACCTGAATGATTGTGTGACTCTCTGATAATGAAACACTGCTCTCCAGAGAAACCAGGGAGTTTGGAGAGAGGGAGACAAACTGGGCTGAATGTGGGTTTGAGCAATTTCAGTCTTCAAAAGGTACCTGGCAAAGCCCAGAGTTAGCAGGTGAGTTCCAGGGCCTGCATTCCCCACTCCAGGCTGGGAATCCCTGGGAAGAGCTGCACTGCTCCTGGATGGTCTCAGTCCCAGCAGCCCCAAGGTGCTGAAATCCTAGCTGCAAACACTCCTGATTCCACGTTCTGGACATTTCTTCTGCAAGGAATGCTGGTTTATGGCTGTCATAGGTCTTCCCTCCTTTACTAAAACCTCTCCACAGGATTCCTCTCTCTGCTTTTCCCTCTCCTGCCCCAAAGTCCATGCTCAAGCATCCCACACTTCCTGCTCCCGAGATCCCAGCTCTGCTTCTCTCATCCTGGTGCCCCACTGCTGGTGGGATGCTGCCCAGCTCCTCCCTCACAGTGTCTGTTCTACCCCAAAAATTGCCTTTATTGTCCTCCTTACCTGCTCCAGGCCCTTCCCAGGTCCCTCTGTTTGGCTTCTGACAGCTGAAGGAGCCTCCCTAATTCTATTTGGCAGGACAGTGAGTCCCCATCAGCCTCCCAGGAATTCCTAATTCATTTCTACTTTTGACCTACACAGCAGCCTGAGGCAGTACAATTTATTAATCAGTTATATGAGAACATTTGACTTTCTGATTTAGACCTGATGCCTTGTAATTTCATGGGGTATCCTGAACTTTTCCTATTCTTATTTTAACTTCTCCCATTCCCTCTTACTTTTTCCTAGCTAGGAGACCTCAAGGTTTCTGTCCCATGCCTGACTATTTCCCGTCCTGTTCCCAAAACCATTCTGTCTTCACCTACTTTCTGTGGGTGGAATTCAGATTAAAAAGCTTTGATTTCCTCTTGGAGTTGCTCTACCTCATAGATTGACACCTCCAGGTAGAAACCTAAATTTAGGAGTCTCAATCTCTGAGCTAAAGAACTCCCACCCATCCTTTTTAGCTCTGTTTTATTCTTTATGGAGACAGGATGAAGAGAACTGCAGATATTAATCAATAGGTGGGTTTGCCAAACATTTATACTGTGACATGATCACATAATCGTGTTTTCCTTTTTTTCCCCTTTGCTGAAATTTTCTTTCTCATTCAGCTGGAATATTTTAGTGCTGGGGCCACTGCTCCAATGTTTTCATGGAGTTTTCCTACAGCAGCTCTATTTCTGAGTGATAATAATGCTCTTAAATTAAGTATAAAATAGAAATGAATAGCCAAACTATTCTGCATTTCTTAGCTCTGACTTCCACCTGCTGCTCCTGACAGCCACAGGAACCATCTGCTGCTCTTCCCAGGGTCACACTGGACTATCCCAGCTGATTCTGTGTCACCCCCAAACCTTGCCAGCACCACCTTCACCCTCCTCCCAAATCACTGATGAGTTCCTAACCATGGCCAAGCTGCAGAGCTCCTTTCTCTGGGAAAACCGAGCTTTCCTCCCACTTTTTGTCCCATTTTATCTCAATCTTATTTCCTTACAGAGGACATCTGATTACCTCAGCTTAACCACTTGAAGAGTCTTTAGAGAAAGACTTATTGGCATTTGTTTGGGAGTCCATGTGCACTTTATCAGCTGCACCAGCCTAACCTACGAGCTGGGTGACATCTCCAAAGAGCTCCAAGAGATTGATGAGACACGGCCTCCTTCTGCAAGAACTGTAATGACTTCTTCCAAATAAATCACATTTATGAAATTGCCTCCCGGTTCTCTTCTTTATTATTGTAGTTTTTACCCACTTATTCAGGCTGAAGGGAGATTTACTGATCCCTGCTTTTCCCCATTTGTCCTGGAGACCTTTTCCTCAAGGCTGAAGACACATTTGCCACTGTCCATCCCTCTTGCAGTGTGGTCAACTCGAGTGACACTTTTCATGCTACATTTAGCTTTCTCTTAATCTACTGTTTGAGGTCTTTCAGAGCTCCTGATCGAGTATCATCTTATCTTGTTGCTTTCTGACTGCTCCTTTTATTGATTTGTTCCAGAATGTCCTCTGCTGGAACTTCATTTAGGGACAATTCCTCATGCCCTCCACTGCTTCACCACTAATGCACCCCTTCCCAGCCTTCCTCTGTAATTTGTTCCCTATTATTACCGTTTCCTACCCTTCTGCCAAGTTTCTGAGGCATTTATTATGTCAATAATTTCCTTTAAAATCAGTCTAGTTCACCTCTTTGGGGCTCCAGAATTACAGCATTCGTATAGCTATATTTTTACATTTTTTATTGATCTCATTGCCCATTTTTCATGGGACCTGCTTAGCTGGGACTTTAATTGCTGGGCCCATTCTTTGCTATTTCCTTCCTTGATGTTATTGATTTCAGCTCCTTCCATTTTTCTAAATCACATGAATTTTCTTCTTTCTCTTGAAGAGGAGCTGTGATCTGGAGCCATGTGCAGTTGTTTATTTGGTGAGTTTCCACAACTGCCAGCTATAAAAATCCCTCCTTGCTCCGGAATGTTAAAACCTAGTTTGCAATGTTGATTTATATAGCTTATCTCCCCTGTAAAAACTACCTCACCAACGACTCAGAATCTGCCTGTCTGCTGCTGTGACAATTTATAACTCAGTGATTTCACTTCCAAGTCTCTTTCCTACTCACTGCTGACGTTGGTACCCACATCACTCACACCACCAGCTCCCTCTAGCATCAAGTGTGGACACAGAAGTCCAGCAGAGCTCAAAGCACTGCAGAAAATGAAGCTTTTTTCCCCCATGTTTCAGTAATACATTTCATTAACACCTCCTGGTTTGAGACTTTGGTGATTGCTCACTCTTGTTAAATTTTTTATTTTCTCTAATTCCCATGTCTGTTCCTGGCACGCTTCAGGCAGGCAGTTGGATCTTTTTTTATATATTTTGGTATCTGTTTCCTCTTTCATAAATGTGGTACAAAGTACTTGTTTCTATTTATCTGTTGATTTTTTGATCACTTTCTTCTCCAGGTTATAAAATCTGATCCTGACCTTCAAAGTGCATCCTGCTTTTACCACAGCCTTTGAGCGAGCTCTTTGTAAAATCACATCGATGATTAATTAAACAACTGAACAGAACACCAGGACACAGCAGCGGGATCCCAGCCCAAACTCCAGCCCAACAGGGGCACCCACATTACAATAAAAACCTCTGCATGAGGAACTGCCAGCTCTGAGCTGCCAGGACGAGGAATTTGGCTGGATCCAGGGCTGCCAGAAGGGCTGCTGTGGGCAAGGGCAGGCCAGCCTTGCTGGGAGCCCACCCAGTGCCTCTGCTCATGGACCTGCCCTCCCAAAAGCAATAAATCTGTGCCCCAGGCCCGTTCCTGCCTGCACGAGGCACTGACATCCATCAGAGCAGGGGCTGCAGCAGATGGGCTCTGCCTCACACAGAAACAAGGTAAGTGGCTGGCCCAGCCAGAAATGCTGGGCACACTGATCCAGACCATATTTCTTTAGTCTGCTTCTCAGAGAATCATGTGGAACAGTTTCAAAAGCTTTCCTAAAGCAAAATATGTCCCATCTGCTACCTCCTCTTCATCTCCTAGACATTATTTTCTCAAGGAAAGAAATTACAGTGAGCTCGCATGATTAATTCTTGCTAAATCTATGTCTTTGCCTTTCTATCTCCCATTTCCTTTAAATTGATCATGTAATTTTTTTTTTGTCAGACCTTTTTCTGGGAAGAGTGGTCCCTCATTCCATGGTTAGTCTTTTTCAAAGGAGTGAACTGTGTTTGCCTTTGGACAGAGCTCAGTGATCTCACCTGCCTTGCAGGAGCTTCCAGGGCAGCCACTAATGCTTCAATAATTGCTTCAGCTCCTGCCTGCCCTGCCCACGTGGCTCTGGCAGCACAGCCCCAGAGCAGTGTGAGGCCAGAGCTGCTAATCTGGAAAGACAAAGAGAGAACAAATCTAAAACACAAACCCGGAGTAAAAGGACAGGAGGGACAAGAGGGACGAGGCCTTGCTCGCCCTCTGCTCTCCTCTCACAATAAATAGTTTAGCCCAGTGCACAATCATGCAATGGTTGGGTTGGGAGGACCTTAAAGTTCATCTTGTTCCACTCCCTGCCACGGTTCCAACCCTTCCAGGCTGCTCCAAGCCCTGCCCAACCTTGGGCGCTCCCAGGGATGGGGCAGCCACGGCACACGGTGTTAAATTAGCAGGAAGCTGCCTTCCAGCTGAGGACAAGCAGGCAGCCAGCTCCAGGAAGGCTCTGGCTGAAAAAAAATCCTTTTGAAATTGAGAATTTTTGGTCGACTGTGCTGCCGGGGATTGAAACACCAGGAGCAGGGAGCAGCTGCACAAGCGCTGACAGATCTGCTGACTTCCAGAGAGCACAAAGGGGCCTCTCCTGAGACACCTGGGTGGGAAATGCTGGGGAGGAGCGCCAGGTCCTGCTGCATGGCACGGATCCTAAAGGGAAATGCAAGTGAAGGATCCGGGGAGGCAGAGTCAGGCTGCTGGCTGAAGATTTAGCCCCAGGGTGCTGTTGGCAGTTTCTCTGAAACGCTCCCAGTTCCACACGCAGCTCCAATTAGGCACAGGGGGAGGAGATGCTCTCCGGAGGTGATGGGCTCCATCAGAACTCCACAGAAATCAGACTTTGGGAAATCAGGCTCGAGAAAACGTATAGGATGTGTTTAATTAAGTGGGAGCTGGGGGAAATCTGTCATGAGCTAAGGGTAAACAGATTGCTGAGGGTTGGTACGACACAAGTACTCAGTGTTATCGAGCCAGTGCAGAGAAAGAGCTCAGTACCGACAATGGGGGAAATTTTGTGTCTCAAAATGGACTAAGAAACTAAGCAAAGCTGCCCCCTTAATTAAGAACTATAAATACATGTATATAAAAACGGGGAGATGTTAAATTAAAGGGGAAAAAACCAAACTAGATGATATAAAAAGCAGGTAATAAAATCAGCAGCAAACAGCAAATCCCAGTGACAAACCCAGCAGAGTGCTAAAATATATGGCCATAAACTACAGAAAAGTGAGTATAAGTCATAAAAGTGAAAGATTCTTTTTTTATATCAAAGAGAATGTTTAAAGGAATCTACTCAGACTGAAATTCTTACTGGAAAAGACCATACACTGAAAGTGTCTGGCAGTGAGAATGTAAATATATGAGCAGAGCTACCCCATCAGTCACCAGAGAAAGGAGACTGAGTGCTTAATGCTGAGAGGTGAAATACCAAACATGGGCCCCTCTATTATTCATAAAATAAATGGATATAATGGCACAAAGGGGAAAAAAGGTTAGAGAAGCAATTTCCAGGAGCAGAGGCTGCTGTGCAGAGCTCGAGCAGGCACCGAGGGGCTGCTCCTGCTTCATCTCCTGCGAGCTGCAACAGGAGCGAGTTCAAGAAGAGGCAGGGGATGAAGCAGCAGAGAACTTGGGCTGCTCTTGAAGCACAAAACTCCTCTTGGAGTGCAGACCTCAGAGGTCTCAGCAGGCACAGAGCTCCCCACAATTCAAGGTGAAGGGAGATGAAATGGGAGGAGGGGTCAGAAATAAGGAACTCACTCCCCCCGGCAGCACTGAAACAGAATCCCACAGAATCAGAGAATTCACTGGGCTGGAAAAAACCTTTGAGACCGTAGAGTCCAGCAATGAAAGCCCCAGTACATCCAATTCTGGTGTTCCCATCGAACACTGTGGGAAGATTGGATTGGGGGCAGAAAAGAGCCATAAAAAGGATATGAGGAGAGGAGAATGTGTAGCTGGGAAGCTTTAACAGCTCAATTGTGGGGCAATTCCATAAGAACTTTCACAAGGGGGAAATATCAACCAAGGCTTTTTAATCTTGCCGCAACATAAGAAAGACTGAGGACTGAAAAATGGAAGTGATTCAAAGCAGAAATGAAACCCACATTTTTTAACAGCAGTGATGATTAAATTTGGGAACAAACTACCACCTGAAGTGATGGATTTTTCAACTCTTGACATCTGGAACATATGTTCCTGTGAAAAGTTCAAGTTTTGATAAATAAGGATTTTTTTTTTTTCTTCCCTGAAAAATAATTTTGTCAGAAAATTCTTCGCCACTGTTCGGTTTTCTTGTCTACTTAAAGATAAAAGATGAGACAGAGAAACAGCTTTGTACATTGAAAGTTGGTCAAAATGATAATAAAAGCAGAATAATGGAATTCCTAGATAAGGAGTATGATATGGCAGGAGTTAATTATCACAGTGACTGTAATGAATATTTTGCATCACTAATATTCCAGAACTATTTGAACATTTCTTTATAATCATGATCAAAAGGGAACTGCTTGACATAATCTACTTGAGCACTCGAGAGCCTTCAGATAGTGTTTTTCAGGCAGGGCTAATCCCGAGGAATCCTGGAATTGTGGATGCTCCCAAGCGTGAAGCACAGACAGGGCACCAGGCAGAGCCCTGATGTCACAAACTGGAATTTCCTCCCAGCCCGGGCGCCTCCGCGAAGGTGTTAAGTGGCGTCGTTCGAAGGATCATTTTTAATTGCAATCAAGGCTCCAAGAACTCTTGCACAAGTGCTTTTAATACACTACAGGAATGAAAAATGACACATGAGGCGCTGACAAGTTGTGGAGCATCATTAACCACACCACAGCCATTAACAAATGCGCCCAGGCAGGCTGGTACAGGAATTCAGGAGCTGGGCTCCACATCCTTGGAGTTTTTTAGTCAAATACTTCAGAAGAGTGAAGCTCATCCTGAATCAATAGGATGTGAAACATCACTGAAAAAAAAAAAGAACCCGCATCCTCTAGGGATTTTTTATTGGCCTGAGAATTGTGGCACTCCTCAGTAAATGTCAGGCTTATCAGCGTTGTGAGTAAGCATCAGTTAGCTCTCAAACGAGCTGACTCTGTTCATTTTTCTCAGAACTGTGTGTAATATTCTCCTGGCAAGGAACAGCTCTTTTAGTAGACTGCAGCACAAATTTGTAAAAGGAGCTTGTCTCAGCTCTGATCCAAAAACCAAAAGAGATCCAGATTAGATGCCTGTGGAAAGAGCTGCTTTTTGACTACAAAGCCCAGATCATTTGGAGTTAAAGCGATGCAAGAAGTACAAATTTCTCCTTTTCAGATCACAACAGATGCACCAATTGTAAGAAAACTTTCTTCCCTAGACTTGTTTACCTACTTCAAATTACATCGGTAGCTTCAAGTGTATTTTTGACCCGTGAGTGGTTAATGACATCAATCTCTCCAATACATATTCATCCTTTTCTAAAGACCCTCTCGTCATTTCTCCCGTGTAGCTTTCCTCTTTCTAGTGCTCGCTGAGCCCCAGCAGCCTCGTGGTGAGATCTTCATTAGCATTCAAATAAAAATTCATTGTTTGCCTGTGTAGTGGGGAGAGGAGCCATCACAAGTGTTTACATTCCGAGCCGCGTTCCATTTGCTCCTGACAGAACACAACAAAGCACAGCAAAGGCTGCGCTGGGTCAGGGGAAGGTTCCCCTGCTCCAGCAGCAGCTTTCCAATCCAGAAGCTCGGGGAAGGGGTGTAAGAGCACACCAGGAACGCAGCAGCGCTTTCCTGGAATGTTATTGTGCTTCCCAACAATGGGTGTCTTGGGACTTTGCGAGTCACAATCCTTGGTTTTACTGTTGAACAGGTTCTGCTTTAACTTCCCTTCATTAATTTCTGCCGCTACCCCCGGAGCACAAGTAAACTCCGAGCATCCATAATATCCCGAGGCAAGGGATTTTACAGCTCCATCACAAGGTTTGTCAAGAACCATCAACCACATTATGCTGATTTTCAGTTGTTGCTTTGCAAAGACACTAAAGGGGCTCCTCAGTTTGGAGAGAGAGAGAGAGGAGGATGTGAGTGAGACTTGTAAAATTATGGTGAGGCCACCACTCCTGTCCCGTGTCCAGGTCTGGGCACCAACCTCTGAGAGAGCCCTGGAGGGGCTGGATCAGCTCCAGGGAAGGGAACGGAGCTGGGAAGGGGCTGGAGCCCCAGGAGAGGCTGAGGGAGCTGGGAAGGGGCTCAGCTGGAGCAAAGGAGGCTCAGGGGGCACCTTGTGGCTCTGCACAGCTCCTGCCAGGAGGGGACAGCCGGGGGGTCGGGCTCTGCTCCCAGGGAACAGGGACAGGAGGAGAGGGAACGGCCTCAGGCTGGGCCAGGACAGGCTCAGGGTGGACAGCAGCAGGAATTTCCCCATGGAAAGGGTGCTCAGGGATTGGGATGAGCTGCCTGGGGGTTTGGAGTCCCCATCCCTGGAGGTGTCCAAGGCTGGAGGTGGCACTCAGAGCTCTGGGCTGGGGACAAGGTAGGCATGGGGCACAGCTTGGACTCAGTCTTGGAGGTAGGTCTCTTCCAACCTCAACAGTTCTGGGATTCTCTTGTCATATCTAGGACAGGTGGACAGTGCAGGCAGAGGAACCATGCTCTTCACACATGAGATCATTTCTTCTGTACTTCTGAGTAGGTCCTTTAGTGCTCTTTCAGGACCCTTTCATAAACTTGTGAATTGTGGTTACTCACTAGAAAAAATTTCCCGAATACATTGGGGCTTATCCATTTATTCTGTTTTTTCCTTATCATTTCTCCTCTCTTGCTCAGCACAGCCTCCACCGAGCCCATCTGCAGTTCTGCATTCACTCCTGGGGACCTTCTCCAGGATTGTTGTGACATCTCCCAACTTCCATCCCTCCTGCAGGGAAACTGATTTAAGTGACAGGTTACACACTATTGTAGCTCTATAATTGCATATTTGTTTTCCTCCAGAGCTCTTGAGTGATTACCAGATGGTCTTGGTAATTTCTGACTCTTCATCTTATCAATTAGTCCTAAAATGAATTTTATTGTCATTTAATTTGAGACGGTTCCTTACACTTGTCCCCATAAGTTTGGTTCTCATGGGAGAACAACCTCCCTCAACTACAGACAGCACCAACACAAAGCTCACTTTACTTTCCTCTCCTACAGGAAATCCTATTAGAGACTGCTCATCTGTTTACCAAACCTCTGGAAAAAATAGGATTCTGGCAATTTTGATTATATTTTTACAATATTTTTATGATTCCTTTAGTGAGTTTGCACCTTAAAATTTTCCCTTGCCTGCCCTACAGGTTTAGCTTCACAGTTAATGGGTTTTTTATTTTTTTTCTCCCATAGTTCCTTTATTTGCTCAGAAACCCCTGGTTTTGAATACTCTCTTTCCACTCTGCTGTTAGAATATTGCCTTTTTGGTCCCTGGTAGAATTATTTCACTTAGTGATATATTGCTCTGAGCTTCAGATGGGGTGGGTTTATCTCCTTTCTCATCTCCTGCATCCTTAGAGCAGCTGCTTTTAATTTCCTTTTAGGAAGCTCCTGCACTTTTGAATAGGTCTCATTTTTAAGTTAGGTGGTACTGTGAGGGAGTTGGGGGGGAAATCAAATATTCCTCAGATAACGTCACAAATCCCTCTGGAAAAAAGAGAGGGGTATTCACCAGGGCTTCCAAAGGAGGGAGCTGGGGAGGAAAGGATGTGCAGCAGCTCCAGCTGGAAGGGGAAGGATGCGGAGGACTCTGCCCTGGCACTGCAGGGAGCAGGGACCTGGCTGCTGAGAGAGGTGGGCAAGGGAACTCCCAGCAGCAACATCCAAAAGGGCCTGGTGGAAGACTGAGAGGGAATTCCGAGAAGCAATTCCCAAAGGAAAATTCCTGTTCAAAAGCAGGGATGCACCTGTGTCAGCAGGACGATGTGAGCTCAACATTCAGCTGGAAGGATCTCCTGTAGTTCCAGGCTCCCTACACTCGCAGAGAGGGTGTCGCTGAGGGGGGCAGAGCTGTCACGTGTGGCCTTCCCTCAGCATCCCAGGTGTGGCTTTAACAGCGGGATCTGGGGGGGCTGTGGGAAGCTTGGGGTGAGAGCCTGTGTGCACCCCCCCACCCCAGCACTCAGGAATTACGGTTTACAGGAACTCAGAGGTGCTGCAAAAGCACCCCTGGATCTTTTCTGGGTGATGGGCATTCAGCTCCCCTGGAAAACAATCTCCCAGCAGCAAAAGAGGGGATGCAGTGTGGGCCATGCCCTGCTCTCCCGGTGCCTTGTCCCTGCCTGGATGTGACAGCAGCTGGCCACACCCAGAGTACTCGGGATCCTGCCACTTCTGGAGTGTTTGATACCGTGTGGGGAGGAAGGATGTGTATATTTAAATGGAAATACAATAAAAGATGTGTCCAGGCAGTTTTGCCCAGAGCTGCAGCTGCCCAGCCCTGGGGTTGCCTCCTCCTGCAGACCAGGTTCCAAGCTGCAGTGGTTGTGGAATAGCAAGCAGGCAGCTGGCAGGTCCCACAAACAAACCTGCCAGATGTTCAGCCCGACAAGGGAGCCACTCTCCTGTCCTGCTGCAGGGACTGTGCTGTGCCTCCTGGTGGGTTGGCTCCTTGCAAAGAAACAGGAAAACAGGGCTGGCTTGACAGCTCCTCAAAATTGGTGCTACCACAGGTTTGTGGAGTGAGCAAACATCAACAAGAATAAATCAGAGCTGGGAGAAAGGCTACTCTCCACTCTCCCTCCAGCGTGGCTTGTTTACACTCTGCACTGCAATCTGAAAAATGCCATCTCTAATGAATACTAAATAGTGGGAGGCTTCTCCTCAGCAGCCTGGTGCTGAGGCTGATTGCTGTGCAGGAGAATGTGCTGCTGAGAGTGGGGGCTTGGCTGTGGCTCTGTTTCATGCAGTCATAGAAACTGTCAAGCTCAGGTGCCTCTGTGATCTGCAGGCAGCCTCTCTCCCTGCACCCTTTCCTGGCTACCCATTTATTTTTAAAACGTTCCATTGTTACTGTCTCTCAGGTCTTGCAGCCAATTTTCATGTCATTATTATTTCTGTCGCTTTAAAATTTATCTACTTATGCAATTTTAATCTTTTTTTTTTTTTTTCCCTAAACCAATTCACAGTAATATGTTAACAGCTGCCTCGTAGTGGAAGTCACTGGGAGTTAATGCTCCCGAGCCCTCTCTGGTAAGAACTGACTCACCTCAGTGTTATAAATCTGTTCTACACTGCCTGGTACCCCTCTCCTCAGAACATTCACACTGCCTCGTCACCAGGAACATTCCCAACCCTGCCTGTGCAGGGGACATTAAGAAAAAAGAATACCAGCAAGAAAGAACACTTTTCCACACACAAATGGCATCTAAAATACTTCTGCAGCTCCTTAAGCTGCGAGGATGAGGAAGCAGAAGGGGAGCTCTATTGCAGAAGATGGGGGATACAAAAGGAAGCATCATAACAGAGCCCCTGCTCACATTTCAGTATCCCTGCATGGAATATATCTGCCTCTGTTTGGGGAGTCTGATGACATTTCTTGTTTTTCTCCTCCACCAGCAGTTCCATCTTCCCTGTGAGGGTGGGAGGAACTGAGGTTGCCCAGAGCAGCTGTGGCTGCCCCTGGATCCCTGGCAGTGTCCAAGGCCAGGCTGGACAGGGCTTGGAGCAGCCTGGGACAGTGGAAGGTGTCCCTGCCATGGCAGGGGTGGCACTGGGTGGGGTCCCTTCCACCCCAAAGCAGTCTGGGATTCTGGGGCTATTCCAAACAATTCAAGGGCATTCCCACAGTGATAATTCCACATAACAAAAATGCAGAGCAGGAGAGGCACTGACCCAAAGGCTTGTTAATGCACACATAGCTAAGAGTTTGTTGGGTGATATTTTCTTGTAAAATACCAAATTCAGGCAAAATCAGTGTTTCTGGTTAACAGCAAATCGTTCATCCCAACTGCAATGGTTAGCCTTTCTTCCTGCACTCATCTGCTGGAGTGTTCACATAAATATGCATGCACTTCCCACCCACACAGTATCAAACACTCCACAAGTGCTCCAGAGCCCAGGATAATCCGTTGTTTTGGAGGGATCAAACCTGCAGCCACGTGTGTGCAGTGAGCAGGAGATTCTAAAGCCCAGCACAGGGGCACTTCTCACTGAGCTGTGCAAAGGTCACCCTGTGCTGTGATTAAGCTCCTGTCAACACTGAGCCTGTAGGAGAGTTCAGAAAACACTCTGCAAACAAGAGCCAGGCTCTCTGGGTTAAAAGGTTATGAAATTTAGTCTAATCTCTAGTTCTGTTTTCTTAGATGTTCACTACCAATCTATTATAGCAAAAAAAAGTCAGTGTACCCCAAAATTGGGTTTCACAACTTCTTCCTTCTCAACTTCTTCTTTTACACGACCCTGGCCATATTTATTCTATAATCTCAGACTGGTTTGGGTTAAAGGAACCTTAAAAATCACCTCATTCCACCTCCTGCCCTGGGCAGGAAAACCTTCCACTGTCCCAGGCTGCTCCAAGCCCCGTCCAGCCTGGCCTTGGACACTGCCAGGGATCCAGGGGCAGCCACATCTTCTCTGGGAAATCCATTCCAGGGTCTCACCTCACAGGGAAGAATTTCTTCCCAATTTCTAATCTACCAGACAATTTCTTCAAGGCTGCTCAGACTTGCAGTTCAAACTGTTCAGAATTCTCTCAAGACTCCCTTGAAATCTCTTTTTAAAGTCATGCTGATTTGCATCATCATTTCTCAGACTGAAATGAAATAATTTCTTTTTGTCAAAACATTCCTTCCACCACTCTCTTGAAAACCACTTGTGACTCTGTGAATTATCACAGGAATTTCACATTTGGCACAGCATTTCTCCCAGTGAGAGGTTTGAATCTGTTGCCTTCCCAACTGTCCACAAAGTTCTCACACTTTCAAACACTGGGAGTTGTCCACGAATCAAACAGGACAAGTAAGATATCAAAAGATTTAACACCTGGGAAAAGGAAAACAGAAGCATAATCAGAATGTTTTTTAAGTGTACAGAAACTAACAGGGAGATGAGTCCTTGTCTAAATGAATCCCTCAGGAACAAAACAAGCTGATGCAATTCTGCTCTCCAGTGGATGAGACTTTGTGGATAAGGAAGAAGCGGCAGATCCCACACACCTGAGGCTCCTGCCATGGTCCCACATGACATCCATAAGTGATGAATGCCTTGGCTGAAGTCCTGACACAAATCTGGTTGGAATCTGCAGTCTGAGAGCCGTTTCCAATGGCTCACTGTGAAATGCAAAGGACAAATTGAATGGTTACTCAGCTGCTCAGAAGATCCATTCAATATTTTATTGATAGCCTGGATGAGGGAATGGACTGTGTGTTTATTAAATCTGCCAAGATTAAATCTGTGAAGAGCGGCTGCAAATACATGGGGGAGAGCAGTATTAAAAACTTTTGACAACTTGGACAAGTCTATAAATACAGAAGGCATCTCTCTGGTAAAAAGCAGAGTGGTTTCACTTGGGCAGGAGTGAAGTGCACAAATACAGGACAGATACCAGCTGGCAGAAAGCAGTCTGGAAAAACAAATAATCTGAAGGTTCTGCTGGATCACAGGCTGTCCAGGGTTATTATCCTGAGTAGAGAGAGAGGTTATTATCCTGAGCAGGTCTATTAGCAGAATTACCTGCCAGACATCTCACAGGTCCTCTGCTGTCCTCTGAATCACCTGAGCGCAGAGGCATGGCCAGGTTTGGGTGCTGCTCCTCAGGAAAGGCTGATAGGCACAGCAACAGGACAAGGAAAACAAAACCTGAATCCAGAGACTGAGAACAGGAAGTGCTCAACAGAGAGCAGAGCATGGAGAGGGGCAGGGACAGCCCTGACAGAACAGGGTTGGTGCAGGAACAGCCCTGTACCAGGTCACAGTCTGCTAAAAATGCAACTGAAACAACTGCTCAGCACAAGTAGCTCTGATCTGCTGTGGAAGGAAGAGATGGACTGAGCGATCAGCTGAGAGCTCATCTAGCTTCACTTTTCAAGGGTTCTGCGCCCAGCAGAGGCTGATCAGAGTTTGGATGTCCCCAGTTTGCCCAGATGTATCCCAGCAGCTTCACACAGCACTTGTATCATTTCTGCATTAACATCATCATTAAGGTTAGTGGTTTATGCTCATCTTACCATCTTAGGACTCCCTGTCTCACAAACACCTTATCAAAATGCTATTTGCCAGACCAGCATGACTCACAGCTCATCCATCAAAAGCCATTTTAATAATTAGTCCTCAAATACTAATTCAATAAAATCTTTGGACCTTGATTTTCCTTCCCAAGCAGCGCAATGAGCAAAAGGGCTCGTCATCCTTGGCACTGCTTCTCCCAGACTCACAGGATGCAGATCAGAGCTGCTGGTGCCAGCCTCCCATCCCACTGACAGCCTTTTAGAAACAGCTACAATTTTAGCAGACACTGTAGACACTCGGGCGTCTCAGCTACAGATTGTCACAGAGACACCAGGTCACTGCTGCTGCCTTCAGCACCCAGACCAATCCCTAGCACAAAGGCAGGACCAGCTCTCCCTGTGTCCATTCTGACATCAGAAAAAAATCTTCAAGCCCTTTAATCTTCCCCAGATTACCCATTTCAGTGATTCTACATCCTACATCAACCACGTATCCCTGTTGTTAGTGCAGTTCAGCCTGTTTTCTCCAGCCATTTTCCCATGGAAAGCATTTTTAGCTCCAGTGGCCAGGCTGACTAACGGGACACCTTCTGAGCCAGATGAATTCTTAGGGTGTCAGGGAAAGCAGTCCTGCTTTATCAAACAATTACAATCAATTACCAATATTGATCAGAAGCAGCTACAGCTGAGCTTCCTGCAGGATCCATTGAATTAAATGGCCGTGCTGGAAGAAGAGCAAAGATCCCTGTGAAATTGTGCAGGTTCTGAGATTTATGAAAGCACAGCTCGATTTCATTGGCATTCCATCAGTTAAATCAACATTATATAAACCCTTATATATAGGGGTTCTTATATAAAAGAAATCATGCAAGTCACAGACCTCGTTAGCTCTGTGTACCCTTCTACCACTGCTAAATTGAGTTGATATGTCAGAGAGTAGAAACCCAAAAGATTCCTGATTTATCATCTTAATTCTTTACATCTCCTCTCAAGAATTCACAGTGCTGTCATTCTCTCCTCCATTCCCATTACCTTCTTTGTAACATATTGGCCTTCTTACTTTTACTGAATAATTCCTGGTCTATTATATCTATAATTATACTAATAATTAAGCATGCCTTTTCATCAGCTAGCAGCTAATTACTTCTGTTCCTACCCAGCTTGCTCAGAAAACAGTCAATTCATCTGTATCCCCATCACTCTCACCGTTGCTAAGCACTCAGTGCCACTCAGCAGTGCCACTGTCACACTGTGGGGTGGCTCAAGGTGCTCTGCAGTCCCTGGGTGCTGCTGCCTTTCCCCCTCACAGGGGTTCCTCACCTGAGAGAAGGCTTTCCTCACCTGCCTGGCACTGCTGCTGAGCCCAAACAGCTCTGGAGATGTCCACGAGCAACACCTGCTTTCTGCAAGGAGCACTCACTGCAGAGACAAAAAGAACTGGATTCCAAATCATCCTGTACCATCTTGTGGGTCAGAGCATATCCAAGGCTGTGTTAGATGGGAACTGAAGTCATGAAGTCTAAACTCTTGATTATTTGGACTTCTGTGAAGCTTTTGGCACAGTCAGAGGAATGGAGCACTTCTCCCATGCGGAAAGGCTGAGGAGGAGAAGCTGGAGAGGAGAAGCTTTGGGGTGACCTCACTGTGGCCTTGCAGGGCGTGAAGGAGCCACATGGAGAGAGAGAATTGACAAGGGATGGAGGGACAGGACACAGGGAATGGCTTCCCACTGCCAGAGGGCAGGGATGGATGGGATATTGGGATGGAATTGTTCCCTGGGAGGGTGGGCAGGCCCTGGCACAGGGTGCCCAGGGCAGCTGTGGCTGTCCCTGGATCCCTGGCAGTGCCCAAGGACAGGCTTGGAGCAGCCTGGGGCAGTGGAAGGTGTCCCCACCATGGCAGGGGGAGGAATGGGATGGGCTTTAGGGTCCCTTCAATCCAAAGCAGTTTGGGATTCCATGGTTCTGTGATTCTCTGGTGTGAAGAACCTCTTGCTCTCACACCTTGTCCCTCACCCTGGATCATTCCTGAACTGCTGGTGTGACAGCTGGACATTGTCATTGTGCCTTTGCTCCTTACTCTGCATCCCACCAACACCCTGCCCCAAATCAGTCATGCCAATCAGCATCAAACTTCAGTGATGTGGTGATAAATCAGCTCAGATTGGTCTTATTTCCCCAGTTTTCTGTCATTTGGTCTGTTGTAGGCTCCAGACAGAAGTGGATGTTCCAGGGCAGGAATTTTCACCATCACCAGCTTTGGCAAGCTGTTTCCTTGCCTGCTCCTCAGGTAATGAAATCAGGGAAATTACCATTAGTGAAATGTTAATGGCTGGTATTTCCAGCCTTCCCAGAGACTGGCTTAGGCTAAACCCTTAATCCTTTTATCTGACTCATGACTGCATCCTCTGAAATGAAGCAATGCTGGCAAATGAAGTGGTTGTGCCTGATTCCAGCAAAAGGAAAATTGGAAAATGAGGGAATTTGTTACAGAAAACACTCAGAATGGCAGCCAGAAAGGTAAAATGTTTTCAGATGGCAGGTAGACTATTTTAGGATTTTTTATTGGAGGCTCAAAGCAAATGCATATAACCTGTCAAAAAAAAAAGACTTGAGAGGAAAACAAAAAGCTTGCATCATAAAACAGCAGGATCAGGGAGGCTCTTGGAAGTTAAAAGGTATCCTGCAAAAAGCTGAAGTTGTGTCTGAAAAAGGAAATCTAAAAAGAACATAAATTCTGGCAGACTAAATGTAAAAGCACAATAACATAGACGGAAGAAAGAGTTTAGAAGCAGTTTGCTAAAGAAATAGAAAAGAATGTTATAAATCCTTCTTGAACATGTCAGGAGCAAGGCGCTTGCAAGAGCCACACAGATGTGGAAGGAGAACTCGCAAAACATGATGCAATCACAAAAAATCCCAAAAATTCTTGGGTTTTTTTTCAAACCTCTGTTCACCTGGAGAATCCTGGAAACTCTAGAAACCAGGATCTTGTTTATAAGGCCTTCACAGAAGGCTTGTCTTAATTTAAGGGTGTTAAGTGGAGATTACAAAGCAGATAAAAAGAATAACAACATTTCACTGGTCGCCCAATGGAATTCACCCAAGGTTTTTATAGAATGTTAAATATGAATCATCACTGAGCTAATACCCTGAGTACGTAACCTTTTGCTGAAAATTGCTGTGATTATCAAAGGACTGGAAGGTAACTAATAAGAAATCAGGTTTTTAAAATAAATCCAGTGGCGATTCAAGAAGCCTCAGACCACTAAGCCCAATGTCCATATGGGTCATGTTGGCTGAAGCTCCAGTAAAGAACAGAATTAGTGAATACATGAATAAAAGTAACATGTTAAGGAAAAGTAAACATGACTTTTGTAAAAGGAATCCAAGCCTTCTAAATCTGCTGGAATTCTTTGAAGGAGTCAAAAGCATGTAAATAGCAGAGCTCCAGCTGAGAATTCTTCCCTGCATTTCCAACTCACCCCAAGCTTCTAGAAACCTCATGCATAGAAGGCCTCATCAAAGGCTTTTAAATAAACTAAAACAGCCAGGGACTACAGGTAAGGACCTCACAGAGTTACAATTTAGCATTGGGAAAAGAAGATTATCCTAAAGGATGAGTTTTCACAGTGGAAGATGATCAGCAGTGGAGTCCCATGGGGATTAAGGTCCACGGTGTTCAATGTGCCCAGAAATTATTTGAAATGTTGGAGGAAAAGTGAAGAAGTTTTCTGATAAAAACTAAATTAATTAGGATAATATTTACTGCAAAAATTTCAAGATGTCCCGACACTGAGCAAGCCTCATGACAAAGTGGAAGATAAATTTCAGCCCTGACAACTATAATCCAGTTATCCACAAAAAGCAACACTTTACACGCAGAGTGATGGGCTCTGAGCTAGTTTGCACAATTTAGGAAATGCATCTCAACATTATAACAGCTGTTCTATGAATATATGACCCCATTGCTCAAGAGCAGGCAAAAAAAAAACCACCCAAAGTTTCAAAGTCCTAGGAGAGAAAAGTACAGCCCTGCCCCTGTTTGCATTCACAATAGCTCTGCTTCTCCAACAGCCAGCATGTCTCTGGTACCCTCACCTGAGACAAAAAGAAACTGTAACAGCAAAAAGAAAAGCTACATGGCAGGATGACAAACATGGGGAGTACCAAAGTGCTTTCATGTGAGACACAGAGTTAGCTTGAATGAGAGGCTGAGCGGGAAGGGATGGCTTGGCATTTGTCGTTGCCAATTGTGCCGAGCAGGCCAGGTGCCAGCAAGGGGAGACGGACACCGAACACGAGCTCTGTCGTGTGCCGCTTTGTTCAGCTGCTGAAGCCTTCATATCCTGTCAGGCAACAATCCCGAGGGCTCTGGGAGGACTGTGACAGCTCCGTTTCCTACATAATCCCAGCGAGCTTTCAGGGAGATGTAAGGGGAAAGGAGGAATGAAAGGCTTGCAGTGCTTTTTGTGCCCATTACCTCAAAACCGTTGCTCATTAGAGGTCTCCACTTCCTTTCCCAGCTGTCCTCCCCCACCACAATTTCAGAATTAAAATAAAGAAAAGCAAAATGCCCCCCACACACACACTTAGGCTGTGTTTACTAACATCTGCCTATGGTGACCCAGCTGTTTCTTGCCAGCCCCTTCAGGGATGTGTTTCAACACGGCTCCTCTCACCTTTTCACACTTCCCTCATTTCCCAGCTCCTCTGAGCACCGTGGGTTCAGGCTGTTAACTCAGCTCTGCCTTTCAGTCACTTGTGCACTGACTTGTACCAGTTGGTCCCAAACCTGGTAACAGCCTCCAGCTCCTAGCGAGCCATTAATAATACACCAGCAATCATTTTAATTGCAGCCCGGTGTCTGGAATTTTGGAGCTGCACGCAGAGTTCCTTCTCCCCACAATATTATTGTCCCATTGTACATTTTGGAGTTTAGCTCTCATTAAAAGTAATAGAGGGAAATAGTCTGTGGCAAAGTGGATGTGTTTGTTTTCACAGTTCACCTCCTGCTCCTCTGCACTCAAACACACTCTCTCTCAGTGACAAGACCACAGCTGCTGCCATCGTTTACTTACCTGAGGAGTGCAATATTTAGCTGGAGGGACGCTGGAGTTTTCTGTTTGTTAGTTATCAGGTCAACAACTCTCACCTTATCACTTCAGTTTCCATTCTGTTGATAAAACCTGTCAGCCTTCCTTGAGTGCTTCCAGGCCCTCAGAAGAAATCACATTAAATTGGCACAACCAAGTAAATCTGTAAGGGATGTGCTCCTGCCTAACCAAAGGGAAGGGGGGAGGGCTTGGATTTCTTTCCCTCTTCCTCCTTGCACGGTTCCAATGTCCAAGTGCTTGGAGCTGTGTTGAAATCCTCCCTGAGGATTCAGCAGTTCAAGTCAGATCAGGTCTTTGACTATGGCCCAGAGGAGATGTCTGCAGAGCCGAAACTGATATGTTTAAGTGCAAGAGACAATAATCATTTCTTCAAGTAGAAACTAAAAATACCCATAAGAAAGTGGAATTCATAATGGAGATTTTAAAGATCTGTGACACACCAGAGCCTGCACAGGGGTTTTAATGAGAGAGAGGTCAATTTAATTGGTCAGGGCCAGCAGTGCTTGGCTGGGTGAGGGGCTCTGAGGTCTCACACTCGCGGTGAACACCCAGAGCATCACTGGACAAGCCAGTGTCACAGCACAGCCGTGTCACAGCCAGGGACAGCCTCCGTCACCAACATCACACGGCCCAGCCACAAGGAGGGGGCACTAAAAAGAGGAGGCAGAAGCTGCCAATGAACGTTCCTAAAGGTAATTGCAGGACTGACCATCTCCGTGTGCCGTTTGTTTCACTTTAGCTCTGGGAACGCAGTTAAAGCAGCCCGTTAAGTTTTAAAGTCTGTTAGGGCTGACTTAACAAGGACTTGCTGAGCACCTCAGTCTGAATTCACACCCCTCCCCTGTGCAAACTCTCCTGGAGTGTTTGTGGAAACCCAGAAATAACTTCCATGGACCATTCAATTACAGACAATCACCACCCAGAGCTCCCTGTCCTCGTGGCATGGCTCATCAATCAGGTTTGCTGTCACCGTGTCTCTTCTCATAGCAGTCACCAGAAGGCTCTGAGCTCCCTCCGAATCCATGTGACATTTACTGTCAGGGGCTGTCAACACCAAGAGATTCTCCCAGGGCCTCCGAGTTCATCACAAAGCAACGAGATCTATGCCCAAAGCTGCTCCCAGCCCCAGCTCTGGATTACAGTGACTGACTGAGGGGCTTTGCAGCACGCCGGGAACAGGGAAGCAGCAGAATGAGCCACAGCTTATGCCCAAACACCTTTATTTTCTTACTCTCTTTTCTTATTGTACAACTGCTTAAGAGAGGTCTCAGGCATGTGATTAATTAGCCTTCCTCAAAAATATCCCTTATAAACTTATTAAGAGAAAGCTGAGATTGTTTACTTGGAAATTTTGCCTTCCCATCTTTAGCATTGATCCTGCCTTCACTCTCTGTTTAACAACATAGTGACCTAGTGGAAAAAATTTATAAAACTTAATAAATTGCAGTTGGCAGTATTGACAGAGTGTGTATATGCACATTTGGGTTTGTATGAACATATTATAAGAAATCTAATAAAGTAAAACAAACACATTTGCTTTGTCTGTGAGCTGTGAAACGAGATATCCTCTACAATTACACTGTTTGAAGTATATTTGGTCAAAGGGGGATGGCGAGATTTTTGGTCATAAATTTCTGGGTTTAGTTTAAAATAACAACTATTATCTATCAAAGCTTACATGGTCCACTAAGTTACTTTGCTCAAGATGCAGAAAAATAAAAATGCAGATGAAACTTTAAGTTAGCAGGAGGCCACTATGAGACAAGAGGAACCAGCCCCTGAGAATAAAGTTCCAGTGCCAAATGTGCCTCAAAAAAATAATCAAAACCTTGGAAATACATTCATTTTTTCTGCACTTTGAGGAGGAATGGGGATTAATGACTGTCCAAACCAGTGACTGAAAGAGTGTTTTCAACTGCAAAGGTTTTTAAAAGAACTCAGAATGTGTAAAACCTTCTAGAATTTCCATGTCTATTTTTAGCTTGCTTTCCACAACCAGCCTGGTTCCCTCTTCCAACCAAAATAAATATATTTCTTAAGGAGCACAGTTATTTCCCTCAGGAGCAAAGTATTTATTTTCCTGAAATTATCATGATAACAAGCAGAGTTTTCTCAGCCCCTTCTGGTACACTCTGTGTGCTGCTAACCCACTGCTGACCAGCAGCTGAGCCTGGCAATCCAGGCTGCTTTCAATCCAATTTATAGCCCATTTACCCCATCCACACCTCACGCACCAGGCTGGTAAAACGACACCTTTGTGGTAGAGTCTGGTAAACAACACCCATTGCTTTCCCCCTATGCTCCGAGCCAATCTCATCACAGAGGCTCCTTTGGCATCGTTGTCCTTAAATCATCCCTGACTGTTCCCCACCACCATCTTGCTTAAAACAGTTTCCAGAAGAAAGCTCCCCATCACCTTCCCAAGAGTCAGATTAAATAAAATGTTTTGGAATTGTCCAATCCTTCTTCTTACCCTTCTTATAAAATCCCAGAATGGTTTGTGTTGGAAGGGATCTTAAAGATCACCCAGTACCACCCCTGCCTTGGGCAGGGACACCTTCCACTGTCCCAGGCTGCTCCAAGCCCCAGTGTCCAACCCAGCCAGGGATCCAGGGGCAGCCACAGCTTCTCCAGGGCCTCACTCCCCTCCCAGGGAAGAATTATCCACTCAGTATATGCTGCTTGCCCTTTCTCAGTCAGCAGAATCCTCTCCTGATTGCTGTGACCTTGCCAAGGGGCCCTGCAATGACATTGGCCACGTCCCCCACCGCCCCTGGGTGCACAGAACAAAATCCCAGCACCAGCAGGCACAAAAGCTGCAGCAAGACACTGCACCTGCAGCAGCTCCTCAGGGCTGGTCACCTCCTGCTCCTCAATGTCATTTCCACTCTGCCTTCAGGGACACAGACTGGCTGAGCTGGGCAACCCCACGAGCAGAACCTCAGGTGGAACAGTCTGAATGTTCTCCTGCCTCAGCCTGGGCTGTTCTCTCTTCAATATTTCCTCCTTCAGCCACGTTCCCGCACAGCAGCTCCAACTCTGAGCTTTGCCAGCTCAGCCTTGCCTTGCTCTGGACAGGTCCCTTCACAGAATCCAGAGTGGGTCAGGCTGAGGGCCCACAGGGCTCCCCTGGTGCCACCTCCCTGCTCCAGCAGGGCCACCCCAGAGCTCAGGGCACAGCAGGGTGTGCTCACAGCTCTGCAATGTCCCCAGGCAGGGACACTCCACAGCCTCTGCACCATCTGCTCAGGGCTGGCACTGCCCAGGGCAGCAGTTCTGCCTCCTGGGCAGGGGCAGCTCCTGGGCTCAGGCCCTGCCCGTGGCTCTGGGGCCATTGCTGGGGCTGGAGCAGAGCCTGGGCCTGCTCTGACCTCTGCACACACGGACACACAGGGACAGACAGACAGCTACACCCAGGGACACACAGGGACAGACAGACAGCTACACCCAGGGACACACAGGGACAGCCAGGGACACACAGGGACTCACAGGGACAGACGGACAGGGATAGACAGACAGCTACACCCAGGGACACACAGGGACAGACTGGGACACACAGGGACACACAGGGACACAGAGAGACAGATGGGGACTGACTGGGACACACAGGGACAGACTGGGACAGACTGGGACACACAGGGCCAGCCAGGGCTGAGGCCCCTCTCACTGGGGCTCCTCTCCAGGCTGAGCAGCCCCAGCTCCCTCAGCCTTTCCTGGGCACAGAGATGCTCCAGGCCCTTGCTCAGCTCCAGGAGCTCCTGTCCCTGCTGTGCTGAGGAGCCAGAGCTGGACACAGCACCCAGAGGTGTCTCCAGGGCTGGGCACAGGGGCAGGATCACCCCAGAGGTGTCCCCAGGGCTGGGCACAGGGACAGGATCACTGCCTGACCTGCTGGAAAATCACCTCAGGATCCCACTGGCCTCCTTGGCCACTTGGTCCTTCCCTGCAGAGCTGCTTCCTCGTCTCCCCTCACCTTCATCCCCTCACCTTCAGCCAGTGATTTTCCTTCTCCAAGGTCAGACACCAACCCACAACTGCACCATGAACACTGCAGCTCCTGGGGAATCCTCACAACAGGAATCCAAACTGACCAGCTCTGCTCATGCCCTGCCAGGCACAGAAAATCAGAGTATCCCTCACCACCTGGCTGGGGAGTTGAAAGGAAACCAGGACCAAAGCATTAAAAATTCAGTGATCAGCTGAGAAGATTGTGGATGAACCAATACCAACAAATGCAGGTTCAGTTTTTGGAGCATTAATTAGTGGTATCAACCTGATGAGCAAGAAAATTAAGGCAAGATTATAGAGTGGAGATGCTGATATTTCTATTTTGCATGTAATTTTCATCCCCAAACAAACTGTAGTAGCTTAGCAAACACCAGTCTACTAACATGAGACAATTACAGACACATTTAGTGAAACAGGCAACTAAATGACTTTGTAATTACACTATTAAGCCAAATCTGGGGTGAAAAGGATAAAGGATTTGTGTCCCATATGACACTACCAAAAAAAAAAAAGGCTGTGGAACACCAAGAGAAATTTGGTAATTTAAAGCAAGTGTTTAGGTTGATGAAGGAGAGCAATTATGGATCTTCCACAGTTGGAATTAAACCTGCAGCCATTCAAGCATAAACCACAGCTAATACTGAACAAGAATTCTGAGCTCATAATAGGAATTACCAGCGCAGAAAACACCACATTCCAGAAAGAGAGACCAAGCTGGAATGACCAAGAATTTCTGTGTCTATGGAACAAAGAAATAAACGAGAGTGTTTGGCTGGAATGAGCAGGGCAATATCCTTACTTCTGGTGGAAATCAGGGTGAGGAGGACATGAAGCTGGTTTTTTCTCAGGCTGGCATGGTATGGTCTCTGTTGGGTACAGCTCTGGGTAAGGAAAAGGCACTTTATCCAGTTTATAGTGCAATAACAGGAACTTCAGCACTCTTAACCCCTATTAAGGTGGTTCTTATATTTTGTGTCGTTCCCCCCCCAGGGCTCAGGGAGCACTCACACACACCCCAAAGCCACAGGAACAACCTGGGTAAGACAAGCCTGGGGTGTGTCCCTATCCATGCTCTCCTAGGAGTTACCCTCCACCCCACACAACAGCAGATCCCTGGGGACTCCCCTGTTAGCCCAAAACACGTTCTTTCCTGCGTGTAAGAGGCTGATCCACACGGAGATGAGGTATTTGATTGATTTAGTTTACATTTTAGCAAACAAAGGCATCGGTGTTCACGGGCTACGTGTCACCTAGTTCTCCTATTAATTAGTATTCTATCTTCTATTGGTTAATGAGTCTCTCGCTTCTCATGCTAATTAGTCCCAGGCTCAGTCCTTCTCCTCTTTTGGGTCAGTGGTTTCTTGGGCCATGGGTCAGTGATTGCGACCTGCCCCTGCTGGAATTACCTTCTACCCAATCGGAGCTGATTTCAGCCCAGCTGCTGAGTTGGCTTTGTCACATTCTTCCTTATCTTGTGGGTTCTGCCAAATGTTCTTATGGTCTGTAAATTCTGCCTTGTGTCCACCATCAGTGGTACATCCTTCTTAACAAGCTTCCTCAACCTCCCTGGGGTCTGAGGTCATTGAAACGTGTTCAGCCCTAAACCGTAGCAAGGCAATTCCAAGTAATTTGTCCTTCTAACACTTGGACATCACTTAGAGCTTGAGCTTGTTAGGTGCTATTTGTGCCAGGGATTAAATCTCCCTGCTTGTTGATGTGGCTTGAAAGCATACAAAGATCAAGCAACAAAGAACATCCTTCCATAATTTTAATTTATTCTGCATTCTGCAATAATAAGGCAGCACCCTGTTTCACAACCCCCTTTTCATTCCGTGTTACACTCTGGACAAATTGTTAACTATTTCTGACTCTTGAAATGTCAGCGTCAATAGCAAGGTGACTCTACCAACAAGTAATCAGTCTTTGGAACACTGGACATCATTTAGAGCTCGTGAGATGCTGTTCCACGGACACAATCACGCTTCTTGCTGATTAGGCTAGAAAGCACAGAGATCAAACCCCGGTGATGTGAGATACAAAGCTGTGTTTCGTGTCAGGTACATACAGGCAGCGTGTGTGCTTGTGATTGTGATATGTATGGAAACTGATCATAGGGCAATTAAAGGATGAATTCCAAAAAAAAAAAAAAAAATAACTGAGGGAGTAAAGCATGGAAGAAGGCCTTTGAACTTATCCTTTGTTTGCAATTAACTTTTATAGCATCTGAAATAAAGCTTTAAGGATGTTGCTACTGGACAGGAACTTTTTGCATGTAGCTAAGGATTTAACAGCTTTGCAATAATAACCTTTTGAAGTATAATTTTAGAATATTGCTTGTAGTAAGGAACTTTGAAAATATAAGTTTAGAATATATGTCAAGGAAATATACTTATCTCAACACCTTAGCAAAACAGTAAAAAGCAGCTTGAGAAAGGAAGATGAACATCAACCCAAGGATTGATAGCTTCGACCAAGGGAAGCTGGACATCACTGTTACGAGATTTATGGTCTTTGCAATTAAAAGGTGGGCCCACATCTGGAGTCTGGACTGCACCAGCTGGGAGGCCTCTTTCTTCTTTCGGAAGTCGGACCCCACCATCTGGGAATACTCCTTTCTGGGGTACATCCTGAGAAAAACTAACTCACAATAGTGTATAGAATTGTGACGTAAAAATTAGGAATAGAAACTGCTGAGAAAAGCTTATGTGTGCCCCTATAAATATCTGTACGCCCCAACCATCAGTGTGCAGTTGGAGGGAAAACTTCACCCACTGTACCCAGCGCTGTTTTGCTCATACTTTACCACCTTAATTAATAAATTGATTGCTGCTTGAATATTGGCCTAGTCAAGCTTCTTATTTATAACAGTGAACACATTTTCTTCAGAAATGTTTTACACATTCCACACTTTTGCTTTTACACATTCCACACTTGTTTTACACATTCCACACTTTCCACCCCGCGCCCTCAGTGCCCACACGGGCCCTCCCGGCCGGGCGGCGCTCTGCTCGCGCTCCATGGCGGCGGGGCCGCTCTAGCCGCGCTCTATGGTGCCGCCGCCGCTCTGTCCTCGCTCCGTGTTGCCCGTGCCGCTGTATCCCCTCTCCGCGGCGATGCTGCCGCTCCGCCCGCCCGCCCTGTAGCCGCCCTTGTGCCCGCTGTCCCCTGCGTGCCCGCCGTGCCCGCAGCCCCGGCCCGCCGTGCCCCCGCCGTGCCCGGCCGCCCGCCCGTCTCTGTGGCCCGCGCGTTGCGGCGGGGCGGGCGGGATGTGGCGGCTGCTGCTGCTGGGCCGGGGCCGCTGCGCGCCCACCCCCGCCCGCCCCGTCTGTGCCCCCGGGCTGGGCGGCGGCCGCGGCCGCAGCCCCGAGCGGTGAGTGCGGCTCGGGTGGCTCCAGCCCCGGGGCCGGCGGCGCGGCCCGGCCTCACGGCGCCCGCGTGTGTGCGGTCGTTGCAGGGCGCCCGCGTGTCAGGATGGCCCGGAGGGAGGAGGACGGCGGCAGCCGCTGCCCGGCCTGGTGCCCCGCTACTCCGTGCGGGAGGCCGTCACCTGGGTGAGGAGCAGCGCCGGGGACACCTCGGGGATCCCCGAGCGGAGCGGGGGAGAATGGGCCGGGCGGAGCGGGGCTGTTCCCTGACCGTGTCCGCTCTCCGCAGGGAGCTGTGGGCGCGCTGCTGCTGCAGCTGCTCCGGCAGATCGCGGGGCTCCGCTCGCTGCAGGACGCCCGGACAGAGCGAAGGCTTCCCTGGCGCTCCTCGCTGCCCCCCCAGCCCGCAGGTCAGCGGCTGGGCCTGGGAGGGCGGCGGGGGGCTGCCGGCTGGGATCCTGCCCCGTGCTGTGCTGAGTGAGGCTGGGAGACGCTGAGGGCCGCTCTTCGGGCCCTGGGGAGACTGTCAGGAGAAACTCGGATTCTTAACGGTTTGGTGCAGTCCCACTCTGTGTGCCCTTACCTTTGTTTTCCGTTCTGGATCCTGCTGCACGAACTTTCCTCCTGCTTGTCTGTGTGCTCAGAGGACACTGAGTACATGCACAGCCCGGTGTTGTCACCTGGAGCAGACACAGCCTTTGTGCTCTGTGTTACAGTGGTGACTGAAGCCTCGACCAGCAGTCCTGGTGAGCAGCTGGGATCCCAGTTCCTGCAGAATGCAAATCCAGAGGCTGTAGAAGAGAATTCATCCTCAGGCATCCCCTCGGGGCAAGGAGGGAGGCAGCCCTGGGCAGAAGCAGGTATGTGCCATGTGCTGCGGGGCAGGATACTGGTGTCCTCCTAGGCAAGCTCGGAGTCAAGGAGTGCGTAGCTATTTATTGACATTAGAGGAGGAGGTGAGAGTGGAAAGGCAGAATTTCAGAGAGATGAATCAGAGTCCAGAGACCGGAAGAAAAAACCTCCTGAATGCAGAGACAAGGCTGTGCTGTAACTGCTGGTGACAACAGGTTTCCCAACAGTGCTCTGCCTTAGCAGACTGATTGCAGCATCCAGTCCTGTTCTTTCACTGTGGACAGATGTTTGCCAGAAGGATTCAGGAGGATGCTGCACCATTGATCTGGGAGACCTGGTGTACATGGTGTGAAACTGGAGGAATTACTCTCTTCCTGCAAGATGAGCATGCATTTCTGAGCTCTTATGCCATAGATAAGACAGTGGAAGGAGGTATCAAAGACATTATTAAAATGAGTTTTATAAAAATAGAAAGATAGACTCCAACAAAATTGAAGTCTCGCCCAGGAAAGCGTGTCCTACATAGGGAATTTAAAGTCACACCAAGGAAGATCAGATGAGGCCTACAGCTCACTAGTTATAGGAACACTGATAATGGCCTCAGGAAAGTTGTTGGAAGCAGGAAGCCTGCTGGAACAGGTGGCAATGGGACAACATTCAGTAGTGGTGTAGAAGAGGCACATCGGGAAACCAGCCACAGATGTTGGCTAAATCACAGGATCACAGGCTGGCTTGGGTTGAGAGAGACCTGAAAGCTCTTCTTGTTCCCTGCCATGGGCAGAGACACCTTTCATTATCCCAGGCTCTTCCAAGCCCTGTCCAGCCTGACCTTGGACACTTTCAGGGATCCAGGGCCAGCCACGGCTTCTCTGTGCCAGGGCCTCAGCACCCTCTCAGGGAAGAATTTAAATAAGGAAGGTGCTGCAGGAAAAGTCGGAGCTGTTTCCCATTTTCTGCTTGCTTTCAGAATTTTGGCTTCCTTCTGTGCTGATTTCAGCTACTGCCCATCATTGCTTATCAAACCTTCTCCTGCCAGAGGTTACCATTCCCATCAGTTGGCAAATGGAGCATTTTGTTTCCATGTCTCCTAATTAACTCCAGGAAAACAGCCAGGTTAATTTACCTAAACTGCCAATTAGACTGTTTAACCCATCTGCTTTAGCCTGGAGCATATTAAGAAGCACTCCAGCACTGGCAGGTGACTGGACATGGACCTCTGGGAGGAGTGGTGGGAAGAAGTGGAGACAGCAGTGCCTGCAGTTGGCACAGCTGAGCATCCTGGAGTGCCTGTGTGTCTGACAAACAGCTCCTACTGAGAGTCAACAGGAAGAGCTTTTGGGCAAACTGATAAATTGAACAGTGACAAGTCACTAAGGCCACGTGGTCTTTGTTCAGATGTTCTTCAGAAGCTGGGAGATCACTGAGCCTCCGAGCATGATCTGTAATGCTCAAACCTGCTCTGTGGCCAGGGGAATGAGCACTGACAGATTGCACAGCTTGGCTTTTAAAAAGGGGTGGGTGGCTGTTGGTTTAAGGCACAGAACTGCCAAAAAGGTGATTCTAATTTGATAAAAACTCTGTTACAGGATAGAGGTGTCAGATGCTGGGCTGTATCAAAGGTCTTGGAAGGATTTAGGAAGCCATTTCTCAGGCCAGCTTGCTCCCTTGCAGAGACTTGAGAGAGTTGTAAATCTACTAAGACTTCTTTGGAGAAGTCAACAGGCATGTGGAGCAAGATAATCTAGCTTTTAGCTTTCTGAGAATCATCCAGACGGGACCTAAACCAAAGCTATCTAAAGAATTAAAGCAGATGTGAGGGAACATGGAAGGGTTACACTTGGGCTGGTAACTCCTTAAAGCACAAGAAAGTTTTCACAGTGGAGTGCCATTACTGTAGGATTCCCCTGTCCTTTGTTAAACCTGTTTTGTTCAGCACAGTCAGCAGTGATTTGGAGAAAAGAGGTGATGAACGAGGCAGCAGAAGCAGCAAATGGTACAAAATTCTTCAGGGCAGTCAAATCTGAAAGTCACAGGCAAAGGTTGCACGAGAGCCAAAGCCAGGTGGGTTAACCCAGGTGGGTTAAATGAGTGTGCACAGGGGAGTGTGGCTGTAAATACACACACAGAGTGAGGAGTGTCAAATTAATAATTCTCTTGCAAAGAGAACATTTAAAGTCACTGTGGATGTGCTTTTGATAAGGTTAAGTCAGTGCACGACAGCAGTGAGGCCAATTAAATGTTAATTATGGTGAAGGAAGGAGCTGAGGACAAGGCAGTGCTGTGGGTTCATGAGAGTCTGGGATGCAACCATGTCTTGAGCACTTAAGGAAAAGACAGTGCCTGAAAAACAGGGACAAAACTGCAGAGAAAAGATGACAGGGAGACAATTACATCCAAACACAGACTGACTCTTCAGCTTAAAAAAAAGAAGTGGCAGAGAATGTGCTGGTGCTCTGTGAAACCAAAAGTGTTGAGAGAAAGAGAATAGGGACAGTCTTTTTCATAATACTGATATTAAAAGGCAGCACAGAAGGGTGGCAAGTTTGGAAAAAAGCAAAAGGCATTTTGTGTTTGGCCAGTGCCCAGGTAAATTGTGGAACTCGCTGCTACAGGCCAAAAGTACAAGTGGGTTCCAAGAAGTGATTAGGTAAAATTACACATTGAAATGAGACTTAATTGCTCCAGCCAAGCCTCCTGCTCAGATCACAGAACAGCTGATTGCTGGAAAGTTCTGCCAGGGAGAGCGTGACTTTATAATCCCTGCTCCTCACCCGTTCTGCCCAAGCATCTCCAACTGTCACTTGTCAGAGATAATATATGTCAGAAATAATTTGATTTTGCTCCGTACATAAGTCCTCGGGTTACATTCTACATTTTGTTGTGCCTCCATTTTGTGGGAATTTATGGAGAAAAGTCGGGGGAAGAGATTTGGTAATCTGCACTGAAGAGCCTGAAAAAATGCAGGGTTTTGTCATGTGAGAAGTCTTGGGAATCCTTCCATGGAAAGTGAAGCTTGATGATCCCTTTCTTTCCCTGCATTTTGCTTTCTACAGAAAAACCTGCCTGAGGTACAGGATTTTTTTCCCCTGGTGTTTAGCTACTGAAAGAGGGTGAGGCTGGCAAAATGAGGATGCAGCAGGAAGCTGGGGAGAGCAGAAGGAAGGGAAGGACAGACGCCTGGGGATGATGCAGGGGAATCTGGTAGCAAAGCCTTGCCATGAGAGAGCAGAGCTCAGAGTGCAGCAGAATGTATGTACCCTGGCTGCTGCCAGCAATGGCAAGGGATCTTCTGGAGAGAATTCCATGTCCTTCCCCTTTCTCTGGGTGTTTCAGTTCATTTCCACACTTGCTGGTGCTGGTGTCCCTGTGCAGTGGCAATCTGCTGTTTTTGTGGCAAAGATCTATGGGATGGATCCCAACATCTCAGCTTTCTACAAGAGCCATTCCAATTTTATTGGAATACAATAGGAACAAAATCTATTCCTTTGTTTAAAAAGAAAACTTCAGGAAATTAACTTAAAACTTGCTTTAAGTAGCATTCTGGATACTGCTACCAGCAAGTCCTCAGCTCTGTGTTCACATGTTATTTTTTTTCCATGCGATTTCTGCCTCACTCAGAGGCTTTTTGCTGGAAGTTAAAGGCACAGAGTGAGCAAGCAGGTGATTACAGCCAGTCTCAGTGTTACAGCAGCTGAATGATGCCCTGGGGAGTTGTATTTTACCCCTGGCAGAACTGTAAAATTCGTTATTTCAATTCTGAGATTACAGACATTGCAAAAGTGTGTTTTCATTTCAAAGCACAATGAAACCAATTGGAAACAGTGAAATTTTCCATGAGGCAGAAATGCTGGATTTTGGCCAGCTCTTGTTGTGACTTCGTTCTTGTGGATGTTTTGGGATGAGCAATCTAGGCTGTCTAGGAGAAGATTATTAATTCCTCATTTGGAGCTAGCTGTGAGCAACACTTGATTAGTCCAGGATGAACAGTGAAGAGAGACAAAAATATTTATGAACTGCTGAAGATGTGAGCGTTGGGCATCCAGAACAGTGAAAGCTGCAAGACTGCATGGAAAAAAGAATGTGCAGTCATGTTGCATCGTAGCATGGGTTTGAAGAAGTGGAAATAAAGTTGCACCGAAAATTCCAGCTGTGATATTCCCATCTTTTAAACATAACCTGAAGAACAATTTAGCTTGCCCAGCCTCAAAGGTGATTCTGAGGGAATTCAGGTCCCCCAGAGCAGCTGTGGCTGGCCCTGGATCCCTGGAAGTGTCCAAAGCCAGGTTGGATGGGGTTTGGAGCAGCCTGGGATGGTGGGAGGTGTTCCTGCCATGGCAGGGGTGGCACTGGGTGAGCTTTAAGTTCCCTTCCTGCCCAAACCATTCTGGGACTCTTTGATCCTTCGGGACTGGGGCTGGGTGTCAGGATAGGTTGGTCCCTGTGCTTTTTTCCAGATGTTCTCTGGGATTGGTAACCCTGATCTGTGGAGATTTGAGTGAGGAGGGGTTTCCCATGGTAGAGGGGCTCAAGGTGCTTCTGCAGGCTGACAGAATTCAGAATTAGTGGCTGTTTATTTTTCACGGTTCAGTGGTTTGTCCAAATTACAACATTTTCTCAGTAAACAAGGAGTCTCTGATTTAGGAGTAGACACCCATGCAAAATGTACAGTTTCTTTTAAGTGTGGATGTACTAATGCTGTTTAAACAAGTAGTGGGAGAATTCTTAATACGGACCTTTTTTTTTTTCCATGGGATTTGCAGTTGTTTGTGTGGCAAAAACCCAAATTACATCACGAGGGAGATACACGATAGAGCCTTACAGTGAGAAATATCAGATAATTTGATGCCTGCTCTGCAAAGAAACAGAAAGCACAACTAATAAATTCACAGATTATACTACTTTGGGTGGAATGCTGCGTAGAAGTCATGTTTGTCACAGTGATGTTGCTTGTTGGGTGAGTGGGGCCTGTTCAGATAACACGCATTTGAATACAGCCAGGAGGGGATTGTTTGTGTGGGAATAATGAGGCTGCAGCTGGCACACAGGCCATGGCTCCCTGCATGCTGTACAGCACAGGCACTGCGAGGAGCACTCCTGCCTGCTGCACACCTCATTGCTGCTGCTCCTGGAGCCAGACAGTGCCAGGAGTTGAGGAATCAGGCCCTAAAAGGACATTTTGTTTCACTTGTGTTGGCTCTCACACAGCTTGAGAGGGAGGCACAAGGAGGACACAGCTCTGGCTCAAGTGGTCCAGGCTCCAGCACCCAGAGTTCAATGTCCAGTAGGATCCAGCTGCTTGTGGTGACCCAGGTTAAAAATCCTTGGCCTCAGGCTGTCTCCTCTTTGTGGAGGTCATTGTCCTCTCGCAGTGGCAGGAGTGATGCCACTGTGACCACTGCCAGCACAATCCTGCTCTGAGCAAGGTGGCTTAGCTCGAGCTGGAGATGCTCTGTCAGGTAATTCTGATTGGAGCTGGTGACAAAGTGCTGAACACGTGGCTGTCCCAGTGTGCCTGAGAGGGCTGATCATCCCCTGGCACAGGAGCAGGGCTGTACCTGCAGAGAAATGACCTGGAGAAGGACATGGAGAGGCAGCACCTCAGCTGAGGGTTGGGTGTGATGCCCTGGGCGAGCTGGGAGCTACCGCAGTTCTGATCCAGGCAAACTGGGCAAGAGGAGGCAATGTCACCCCTCCTGTGCCACTGCTGAGAGGGGCAGCACCTCAGTAACCCTGTTGGAAATTCAGGAATAGTAGCAAAAAGTCATAAAATTAACCAAGGCTGGCAGAAAAGTGCTGCAGTTGAAAGATGTGAATGGTGCAGTCTTTTTAGAATCACAGACAGGAATCAAGAGGGGCTGATTAGTCGTGTCAGGACTTTCAAAAGGAGGAACTGGCTTTTTAGTAAAGAAGAAGAAACTTAGAAGCGCCAGTGCCTGGGAGTAGAAACCCAGAGAAAAAGTACTTTAATTTGAAATGAAGCGCAGGGGTTTAAAGCAGTGATTACAAGTTACTGGAACATTTAGGAAAAGCAGAAGATTCTCTACCTTTGGTGTCTTCAGATCAAAACCAGGGGCCTTTCTGGAGGAGCTGCAGCCACAGGGTGGATTCCAGAGCTTGCTTTTGCTCCAAAGGTCAGATTGGTTTGGATTCCTTCTGTTCCTGATGTCCCTGACTGAATGGGAGATCAGATCTTTAGGAAAGAGCTATGGAATAGAGAGGATGAGAAGAGGCAGAGATGCAGCACTGCTAAACTTTGCTTTTTTGTTGGATTTTTTTAATGCAGAGGAGTTCCAAATCCCTGTGAGCTCCAGGGTGGGGCCAGTTCTCCACAGTGCAAAGGTAAGGTTCCATTTTCCACCCCCTCTGTCTGCACCTTCCCTGCAGGAACACATCCCAGAGCTACCCTGAGCGCAGCCTGAGCAACACTCACACACGAGACTGAGGAAAAAACAGGGAGATGGGATTTACTGACCCCTGCTATAGCCAGAAAATTCCAGTATTTACAGACTGCCATCCCCATCCTTTCATGTACCTGTGTAACAGGGCTGCTGGCAGGGAAGCACTGAAAGAAAATGGTGAGAAACACCAAACCAAGCAACAAAACAAAAAATAAATTCAGCAGCACCAGTGTGTTGCTGTGTATATGCATTTTGATGCAATCTTTCACTAGGTGATTACATGCTGTTGCTATTTTGGTGTTTACCAGACAACCCATGACTGGGGAAGGTGGTGTCACTCCAAATGCTGCAAATCAGGGCTGGCTCTTGTCTGGTAAAGAGGGAAGCACTTGGGGCTTGAAGAGAGTGCATCAGCTCGAGAGTCACAAGACCATAAATTATATTATTGTTCTTGTTGTGATTAAACCTGCCAATTTTTTGCAATTCACATCTTAGATGCAAATAATTCCTTTTTTAAGATAATCACTCGGCTGAGTGATCGCTCAAGGACACTGTGAGCAGAGTGAGGTAAATTCAGCTTTTAGCAGAGTGAGTTCCTGCAAAAGGCACCAAGGAGGAACTTGCTTGATCTGCTGAGGGGGTGAGCATGGATCTCTCCAGCCTGGAGGTGTCCCTTGTGCAGGGCTGGAGGAAGAGCCTGCAGCTGGGTCATGGAGCAGCTCAGGGAGGGGCCTTGGACCTGTCTTGGCCTCTTGGGAGTAGCCCCGAGCTCAGCAGTGGAGCTGTGGGTGCCGGGGTCATTTTCCTGATTCCCTGCGTGCACTGAGCTCTGCTGCCAGTCGATGGTGTGGAGCTGGGCTGGGCTGAGCCTCCTCCCACGTCCCAGGCTGTTCATTGCCCAGGAGGAAAGGATTTGCTGTGCCCTGCAGGGTTTCAGCAGCACTGGGCAGTGCTCAGTGCAGCTGAAGGGGCAGCTCAGCTGGAGCTGGGTAAAGCAAAGGTGTGAGGGTGTTTCAGCAGGGACTCTGCTACTTTGCTCTGGGCACGATGTGGGAGAGGGAACAAGGGATAATGTTATTTTTGGAGGGGGGAGTTATCTGATTTGGAAGGGATCCACCACGATCATCAGTCCCAGCCCTGCCCAGACACCCGAACAATCCCTGGCAGCGCTGTCCAAAGGCTCCTGGAGCTCTGGCAGCCTCGGGGCTGTGCCCATTCCCTGGGGAACCTGGGCAGTGCCCAGCACCCTCTGGGAGAAGAAACTTCTCCCAAAATCCAGCCTGAGCCTGCCCTGGCCCAGCTCCAGCCATTCCCTGGGTGCTGTCCCTGTCCCAGAGCAGAGCTCAGAGCTGTCCCTCTGCTGCCCCTCGGGAGGAGCTGTGACTGCTGAGTAGGATGAGGTAGCTGCTGAATTCTGAAAGGTCTGCTGGTGCCTGAGAGGCTGCACCAAGCTCCCTGGCCAAGGGCAAGGGAGCAGTGTCCATACAGCTTCCCAAACGAGGTGGCTGTGAAGGACAGGGAGGGTTTTGTGTGTACACATGACCTCACCCTCCTGATGACTGAACTACCATACAAACAGGTCTCACTGCTTGGTTTCCAAGCCAGCATCTCCTCTAGGGTTGGGATGATTTAGCTCTCTTTAATAGCTTTTTTTCTCTGACTCCTCAGGGTGACCCAGCTCAGCGAGGGCATTTAGAGGAAGCCGCTTTCCAATTGCAGCAGATTTTCCGAATTGATATTTCCATTGCATTGAATATCCTTGGTAATGTGGAGTTGGTTTTGTTTTGCCCTTAAACCACAGGTTTCTCATTTTGGAGGACCTCCAAATGGTTGCAGGTCTTGTGAGAAGGCAGGGATGGCAAATACCCAAGCTGAAGCCTCCTTTCAGCAATTTTAACTGTGCTTGGAGAGATTTATTGCCCTTTGTCCCATCGTGCCACCTGATTTATCTCAGCATATTTCAATCCAGGCTTGCTTGAAGCCTGCACTGTTGTCCTGACATCTGTAGCTGGAAATTAAGCCATCTCTGTCTTTTTTGCAACACAAGATGTCATATCCTTGTATCCTTCTTTTATTGTCTGAGCTCACGGTTTTCCTGGCAAGCTGAAAAAGCAATTGTGGGATTGCAACTCTAAGAAAAGCAGAAGGAAGATGCAGTGAGCTAAGAAAAGTCCCTGCCCTATATACACCACTAATTGCAGCACTGAAAAGCAAGTTGTTTCTGTGTGAGCCATACGTTGTGTTAGCCTGTGATCCCTCTCTGCCATGAGCCCAGAAAAATCCCTAAAATGCAGTGTTGCCATTTTTCTTAGGGAAACTGTGGAAGGAGGGTTGGCGAGCCAGCTGGAAGTGGCCCAGAGCACTTGGTGTGAGCCAAGGAAGGCCCAGTGGCTGTGGGGGAGATTGCTGCATTGGAGGCTGGGTTGTGGCTGTGTGCTTTTCCCTGTTTTCCATGGTTCAGGCTGTGTTTTCCTCAGGGATCGAGAGCATGAGGGCGGGGCACTGCCGGGTGGCCTTCACCTGCTTCAAGCTGGCAGCAGATCGGGGCTACAGCAAAGCCCAGTTCAACGTGGGGCTGTGCTACGAGCACGGCAGGGGCACAGAAAAGGACTTGGAGAAGGTATCCAGGGCCTGCCTGGGGGGTGGGTGTGGGAGCACACATCAGGAGAGAGATCTGTGCTGGGTGCTTGGAGCTTTGTTCCTTTCTATGTGGCTGGGAAAGTCATGGAATGTCCTGAGCTGGAGGGAACCCCCAGGGATCAGTGATCCAGCTCCTGGCCCTGCACAGACACCCTCACAGACACCCCAGCAATCCCCCCTGTGCATCCCTGGGAGTGTTGTCCAAAGGCTCCTGGAGCTCTGGCAGCCTCAGGACTGTGCCCGTTCCCTGGGGAGCCTGGGAGAGCTCAGGCTCTGAAGACTCAGTAGAAAATGCTGGAAATAATAAAAATTGCAGCTTTGCAGAGCTGCTTTCAGTGTCACCAATCCCCTCAGAGAGGTGCTCTGAGATCCCTTTCCCACAGCTTTTGAGGGTTCTCCAGGTGCACAGGCTGTGCTACCAGCACCCAGCGGGGTTCCAAGGAGAAACCTGTCATGTTGCTGTATTTAAGACACCACTGCACATCCCAGGGCTTCTCAGATCTCCGGTTTGGCTCCTGTAACTCCAGCCTGCCACCTAGTGCAAGCCGGTCAGCAGCTGCTGGAGCTGGGAAGAGCTGCAAAGGCAGCTTGGTTTGAGTCATGGTTGGCCCGGTGCCACCCCCTTCAGCTCGGGCAGGGTGGTTCCAGGGCTCTGGGGTACTCACAGTCTCACCTGACCCAGCTGATGTTCTGCTGTGGGAGGGCTCTGGGGAGGGATGCAGCTTGTGGTGGGTCTAGCCAGAGAGGTGAAGCTTGAAGGGAGCCATGTCATGTTCAGGGTGTGCATCAGCTGGGTTTTTCTCTCTCTCTCAGGCAGGATTTTATTACTGCCAGGCAGCCAGCAGCCGTCACCCCATGGCCCAGTACCGCTACGCCAGGTACCTGCTCCAGCACGGCCCTGGCAGCCCCTGGGACAGGCATCACAAGGCTGTGACACTCCTGGAGCAAGCAGCAGGGGCTGGCATCACAGAGGTTGGTGCCCATAGGTCAGAGAACCAGCAGAGAGCCCTGACTGAAGGGTTGGAGCAACATCCGAGACAGCACTGGATGGGAAAGCCTTCCAATGTGTTTATCCCTGCTCACAGCACGGGGATTGGAACTAGAGGATCTTTAAGGTCCCTTCTGAGCCAAACCATTCTCTGATTCTCTGTTTATATTCCTGACAGTGTTTGGGAGACAGCCCTGCCTGCAGACGGAGCCACTGTGCCACATGTTGGTTGGCTGTTGTCAGTGGGGCTCGTACATGAAACCTTTGGCTGGGAGAGCTGACCTGTGCTTGAAAAAACAGCTCAGTTTTCATCTCCTCTCAATTCCAAGAGTACAGGTCACTGTACTGCAGGAACTTCCAGTACTTGAAGCAAGAACAGATCCTCATTTTGTATCTGTGGCTTTCTGAGATGAGTCATCTGTGCAGATCTGTCTCCTGCCCTCCTTTCCCACTCCAGGAGATGCATGTGCCATCTCGCCCTGGGAATGCCAGGCTGGCAGTGCCTGTGCCTCCTGCAGCTCACTGGCCAGGGGGTGCATCTGCTGGATCTTGGGGACAGGACACAAGTGGGAGCCATTCCTTGGCTCTGACTCCCACAGGGAGTTTGAAGTGATACTCTGGCTCTCAAATGTGAATTCTTTGTGTTTACCCAGTCATGCTGATTTTTCTTAGGGCAACCCTGGCTCACCCAAGAGCCCCTGCACAGGCAGGGTCCTTACCACACTGCCACAGTAACCCCAGCAGCTTGAAAAATCAAATAATTAAAACAATAAAACAAATAAAAACAAATAATTTAAAACAAATAAAAAACCAAATAATTAAAACCCTGGCTGATCAGGACCATGTGGTTTTGTTGCAGGCACAGGCTTATCTTGGAGTGTTCTACATGAGGGGGCTGCAGCCTCAGGAGAAGAGAGGTCTGAAGTACCTGCTGCAGGCAGCAAACAGTGGGGTAAGTAATCCTTCTGCCAGGGGTTGTCCTCAGCTTGGGATCTGCAGGTGGAGGATTTCAGGGTTTCTTGGAAACGGGAGCGAGTGTCAGGATTTTACTGCCCTGTGTGAAGGGACAGAGTGGAGCCTTGGTGCCTTTTGGAGAGGAGATGGGCCCTGGGCACAGACTCACAGAGACAGCCCTGTTGGGCTGGAGGAGTTCCTACAGCACCAGTGCCTGTATCCAGCTTCCAGCACTGTACAGCTTTCCCGTTATGGAGCATCTACACCCTCTTCAGTCAAAATCTTTCACTACTGCATCACTTGGAGAATTCATTGTGTTTATCTCAAATCTGTTCTTCAAAATTGGCCCATTGTTTCTCTCGTTTTATAGAGAGGATGGAAAGACTGTTTCTGGATTTATTTTTAAATTCAGGCACCTTTAACATACTGAAACACTTGAATCTCCATTCAGCCTTCCCCCATTGTTGCTGTTTCTCTTCACAGGTCATGTCAGATGCCCAAGAATCTTCTTGCATGCACTTTCCCCAAGTGGCCCAGGCTTCTCTTTCTTGAAGGGCAGTGCCACAGTGTGGGCACAGCACTCTGCTGAACCCCCCACCAGCATTTAGAGGAGCAGAAGTGTGGATCCCATGTCTTGCAGCCAGGTTTCTGCATCCCACAGTTCTGTTTCTTGCCATTGTCCCCTTGTTTTCAGCTGCATTGTAATGGCCAGGGTTTTTTTTTCCTGAAGAGCTTGTTCATTTTAACTCCAGTTCCCACAGCTTTTGTGCAATGGAAAATAATGAATAGCTATTGCCTCTTCTGCTGGCTAATAGTTGTGGTTGTGGTGCCCTTTAGTGTGTCCTCTCTGAGTCATTTCTTTTTCAGGCTGCAGTGCTGGTTTAGTTTGTGTCTCCGTGTAGTTAAGCTGTTCTACTTTGCTTGTCAGTCTTCTGTCTATTTTTCTAATTCTCCTTTGACCATTTTAAGATGCTTGGACTAAAAGTGGACTCAGGATGGAGGTATGCCATGGATCTCACATAATGAGCTCCTCTGCTTTGTTCTGCATTCCCTTCCAATAATTCCTAGCCCTGCTTGCCCTTTGCCTGGCACTGAGCAGTGATGAGATGGTCTCAGGGAACTATCACAGTGTGATACCCAAATTTCTTCCCATCAGCACTACTTTGCATTTGGCAGTACTGTTTCCTTCGTGATTGTGTTGCCCACTCCTTAGGTGTGTGAGATCTTCTTTAAATTAATTCTTTATAGTAAGTTTGACCATTTTGAATGGTCATTTTTACATCATTGTAAACTTTGCCACATGGGTTTTCACCCTCTTTCCAGCAAGGAGACACTCTCAGTCTGCTGGGACAAGGCCTGACTTGCCACAGCAGCTCAGACATCACAGTACACAGTATTTAGTTCTAAATCTGCTAAAGATCTCTCCTAAGCTTCATCCTTGGCTCCTTTTTTCCAGCCTGGAGTCAGAGGTTTATGCTGAACAGTATCGCATCGAGTTATCCCATTAAACAGATGATTGGCATTTACTGGTAATGCCTTAACAACACGAAATCTGTCAGGTAACTGCAAGTCCTCAGGTGCACCCCTGGCATGTTTTGGTCAGTTTCAGACCCTGAGCGTCCTTCCCCATCTGTGCTGCTCAGCAGATGCTGTGGATGCTTCAGGGCCTCAGCCTTGAGGGCAGGCTGATGGTGGACTCCCTGGGATGGGATGTCCCCATTTTCCAGGGAGAAGGGCTCCATGGACAGGTTCACTTCCCATTACCCTGCAGTTGGAATTGATGTTTAGTTGGCTGAAAGAAGTCTTGGCATGGATGAAGCAAGGACAGCATAGTTTAGTACAAATCCAGAAAAAGGAAAACAGCACAAAAAGTCAGGAATTCAGCGTTTCTCTGGTTGTTCTCTCTGCTAGAGCTGAGCTGGGAACTCTGACACGTGTTTTTCCAACACAAGAACCGTGTTCTACTTTGTTTCCCACTTTTTATCCTCCTTCATTTCCTACATGGAGCCACAGAATATAAACCCTTAAGAAAGAGTTCTGTTGGACACCTGGGCCTGACCTGCCGATTTCCAAGGGTGTTGCAGTCACTTCTGCTGTGCTAATTTGGGGATCTCCCCTTGCTACAGGCTTGGCTCTGAGGTGTTCATCCTCTGAGAGATGGTGGTGCATCTCTCCCGATTGAACCCTATCTCTTGTCACAGCTGAATTGCCAATCCTTCAACGTGTTTATCTCATCTCTAAAGGAGTTTATTGCTGTCATAAGCTGAGACTTGCAACATTTTGCAAAGCACCCACTCACTGAGTTCTTCACTTGCCTCTACCAGCTACATCCTAGACAGCAACATTGCAATATGTTCTTTTCTAGTGGCTTTATTAAAACTTGCTACTTACTTGGGTTGTTTTTTTTCCTTTTTCTTCCTTTTTTTTTGGCAAAGCCTTGTTTAGATCACGTTTCTGGCAGTCACACTCTTCAGGCTGTGTTGCTGGCTTTGTTGCTGGAAAGGTCTGTGTGACCACAAGTCCATGCAGTCTTTTTAATGTCTTCAGGAGTGTCATCCTGGTTTCCTGCTCTCTGAGACCCTTTGCCTCCCATTGGATCTCAAGGATAAAATGCACAGCTGACACATAAACATGTCATGGGTTTGGATTTGGCTTCACTGCAGTGAAACCTTTGCTTTCCAGATTGTTCCCAGCAGTTACATATGTCTGAGTGGTTCAGGTGCTTTTTCTCTAGTGCATATTTGCTTCATTTACTTCATTTCTGCTGCCTGAGATTTCTTCTGGAATAGAATGAGGTGAGGCTGAGCAGGAAAGTGCTGCACTCTTGTGTTACAGGGGAATTTCCCAGCCCTTGGCAGCAAGTACCTCTGTGCCATTTGTGATGTTTTTACAAGACTTGGGCTTGAACTCTCTTAGGGCAGTCCCAGGGCGTGCTCGGAGTTTGGGTGGGATCAGGATGTGGCGCAGTCAGGGCTGCCCAAGACACCTCAGCTCTGACCTCTGAGACAGCTGGGATGTTCTGCAGAGCCAGCTGCTCCTTTGTTCCCCTGCCACATCCCTGGGTGTTGAAGGGGAATCAGTGAATTTAATTGGAAAGGGATAGAAAGGAGCAGAGCCAGAGTTTATGCTTCTCTCCAGGGGACTAAATTACCGAGGATACAGCCTAAGGGATGGAACAGTAAACTTAGCTCTGTCCAGCCTAAGGGATGGAGCACCTTAGCAAGGTGACCAAAGATAGAGCAGTAAACTCTGAAGAAGGTGCTAAAGACTCTCTGTTTCCTTTCCTGTGCGATTGCTGTGCCAGGATGCCCAGAGCAGGTTCCACGTGGGCGTTTGCTATGAGCAGGGCCTGGGAGTGCAGCAGAACCTGGCGGAAGCGCTGAGGCACTACCGGCAGTCGGCAGCCGCAGGAAACAGGCAGGCCCGGGACAGACTGCGGGCGTGGGAGCAGGAGCTGCAAGGTACCAGGGCCAGCAGGGCTCCAGGGGCTGGGGGACTGCATGGGCAGGTGGTCCTGTGAAAGTGGGGCCTGTATTGCCAGAGGAGGGCTCGCACAGGGCCACGGCACAAAGGAGTTCTTTGTGCTGAAGGGAAGGCGCCACTTTTCCTCCTCAGTTCTTTCCAGTCCAGCTGGAGAAGCTGTTCCCATAGTATGATGGGTCACAGAATCGTTTCTGTTGAAAAGATCAACGGTGTGCTGGGGGACCCCAGGCCCAGCATCACCAGCTGGGCCAGGAGGGGATTGTCCTGCTCTGCTCTGCACTGGGTCAGCCTCACCTCCGGTCCTGCAGGCAGTTTGGGGCACCACAGTATAAAAAAGGCATTAAACCATTAGAGAATATCCAGAGGAGGCCACAAGAATGGGGAAGGGTCTGGAGGGGAAGCCTTGTGAGGAGCAGCTGAGGGCACTTGGCTTGTTCAGCTGGAGAAGAGGAGACTGCGAGCAGAGCTCATTGTGGTTTTCACCATCCTCCTGAGGGGCAGCACAGGGCTCCAGTGTCTGCTCCCTGTGACCAGGGACAGGACCTGAGGGAATGGCTGGAGCTATGTCAGGGGAGGTTCAGGTTGGATACCAGGAAAAGGTTTTTCACCCAGAGAGTGGTTGAGCAGTGGAACAAGCTCCCCAGGCAGTGGGTGCAGCACCAAATCTGTCTGAGTTCAAGAAACATTTAGACAACAGTCTCAGGCACAGGGTGGGATTGTTGGGGTGTCTTGTGCAGGAGTTGGACTTGATGATCCTTAGGGGTCCCTTCCAGCTCAGGGTATTCTGTGATTCTGTGGCTGTATGATCAAGCCCAGCCTTTGCCAGTGTCATTAATACCTTGTTTTTCTGTACTTTCAGATGTGCACACAAAGCATCCATTCCCTTCAGGATTAAGAGCCTCCTCCTCCAGCCCTGATTTCTGGACTGTTGAGCCTGTGTCTGCAGGTGTCCACAGCGGCCAGCCAGGACAGTATGGCCTAACCCTGCCCCACTCCTGGAGCACAGGCACACTGCACGTGATGCTGCTCAGCAGTGCAGGGTGGAGCTGTGCCTTCAGAGCCAGGACAGTGCCACTGGAGCTGCAGGGCTGGGAGCCCCAGCACTTCTGGCACTACTAGGCAGAGAGCAAGGCAGCCCTTGGTGTGGGCTGGAACCAGGCTGGCAGTGAAAGGAAAGAGAAAGCTCTCTGTTCATGGAACAGGAGGCATTTTTAAATACCCGGGGTTTGAGAATAAACTTTGTGATATCTCCTGCACCACCAAGCACTCCACCTTCCACACAGGGCTGTTGCTTCTGCACCTGCATTTCTGTATTAGAGCCAAGCTGTGGCTGCCCCTGGATCTCTGAAAGTATCCAAGGCCAAGTTGGACAGGGTTTGGAGCAATCTGGAATGGAGGAAGGTGTCCCTGCCATGCCAGGGGGTGGAACAAGATGAGCTATAAGGTCCTTCCAGCCCAAACCATTCTGTGGTTCTGCACCACAGTGGTGTGATCTGGGGTTCTAATTCCAGTAGCCCTGCATGTCTTGCTCATTGTCCCCCAGGGAGGTTTCCAAGCCACCATATGGGGACGTTGGCAGCTAATCCTGGGATTGTCGTTGCCCACACCCTCTGAGGCAATTTTCTCTCTCCAAGGCAAGTCCCCACAGTGCCCCTGCTACCAGCACAGTGTAGGCTGACTCTTGTGTTGCCATTATGGCAGTTTAATCTGTTTTCAGACCTGGGCAAGCAAGAGAGGGAATTCTCATCACCGGGCAGAGTTTTTCTATGGGATGTGACAGATCCACCTGTAACAGTGAGGTGACAGCTGTCCCCGGCCATCCTGCACCATGTTAGTGTCCTTCTGTCCCCACTCCTGCTCCTGCAGCCCTGGCAGGGAGCTGCTCCCACGGGCACACCTCTCTGAGACACAATGAGCAAGGTTTGCTTCAAAATCCATCGTGTCCCTGTTTGCTGAGCATGCCAGCTCATTTTCAGCAGAGTGGATAAGGGATGCTCCCAGCGGGCAGGCACCACTGGCAGGCAGCAGCAGCAGGCAGCTGGTGTGATAATTTCCTCCACTGGGGCAGCTGAATCCGGAAAAAGGCATTTGTTCACACCAGTTTAAACTGGTTCAAGGGCATCTGTGCAAGCTGCCCAGCTTCCTGTAGCCCTGGTGCTCTGTGTAGATCAGGCTCTGCAAAACAAAGGCAATGGCCCCATCCTGAACTTCTCCATGCAGCAAGGGAGGGGCACAGCCAGCCCTCAACACATCTGATTGTTCTTCTGGTCTGCTCTCTCCTTCTGCTCAGACCAAACTTTCTTAGACCATTTCCTTTATCAAGCAGGATACAAGGAGCAGGAAATTCCTGGCGTGGATTTCCTATGCTGTGATAATCCAGAGCGTGCTTACGCATCGGTCAGGATGGGAGAGGGGCTGGGGGGGGAGGGCTGAAAGCAGTTTGCAGAATCAGGAAATTGAACCAAGAGGGAGGAATTTGTCTCCTTTTAAACCTGCTTGTTATAAGGTATTTTTGTGTAAGGACTTTCCTCTGACAAGGACATCAAAGCAACTCTGCAGAGGGAGATGTGAGGTGGTGCTGGCTGTTTGTCCCTCTGCCTGTGCTCCCAAGGTGCGGGGGAATCCCACAGGGCTCAGTCACAAATGCCTCCCTCATGGTTTGCACAGCTGCATCTCAGTTAGAATCTGACTCTCTGACATTGTTTTGGTGCAAGAACCTGTTTTGTTTGCAAAACAAACCAACAAGAGATTTGTGTTAGCAGAGCAGCAGCACGAGCAGGCCAGGCCAAACCCATCCATGGATGGATGCCAGACATGGGCTCATCTGTACAAGCATTTTGGAGACTCGAAATAAAATAACATTTTGGATATTAAAAAGTCCACCTGGGGAAATCTCACTCTATTGCTCTTGTAATTTAGCCCCAAGAGCAACAGAAAGGGGTAACTTTCTCATTTACTCTGCTTTAAATGGTCTCTGTGATTGTCTGATGCTGTGGCTTGGGTGTGTACACACCTGAAGCTGGGAACTGTCAGCTCCAGGTACATGGAAAAGAACAGGAGTAGGGTACCTGAGAGGGTCCAGGAGAGCCCAGAGGCCCTTACCTGCCATCCCCACACTGCTGCATGAGCCCATGGGTCAGCACCGCCCTTCCCTTCTCCAGGAGTGCAGAGACAAAAACACCTGTGTGCTTCTTCCTTTGCCTCCAATACCTTGGTTTTCCCACCCATGCTGTTATCCCAAAGCTGTCTTCCAGCTCCCAGACAGACAGATCAAAGTGAAAACCCATAAAAAGGGTGAAGTTTGTGACTGAATATTTCAAAACAGTGCTTTCACACTTCCTTTTTCCCAGGTTACCTTTGGCAGACTCCAGCCATCTGGTGTCTGCTTTTGGATAAGGACTGTGCTCCAAAATCCAATGGCCTCAAAGGAGAGAACAGAATAGAATGGAATCATTAAGGCTGGAAAAGACCTCTGAGATCAAGTCCAACCTGTGACTGATCCCCACCTTGTCACCCAGCCCAGAGCACTGAGTGCCACATCCAGTCTTTATGGAGAAGGAAGTGGTGGGCACTTGGAGCAGCCATAGGAGAGATGCCGGTGCTGATTTTGGGGGCTTTTACGAAATGCCAGTTTCCCAGTGGCAGAGCCACAGAAGTCAGAAGGACCCGTGGGAGACGAGACGCTCATCTCCCCTTCCCCAGCTGCCACTTCAGGCTTTCTGCACATATATTATCTCAGCTCCACTGCTGACGGAGAGGGTTAGAAAAAAACAGTTTTATTTAAATTACTGAAACCCTGGAGCCCAGCTGCAGCAGTGTCCGTGACAGGTATTTTCACAGTCTGTGATCACATGGATGTATCTCACTGTGCTGTGGTTGTTCTCACAACCCCCTTGCCTGGGCCTGTTGGGAGAAAAGGGCCCTCCTGCTGCTGGGTGGGATGGGAGGCTGGCAGAGCACTGGGAGTGCGGGGTGGGGAGGAGGAAGGCAAGGACAGGCAGGTGGAGGGGAACTAAAGGTGAAATCGGTTGTGGAGAAATTCAGTGGGGCAAAGGAAGGAATATACCTGTCTAGGCATGGGTCATACAGTGACCCTGCTGGGGCTGGTGAAAGGGCTGGGCACCCCAAATCTCTGACTGTGCTCTCCCTGCCACAGCCACTGAGCTGCTACAGCCCTGGAGCAGCATCCCCCGGGCCGAGGCTGTGCCCGCGGGCCGACAGCTGCCGCAGCAGCCCCGCGCCCGCCTCGCTGTGCACCTGTGCCTTCTGGGACAGGATCATCTCAAACAGGGTGCTCATCTCCGACAGGAAGGTGCTGGCCAGCCTTGTCCCACTGCCACCAGGGTCAGCCCCAGCACCTTTGCCAAAGGTCTCAAAGGTCCTCGGTTTCTCCTGCCTTGCAGCTTCCTCATCCTCAGGGGAGCACGGCGAGTCGGGGCAGAAGACGTTGTCCTTGTAGCTGCAGGTGAGGGGCAGGGACAGCCGGGCCACCCACTCTGGGTCTGCAGCTGTCAGCCTCTTGAGGGCCAGCTCTGGGGAGGGACAGTACAGCGGGGAAGGGGGGGGAGAATAAATTGAAAAAAATATTGATAAATGAAAATATCTAAAATCAGCTGAGAGGCATGATTGAAAACAGATCACCGGTGACACCATGCAAACCAGCAGCTTAAAAAAGCCAAACAAAATACAACTGCTTTGAAATTATCGGGGGTTGGGTTTTGTTTTTAATGTAATAGCCATTAGAATCACTGTGCATTCTCATTTGTTGCAGTCTCAATTGGCACTTCGCTAAATTGTTAGCAAAGCCTGAGAGAGGGAGGGTTTAGGACTGGCTGAAGGGGAGCAGACAATGAAAAGCTTTCCAGGGGGAAGTGTTGGACACAGAGATAGTGGACTTCCCTTCAGGGTCACTCCAGGGTGGGAACTTGCTGCTAAGGAGGCAGATTGAGACCGAAAAGAAATGGGTTACTGTGAAAACAATAACACCAGAATGAAATTCTGGATTATAAAATGCACAGCTGGATGGCTGGAGACTGGGACGGAACAATTGAGCTCTAAAGTAGTTGTTCCTCTATTGGAAACAGCTGAGGAGCAGGGGGAGCCTGGGCTGGGGGCTGGGGCAGGCTCGTTAGTGCAGCAGTAATTTGATTGTGGCCCACAATGGGCAACTGAAATCACACAGAGGACTCAGGGTATTCCCTGTTGGCAGGGAGGCACAGCCAGGGTGGATTGTTACTGGGTCTGATTAGGGGAATTACACACAAATCTGATTATCCATCTGTGGGAGAGGGAGCTGAAACGACACCAGCAGGGAAAACTCTGGAGATGAAACCAGGAGTGATCCAGGCTGACACAATGGAGACCCCAAGAGCTGGAGGTTGCGGCTCCTAAGGAAGCAAGTGCTCTCCAGGGATCTGACTGCAACCTGTCATTATTTTGAGGAGATATGCGCCAGCAAAGGAAATCTTTATGCTTAAAATAGGGTTGGCAAGAGAAGAAGTGATTATAGATGTCCATGAATAAACATCTCCTGGAAAATAAAGGAAGGACCCCATAGGAGGGAGAGCCTGGAATAGCTTCCTCGTCAGACAGCAGGAAGGGGAACAGGGATTCTTGTTTTTTGAGGTCGCTGGTAAACAAGAGTCCGTGCTGTGGTGCACAGAGGCTGCATTCCAGCCCCTCATTGTTCCTTCCCAAAGCACATCCCAGAACCTCAGGGGAGTTCAGAGCAACCAGCCAGTTTAGGAAGGGTGTTGGGAGAGCAAAACCTTACGGGTAACAAAACCCAGCAGTCCCAGGGTGGCAAGAGCTGGTGTCACTGTAGTAATAATAATTGTGTGGCTCTGACTAAAAAGTGGAAAGGAGGGTCCCCAGTCCCCATTCCAATGCTCTTATCCTTCTAATTCCAGAGGGTGGTCAATACCCTGCCACAGCTGGGACCTGGGATCTGCAGTCAGTGACTGAGACAAGGCTCCTTCCTCAGCCAGCCAAGCAACTGCTCCTTCTTCTCTTGAAAATACTGCCCTGGCATGGGCTGGGGGCGAAATCTGGGACTCCAGCCTGGTAAGGAGAGAAGGGCAGGTACATCCCTTAGACTTTTTCAGCTGGAGCCCCAAAATTCTTTTGTGTTGCTTCACATCCAGGGTTTCTTTCTGCAATCTCAGTATTTGAGTTGCAGTGACTGTTCCTTGAGACATCACCCAAGTGCACTGCAGGTTTTGCTGTAAAATATGCAGTTTTCTCCTCCCAGTATGCAAGAAGCCACCTCATCCCTGAATATTTGGCTGCTTCAGCTCTGGAGCAGGGCACAACTGGTCTGTCTCTGCAGGGAGAGCTGGGCTGACAGTCCCGTGGCCATGAAAACCTCATAATTAGGTATGTTTAATTTGACCAATAACTCTTTACTGCCTTGTTTTAATGGTGTTTGGGGAGCAGGGGTTGTTTTTATCATCCATAAAGTTATATCTCTCATCTGCTGCTGGGAGTGCTGTGCTGGGCTGCTGGGGGATCAGAGCTAACAGACGGTGCTGCGAGTTCATCCCACAACATCAACAATCCCAGAGCTGCCTGGGATTGCAGTCCCCCCGCTGGGAACAGCACAAAGGCCCAGCCAGCCTCAGCCAGCTGTTAGGATGCTCCTGAGCACCACAGTGCTTCCTTCCTCCCTCTCAGGATGCAAGTCCACGGCTCTGTTTGTGTCTGGGAGAGGAGGAAGGAGCCCGGCAGCTCCAGTGTCTGCGCTCGGCCGCCTGTGCGAGCAGCTCTGGGCTCCTGGGGAAGGTTTGGCAGCTCTGGGCTCCTGGGGAAGGTTTGCAGGTCTGGAACAGATCGGACTCTGAGCATGGCCAGCAGGAATCCACACAGCCTCAGCATTCTCTGCTGGCATGGAGCAGGCTGCCCAGGGAAGTGGCAGAACCATCATCCCGGGAATGGGGATGTGGCACTGGGGACACGGGTCACTGGTGGACATGGCAGTGCTGGGGAACAATGGTCTGGGAGGCCTTTTCCAACCCTAATGATCCTATGGAATTCCAGGACTTTGGCCAAAAGGATTTTTTTCCTGTCCAATCCAAGGATCATGGAAGATGGCACTTCATGGATCTGCCTCACCATAGCTCTGATTTTCTATCTTTGTGTGGGCAGGACTGCATCCAGAGCTGCTGGGCAGCTCCCCCAGTCCCTTTTCTGGGATCAGGGCATGTCAGTGCACCTGGGATAGAGCTGGGCTCCTCTTTGCTCCCTGCTCTTGGCCACAGGACCTCGGAATCCAAGGAAACGTTTAGGTCTCAGCCTTACCTTCGTTTGCTCCTTTCTGGAATAAAAGAGCAGGGAGGCAAAGGGGGAGAAGCAGCAGGTTCTGTCCCAAAGGAAGAGCACCACAAATGCCCAGCTCTGGAATTCAAACCACCCCAGCAGCAAAGCTCAATGAGCTTCTCTTCTGTGCAGGAGCACAGAGGCTCCACAATGAAATTTCTGCTACAGGACATGAGTCAGCCCAACTCTTTCAAATTGAAATGCCAAGAGAGGAGATTTTTAGAACAAATCAATAAAAGGAACATGTAGAAAATGTCAGGCCCAGATGGTATTCACCCCGGAGTGCCAGAGGAACTCAGTTATGAAATTGCCTGGTTTATTAGCTGCTGTTCATTAACTACTGCTTCAAATGAATGCAGGATCGGAGGGAGGGGAGGTGGAAATGGTGACAGGAGTTTTTAAGCATGTGAAGGTGAACCCAGCCCAGGCAGATTCAGAGAAGTCCTTCTGTGCAAGGCTCAGCAGAGAGAGCCATGGAGCTGCTGCTCCCAGAGGAACCACCTGACATTGTCACATGGGGAATTGTGCTCTGGAAATTTGGAAGGGCTGCATGGAGAGTCCTGGATTGGACAAGGGTCTGGAGTGCCAGGACAAGGGAATGGCTTCCCAGTGCCAGAGGGCAGGGATGGATGGGATATTGGGAAGGAATTGTTCCCTGGGAGGGTGGGCAGGCCCTGGCACAGGGTGCCCAGAGCAGCTATGGCTGCCCCTGGATCCCTGGCAGTGCCCAAGGCCAGGCTGGACACTGGGGCTGGGAGCAGCCTGGGATGGTGGAAGGAGTCCCTGCCATGGCAGGGGGTGGGATGGGATAGACTTTAAGGTCCCTTTAAACCCAAACCATTCCAGAATTCAATTCTGTGAATGCAGAGGTCACCTGAGCTGATGGAACAGCACCAGCCAGGCTTGCAGGGGACCTGAGCTGTGCCTGAATTTACAGGCAGGTTCTGTAGGGACTAATATGTGTTAAAAGCTGGGAAGTGAGGGTAGGAATAATTAATCTCCCTCACCAAGGGAGATCATTAGCAGAGTCCCAGCGTATCTGCTCAGCACAGTGATAAATGATAGGGCAAGGACAATGTTGGTGTTGACTCCACTAAAACACCCAAAAGCAGGGCGTTGCTGGAGGACCCGATAATGCTGAGTGCCATGAGCAAAACATGGCTGGTGAATTTCTGTGCCATCAACTGTCAGATAATTGTCACAGGGAACAACCTGTCACGTGTTAATGGCTCTCCCTCCACACAGAAGAGGGATTTGGGAGCCACAACAAACAGGGCTCAGTGTGGAGCTTGGGCAGGACAGGAATGAGGAACACACCAGAAAACCTCCTTGTACGCCCAGTGGATCCTAAACACTGCACACAATCCTGGTCACACATCTCAAAAAATATAAAATTAGCAGCAGGTTGGTCACAGGAGATGAAGAGAAAAGAGGATCCAGTGAGGCTCTGAAGGTAAATAATATCTTGTGGGGTTTGACAAGCAAAAGTGTCCACCTTTTTCACTCTGCATGGACAGGAGACCATGAAGGGAGGGCTCAGGCCAGCATGGGAAGCAGTTCACCAGCTGCAATGTGCAACTGGACCTCACCCGTCAGCAATGACAGAGGCCAAGCTCACACATCACTAAACCCTAAACCTCAGGAGACACGTCCATGGGAGGGAAGAGCAGCCATAAACACAGGGAAAGATCCAGTGTGAAGCTCAGCAAGTCCCTTGGCCTGCTACCAAAAGCCTGGGACGGTCCAGACATGCTGCCTCAAGCACTGCCCCCGCCAGAGACACTGTGGGAGGTGTGATATGCCCTGGCTGCTGCAGGCCAGCAGGACCTCCTGGATGGGGTTAGTGTGGGTTACCTGAGGAGATGCTACTGCTGGAGCCCCCCCAGTCCCACCCTGTCCCAGCAGCGAGGTCACCTCACCTGCCTGTGGCTCCAGGAGGGTCTCCAGCTCCTCTCCCACGAGCTGCTGCACGGAGAGCTCGAAGGCGCTGTCGGAGTCGCGGTCCCCGGCCTCGCTCTCGCCGTGCCCGCTGTCCTTGGTGCTCAGGCAGTCCATGTCCAGCCCCGTGTCCAGCCCTGCAGCCCTGCCAGGGGTCACAACACCCAGGTCACTTCAGCCCCAATGAGCCCTTGGAAGGGTCTCTATCTCCCCAAAATGCCCCAGAGAGGGGCTCTGGGCACCCTCCCCATGCATCACTCACAGAACCAAAGGCATTTTGAGTGCCCATCAATTAATGAGGTTTGGACGGGTTCCTCCACATTTCCTGCCTGAAAGGGTTTTTATCCTTCTGCAGCAAGACCAGAGAACCACAGAAGGGTTGGAAGGGACCTTAAAGCCCATCTCATTCCACCCCCTGCCACGGGCAGGGACACCCTCCATAATCCCAGATCGCTCCAAGCCCCGTCCAACCTGGTCTGGAACATTTCCAGGGGTCTAGGGGCACATCCTGAGCAAACAGGGACCTGCTGGTTCCTCCCCATTAATTCAGAGGAGCTTCCCCCTGCAGGACCAGGTGAGCAGCACCCCAGATACCCTGGAGCTGCTCTCCCTCCCTCTCCATCCTCTGCAGCTGCAGGTGAGAACGTGCAGAAAGCTGTGTCTGCCCACGGCCTGACCAGGTGGGGACAGGGGGACGTGGCAAGGCAGTGATGAAGACTCGGCATCCTCAGGAGCGTGCACCCAGAACACACAGCGTAATTTAATGGGAACACCATGAAGTTTGGGGATATCTTTGGCACACAGCTGGGATATCTCAGTGCTTCTAGCCCTGAGGCAGTTTCTCACTCATCTGCCCCCTGGCACAGAGTCAGGTGTCCCAAACTCACATTGACAGGCACTAAAAGTGTGTGCACTGCTTGCACTGCTGCCTCCAGAGCTGGGCTCCTCTGTGCTCCTGAGCACCCAGAACCATCAGAGTTCTTGGCAAGGGGTGGTTCATGGCCATGGAAGAGCTCAGGTGAGTATGGAGAGACCTGTCAAAGGTGCCCCAGGAAGGAGGCAAAGAGCAGCTGGATACCACTGGGAGCCAGGACCAGAGGAGCACAACCTGTCCCTGAAGGGAGAACCTCCAAACTCAGGAGATGAGGCTTTTTCTTGTATGTCTCTTCCCTCGGAGGCTTTGGACTGGTGGGGCTGGAGCAGGGGAAGGAGGCGTGGGGAAGGGAAGTGCTGGGAGCCAGCCTTACCTGCTGCCGTTCTTGGCCGTGTACTTGTTTCCCCTGTAGTTTGTTTTGGGCTGGAATTGGCCCTGGTGCAGCAGGGAGAGCAGCTGGGAGATTTGCTGCAAGGCAGGAAAAGCCTGTTGAGCCCCGGGCTGGCCACTCAAGCTGCTTCCTGCCAGGACGTCCCTCCGAGCCCCCCGGCCTTTTTATAGCGTTTCCTCCTCCTGCAGATGGCTCAGCATCCCCACACCGGGGGAAAAACAAGCGCTGGGCAGCCCACCTGGGCCCGAGCTTCCCCTGCACCCCTCCTGCTGCTCCCTGGCCCTGGGATTGTCCCCTTCCCCCTGTGACAGCCCCGCTCCCACCTGTCCTGCTGGGTGACCCTGCTGGGTGGGGGGGTTGTTCATCCTACCCAGGCCTGGGGGAAGAGACCAAGCAAAGACCCTCAGGTTGCCCATTCCCACCACGCCAGGGTGGGCACGGCCCAGGCAAGGAAGGACCGGGGGTGCCCACACTGCGGGAACGCCCGGAGCAGCTCCTACCTGCACTGGGGGCGACTCCATGGCGAACTCCCCGGTCGGGCTCTGCTCCGCCAGGGCCACCAGCGACAGCCGGACCAGGCTCCTGAGGATCTGCTGGTGGGGCTGGGGCTGCTCGGGTCCCCCCGCACCCACGGGCTGCTCGGCTGGCACTCGGGGCTCTCCCATGGGTGGCTTCACCAGGCTCTTGGGGTGCAGCGGTGCCTCCGGGGGGCCCACAGCCTCCCTCACCGAGTGTTTGGCTCTGTGGGGCTGGCAGGGCCGGCGCTGCAGGACGGGCAGCTCGAAAGCACCCTGCTGCTCCTCCGAGCCTTTTTGTGTCCTCTGATTCCTCAGGGTCCTGTAGAGAGTGGGGGTGAGGTGGAGGGGAGGCTGCGGGGACGCGCCGGCCGCAGGGGTGGCTGTGCCGGGCTGCTCCTCCTGGCAGGCCCGGGGGGGCTCGGGCTCCCGGGGGCGGCCCCGGAGCAGCGGCACCAGGTGGATGTCGGCCTTCTGGATCTGCCTGTGCGGCTTCTTGAGCTGCTGCTGCCTGCGGGCGTCCTCTGCCTCCCGGCAGTTGTAGGCCATGCCGTCCTTCTTGTCCTTCTTGCGCAGGGACAGGGTCAGCGCCAGCAGCAGCACGCAGCCGCCCAGGAGAGCGGCCAGGCAGATCAGCAGCACCACGGAGAGACCGGGCCAGCCGGGATCCCGCGCTGACATCTTGGAGAAGGCCCCGTGCCGCCGGAACAGCAAGCGGAGCCGGGCCAGGGTGTGCAGGGGGGTGTCCCCCTGGTCACTCACCCGGATCAGCAGCTCCCGCTGGCTGCCGGCCAGGCTGCTGGCATTGCTGGCGTTGAGGGACACCTGCCCCAGGAGCGGGTCCAGGATGAAGAGCCCGGCATCATCCCCACCCACCAGATCATACCGGAGAGCCCCGTTGATGCCGGAGTCCACATCCCTGGCCACGATGGTGAAGAGGAAGGGGTTGGCAGGGCACGACACCAGTGTGGAATTGGTCACTGCCGCGGCCCCCTGGGTGCTCCCATTCCCAGGGACCACCCAGCAGCACCCAGTGTCCACATTGACCAGGACAGAGAGCGTGGCCACCCCTCCCACCAGCACTGGTGTGGTGATGATGGGTGCGTTGTCATTCCGGTCGAGCACAGCCAGTCTGATGGAGATGTTGGATGCCAGCTTGGGATGCCCTCCATCCTCTGCTGTCACCAGGAACTCTAGGTTCCTCACCTGCTCATAATCAAAAGCTTGGAGGGCAAAAATGTCTCCAGTGATGTGGTCGACTGAGACCAGCCCCAAAGCAGAGGGGTCTAGGATCCTGTATGTGACTTTCCCATTGGAGCCCAGGTCGGGGTCGGTGGCACGGACAGTGAGCAGGAAGGCAGGTGCTTCACCGTTCTCAGCAACAGCAGCCTCGTAGGCGGCCTTCTCGAAGGCTGGAGCATTGTCGTTGACATCACTGATGCAGATGGTGAGGTGTTTCAGCACGGCCAGGGACAGGTCCCCCATGTCCCGCACCACCAGCGTCAGGTTGTACTCGGCACGCCGCTCGCGGTCCAGCGAGGCGTTGGTCAGCAGCGCGAAGCTGTGGCTGTTGGTCCTCTTCAGCCTGAAGTGCTCATAGCCCTGGCTGAGGGAGCAGAGCACTTGCCCGTTGCTTCCCGAGTCGGGGTCACTGGCTGTCACCAGGGCCACAAAGCTGTCCTTGGGAAGGGCCTCAGACAGCACGGGCTCCCGCGCAGCCCAGGTGACATGGACGTCGGGAGCGTTGTCATTGACATCCAGGACCTTGACCAGGACCTTGCAGTGGGCTGGAATGGGGTTGGCGCCCAGGTCCCGCGCCTGCACGTCCAGCTCGTAGGCGTGGGTCTCCTCGTAGTCCAGAGGGAGCCTCAGGAAGAGGCTGCCCGTGCGGGCATCGATGCTGAATGTGCTCAGGACCTCGGGGGGCGCGTGCCTGCTCAGGCTGTACTCGATCTCCCCGTTGGGACCCTGGTCGGGGTCAGTGGCCGTGACTGTCACGAGGAGGGTCCCAGGCTGGGCGTCCTCCCGAACCTCCACCGTCAGGGAGCTCTCTGCAAACACGGGGCTGTTGTCATTGGAGTCGAGGACAATGACTTTAATCAAAGCAGTACCTGATTTTGGTGGCTCCCCGTGATCCGTGGCTGTCAGCACGAGGTCGAAGGAGGAGTGCAGCTCCCGGTCCACCTCCTTAACCACGACGAGCTCCGCATGTCTCGTCCCATCGGAGCTAGAGATGACCTCCAGAGCAAAGTGCTCGCTGGGGGAGAGGGCGTAGGAGCAGCGGGCATTGGGGCCAGCGTCAGCATCCAGCGCTCGATCCAGCGGGATCCGTGTCCGCAGGGATGCGCTCTCTGAGATCTCCAGCTCCAGCTCGGGCGTGGGGAACCGCGGCGCGTTGTCGTTGACATCCATCACCTGAACCTCCACGTGGATCAGGGCCGGGTTCTGGGCAGCCAGCACGTCGAAGGACACCCAGCAGGGATCACTGTGGCGGCACAGCTGCTCCCTGTCCACCCGCCCGGCCGTGCTGAGCACCCCATCCCCGCTACCCACGTGCAGCGGGAACCTGCCGGGGGTCTCCATCAGCTGGAAGGTCTCGGCCGCCTCGCCGCTCTCACCGCCCTCGAAGTGCTCGGCCAGGCTCCCTATGACAGTTCCTGGGGGCACCTCCTCCAGCACCCGGTACCGCACCGTGAACGTGGCCACCTCCTGGGCATCGGCGCTCAGGAACAGGTACCACCACCATAGCGCCGGCAGCCGCAGTGCCGAGCGGCCCAGCCCCAGCACGCTGCTGGCAGAGCCCCCGCGGCTCCGCCGCGCTGCCATGGGCTGTCCCGCCGGCCACCGCATCCCCGGAGAGTCCTCAGGGCCACCGCAGGGCCTCGGCATCCTCTCCCATCTCCGAGGGCCGTGGGCTCCAGCCAGAGCTTGGAAAGGAGGGGAAATCACAGGCAGGGCTGGTGGTTGTCCCCCGCGCTGCCATCACCGGGGCTCCCCGGGCAGGGACAGCCCGGAGCGGAGGGACCGTCCCCGCAGCAGCCACTGGCCGGCTGGCCGGGCTGGGGATGGAGCGGCCGACATCCTATGGAAACCCCACCTACAGGAAAAGGGAGGACCGGGCTGGTACAACGCCGGGGCGGGGTGGGGGCTCGTGGGGCGGCACGGGCCCAGCTGCGAGAGGGTGTGGAAGTGCCCTCCGATCCCAGCCTGAGGGGACCGAGACCACTGTCACCTGCAGAGCACACTGCCCAGAAGGTGGGATTCCTGCAGTCCCTGACCCACCACAAACCTTTTGTGCTTCAGGAAGAGGTGATGGACTCCTGCTCCTGCATTGACCCAAAGCCTTGTTCTCCACACTTTTACATCTCAGACTTTGATATATTCTCATTTTGCCTAAATCCAAGTGCAATCCCTGCTCCTTGCTCTGCCTTTGGAGGGCAATGAGCCCAAGTCACTTTTCCCAGTACAAAGGTGACGATGTCACCAGTTCCAGCTGGACACACCAAAATGAGCTGATGAATCAGCAGGAGCGTGGCCACACCAAACACAGCCTGGAGGGCACGAGGGAAGGAGGGAGGTGCTGGCAGACACAGCCTGTGTCCGTTCAGGCCTCTCCCCATCCCTGCATCCGGCTGTCCTGGCTGCTCCCTCTCTTGGCACGTGCTCCATCTCAGCTTGGCTCAACACTGATTTCCCTGGCGTTATTCCTGCACCATCAAATCCCTTCTGGGCCTATTTCAACATCTCACCCCAAGCCCCCACCTTCAGGCTGCCCAGCTGTTGCACCAGTATCACCACAGCTGGCCAGCTGTGCACACACAGGTAGCACAGCCTGAAGGTGTTCCATCTATTCTTCCTGAGCCTGCAGAGCCCCCAGACCCCAGGCTGGGTTTGCTTTGGTCTTGAGGTGACAGAAGGCATTCAGGACAGGGAAGGTCGTGTGGAACTTTCCTTGGCTGTTATGGAGCATCCTCAAGGTGTGGTTGGAGCCCCGGCAGCCATGTCATCTCTGTGTCTCCACATCTTCCAGGCAGCCTTTGGTGTCCTGTGCCCACCTCACCCTCTCCTCCTGCTCTTCTAGCCTTGGTGGGCACCCCTGTCCCCCCAGCCTATTCCCATCCCTCCCAGCTCCCCTCACTGCTCTGGATTTCCCAGGTGAGGTTCCTCTGTCATCACTTTTCTTGGCCACGGTGAATTTTGATGCCACAAAGAGTAGCAAAACCAAATCCACCCCAGTGCCACGAGCTGTGCCCTCAGCACAGCGGGAGGAAGGGACGGTGCTGCGGGGGGTTGCCAGAGCCCGGTGCTATTCCTGGGCTCGGCCCCAGCTCCAGGTGACCTTTGCCAAGTCATTTCCCTGCTTTGTGCTCGCGCTTCCTCCTGCACAGCCCGGGGCTCTCCCGGAGGGATGATCCCGCTCGATCCTGATCGCTCCCGCTGCCTGCGGAGCTCCGGGTGGAGAAGCGGATGTCTCGCAGCCCGTGCCCGATTTTGGGAGGGGAGGTGGGAAGGCCACTTCCTTCTGCTGGGACTGTTATCCCTCTGCCTCGCGTTTTTTTAATGCTTTTCCTTTTCAGGGATGGAGCGGAACAGAAGAACCATGATGGAACATCACAAGGGAAAGGAAATAAATATGACCCCCCAGGAGTGTGAGAGTTCCCCAAGGAGCCCTGCCTGGGGTTTCCTTCCCCCATCACCTCCCAATCCCACTGCAGAACAAGCCACTCTCCCTCAGTGCCCCGTGTTTAACCCATCACTGACACCACAGGAGGTGAATTCCCCCCGACTCCAGCACCCACCTGCCAGACCCCACTTGCTGCTGTCCCCACCCCTCCACTGGGAGGATTCCAAACCTCCAAACTGCTCATTTTTCTCCTCAAAGAATGGGTCCAGGTGGGATTTTGAGTGCCAGTTTGTTCAGGGAAAGGCTGGGAGGAGAAGTCACTGTCACCAGGCTGTGAGCCCCCTGAGCACTGTCCCCAGCCTGGCTGTACAGATCCCAGCACTGGTGACAGGTCTAGCCTAGCCAGGAGGAGCTCCTGCATGAATTATTGATGATTCTTCAGGAATAAAGCCCTACAGACCAGGCCTGTGACCCCCAGCCAGCAGAACATTCCCAGCTGGCAGGAGGATCCTGCCAGAGCATGGCTGAGCTGCAAATCAGTGCCATGGAGGGAGATGGACTGAGTAAAGCTGCAAGAAAATAGGAAAGAAAAACGGGGTCGAGCTGAGACTTGCCAGAAGCACAGGCAGGGAAATGAGATCTGGTGCTAAAAACAAAACGTGTCTCCTCCTGTTTCCTGTTCACACCCCAGCAGGTTCCCGACGTGCTTCAGAACCTCCGTGGACTCTGTGGTGGCTACAAACACAAAATTCCCCCTCTAAGGTTTAGACTGCACCTGAACCCTTTCATTTAAAACTCAGGAAGAGCCTCAGCTACACTGAATTCTTACAGCACTTCATGCATTCACTGTGTGCAATGCTTCCTGCAGCTCCTGCCCGATGCTGTCCGTGCCCAGAGCAGCTGGAAATGCCATTTTCAGGAATGCCAACCTGGCTCTCTGCGTCTCAGCCGCTCTCCAGCCTCCAGTGCAGGGCATGGGCACACCCTGAGCTCCCAGGGGTGCAGAGCTGTGCTGGAGGCACCACTCTCCCTGTCCATCACGTGGCAGAGAGCAGCACCACCAGGTTATTTCGAGCTCCACTGCACAGCTGGAGATCTTCAAACTTCGTCATTTTGGGCTGACACGGTGCTAGCCTGGGACCAGGAGCTGTGCCATAACACAGCAGGGAGAGGAGGGCAGCTCGAAATGAGAGTGAAGAGGCTTTTCACATCTAATAATTTTCTCTGATGAAGACAGGCTGAGAGCTGGGGATGTTCACCTGGACAAGAGAAAGATCCAGGCAGACCTTGAAGCCGCTTCCAGTGCCCAAGGCCTCCAGAGCTCCAGGAGAGTTTGGACACCGCTCCCAGGGATGACCAGGGTGGGACTGTTGAGGTGTCTGTGCAGGGCCAGGAGCTGGACAGGATGATCCTTGGGAGCCCCTTCCAACTGTGAATAGTCCGTGATTCTATGAATTTTCAGTCCTTCAAAGACAGCCTTTGCTCCTCTAGAAGTGTCACTCCCTTTCCAGTGGGCCAGCAATCCCTCCCTGAGCATGAGGTGTGTGAGGTGCAGCTGCACGAGGGAGCCCAGAACCTTCCCCATCCCCAGCTGCCTGCAGAAACCTGGGAGGCTCCTGGGGGCTCTTTCTCGGGAGGAAGGATGTGATTCCCTCTCTCACACCAGGTACGGAGCTCTGCAAGAGCTGGAGGGACCTTCCCTTGCGGTGGTGCGGCTCTCCCTGAGCTCATCTCCGCACAACCAGCGGGTGACGCCGGCTGAAGGTGACCTCCCCGTGCCACCCGCTCCAGCCTGAGCTGGGCTGCTCATCCTCCCCCACCATCACCAGCCACCCGGGTGTCCTTGCGGGCTCCTCCGGCGCTGCCTGCCCGGAGCTCCCGCTGCCTGCCGAGGCCGGGGCGGGCCGGGGAAGGCGCAGCCCCGGCGGTGCCTGCGCTGTGCAGTTGGATCCCTCCACCACGAGAGCCCACTGCTGCTCCGCGCTGGGCTCCGCCGCTGTCCCCGCCTGTCCCCGGCGCCGCCCGAGGGGCTGGGGGTGCTGAGCCCCCCAAACTCTCCCCGCAGGGGGGCTGCGACCACCCTTCCCCCGGCGGACGGTGCCGGGGGGCTCCGCCGCCCCCAGCCCTGCAGTGAGGCTTGGGCGATGCTGCAGCTGCCTCCCCTCCATCCTCAGCGGGTGCTCTGGATGCCGCCCTCAGTTTCCTACGGTTTTCGGGTGCTTCCCTCGGTTTCACAGAATTTTAGGGCGTTTCCCCCGGGTTTGCACAGTTTCGGGGTGTCTCCCTCGCTTTCACACGATTTTAGGGCGTTTTCCTGGGTTTTACACGGTTTTAAGCAACTCTGCAGCATCACAGCAGAGTCTCCCCCAAACCCCACAGTTCCCCCACTAAACCCTCCTTTGGGGGATGTTATAGAGGTGCTTCCCCTCCTGCAGGCAACACCTTAATTAGGGGGGAAATAAAAGGGGGTGCAGGTGATCCCTGATGAGGACAGAGTTAATTATGGATGTAGCAGCTCCTGAAACCTTCCCCAGGCAAAAACCTGGTTTTGAGCAAAGCAGCTCCTGCCTGCCGGGTTCCAGGAGCTGCCCTGCACAGAGGGGACGATAAGGAGAGTTATTGTTGCTCTGTGCTCATAAAAGGATTATTATTAAGGAGGGGAAGAAAGTTGTAAGTGAAGTAAATTGGGCCAGGCTGGGTGTTTGAATAGACAGGAATAATGTTATGGTAATGTCATGCACGGCTCTGCTGCTCCAGGACCCTGACGTGTTTTATAAAGCCCAATGCTACAAAAAGCAATTCTGTGAGCAGAAAGAGGGAGAGCTGGCCAAAGAGAAATGAGGAAAAGCTGTAAAAATAATGTTTTATTGTGTGGGAGAAAGCAATGAGATGAGATCTAACCCTTGATGTCCTTCTGGAGGAGAAAGCTGGCAGCATATTGTTGCTCGCTTGTATGATTTAATTTGCTATTCTAAGTCTTACAGTAATTTCTTTCCTGTGCTCCAAAAGCTTGTATCTAAATTTCTGTTTGCAAATGAAACACATGGAAGAACTCCCCAAGGCTGTGGCTTCGGAGCTGGATCTTCCCAGAGTGCAGGGGGCTGCTGACAGGATGGGGGCAGGGGGCGCACAGCAGCACCACCTTCCACTGCCACTTTGATTTGATTTTAGTTTGACAACCCAAAACACCTGAACACCAGCCCAGGGTGGGCTCCCTGTGCTGCACAGGGTAAGAGATGGATCCAGGCCCTGGCACGCTGTGACATCAATCAGACCTTTACGAGTCCCCAGCGGCTGCAAATCAATAAGTGCCAGCAATAATTACCCATTTTGTCTTTCTCTTTATTAATATTTAGACGTTTTTAATCTTCTCTCTCTAAACATGACGTTTCCCTGCTGTGGGTGTCCTTCAGAGGGAGCTGCCAGGAAAGCTCCTGTTCCTCTAATTAAAGGCTTTGTGCTGGATGGAGCTGCTCCCTGAGCAGGAATGACACAGCCACCAAAGCTGGGGATGACTCTGCTGCCTCAGCCTGGGCAGGTGACACTGGCTGATGTCCCCAGGAGGACGGTGTAGCCTCTCTGGGTGTCACAGTGCAGATCTTGTGATGGTCACAAGGGGTCATCCAGTGGACCATCCAGTGTGATGGTCTCCAGTGCTTGGTGGGGGTGACCACAACCCACAGATGTCATTTAAAGAGATCATGGAATGCTTTTGGTTGGAAAGGACCTTCAATCCCATCCAGTGCTACCCCTGCCATGGCAGGGACACTTTCCACTGCCCCAGGCTGCTCCAAGCCCTGTCCAGCCTGGCCTTGGACACTGCCAGGGATCCAGGGGCAGCCAGCTGCTCTGGGCACCCTGTGCCAGGGCCTGCCCACACTCACAGAGAGGATTTCTAATTAGGAGAAGTCCCTAGAGGTGATTATCTCCTCAGGGGTGCTGTTAGGGATGTACACATTGCAAACAAAGCCCTCTTTTGACATGGAAAGGGGAGCAGAACTCCACGATTTTCAATGACAGCCCTTATCTCCTCTAACACGGATGTGAGAGAGCTGATAATGCCCTATCAGCCCTGGAAAACAAATGGGAACAAATTCAAACCGAAAACAACTCTCCCAAAAAGAAATATAAATTATGATTTTTTGTGGAGACAAAAAGTTTCCTGCAAGTCCAGCTTTAAAGCAAAAGAAGGGCTGGAAATAGGTGAGAGGAGGGATCCTGGAGCATCTGGCATGTTGGGAATACCTCCAGCACCTGGAGGAACAGGTAAAGCCCATCTCTTGTCCAGGGATCTGTGCCAGGGGTCTGAGAGCAGACACAGACCTGGCTTTTCCAGCGTGGGAGAGGTGGAAGCTGTATCCTGACTTCTGGGACTGCAGAGATGCCGGTGCCTCCAGCAGCAGCGACCGCGGGGCTGAACAGGGACCATGCTCCGGCAGGCCCAGGAGCCTGCGGGGCTCCGGTTTCACCTCTCCTGATCCCTCTGTGCCACCTCAACAAGGTTCTCCCCAGGGTGACAGAGCCCCTCAGCATCACCCCACTGAGGGTGACAATGCCAACCACACCATCTCTCCTTCCTTGGGACAGCGCTCAGGGATGGGGACAGAGAGATGACCACAGTGAGGGTGACCACAGTGAGGGTGACCTCAAGACTCCCCATCCCTTTGCACAGAGATGCTGCAGGCTCTGCCCAGAGTCACCTGAGCTTCCCCTCTGGTGCCAGCACCTACAGATGTTCAGCCAGCTGTGATGTGCCATTATCACCTCTTGCCTCTGCTGTGTCACCGCTCTTCTCTCACCCACCTCCACTGAGAACAGGACACGTGTACTGGCTCCACCCAACACAGAATCAGAGGCTGCATCCTCTGCCCTCCTCTCCTCTGGCTGTCTGCCCGAGGGGCTGGGGGGGGCTGGCAGGGGCAGGACCATGTTCCAGCCCCCCAGTGTGGGAAAAGGGGCTGTGGCATGAGGCAAAGAGGGGCTGGAAGCTGTTCTGTGCCATATAAACAGTGTAATGAGGACATCATCGTGAGTGTGGAAACATCTTTCACTGGAAAACAATTCCAGATGATGCAACTTCCAGCTACTGCCAGGGGACCAAGCACAGCCCCAGAGCTCTCCAGCTGGGGCACGGACCAAGGCAGCTCTGCTGGCCACTGCCAGGCAGTGTGGGACAGGTAAAACCAGGGCAGGTAAAAGCAGAAGAGATGCTAAAGCTGTCCCACACAGGCGGAGCCAGCCCCAGAGCCCAGGCTGGGACCCAGCTCCTGTGTGGGGACAGTGACACCCCTGGGCTGGACTTCTGGGGGCTTGAGATGGGTCCAGAACCTCCTGGCTGAGCATTCCTGGGGCCAGACACAGGTCTGGGGAGACGCAGCCTCTGTGTGTAGGCAGCGGCGAGTCCCAGGATACACGACCATCCCATCCCAGCTTTTCCAGTGGGGCACATCCCTCGAGCCCTGCCCAGGTGACCCCGGGCCCTGTCACAGGTAGGTGATCTCGATGACATTGGGCTCAGCACTCCCGTGGGGAAGGTGGTGGTTGCAGGAGCAGTGGCAGGTCACTCCAGCCGAGCCCATCTTCCCGTGGGCATCCAGGCGCCTCCAGTCCGTGAGGAGCACGCTGTCCATGTGCTGGGCCATGGGCTCGTGCTGCAGCGTGACCTGCACCGTGCGCAGCTGGGGGCCGTAGTGCACCACCAGCACGATGAACACGGCCAGCAGCACGAAGAGGACGACGATCACCGAGATCACGGGCAGCGCGTCCGATTTCTTGGTGACGCTCTTGATGATGGAGACGGGAGTGAAGGCGGCCACGTCCTGGGGCTCGGGCTGTCTCAGCTGGCTGCCGGGCACTGAGGCATTCATGGCTCAGTGGGGTGACCTGGCACAGGGACACGGGCGGTGACCACTGAGCCGAGCCCATCCCTGTCCTCATCTCCTGCCCTCGAGCCCGCAGCTCCTGCTGCTGCACGCGCAGCTGCCAGGGAATGGGACAATCCCGTGAGTGTCCCTTCCCTCGGGCTCACAGCACAGGGGAAGATTTGGTGGTGAAGTCTGGGGCTTACAGGATGAGGCAATCCCTGCATCCCCCTGTCCTAGGCGCCTTTGGACACTACACCTGGCTCTTGTGGGGAGCCCTCTGCCCTCCCCTCTCCGCCCCCAGCCCCACGGTGCTGATCCAGGACCAAACCCCACGGGGACCCCCCCCCGGGGGACCCAACCTCGTCAGTCGTCCCTCGCCAGAGACAAGATCCCGTGGAGCCAGCACGGGTGGGAGCAGGGGGCAATGGGAAAGGAAGGAAGGAGAGCCCTGCGAGCCCCACGGGGTACCTGCGTGTCCCTGCCGCCTGGGAATCATCATCCCCGGCTGCGGGGCTGGGAAGCTGCCGGCGGGGCGAGCAGGACGAGCTGCGGGCTGGTTCTCCGGGGAAGGTGCAGCCGGACTCACCTCGGAAGTTGCCACGTCACGGCCCGGCCCCGCCGCCGCCGGGGCTCCCCGGGGCACACGGGGAGCGCCCGCTCATCCCGCGGGCAGCGCTGCTCCCGTCCCTGCCGCTGCCACATCAGCGCTGCCGCCCGCGACCCTCCTGTCCCCCGCGGCGGGACAAGGGCCCTTTTGTTTGGGGAGAAGCACCCTCCCTCCCACCTTCGGCTGCCGGAAACCTCCCCGCTGCCACCGGCGGGGCGTGAAAATTGAATGTGGCGAAGGAATGGGTGTAAAAAATCCCCTTCGGCATGTGAGCTGTTTGCACAGCCCGGCACACCCACGCTGTGCTCCGGGCTGGAAGGGCCGTGTCCCCAGGGATGGCACAGCCCCGGGGAGGATGGTCCCTGCCGGGGGTCCCACTGCTGCAGAATTTGCCCATTTGCCAGCACGGCTGTGGAGTGAGTCCGGGGGGAGGTCTGGATGCTTTGGGCCTCCAGTTCAATGGTTGGCCTCAATGATTTTGGAGGCTTTTCTAACCTAAAGGATTGTGTGAGCTGCTGGGGGTCACAGGCAGGAGCCAGAGCCAGGTCAGGGCTGGCACATCCCTCCCCTCCCACGTGTCACCACCCTGCACACAGGTACATCCCCCTGGCCCAGGGGTGCTGTGCCACACCCTCTGCCCCGGCAGTGACCTTGAGCACATCGCAGAGCAGAAAATACCAATCCTTGGGAGTTTCAGCCATTACAAAATGCATCTTCCCATCCTTCCACCCCAAAACACCACTGCTCTTACCTGCAGGCTCTCAGCAGACAGGCTGGGGTGAATATTTGGGCTCTGTCCTTCCTGCAAGTGGGGAGGACAGGGTGGGAAATGCCAGCCGAGCATCCAGAAGAGATTCAACTGCGTGTGAGCTTCTGGGTGATTTGCACTCATTTCAGGATTCAGTAAAACCTTAATCTACAGCATAATCTCTGAGCGTCACATCTGTGCAAGGCACAAAGGATGGGGGGGCTGCTGGCAGGGGGTTTGTCCCAGCCAGGCTGCTGTGGAGGCCGCCAGCCTTGGGCCTGCTGGTTTTCCTGGGGGGTTGGAGGGGTTGGAAGAGACCAACAGAATGTGAGGAGCTGCGCCATGCAAGGGGAATGATTCCCTCCAGTGCTGCTGCTGTCTGCCAGCTGTGGGAATGAGGATCCTGCTGGCAGCATAGGACACCCTTGATGCTCTCCATGCAGTGAAGGAGAATCTCCTTGGCCTTTGGCTGAGGCTCCGTGGCTTGAGGGGGCTGGACCAGCCCCGCAGACCAGCAAACAGAATCCTCTGGCTTTGCATCCTGAACACCCACACAGACCCCCTGAGAAGGACACAGGAGCCTTTCCTAGGTGAGGACACTAAAATGCTTCTCCTCCTGCAAACCCTCTCTGACATCCAGCACAGGATAAACCAGAACCTCTGGGGTTCTCACTGTGACAGGCAGGACCTGCACGGAGCAGCACAACACAAGGTCAGGGCCAAAAAACCAAATGCCTCAGCCCCTCCAGGGGGGCTGGATGGGGGCAGAACCAGCCCCATTTTCCAGTTCCTGCCCTTCTCCAGGAACTGGGGATGGATAGGTCCAAGCCCAGCATGTGCTGTGTGTCCTGCAGGGTGCTGCCTGAAGAGGAGCATCCCAAAGCCACCATCCCAAAGCTGGCATGTCCCAAAGCTGGCACATCCCAGCACCCAGACTCGCTGGAACTGCCCAGGGAGGCACAGGGTACAGGGCAGGCCCAGCTGCTGAGCCACCCTGGCCCCACAAGGAGCAGTTATCCCTAAATTCCTCACGGATGTGTAAGAAACCCCCTCTCAGGTGGCGGGGAGGCTCCTCCAGCAGCTCTTACCCAGTGAGGCCGATGTGGGGGGATGGGACCTGGGGCACATCGCACCACACGCAAAACATCTCCCAAAAAAACCCGGCACCGTAAGGAAGCCGCTGGGGCCCAGAGCAGGGCATCCCTCCGAGCGGGAGCCGAGCCCCGGCAAAGCCCGGCGAGGTTTCCTCTGCCGCCGGTGAGCGATGTCTCACATCCTCCCCGGCCATAATGGGCTGAAAAACACAGTTCCCCTGTGGATTGAGCCCGTTTCCTCCTATTCTTTAACAGGAAGCTGTGCGAGAGTCAGCCCAGGCAGGCGAATCGCTGCTCGCGGTCCCTCCCGGGATGGCCAGAGGCTCCGCGAGCCGCAGAGCAGCGCGGAGATGCCGCTCCCGTCCCTCCATCCTCTGCTCTGGCTCCTCCTGCTGCTCCCAGGTGAGCTGCTCCCACCCCGGGGAGCGCCAGGCGCTGCCGGACGGGGGGATTTGGGGGGCCCGGCTCCACGGGGGGCTCCAAAGGCAACCGGGCAGAGGCTGGGAGCTGCCACTGGAAAGCTCAGCCTTGCAGCTCGGGGGTGGCAGCAGCCGGGCTGCCGGGGAAAACGTGGCTTTGTCAGGTTTACGGGGTTTGTTTGGCACCGCTGGAATACAAAGATTTGTTTGCAGGTTAATGAAAGGAGTGCCTCTGCTGAGGCGTTTGGAGTAAGTGACTTTTGTCAAGTAAGAGTCAAGGTGGAATATTTCAACGTACAGGACATTGTTTTCCTCAAAAATACTTTTTATTTGCACTTTTTGCTCTCATTAGTATCAGTACAAAGCCCGTGTGCAAGGCTCATGCAGAGCACATCTTGTCCTTGCTGTAATAATTCTGCTGCTTTGGGGTAATTATTCTTTAACTTCTCTTTCCCATCTGAGTCGAGGTGTGGGATGAAGGAGCTGGTTTCCTGCTCCAAAGGATGACAGGTTGCTTTTCCCTGCATTGTCAGGCCCCTCTTGCCTTGCTGACAGCTGTAGTAGCTGGGAGCTGGAATACATTCAAAGGAATATAAAATAATGTGTCTCCAACTCCGAGGTTTTATCATTAAACCATAGAAGCTGCCTCGGGTTACAGCCACTGTGCTGGTAATAATGGGATTTTTAAAAGGCAGAGAATCATAGAATGGTTTGTGTTGGAAAGGAAAGATCATCTCATTCTGCAGAATATAGAAAGCAATTCGGTTTGTAGCTTATAAATCCAAGAAATAAGAGCACATGGATTGGAAATTTTCTCTCTTCATTAGAGGCCAACGCTGCTGCCTTCAGCAGAGGGGGGATTTGTGCCTGGGATCAGAGCAAGGTTCACACCAAGGGGCTTTGAGCACCTTGGCCACCCTGTGACATTCCTTAATGCCCACCCAGAATGCTGCTTTTCCTTTTAAAACTGCTTGGAAGGGCTTTCATGGGACAGCAATGGCACAGAGAGGGCCAGGCCCCTTCCCTGGGCTGCACCACGCTAAGTTTCTTAGAGTGGGAATCCCAGAGGCACTGCCCAGAATCCCAGAATTCCAGAATTCCAGCTCCCAGGAACACCTAGCGCTGCAGCACAGGTGGAAGGGATGCCACCCCCCACCCTTCAGTCTCAGAGCATCACTCTGTCCTCTCAAAGCCACCGGTCTAAAATCAGGGGCAGGGACCATCCCCCTGCATGCTCACAGCACCGTCACACCTCTCCCACCAAACCAGCCTTCCCTGGAATGTCCTGCCTCCCTCTTCTGCACGGATCCAACAGCCCCAGAATGGCTTTTTAATTTCATTTTTAATTTTACAGCAAGTCCCAAAGGTGGTGCAGCCCCTGGGGGAAGCTTCTGCACAAGGCAAAGCAGCAGCTTAGGAGAGGGGCAGCCGGGCTCCGTGGTGCCGCTGGTTTCCCGGCACATCAGCAGCTGGAAAAGGGAATTAGGGGCTCTGGAACAAGGCTCCCTGCCCAGGGGGAGACGGATGTAACCCTGAGGAGACACAGAATCAGCTTAGGCTGGACACCAACACCTGCCTGCTCCCACACAGGCCTTTCTCGCTTTTGCTTGGTGCAAATTCAGTATTTTATTAATTTAACGTTTCCTAAATGAAATTTCTCCATTCTCATGGTTATTTCTGAAGGGAGGTTCAAATAAGGGAAGTTCAAACTGTTATTTTGAAATTGCTGAATTGGGAAGGTCTGGCACATGTCCAATTTGGTTTTCCTCCCCCTAGAAACACTTAGCAGAAAATTTGTCCAAACAAACCTCTTCCTATAGACCCTTTCCATTACAATGGGCAGGCATTTTCCAGACAAAAGATTTCCACTGCAAAAATTCCTCCTCAAAGCTGATGAAAACCCAGCAGGATTTCCCACTGTTGTTGTTCCATCCACTGCTCTCCTTATCTGTGCCACAGCCCGCGGATGGATAATGCCACGAGAAATGTGGTATTTCAAAAGCAGACATGTGTTTTGAGATATATTTTTGATATAATCAAAAAGATGAGGTGCAGCTATAGTGCAGGCACCCAGATTCCAGACTTGCATCCTCAAACCAGAGCATCCTAAAGCAGATTTCTCAGCCAAGGGCGAGGCCAGCCCAGCCCTGAGGTGGTGAACAAGGAAGAGAAAGCAGGAGGTGGTTTGGAGAAATGTTTGCTCACAAAACAAACTGCTCCCTTCGGTAACAAGAAACCCCCCGGTGACTCTGCAGCTCTGACTGCAGCAGCTTCCAGGAATTCTGTCCCATTTATAATAGGTGAGTCAACAACAGGTGTCCTTGCAGGAGGTGGTGCTGGTGTCCCAAAGGCAGGAACGTTCCTGTTGGGAAGCCAGGCTGGAGAAGGGAGCTGGGGCTTCTGCAGCACCAGCCAAGTCCCAGCTGGGAGCTCTCCTGGCCCCAGCTCCCAGAGGAGCCAACCCAGCAGGACCCAAGCACCTCAACAGGGAAGAAGCTCCCATCTGAGTCCAGAACAGGCACCAGGATGGTCAGAGGGATGGAACAGCTCTGCCATGGAGCCAGGCTGGGAGAGCTGGGGGCGTTCACCTGGAGAAGGAGAAGCTCCAGGGAGAGCTCAGAGCCCCTTCCAGGGCCTAGCGGGGCTCCAGGAGAGCTGCAGAGGGACTGGGGACATGGGATGGAGGGACAGGACACAGGGAATGTCCTTAAGCTGAAGGAGGGCAGCTCTGCAGGTGGGGTCTCACCCGAGCAGGGCAGAGGGGCAGGATCCCCCCCTGCCCTGCTGCCCACACTGTGGGGATCTGAGATGTGGGGGATACATGAAGAGTTAGGAAACGTGGGAGTAAAACCCGGGTCATTCACTGAAAATCTGGACTCAGGTGAATTGTCAGGCCAAGACTCTTTACTTGGCCTGCAGTTGTTGCTTCTGTGAGACTGGAACCTCTTCCAGGCAGGGTTATTCTTCAAGTGCTCCCCTGGCACTCAAGCCAGGACACTCATGAAAAGCAGGTGGAAAGAACAGGAATTATGAATTATTTTTCTCTCTCAACAATGTCTGTCCTATTCCATAGCATTTCTAAGTTAGCATTTCTTATCTCAAAGTTTACACACAGATGCATACTATGTAAACCTTCTATCAAGCTTTGAAAATCCTCTACAATTCCATTTCCCACAAAATCCCTTAGCCACCAGCCCCTTCCACACCTTGTCTCCTGAACCAGTCCCAGCAGATCACATTCCTGCTTAGTGGTTCATAAACACCACAGAGCAGCACTCAAATAAACCTGGGGAATCTCAGAATCTCTGGAAAGAATAATCAGTTTGGGAAGAAACTTGGGAAGTCTCCTCTGTCAAGTGCTTTGAGCTCTGCTAATAAAAAAATATTGATAAAAAAACTGTAGGTAGGCAAAAAGCACAGGCTGGGCTCTGGGTGCCATCAAGCCTGAGTTGGTGGTGCCCCCATTTTTCAATTGCACTGGGCATGGAGTGATTTCCCCTCCAAAATCCCAGACCCAGCTCCAAACCTAAGGATCAGCAGGGCCAGGAGAAAGACAGGACCCACATCACCAGGAGCAAACCCGGAGCTCTGAAGTAGGCAGGGCACGAGGAAACTGGAACCAGTGAGCAGCTGGGAGGGTGATGGAGCAGCAGCCTGGTGGAGCAGGGGTGGTGCAGCCAGGAGAAAAGCCAGGCTGTTTTTCCTTCCAGGAACAACCCCTGGAAAAACATGGAAAAACCAGCCCTGGGCAGCACAGGGGTGCAGCAGAGCCACTCCGTGCTCTCAGCTTCCCCACATTGTTTGTCTCCCAGGTTGTTTCTACATCTAAGTGGGTTTTAATTGCCTCCCACTAAGATTTGCTTCCAGACTGGCTCACCAGAGAGGAGCAGGGAATGCGGTGCTTGGAGAGGATGCCCAGGCCCAGCCCTTGAGGATGGGCAGAGGAAGGCAACGATTAATTTTAATTGCTGATGAGATCCGGGATTAATTCCCGGCTCTCTAAACTTTCCATAACACTTTGACTGAGTCATTACAATTCAGAACAACTTGGCAGCCAGTTGCCAACCCCCCCTGATGCCATTGGGGAATTAGGCACTTGAACACTTCTGTGGATCTGGCCCTGATTTGGGCTGTCAGTTATCCACCCTGCAGAACAACACTTTTCTTCCCTCTCCTCCACAATTCCCACCCAACCTGTTCTGCTGTGAGACCCTCAAGGCAGAGACACCTTATTTAGGCACTTAATAAAACAGGACCTAGGCTTTGGCAGGACTCTCTGCTTTCCAGGTTTCCTAAAAGAGGATTATTTTCCATGTGGAAGTCCTAAGAACTGGGCGTTGCTCACTGCTGCTGCGTTTCACCCAGGAGACAGCTGCACCTGTGTTAAGTGGTTGGGGTTTTTTTGTCTTGGGTCATCTGACAGAAATGCCAATATCTGACTTGCAAAGCCTATTTTTAGCTTGCTGGATCTCTTTCCTGAAAGCGTTTTCAAGCACAGGGTGACACAGCAGTGCAGCCCTGTCCTGTGGGCTCTGCAGGTGGGAGATCCCCCAAAACTGCCAGGGAAGGGATAAGTCCAGGGTTCCTTGTCACTGGGAATAGATGCTCCCTACCCATCAGCAGTTCTGAGTGGGCAGGAGCAGTCTCTGTGACTCCACACTACTGCCAGAGGTCCTTCCCAGTGACTCCAGCCCTCCATGAACACAGGCTGGACATCACAAGCCTGTCTTGAGCCCTTGAGCCTGATCTAAGCCCTGCTGAAACCTTTCCAACAGCTGGCTCAGGTCTCTATAGGAAGCCCTGGCAAAGTTTGGGGGTTTAAAGTAGTCCCTCTCTTTGGTCAGCAGCTGCGAAAACTATGCTTTAAATGTCTACAATTCCCAAAAAACAATACCAAAGCAGAAATACCTAAAATTCACCTGTCTTTTGGTTGACATCACCTCTTTGTGCTGAGGAGTGAGTGGGGTGAGCTGCTGGCTTTGGGAATATCTCAGATGCCATGAGAGAAGGCTCTAGGTCAGTCTAGACACACCTAGCCCCACAGAAAAAAAAAACTGCCAAAAACAGAAATCCAAAATTCTCCCGTTTACCCTTTGGAAAAATTAACAGGAAAGCAGCAAGTGCCGAGAGCGAAGTGCAGCTGCAGCCCCGACGTGCTCCTTTGCAGCCCCGCTGCTCCAGTGGCTAACTGGGACTTTCCCATGACAGCACGAGCACAAAGCCATATTTCCCATCGTAAATCCCTCAGCCAGCTCCCAGTCTCCACCCAGGGCTGCACAATCCAGCTGTAAATCCTTTGCACCCAAACACGCAACAAACTCCTCGGCAGTGCTTGCCCTTGTGGAGGGGCTTTGATGTTTATTGCAATTGCAGCTGCGCCAGCCGTGTCCTGATTATTGCTGGGAGCTGTTTCTACAGCCAGGGCTCTCCGTGCTGGCAGCAGCCCTGGGAGGGAATGGTTTCCAACTCCAGAATCCCCTGGGATATCTGCAGGGAGCTGTGACACGTGGCACGTTTTGTTCACCCCATCCTGCTGCACAGCCACACAATGGGAGCTTGGTCTCATCCTGCCTTGCACAGATCCATCCTGCTCCTGTGGGACTGGGGATGCTGAGCACCCTCCCCAAAAGAAAACACCCAATAGAACAGGGCTTTTGCTTATTTGAGTTGGCAGGGAAGGCACAACAAGCAGCAGCGGCCAGAAGCCGGAGCCAGGCCTGCTGCACTTTGAAAAGAAGTGTGGATGTGTTTAGAGAAGGTCGGGCCGTTTATTCCGGAGCAGAATGCCAGAAGGGATCTCCAGCCCTCAGGCTCTCCAGAGCAGGGCAGGCATCAGCCCAGCCACAGGAACTCTGGGAACTGAGCAGTGGGGAAAAAATGCTTTTTCATCTTTTTTACAATTACCACAAGGTTTAGGTTTGCAAACAGAGAACTTCAGAAGGTCTCCAGTGTGACCCTCAGTGACAGGGTGAGCTGCAGTGAAGAGAGTGTTGGGTACAATAATTTCCTCCTGTCCAAGGGAGGCTGGAGCTGGCCCATGGATGGTCCCATCAGGGATGGCAGAGCAGGGCGATGTCACCTTCCTCGCCCTCAGCTTCCTCCCATCCCCAGAGGCTCTGTTCAAGCTCTCAGGTTTCTCATTATCTGAACCAAAAATGGTGGAATAAATGTCCAGCTGAGCACGTTCATTTCCCCTTTTCCTTTGGCAAAGGCTGAGTGCAGACAGCAGCTCTCTCTCCAGTGATTCTGGGTGCTTCCACCATGTCCATGAAAAAATACCGGGGAGCATTTCCATAAGTGTGCCACAGGTACTTCTCCCCTCAGGAAAACGTGACAATGGGTCCTGCAAGGGAATTTTGGAGAAAGAGGAGCTGCTTGAGTCTGGCAGCTACTGGAGGATATTGACCCCAGGACAATCTCAGCACTTTATTTTTCGTGCTGAATGGAGAGAGTATCTTAAGGCGTTTGCAAACCAATGTCCAGAATCGTCCTCCTTCCTCAAAAGAAGCATCTCTACCTCTTGAGGAAGGGCAAACATGTGCCTAAACCATGTTTTCCCCATTATATTAATTGATTTAGTAGGTGATGGTACAGCTGCCCATAACCCTGTCTCTTACTGCCCTGATGCCTTGTGAAGGCTGACCTGGAACAGAGGCTGGACAGAGCTAAAGAATAAAGCAGGGATTTATTAGGAGGCCTCAATGGATCCACCTTGGGCAGCAAAGGAGCCCAGCCAGGGCTGCACCAAAATGAACCAAAATGGGCACAAAATGGACAACTGGTCACAGGGTCTCTCACTTTTATAAGTTCTGCTCCATTTGCATATTGGAGCTAATTGTCTGATTCCAGCTCCAGCCCAGGCACTCCCATCCTTCTTTTTCTCTCTTCAGCCCACACTGTTTGTGCTCTTGGGCTGAGATTTGGATCATTTGTCCTTGGTGCCCAGCTGGAGCAGGAATTGTTTTGTCTCCCTGCTCTGTGCAGAGAGCTCACCATCCCCTCATGTGAAGCCCAGAACTGCACACTAAAGCAGCACAGAATCTGAAACATAGAAAAGCCAAACCTGAGGCATCACCCTGATGCTCCTTCAAGTTGCTCTTCAGAACCCCCAGGGAAGGATATCCCATAAATTCTCCAACACAATCACTCCTAGCACCTCACTAGCCCTATGCTAAGGCAGGTTCCTATTTCCCAGCCTCTCTTTTCCTTGCTGCACATAAAGGTCCTTAGTTCCTGATCCTGCTCCAAATGGAGTTAGAAAATCAACCTTCCTCTCTGTGTGATTGAAGACCTGATCCTGTCTCCTCCTTGGATTGAAGAGGACCGTTTCCCCAGCCTGATGCCCAGTAAATTAGAAGATAAAAACATGGAAAAGGTCTGAAAAGTCCAGTCTTATTTTCACAGCCAAGCCTTGTATGGGTATAAACCACATTTTATTATGTGTTCACCATGGTTTACACACTTCCTGTCTGGCTGGGATCATTGTCATAAAGCCTCAGACACAAAAACAATTACAGCTCCAGAGCAATTCCATGAGGAAAATTAGATCAATCAGGAACTCGCTACACCCAGAGGGTGCCGAGCGTGAGCTCTGAGCCAGAACCACGTTCAGTGCTCGGGGTCTCCTTCCAGACACCCCTCCCTGCCCGGGCCCTCAGCCTCCCCAGGCACCAGCAGCTCATGGACCTCCCCCAGAGTTCATCTCCACCACCCCTTCAGTGGCTTGGGCTGGAAAGGACCCTAAAGCTCATCTCATCCCTGCCATGCCAGGGACACCTTCCGCTAGCCCCGAGTGCTCCAATCCCCATCCAACTTCACCTGGGACACTCCCAGGGATCCAGGGATCACAGGGATCCAGGGGCAGCCACAGCTTCACTGGGCACCCTGTGCCAGGGCCTGCCCACCCTCCCAGGGAGAATTTCCTTCTAGGAGAGCAGGTTTTGGCTGAAATGGGAACTGCTGTGCCCTGGCTGGTGCTGCCATGGCTGGACCCCCCTGCACCCCCTGCAAAGGCACTGCTCCCACCACAGAGCCCTTAGGCATCACAAAGAGACAGTGGGGACAGCTGGAAGGATTCAACCTTCCCTGCTGTCCCTTTCTCCCCAAATCCCTTTTCTCCCGTGGGACTCTGGTGAGATGGATCACCAGGGCAGTCAGATTCAGCTGCTTTCTGTACCTGTAGTGTCATTTCTGTCATTAAACTTAACCACAGAGAGCAGCGGGGTCACCAGCAATAACAATTAGAAAACCCCAATTAGGGTGTGCATTCCAGCAATGACAGACTCAAAGTCACCTTCCCAAAGTTAAACCAGCTGGGTTGGATTTGAGCATTTAAAGTGTATTTACATTTTTCAGGTCTTGTCTTAGAGTGGGGGACATTTCTTTCTCCCAATTTCAAGGGCAGCATTTTTAATTGCCATCTCATCTAACTCTTGGGGTTGGACTAGATGACCTTGAAAGTTCCCTTCCAAACTAAACTACTCTGCCCTGTGACTCCATGAGCACAGGACCCTGGGAGCTGGGGCTTACAGGAAAACATCATGGATGCTGAGAGTAGGAAATGAGGGATTGAGGCTTTGTCATGAATCCAAAAGAAAAGCAAAGAAATAAACCAAACAAAGCCCCCTTTCGGCTGAGGAACTGGGGACCCAGTGACCACCTACAACCTTGTATGGACCTGCAGGACTACCCAGCCCTACAGGGAAGGCAGCTCCTGAGGGCTGCAGCTTCCCCCAGACTCACAGCCCCAGGCTTCAGTTTCCCAGGACACACAGGATAGGAAAGAGAACAGTCCCATCAGCTCCTGGAAGCCTTTACAAACCTCATCCATCCATTCCTTAAGGTCTCAAAGGAGCAAAGTGTTTAGATGTGTGTCTTACCTCTGAACAGCTCCAGGTCACACACCCTGCTGTGCCTGGCCTGGGCTGGGCTGAGGCAAACAGCTCACAGGGAGGGAATGACCCCATGGATTTCTGTGGCCCCCCAAAGGGGAGGACGACATTTATCCTGGCTGGATAAACTCCAGTACTAATTTACTCAGAGCCTGATAGTTTTACACTCAGTAAAACTTCTTTGCTACTACTTCTCTGCTAATGCTTTTGGGGCAATCCCATATTTCCAAGTCATTCCGACAGAAGATGAGGAAAACCCAAACCGCACAAGGAACAAGACCAGCAGTGCGTTAGTGACCACCACAGATCAGCACCACTCACCCTCTGCTCTTTCCTTTCAGGTTCCACAGCTCCCACAAACTCCTCCACCCCCACTGGAACAGGTACCTCTGCTTGTGATATGCTTTATGTGTCTGTTTAAATGTGGATCACGTGGAAATGGGGGGATGCAAATTCGGCGAGAAGCCCCAAATGGGACCCTGGTTCCAAACTCCCATCTGTTGAGGGATCTTCTCCCAGGATCCTGCCTCTGCCTGCCCCATCCATCACCAATCCCCCCCAGACCTCCAGGGTACACGGAGGGCACTGTGCCCCAGAGGCTGACCTGGCTTGGCTCCCTTTGTCCAGGAGGGAGTGAGGCTGTGTTCCAGGAAGCCTGGGGAAAGCAGAGGGATCCTGCCTGCTCTTTGCTCCCTCTTCCCTAGCAGCAGTGGATCCATGGAGCCAGTCCCTACAGCCACACCAGGGACAAACCCTCTCCTCAGCATCTCTTGCTCCCCTCACCGTTTCTGCTCTTGCTGGCTACCATGGCCCCTTTCTGGCCCATCCTCCAACCCTCCCTGTGGGATCCCACCAGCCTGGAAATGTCACCTCCGTGCCTCTGCTTGTGTTCCAGGTCCATCCCAACCAACTACACCCAGCCCTGAAGCCAAGAACTACAGCTCAGGTAATGCTCAGCTGGAGCCTGGCTTGGGGACCAGTGGGGAACTGGTCTGACCTCAGTCCAGCTGGGCCACCCCACAGTAACTGGGGCTGTGCAGGGGACAGTGGTGAGGAGGAAGGAAATTTGAGGTGTCAGGGCTTCTGACCCAGCCAACTCACCCCACAGGGATCAAGGCACAGGTGTGAGCAAAACCGGGGGGGTTAAAAATCACTAAATCGAATAGGGAGAATGAGATGGTCATAGAGTGGAGTCTCAGAATGGTTTGGGTTGGAAGAAACCTTAAAGCTCATCCCATTCCCCATGGGCAGGGATACCTTCCACTATCCCAGGTTGCTCCAAGCCCTGTCCAAGCTGGCTGATCTTTAAGATCTCTTCCAAGCCTTCCTATGATTTTTGACATGTACAGAAAACCAATTACACAAGAAATTATCTCTCCAGCTCCATGTCTCCTAGTGTCCACTTGGATCTTTGGAGACAGATCTCTTCCTGCTATGTTTCAGGGAAAAAAAATCTAAGCACAGCTACCCTTCCAGGAAGATCCCAAAAATATCAAGGAATAAAAAAGATCTCAAAAAGATCTCTGCTTCTGCTTCCAAGCCTTGCAAAAAAACAAAAAGAGAAACTTAATCCTAAATTCTAATATTTCACTGAAACATTTGGATAAAGGGGAAAAAAACCCACCACACTAACCTTGAAACCCTTTCGCCTTTTTCTCAATTTATTGTGAAGCCAAGAGCAGTCTAGACAAGGGAGTTTCCTATCAATTCCCAGCTGGTGATCCACTGTTCCTTGAAGAGGGATTATTGAAATCTTTCTCCCTCACATCTTGCTCTGGATCAGGGGCAGTTTGGAGCAGGCTGAGGCAGAGGATGGAGCCTCCAGACCACTTCAAGAGCTGAATTATTTGCCCTTGGGGACTCTCAGTGAAATGAAAGGTGGAAGTTGGCATTTCAGAGCACAAGGAAATGATCACGTGGTGCCAGGCAGCTCCAGGCAGGTCAAGTGTCTGGTGACAAAAACACCTTCACTTTTCACAGCAGGGAAAGAAGCAGTGGCAAACCCTGACTTTCTCCACGTGTTTGCTGAGCTCTGCCAACTCAGCATCTCCTCACAGTGAAAAGAGCAAAAGGAAATTCCAAAGTACAAGAGCTCCTTGACTCTGAGCAGAATAAAGGCTGTTTCCATGCTTTCCCTAGCAGATTATTCCTAACTCTCAAGAAATTTGAGGACTCTGCAATAGCTGTGCCCTCTCCAAGCTGTTTCTGAGCTGAACCTTTTGAAGTAACACCACAATTTCCCTACAGAGACATCAGTAAAATCAACACCACCAACCAACCTGAGCCTCACCTCTGTGGGTCAAACTACTACAGCCAAGCCCTCCCTGAGCACTACAACAACCCTGACAGCAACCACCGAGCGAGGTAAGGATGGAAAACTCAAATATTTGATCAGGCAGGACCTGTTTGTGCCTCCCTTCTTATCCAAGCCAAACTGCAGGCATCAGAATATTGGGCCTAGTCCACACTGTGCTGGTTATTCAGCAATTCTGCAAATATTGAATTTCTCAGAGGTTTGTTTTTTTTTTTTGCTGAAAGAGCAGCTCATTCCAGCTCCCTAGATGAACACAGCCAGGCCAAGCCCATATGAGAAAATCCAGATCATGCTTTATCACATATTGGAGCAGCTCCAGTCTCCTCAGGCTCTCTCTCCCAAGCTCACCCGTCAGGTACACTCTGAGCTGACTCCACACCAGGATGCTAACTGGGCATCCTGATGTCTGTCTGGAGGGAAGGTAGCATGCAAATAAAGATTTTTAGTCCATGGACACACACAAACTCTCCACAGTGGAATTTGTAGTGGCCTCCCAAGTTAATTGTCCTTTCCCACATTTTCTTTGTCTAGATGATAAGTCCAGTGGAAACAGAAGCACAGCAGCTCCTTCTCCAGCACCTCGAGGTACTTTGTCCTTTTAGAGGCTAACAATAAGATCAGATAATTTGATAGCAATCAATAGCACAGGTTCTCTAAGCACGAGGTTTTTTTGGGGGGTGAGCTATCCAAAATCACATCTGGTGCCTTTATAAGCAGTGATAAAACACAAGATAAATGCTCTTAACATCCTCTGCTGGGATGAACTTGAGCAACCAAACAATAGAACTATGTTTAGGAGAGGGGAGCCCTTTTAAAAACTTTTAAAATCAATATAATTTTGCTTTTGACAGTTTGCTTAACCCAACCTGTAAGTACAAATTAGAGAATTCAGTAAGAGTTTTCTCAGAATAAGGGCAGAATCCAAGTGACTGGAAGACTGAAATCTGACAGCTGAGCTGAGTCTCCATTAAAAATCAGCCTCAAAAATCTGCAATGGTCAAGAAACTGCTCTGCCTCTCCAGGTACCTCTCAGATCTCCAACACAAGCAAGGCAAGGAAGCTGTGGTCAGCTGTGCCCACACAGATGCCCACCCAGCACGGCTGTGCCCTGCCAGGAGCCCTTTGCTCAGAGCAGATTGCTGTCCATTCCAGCCCTGATTTACCACTGAGAAGCTCCACACATCTTTGAATAAAGATGCTGATGCTTCCAAAATCCAGGTCTCCCACTGTGTGAGACCCAACATTTCCCAGGGATGGGGTATCTGTGCCAGGCTCAGCAAACCACAGCTTCTGCCTGTGGCTAGAAGAACAATTTCAGAATTAAAGAAAGAATTTGATGAGTGGGCAAAAAATTGTACAGCAGCAGACCCTGCTTTTCCAGACTGCTCTGCCCCTTGTGGCTTCTGAAATGGCTAGATTTATTATTTCATGCCTTTTCCCTTTTTTCTTCTGGCTTTTGGCAAAATACCATTTCAAGTAAGAGATGTTTGCTGTGGGACAGGACCTGGGTTCAGCTGCTCCCCAGGCAGTGCCAGGAGCTGTGCACACCTCTCCAGGCACCACATCCCCTTGGCCAGCAGTGCTGCTGGGAGCCTGGGCATGGGAAAGCAGGGAAACAGATCCTGCTTGACCTACAGATGATCTTGCGAAGCTCTGAAGTGTCACTTTGGGTCTCCTGACAGGGCGTGTAGCTGCTCATTAAGGTCGATGCAGACACTCTGGCTGTTCAACAACAGCCTGGAGGCAGCAAAGGATGTTTTTTCTCTGTACAAGTAAAACACATGGGCTGGATTTACGTTTCCTTGCACAGGCATTGGAAACAACTGTCACAAACCAAGCAGCTTCACACAAGCCAGTTTATCCCACTGAGAGCTGGAGTCCTTGCTTGGACAAACCTCTGTGCTGCCACAGCTAGACTACATATGGTGTACAAGTCAGCCCAACTCAAACAGGTTCAATTACTTCTAGATAAACCAGCATAGTAAATCCACTCACTTCAAGTCCAGGGACAAGGCAAACACTCAACCCACACCCACATTCTGCAATATTTTCCCCCCTAATCAGACTTTATTTTAAAGTCTCAATGTTTATGACCTACAGCACATGTATAACCTTCCCTGCTCAGTCTTCCAGCCTTGACTTGCTGTTTCTGCCCCAAACCTGTACCTGGGACTGCCGACCCTAAAGAGTTCACAAAAGGGCATTTGAATTTTGGTTCCCCAGGTTTCCATTTGGACATGGAAAATAGGACAGAATATGTTTTGTGGGAATTTTTTAATATGGGGGTGGGAGTATTAATATCACTGCCACTACTGTGAATCCATTTTCCTCTCCATCAATTCCTTTGGTTCTTGAATGTCACTGGAGGTCAAGACTCACATTCTGTGTGTCTCTGTGCAGGTCAGGATTCCATGGGGAATGAGAGCGCCACAACATCAGCGACTCAAAGTGCTTCCTCCTCACACAGAGGTGATTCCTGCTCCATATTTTATATTCATCTGCACAGACAGCAGCAAGGCCATCACACAGCTGTCTTCAAGGCAGCATGGACACCAAGGATTTCCTGAGGGGTGATGAACATCCCATCCAGCCCTTGAAAAGCCTGTAAAACTCTGCAGAAACAGCATTTCAGGGCAACCTCTTGAGCCTGGGGACAGCAGGAAAAGGTGCCATTATGGCCAAAGGTTGCAAAAGCAGGAAGGCTGGACAAATTCCCTCCTCAAACACAGTGCTGGCACTGACTTTGACTTTTCCCCACTGGGGTCCCAGAAGGAAACTCTCAGCTTGTCCATAAAAGGGGCCCCACCAAGGCAATGATTCCACACAGGTCTCGCTCACTTTGCTGTTAATATTGATGGGCCTGGCCAGGATCCAAACTTGGTCTCTTCAGTGAAGAGCAAGTGAGAGTTAGGGCCCCTAGCATTGCTAGGAATCCTCTTCCCAGCCATGGAAGAATGACTTTTATGTAAATCTACCTTTCTCCCCTCTGTAGGCACCTCAAAACCCATCACCCCAACACCCAACTCCTCCAGCCAATTGCCCGAGCCCACCCCGACAGACGAGAAATCACCGCTGACGGTGGCAGCTTTTGGTAAGGTCTTGTGCCACCTGGGGGAGGAGGGGTTCTCTTTCACCAGGCCATGCTGGTTTGGACACCCAACTCCATGAGGCCCTGGCACAGGGTGCCCAGAGCAGCTGTGGCTGCCCCTGGATCCCTGGCAGTGCCCAAGGCCAGGCTGGACACTGGGGCTTGGAGCAGCCTGGGACAGTGGGAGGTGTCCTTGCTCATGGCAGGGGTGGGATGGGATGAGCTTTAAGGTCCCTTCCAACCCAAACCATTCCATGATTCCAGGATTTTAAGTCCAAGGGATTCTTAGCAGGACAAATTTCCTGTGCAAAGAATTGTTTGATTTATTGAGGCCTAATGTCAGTATCAAATCCACACTTGATTTAAAGTGTCTAAAGATGGTTTATGGGACAGATAACATCATCCACACGTCTAGCTTGTCTCTTCCTGTTACATTACTTATTTATCTGGTTTTTTTGGGATAAGATTTACCGACTGTAGCAGGAACACACAGACTCTTATCAATCCCCAGTGTAATCAGCTGACTTCTGCCTTCCTGGCACTGCCTTTCCAATTAATTATTTATTGATTAAGTATTCATAGCAGCCCTTTGAGGTTAAAACACAGGAGGATAAAGCTATTTGTTCTAACAACTGTTTGCTTCTCTGCCTATTACGAACCATGCTCACATTAATGAAAATATTGATTTCCTAGCCAAGTTTTGATGTCAGAGTCTCTCTGCTGCTCAGACAGTTCTTTCCTCCATCCCCAGGTGTCATCAGCTTTGTCATTATCCTGATAGTGGTGGTCATCATCCTGGTCAGCGTGGTCAGCCTGAGGTTCAAGTGCAACCACTCCAAGGACTCGGAAGGTATCTGTCTGGGGGAATCTGTGCTTCCCTAACCAACAAGTCACCAGTTTCCATGGGGATCTGGCAATTCCTAAAAGATGCATTTGAAAAGCTTACACCGTAGTGGGGAGGTTTGGAAACCAGACTGGAACGTGGATTGAGCAGTCAGGAATGCAGTGTGACCTCCTCACTAGAGCCCAGCCCAGCCTCATCTGGATGTGGTCTCAATTTCCTGCAGCTCACATTCCGGAGGTGGGCAGCTCTTCCAGCAAAAATTGTGGAGTTTGACACTCCTTTTCCTTAGGAATCCCATTTTCCATGAAGCAGTGCCCAGCAGAGGGCAAGGCTGCTCTGCAGCCGGGCAGAATCCTTCCTAAAGCCCAGCAGGGCCAGCAGGTCCTGCCTGTACATCCCCTTAGCTGAAGGGTTTTCTCTAATCAACTCCCAAGTATCCCCCAGAGTGTCTCCAATCTCACTCAGATTTCATTTATATCCCTGCACAAAGTAATTCAGAATAGAGCGGATTTATTTTATGACTTCTCACCTGTACATCACCACCTGCTTTTCTCCCTCCAGACAAACAGAAACCAGGAAGCTCCATGGTATCAGAGAGGTAAGGCTGCTCCTGACACCCACATCTGATTGAGAGTGCCTGTTTTATCCCAGAGCTAATTTTAGCAAGGAAAAGAGTCTGCTTTGGTTATTTCGGGAGGAAGGAAGCTTGTCAAGACATCTTTGAGAGAGTTAGAAAAGCAAAATCAGCTTTGATAACACCTCATGCTCTGATAGACACATAAATAGATCAATATTTAGGGGGCTCATCTCAAAGCTGCTCTGACAGAAGACTCACCACCTTCCCAAAGCAGATTGTCTTCCTTGCCTAGCTAGAGCCTTGAGGTCTAAACTCGAGTTTCTGGATGTCAGAGCAGTCTCAGACATCTCCCAAGATGCCCATTACTGTTTCCCAGTGAGAGCAGGACAAAGGAGCCCCAGTTCAGAGACTTGGGAAGAGAAGCATCAAGCAGAGAATGGTCCATCAGAACCCCATGGTCCATCACTGCTATTCCAGAGGAAAGGCTGAATGTGGGAAAACAGCAGGAAACAAGAGCTGGAAGGGAACAAAACATATTGCTGCTATTTTTCCATCTGATAGTTTCCTAAACCCTGCTTTGGAAAGGGACCAGGGACACAGGGAGCAAAGTCTGTGAGTATTTAGGTGCCAAATTTGCATCAGCATCAGTGGACACTAAATACCCTAAATGATCATGATGCAAGAGATCTGAAGCCACTGAAGCAGAACATGCCAGAAAACAGGACAGTGCCTAAGGTTCCCTGACCCCAAAGTCATCCAGCCTCCACTGGCAAGGAATGCACATCCCAGCCCTCAAGGCAGGGAAAAAGGGGCATTCCACCTTCCAAAGCCTTGTAACTCCCTATAGATGGGCCTGAATCAGGACATCAGCGCAGTGCGTGCTGGAAACCAAACCTGGTCCCCCGCACCAGCCTCGGCCTTGCCTGTCTCCAGCTCTCTGCAAAGAAATTTTGTCCCTGGAGGTGTCCAAGAACACCTGGACGTGGCACTCAGTGCTCTGGTCTGCTTGACCAGGTGGTGATTACTCAAAGGTTGGACTCGATGATCTTGGAGTCTTTTCCAGCCTCAGTGACTGTGATTCTGTGGTTCCCTCCCTTGTTTCCCAGAGTAAATAATTATCTCCTTCCATGGCAGCTGCTCGGCAGACACGAGCCAGAAGGGGAACAGCATCACTCTGATCTCCATGAAGAACATCAACACCAACAACAGCATGAGCTACCCCCCATCAGAAAAGGTTTCCCTTTTCAGCCTTGCTTTTTAGGGAATCAGCTGGGGATCCTTTCTCTGGCTGGATAAGAGCATGCCTTGAGGTATTTCTTTGCCCAGCTGCCACCAAACTTCTAAAGGTCCAAACTGCTTCCAGTGAGCCTGGTGAAAAGTTTGAGTGCCCATCTCAGGTTTACCTGGGCTGGCTGAACTCGAGGTGCCAAGTTTACCTCATGTACACAGGTGACATCACCTGTGGCCAGCTGCAAAGCTGGAGGGGTTTGCCATTAAATGGAGGGGTCTGTGAGAAATCGAGGTCTCACCCTCCAGCCCAGCTTACCCACTCCTGCCTCTCAGGTGGTTGAATCCCCATCAGGGCTCTCAGGTCCATCCCACATGAGGAATTCTTATCATTTTCAGTTGTTTTAAAGCTGGGACTGAGTGTGGGAGAACACATTGCTCTGCTGCCTTTGTCAGCCCAGCCAGGCTACTGATGACCACGTTTTGTTCTTTTGGCAGGTTCTATGAAGCCAAGAGCCCAGAGCTTGAAGCTGGCACATGACAACCAGCAGTGGCTTTCTAGGTTCTTTTTATTTTTCCTTTGGGGAAAGAGCAAGGGTGGACTTTATATATAAATTATTATGTCCTTTCTGATCAGTACATTTACAGTAGTGTCCTACATAGCTTCCCCACCTGGGGCCTAAGGGCTTTCTCCAGTTACAGCCTGCCACACTCGGTGGTTGATATCTAACTCTATTTTTGATATGCCTTCAAACACTCTGATAATTCCAGCAGCAAGAAGCACCAAGGCACCATCCACTCCACTAATAAACCTCTGCCTTAGATGAATGGCCTTTATAGTCTGTGCCAGGCAGTCACGGGCTCGTTAATCAGCATAGCCCCACGTGGAGCCAGACCTGTGCGCTGGGAAAGCCTGATCCGAAGCTGAAGGCCTGATGGGACTTAAATGCCCAAGTTCTGGGTCAAATCCCAGCACGCCTGCTCCAAGCCCCTCATCCCTGGTGCCCTCATTGTCCCCACAGCAGTGGGATAGTCACATCCCCCTACCTCACAGGGTTGTTGTGAGGCCTCGTTAATCCCTGTCTGTAAAGCATTTGGAGTGAATTAAAGGTGCTGCTGACATGCAAATTGCCATCTTAAACACTTTATTATTATTATTATTATTATTATTATTATTCGTAACAACGGAGCTTCAGGAAGGCAGATCGTTATCTCCCCACATGCTCAGCTGAAGTGTAAGGAACAAAGACCCTACACAGAGCAGGGTTTATCTCAGTGTAAAATTAATGGGCACAAGCAAAACCCTGAGCTCCTTCAGCTCCTGGAGTGTGGCAGCCCAAGTTTGCCAGGAGAGCTTCCAGGGGAAATTCAAGTTGGATATTAGGAAAAAGTTTTTCACAGAAAGAGTGATAAAGTTCTGGAATGGCTGCCCGGGGAGGTGGTGCAGTCACCATCCCTGGATATGATTAAAAAAAGACTGAAAATGGTACTCGATGCCATGGTTTAGTTGAGGTGTTGGGGCTGGGTTGGACTGGATAATCCTGAAGGTCTCTTCCAACCCAGTGATTCTGTGAATTCTGTGTGATCACCACTGCTTCCCCAAAGCTTCCTGGGACCAGGAAGAGCAGCATCCCCTTGTGCAATGCAAGAGGCAGCTGTGCTTTGCAGCTGGCAGGAAAATGTTCAACAATAAAAAATTCAACATTTTCAAAGTTCCTGGTAAGAGCCAACACACTTTTAACTTCTGACATCTCCACCGGGTAGTTTGCTAAGTTGTTTCGTAATAAATTAAGCTTTTTCTGGTAACATTCATGAAAAGTAAAATGTTGTCACTCAGCCAGACTCCACCAGACAGCTGAATTTCCTTAACACAGAGTCCCAGATAATTCCCAATTAGATGGACCCAGACAGCTCCAGCTCCCAGAGACCTGGGACTCCACACATCAAGCAGAACAAGTAGATTTTGAGTGAAAGTAAAGCTTTAACAAATCTCCCCGGACCTCCGAGATTCCATAGGATCTCACCATTGCTTTAGTTTTCCTTCCTTTGACCTCCTTCTTCCCACAGGCCCTTGAAGGTCTTAAAATGAGGGTGGGCAGGCCCTGGCACAGGGTGCCCAGAGCAGCTGTGGCTGCCCCTGGATCCCTGGCAGTGCCCAAGGCCAGGCTGGACACTGGGGCTGGGATGGGGCTGGAATGGTGGAAGGGGACCCTCGCAGGAGGGATGAGGGGAAACCACCAATGGCATTAGCAGCGATGGAGGCAACCAGGAAATGCCTTGGAGTGAGGGGCCAGAACAGGACACAGCCCTCAGGGTGCCCCAGCAGTGCCAGCACAGGGGATGGGCACTGCCCGGGACCTGCTGCCACCCCAGGGCTGGCACAGCCCAGCAGCCTTTGGCCTCTTGCCCACCTTGGGCTCACATTCAGCTGCTGTCACCAGTGTCCCCAAGGCCTTTCTGAAGCTGCTCCAGAGTGCCCAAAGGAGGGGCCGGGGCTGGGGAAGGCTCTGCAGGGGCCACCCGAGCAGGGCTGAGGGCACTGGGCTGGTTCAGCTGCAGCAGAGGAGCCGAGGGCAGAGCTCAGGGAAGGAGGGAACGGCTGCAGGGGGAGCTTTGGAATGGACACCAGGGAAAGGTTCTTCCCCCAGAGGGTGCTGGCACTGCCCAGGCTCCCCAGGGAATGGGCACGGCCCGAGGCTGCCCGAGCTCCAGGAGCGTTCAGACAGCGCTGCCAGGGATGCACAGGGGGGATTGCTGGGGGGTCTGTGCAGGGAGCTGGACAGGGTGATCCTGGTGGATCCCTTCCTGCTGGGAACACTCCCCAATCCCATGACAGTCCATAATTCCACAACTGCACCATTCCATGACCTCCCGCTTCCCTCAGAACCCCTCATTACGTCATCCCGCTTCGCCGTGACGTCACGCGCCGCCGGGCCCGCTCCCAGCAGCCCCCGCGCGCAAGATGGCGGCGCGGGGCGGCGGGCGGTGAGCGAGGGGCGGCAGCGGCCGCGGGCCGACATGACCTACACGGCCGAGCAGCTGGACGGGGTGCAGCGGTGAGCGGCAAGGCGGGGCCCGCGGCAGCACGGGGGGCGGCGGGGAAGGGGAGGGTAAACCCGGGAAAAGGCGGGGAGCGGGCCCGAGGCGCCCCGGGATAACCCCGTGTGCTCCCTCAGGATAAAGCGGTGCCGGGATTACTACGAGATCCTGGGCGTGAGCCGGGACGCCGGCGAGGAGGAGCTGAAGCGGGCGTACCGCAGGCTGGCCCTCAAGTTCCACCCCGACAAGAACCGCGCGCCCGGGGCCACCGAGGCCTTCAAAGGTGAGGGGGCCCGGGGGGCGCCGTGAGGGCAGCGCCGGTGCAGAGGGGCCCGCGGAGCCGGGCCGGGTTACGGACACAGCAGCGGCCTCACAGAACCCTGCTGCGGCTCGGCAGGGTTTGCATTTCGGTCTGCAAAATACACGTCTCCCTTAGAAACGATGGGAAATGCATCCACAGGTCCCATTCCCAGCTACTTCTGAGGAGCTTTGCAAGGCGTGGAGGGACAGGACACAGGGAATCGCTTCCCACTGCCGGAGGGCAGGGATGCATGGGATATTGGGAAGAAATTCTTCCCTGTGAGGGTGCTGAGGCTGCCCCTGGATCCCTGGAAGTGTCCAAGGCCAACTTGGATGGGGCTTGGAACAGCCTCGTCAACTGGGAGCTGTCCCTGCTGATGGCAGGGGCTTGGAATGAGGTGATCTTCATGGTTCCTTCCAACCCAAACCATTCTGGGATTCCATGACACTGAAGGTTCAGAACTTGGAACTGACACTGGCCCTGCAGGAGAATTGGATATTTGTCATCAATAACTGCTCCTTGTCATTAATAAATTTTTATTTTTATGTGTATGTGTGGGAATATGAAATTGAATCCAGTGTGCTGTGTCTGGAGTTCTCAGTTATGCTGCAGTGCTACTGTCTAAACTCATCCATATTTCTCCTTTCCATGCAGCCCAGCAGGAGGAAGGCCAGTGTCTCGTTCAGTCTGTTAAAACAAGGAGCTTCTGGAGAGCTGTTCTTTATTTGTTTGTGTTTGGGTTGTGTTTGTCCATGAACTTGTTTGGTCAGAGATCAAAGCAGAAGATGAGCCAAACTAACCCTTCTGAGTGGTTGGATGTGAGGTGTGAAATTGATGTGTCACACAGCTTCGGGAGCATCTCAGCCAGCAGGAAAAACTTGGGATAGCCCTATGCATTTTAACTGGTGCCTGCTGTTACTAACTTTGTGTTAATTGTCTGTGGGATATGGGGGTGCACTCGGACCAAACTTGCATTTGGCTTGAGCTGATAAAATGCTCCGTTCTCACCCAGTTTCTTGGCTGAAGTGAACTCTCATGTCCTTTTTACAAATATTTCAAGTCTCTCCATAAACTTGGACACTTTTGTGTTTCTCCTGGGATCAGTGACAGCAGGAAGTGGTTTCCATCACAGGTAGTGGCAGGGCTGTTACACGTCTTTTGTAGAAGTAGCTCAGTCTTTGGTGAAGCCAAATTTCCTAGGCTTGTTTGGACTTTTTTTGCTGCTCCACTTCCAAAAGTGTGAGCTCTGGGAATGTAACACTGGTTTTAATTCCCTCTCCAGCAATAGGCAATGCTTTTGCAGTTCTGAGCAACCCTGAGAAACGGCTCCGCTACGATGAACTCAGGAGTGACCACGAGCACGTCAGCACTGGCCAGGCCAGGCACTACAATTACTACACAGAGTTCGAAGCAGACATCACACCAGAAGAAATATTCAATGTGTTTTTTGGTGGGCACTTCCCTACAGGTCAGTACCTGTCTGTAGTGCTTTCAAAGGGCAGTGGACTGACTAACCCTGAGGGAACAGCCGGAGCTGGGCCAGGGCAGGGCCAGGCTGGATTTTGGGAGAAGTTTCTCCCCCCAGAGGGTGCTGGGCACGGCCCTGAGGCTGCCAGAGCTCCAGGAGCCTTTGGACACCAGGGATACAAAGGGGGGATTGTTGGGATGTCTGGGCAGGACCAGGGGCTGGATGATCCTTGGGAGTCCCTTCCAACTCAGCATATTTTGTGATTCTTTAAACCATGAGGAAGCTCAGCTTCCCTTGGGACTGCTCAGGGAGTTGGTGATACATCTGAAAAGAGCAGAAACCTTCCCACATTTGATTTCTGCCTCTCTTTTATTCCCTCCATCATCTGAAGCCAGTAATGGTAGGAAGGTAAAACAGGGTGTGAATGAGAGGGGATCAGAGTTGTTTTCCATGATGGTTGGACTCAGTGACCTCAGAGGTCTTTTCCAACATGAGCAGTTCCATGCCTGGGTTGTACTTGAGGCACCTGACAGCATTCCAGGCCAGCAGGGCCCAGCTCCTGGAGCTGTGGTCTCGGGGGAAGCAGCAGCTCCTGTGCCTCGCAGCAGCCTGTGCTGGAATGGAATCACAGCCTGGGAGCCCAGCAAGTGCTGCCTGCCAGGAAAGAGCCAGGATCCAGGGGGTGTGCAGGATCAGTGACACAGCAATGGGAGCTGCAGCTGGAGTAGCTCTGTGCATGTCTCAGCCCAGCCTTGGCGTTTGGATTTGTAGGAGAAATAGAAAGATCCTGCAAGATCAGTGGATTAAAAGGAAATCTGAAGGTTGTGAGGACTTCAAGAGCCTTCCTGGCAGCATCTAAGGAATTGCTTTAGTGCTCCTAGGAACTTTTCACCTCCAAGGTATCACACAAAGCGAGGTACACAGCAATTACTGCAGCCTGAAGACACACAGACGAGTAGTTACTTACTAAAGCTTGCTGTGAGTGGTGCATCTTGCAGCTAAGGGCACCTCAGATCCCAGACTTGCACCAGTGGATGTGCAAAGCCAACCCCAGCATGGTGTTGTTCCAGCTGGAGTCTGCAAGTTTTCCATCTCTGACTGTGCAAGGAATTGCACCTGGATGTGCCCTGTGTGGGACATCACCCTCATGGAATGGGCCTGGCGGGGACAGGAGTTGAGGACAGGAAATTGAGGAGCTGTGGAAGGAGTTTGGGTATGGGGCATGGCAGGTTTATCAGGGAGACTGGCATGAAGGAGAAAATGGGAATTTTTGGCAAAGCAGCAAAGAGTAAGAAGAAAAAAATATAATTTTGTAGTAGTGAGTGTTGGTAGTAAACAAGAGTTTCCTCACTGGGCTTTTGAGAGCAGGTTTATGGATGTATTTTTACTGAGCAGTTTTTCTCTATGGATATTCCATGGAAAAATAGTTTAGTTTAAAATGTTACATGTGATAAAACTTAAAGGAGACTCCACTTGGCAGAGTGTTGCAGTTGTAATGAAGAGAGGCTACAAGTTCTTCACATAAAAAGTAAATGCACGTGGAACAAAAGAAACTGCTGCCAGAAATCCTTGGAGACACTTAAAATTTGGGAAAATTTTTTTCTAGGCACCTCTAGAAAAGCCATTCTTCTTTTCCCACATTGGCTGCTTCTTTTCACAGCTTGATAAAATCCTGTCTGAGCAATGTTGAAGGATAGAAATAAACTTTCTTTTTTCCCAAAAGAAACTTTCCTCCTTGGAGCCAACCTGGCTTGGCTCACTGTTGGAGCTCTGACTGCACACATTCCTGGAGCTTGGAAAATCTTTGAACAAGCAGTAGAACAGAGGTTTTGACACAATAGCAGAGGTCACCTTTGCCCAGGTTTCTTGCAGAATTATTTGGGAAACTCAAAAAAGGACAGGATAAGAGTATAAAATAATGTGACATCTTTCCCAGGGCTTAAAAATAGTTTTGCATTTCTGTTGTGATGATAAGCCACAGATTTCAATTCTTTAACACAAAGATATTCTGAATTTCAAAAGAGGAGAGCACAGCTATTATTAAGATATTCATATGGTGATAAAATCAGATCCTGAGCTTCAAATTGAAGCAGCAAATGCAATTCTTCCCTCATTTTAGATTTTTTAAAAATAAATCAACCACATTCTGTGTGCAAGAAAGAAAATCCTGAATGGTTCTACTTTTTTACTCTTCTTAAAATCTCTTTATTATAAAATAATTAACTGAAATTATTAATGGCTTGAAGGCAGAAGAATTAGAAATGAGGGTAGAAGACCACATTCAGTAATTATGGGAGACCATAATTCACAGCCTGAGCCTGGTGAAGCAAATTCATTTTCCTGCCACAGCCTTGCAAGTGAATGTGACACGAACAGCATTAAAATATAAGATACAGTCATACAAATCAGAACATGTTTCTGCAGCTCGATTTAAATGGAGATGGATTGGAGCACACTACAATTTCTCTGGTAGGCTTTTTGGAATAACATTGTGGTGGTGGTTAATTCTGAGGTGGTTTGTGCTTTTCACTCTGAGATCTCCCAGCTGTAATTCAGGCTGTGGAGTATAAACCTGGAGAATTCAATAGAAGCTGAGGAATCCAGGTGAGTACCAGCAGCTGGGTGAGACATGAGTCTGTGGTGTTTCTTTGCAGGGAATATCCACATGTTCTCCAATGTAGCCAGAGATGATCACTATTACCCACGGAGGCACCGGGCCGAGAGAGCGTGGACACAGGAGCCAGAGGAGGAGGAACACAGGCCACAGGTAGCCAGGAGCAGAGATCTTCTCAGCTTAAATATTTAAACAGCTCAGCAGGGTGAGGGATCCTCTTCCACAGCCAGGACCAACCCTCCCATGCTTGAGTGCTCAGGGGGCCCTCGAGGGCTGCAGCCACAGTGGAAGTTTTCTTTGTCACTGGGCTGGCTTTTGTTAAGCACTGCTGTAAAGATCCGTCATATTTACAGCATCTCAGGCCCTCCAGTTTCTGTCACTGAGGGTTTTGCTGCTGCTTGCTTTTTACAAGCTCCAGTGCTTGGTAATCGAGCAACGATGAGTCCAGATGGGGACTGGTGATGCATGTGGAAGTCGTGGCTTGTCCTCATGGTGTATTTAATCCTTCAGTAAATAAGCACCCAGGGACTGCACAGGCTTCTCCAGCTGGGGACAGGATGGGCCTGGGACACATTTCTGCCAACTGAGACTTCCAGATGAGGCACAAGGTGTCCTTTGTTGTCAGTGCACATACACACCTGCCGCCTGCCTTGGCAAGATCTTCCTCTGGAGACAGTCTGTTAACCTCCAGGGATCATTTTCCAAGGAAGATGAGTTTTGCCTTGTGAGTCTCAGGCTCAGGGAAAAAAAAAACTGGTACAGCTGACAGACAGCTAAGCTGGGGGAAGTGAATCCAGCCCCTCATTTCAGGGAAGACACTGAGGGGCTGGAATGTGCCCAGGGAAGAGAACAGAGCTGGGAAGGGGCTGGAGCCCCAGGAGAGGCTGAGGGAGCTGGGAAGGGGCTCAGCTGGAGAAAAGGAGGCTCAGGGGGCACCTTGTGGCTCTGCACAGCTCCTGACAGGAGGGGACAGCGGGGGGGTCGGGCTCTGCTCCCAGGGAACAGGGACAGGAGGAGAGGGAACAGCCTCAGGCTGGGCCAGGGCAGGCTCAGGGTGGACAGCAGCAGGAATTTCCCCATGGAAAAGGTGGCCAGGGACTGGGATGAGCTGCCATGGGGGGTTTGGAGTCCCCATCCCTGGAGGTGTCCCAGGAAGGGCTGGAAGTGGCACTCAGTGCTCTGGGCTGGGGTCGAGGTGGGGATCAGGCACAGCTGGGACTCCATGGTATGGGAAGGCTTTTCCAACCTCAGTGATCCTGGGATCCTGTGAATCCCATCCATGCTGCACCAGGAATCCTTGTTGCTATCCCAGGGCAGAGGGCAAAGCCTAAAGAGCTGCATATGGTATTTTCCTCTGCATAAAAAAGGCGTTTTTGAAGTCAGTTTAGAAAGAAATGTAAGAGCAGAAGGAAGCATCAGTGTTTTCTCTTTGATAGTGTTTCCACTCTTTTGTTTTGCCAAATGAATCCAATCAAAAGCCCCAGTGCTTGCATTGTGTCTGAAGTTACGCTGCATGGGAGCTCTTAACCCTTTACTGCTCAGGCATTAAATGCAGGGCTTGGGCAGAGGCTGAGATCTTTACAATGGGGAGCAATTCAGAGGCTGCAGCAAAGCTGCAGGCACACAGGAATTGCAGGGTGTTCCTGCAGGCTGGATTGGACGCTGACACGTACAGTAGTGCTGTGGGCACTGTGAAGGAAGGGGCAAAGATCATGGAAAGAAAATTGTGTTCAGGAGTGTTCTGGTATTATTAATAAAGGTTATTTGGAAATTACAATGTCTCCCCTCTCAAAATGCCAAAGTACTTCCTCTTTTTTCTTTAAAGTTTACATGTAAGACGTTGTTGATCTGTGATTGATGGCCTGGCTTCTGTGAACAGATGCCTTTTTCCATCTCTCTATCTTCTTGACTGCTAATCTTTGTACTTTTCAGAATTCATACTCTGCATTTATCCAGTTGATGCCAGTTTTCATCATCATAATAGTGTCAGTTATAACCCAGCTGATGGCCACCAACCCACCCTACAGCTTATTCTACAAATCGTAAGTCCTTTAAAACCACATTTTGCTGCTGCTGCTGTTTGCAGGATGGCGGCTGAGGGAAGTTGGGTTTGATAACAAAATGCACGTTAATGTTCTGCTCTTTATTGAAAGTGTTACCAGTTTGTAAATAAGGAAATACCAGTAGCCTGCACTGGTGAGTTCTGAGCACTGTGAGCTTACCTGTGGGGAGCTGCAGTGCACAGGGTGCTGAACTGTGAGGGTCAGAAACCTTCCTCAACTGGTGTGGAATGGTTTTGCACAGTGATAGAGGATGGGGAGTGTGGATGTAGATCAGCCTCTCATCTGACCAACCCCCAGAATCTGTGGATCACCCCTGAGGTTCCTCTGGAAAGCAGCTAAAAAATGAAACTGTGGTTTGCAGTATAAATCCAAATCTTTCCTGGAGCATGAATTCCACTGGAAGCTCAACAAATGGTTAAAGCCTTGAAATGCCCTGGTTTAACCTCTCCAGAGAAGCAGGGCCCTGGGGGCTGGCAGGCTCTGGGAGCAGAAGGACCCCACCAGAGCTGCTGTCTTGGGAGCTTGTGGGGCAGAGGAAAACCCATGTGCTGCTCTCAGCTTCCAGGGCTGGAGGAGGGAATGAGCTGACCTGGGCTGGCCCTTACTGCAGAGGAGTGGGATTGGCAGGTGTGGGGCAGCCAGCAGAGTGCTCCAAATAGTCCCCTTGTTCCCTTCTGGGAGTAAAACTGCTCAGGTCCAGCCTTCCCCTGCTCTCCTCTGCCAGAGCAGCCCAACACCCCTCATCGTTTTACCACACGATGTCAGTGTGAGGCCCTCAGAAAAGAACAGGAGGGTGGATGTTTTTAGGGTTTTTTTGTTGTTGGTTTGTTTTTTTTTCCCAGGGAGTGTTTTTGCTATCTGCCAGTCCCGTGTGAAACCTCCCACGCTGCCCCCACAGCAGCTGAGCTGCTTTTCTTCACCACCTCCCCTTCTCCTGGTGATGGGAGATAGTCAGGCCTGAGCCTGGTTCAAGTTAGGCTGTTTATCTAAATCATAGCCTTAAACACTGAACAGCCTAAAAACCAAAAGAAACTGGGGACACCTCTGAGACACAGGGAGGAGAAGGAAAAAGGGGCACACAGGATTCTTTTGAGTGTAACCTTTGTGTTTAGGCTGCCTGCCTCTCTCTGCGGGCAGTGATTTGAGCAGAGGCCTTGGGCATATGCTGAAATAAGGAAATTCACTCCAGGAGTGTGGTTTAACCCAGTGACTGTGTCACTGGCTGATTCTTCCTACAGGGTATTTTCCAGCATGTTCCATGCCTCACTTTGCTTACTTATGATTATAAAACCCAGAAGAAAAGTGTAATTAGAATATCCTCCTGCTAAGTTTTATTTCTACTAAAGGATCCAAAAAATGGGAAAATCCAGATCAACTGCATTGGGCCCTAAGATTTTATAGACTTCGGGATATTTTCCTGTCGTTGTAGCAGGAGGGTGGATTCTGTTTGTACTGCACCTCTTGCTGTCCCTGAGATTGTAATTTCCTGACTGGATGGTTGAGGGAGCCATAATCCTGCAGAAATGAACCGTACAAATATTGCTGTAAATATTTTCCTCTGGAAAGGCTAATATGGAGAAATAGCTCTGGATTTTTTGAGGTCTGAACTGCCGAAACATCTGATTTCTCCCTTCTGCTCCCACAGGTCCATAGGTCACGTTGTGAGCAGAGAAACAGAGAACTTGCAGGTGCCTTACTATGTTGATAAAAACTTTGAAAAGAATTATCAAGGAGCAGAACTTCAAGAGCTTGAGAAAACAGTTGAGAAAGATTACATAGACTATATTCAGACCAGCTGCTGGAAGGAGAAACAGCAAAGTAAGTTATTTCTGTCCTGAGGGTGTTTCAGGGGCTGGGGGGTGGCTGTGCTTCACAAAGTTCTGCTGGTTTTAGCCTCGGTTTCCAGTCCATGTAACATCTCAGTCTTGCACTGGTTTCACGTGTCACACATCTGCTCTTAACACTGAATTTGCTATTCTTGAGATCTGTCAAAATCCATTTTAAGTGATTTTGAGAGATGAGTGGAAAGTAGGCTTCACCATTTGAGACACTTTTTTCCGCTCAGGTTTTATGCTTGAATAACCCTTAGTGATGGTTTAAACATACAACCCGCCACATGTATCTAGCCCTGACAGATTGCTAGGCTGGAAAAATCTTGAGACATCACCTATTCTGTGTTTCCTTTGCTGGAGCAGAAGCAGTTTTGCTTTGACTGTCTGCAAAGAAGTTTCTGTAACTTTTTCCTTAAAATTTCTCCAAGAGAGTCCCCGAGTGTGTCCAGGTGCTCTTGGCTCCCTTGCAGTGGGCTGTGTTCCTGGTATCGGTTTTCAGAGCATGCTTCCGTGGTTTGGGTGTTATTTGCATTTTCTATCTTTAGCTGAATTGGAGATTGTTTTTCACCATTTTCAAGTCTTTCAAAAACAAGAATTGAATGCAGAAAGGAAGAACACAGATGTAAGCATTCAAAATCGTTATTCTCACTCAGCCCTGAGTGGATCAGTGGCACAAATAAAGGCATGTTAGCCCCATATTTTATTGCTTGTTAATTGCTGCTAATGTGCTTTGTTGAAGAGACAGCAAATTCCTGCTGTCTGCAGACTGGTAAGAAGTAACAGAAATCAAGTCACAAGGAGTAGCTTAGGCTGGGATGTTGTGACTGGTTTTATTCACTGATTTTATTCACCTAAAGAGCTCATCACCTTCAAATGAGTCAACACCAAGTAGTGCTGTAAAGGAAGCTGGAACAAGTTGTGTGAATCTTCAGTAGCAGCAGACAAGCTGCTTTCACACTCTGGTGGGGGCTTTTAATTGCTCTGTGCAGAACAGTCCTCAGCACACTGCTAAAAGGTACCTTTGCACTTGTTTTCAGTTTCTTTACCAATTTATCTGAAGAAGACTCATTTAATCCTAAAGGAGAGGTAACAGTAGTGTTGCTGACTCCAGGCTCTTTACAGGTGTTTGATGGGAAGGCTTGTTTTGGCTTATTTTACATAAAAGTTACCCATCCTGCTTTTAAGGAGAAATAAAAATATGTAGGCTCTGAAGTGAAAAAGGAAAAGAACATATAATATAAGACCATAAAAGCCCTGAAGTTTTTGCTGTGTTTGATTTGTGAGCTTTGAGTGTCTGTGGCTGGCAGGAGCAGCCTCCAGGGATAATGTGGATGTTCATACTCATAAATGTACACTTGCTAAAGGGGAGAGTTTCTTTCTTACAGAAAATCCCTTTAATTGACCTCGTGCAGTTGAAAGCCACCACATTGTCTCTTTCACAGGGAGCTGGAGCTGAGGAGAGCCCAGCCCCAAAGAGGGGACAGGGTCTGTGAGTCTGAGGGAGCCCAGGAGTCAGAGAGGGGAGATGATCCCGCCTGGAATGCCAAGTGCCTGCCAAGCCCTGCGCCTCCAGAGCTTTGTGCACTCAGGGGCTGTGTTAGTCACCAGCTGCAAATACATTCACTGCAGCCACAGTTAGCATAGCCTGAGGCCACTGCTGTCATTAAAAACTCACCGTTTTCAGAGTGCTTCCCATCCTGGCCATAGCTGAGACTGGGCTGACCTTAGGATAGTCGTGTTTGTAAAAATAAACTCTGAGTACAGGATGGAGTGCTCGGGGGAAGTTCTGCAGATGCTGAGGCAGTTCTTAGTCAGCTGTTGCTGCGCAGTGTTGGTCCCTTAATCCTTGCTGAAGTGTTGGAATTGGTGTGATGAGCTTCTTGTCAGTTGAATGTCTATTTATAGTACATTTGTTGTGTTTACTGAGGGCACGTTTCCCCTGAGCACCAGCAAAACAGACAGAGATGAGTAGTTCAGGAACAGCTTGGGTTTTAAAGTCCTTGATTTTAAGCCTTGAAAAGCCTTAAGCCTGTTGGTGTCCAACAACCTGAAGGAAAACATTTAAAATAATGGATTGTATGTACGTTGTTCAGACAGTTTTACAGGGCTGCAGCAGACTCTCAGCAGAGCATTGTGTGAAAGTTGGGTGTGCTGCGGGTTTGAGTCTTCTGAAATCTGGGGCACAATTAAGTTTAAAAAGCACATGCCAGGTTTTACAGGAGATGGTTCAGCTGGGATGGCTCAGTTGTAAAGTGAGGCTGCAGAGAGCTCAGGGTCACAAAGAGGCAACTGAAAACCAGGTCAGGATAAGTATCACAGAATCATGGAACGGTTTGGGTTGGAGAGGGCCTTAAAGCTCATCCAGTTCCACCCCTTGCCATGAGCAGGGACACCTCCCGCTGTGCCAGGCTGCTCCAAGCCCCATCCAGCCTGGCCTTGGGCACTGCCAGGGATCCAGGGGCAGCCCCAGCTGCTCTGGGCACCCTGTGCCAGGACCTGCCCACCCTCCCAGGGGGAAATTTCTTCTGTATATCCAATGGAAATATAGTTGGAATTCAATATTTTAGAATCTCCTTGAAGAAAAGGCTTCAGAAGAGCCACTCTGTGACAGATTGAAACCCACAAGGAGCAAATGTGATGGAATGAACACTGTCAAAGCACAGGGAATCATTTTCCTCAATTGGATAAGTATAAACTGAGATTCTGCACAACTCCAGGGACTCTGGGCTCAGGGACAATTACCTGAGCCTGGTTTTTACTGGAGGCTTGACAAGGCTGTGCCGGCACTGCTTGAGTGGCATTTTGGTTATAAACCTGTAAATGGATTCCTGCTCTAAAATGAGCTGTTCCTGCCTGTCAGTTTGTGAAGCTTTTCAGTGAGTGGGAGGAGGGTTAAATGGCTTTAAATTTCAGTGGGACAGGGACAGAGGACGTAAGGCATGAAAGAATCTATTGAAGTTCTTTCCACTCTGAATAATTTTGTAAAATGAGGGGCTTGTAAGGTGTATAAAAGCTCTTTGAAAAATGGAGTGTCATCAGGTAGCCTGCGCTTACGGAGATGTTGACCTTTTCAGAAGTAAATTACTGCTGTTCTCCTCGGTGCATCTAATCCCGCAGCCAAATTATTCTGCAGGGGAAAGCCTATATTAAGACTTCCTCAGCTAATCAGCAAAAGCAACTTCTCTGAATTACTGGGAGGAAATAATTTAAACAATGGGATTATTTCAGTTTTATGTGGCTTTTGAGAAGAAGAGGAACAAAATGCAAAGTACATTTGAGATTGTTAATGAAAGGGCAGGGAGGCCTTTCAGACAAGTCCCTTGGGTAGCTGTTCACCTCCCTGGCTTCAATACCCACCAAAATTAAAATTTAAAAGTGCCAGAAGGATAACAAAGCACTTAGAAACAGTTCTTTAAAGGAAGGCTCAGGACTTCATCCTAATACTTTTTTTTTTTCATCTTTCAGAGTCTGATTTGTCCAATTTGGCCAAGCTCTACAGAGATGAGCGGTTAAAACAGAAAGCAGAGTCCCTGAAACTTGAGCACTGTGAGAAGCTCTCCAGTCTGATTGGGATGCATAAAGGGGGCTGACCAGGACGCACATGTTCCGTACTTTTATTTATTGCTGGTTTAACTTATGTTTTTATTTTCCCCATGTGAAAAGGGAAGGAGTCTGTTGTAAAAAGTGTGGATGTTGGAGTCCTTCTGCAGGCAGTGCAGGCAGGGGCCGGCACAAGCTGCAGGCTGCTGTTTGCTGTAATATATCCTGTACATTAGATTTGGGTCCAAGGACCAGTGGCACTTTGTAAATTCATTCCCCAGGCACACTCTGAGCTCGGACCCCAGCTGCGTGGGTGGTTTGTCTGCCATCCAGGCTGTGTGTGCTTCCCAGGAGAGCAGGCTCCTCTCTGCTTCCCGTGTTTCCTGTGGATCTGCAGCTCCCTGGATCCCCAGATAGCGCCGTGCTCAGGGCAGGGTTACACCTCCCCCTGTCCCTCCGGGCTGTGCGGCAGAGCTGGGGTGGTTCCAGTGCAGGAGGGACAGTCCCTGCCTGAGGGCAGCCCCAGAGCACATTCCCAGCTCTCCCGTGCCCCTGCTGCTCCAAGGGAGGGCTGTGCCCATCCTGACACCAGCATGGGAGTCTGGGAATTGCACCCATTCCTGTGTCTGCCAGACTGCTGGGAAAGCAGAGCTGTGGTCATTCCCTCCTGTTTGCAGTGGCATATTTTGAAGCTGGCTATTCCATTCTGGTTTTTATCTGCACACTGCCCCAGCTTTCCCAGGATCCTGCATTTTCCAGTACAGTTCTCATGTAGCATATTTTTACTCTGTTGAGCCGCTATGAATGTTTCACTGTAGCCATGGTATTGCAAAGAGAAAAATCCATGTGGCAACGTCCTGTTTTTCCTTGGTCCTCCTTCACGCAGCCAGGCCCTGAAGGGCAGGTTGATGCTGGGTTGTCCTTGTGAGCAGCAGACCAGTGTTAGGCCAGTGTTAGAGCAGTGTTGCTCAAGTTGAGCGCCATGAACCCCCCGAGGCAGTCTGGTGTGTGCCCTGCATGGAATGAGCTGCTCTTCCAGGGAATTCCTGCCTGGGGTGGGGGCTCACGGAGCAGCACTGCTCCCCTCTGACCCTGAGAGTGGGAGTCAGTGACACCTGAGCAAGGCTCTGCTGTTGCCACATGCCTGAAACTCGAGTCACACAGGATGCACAGGTGGCCTTGGCTGAAACCTAAGGAGTAAATGCTCAAAAGCTTGGGAAATGCCAGGATTAAGCCTGCCTTTAAAGCTCAGACTGTCTGTGTGCTGGGCACTGGTGCAGTGGTGTGGGAGTCCCGGGAGTCCCTCTGGATGGAACTGGGGATGTTGGTGCCACAGTGTGTCCCCTCCATGTCTCTGTCCCATCCATACAGCCCTGGGAGGTTTGGCAGGAAAAGAAGCTGGAAATAAACCCTTTTCTGGGGTCTGCACGAGGATGAGGGGTTGGTTTGAGGCCTGGTGCTTCTGCACACAAGCCCTAAACATCCCAGGAGAGGAGGAGAACAGTCCAGGGAGAGCAGCAATGCTGTGGTTGGATGTCATAAAAAGGAAAAAAAATTACAGTGACTCTAAATTGCATTTTTATGCCCCATTTGTAGGAGACCTTGTAGGAGTGAGGGGAAGTTGAGTTAAATTTTGGGGTGCCTGGAGCAGGAAAAGCACCAGTGAAAAGGGCATTTTGAGGGGGTTGGTGTGGAGCATTCTTAGTGCCAGGGTTTAAGGGCAGGAATGGGTGATGATTTCAGGTTGGCGGCTGGCACAGCAGGCAGCCTTAATGCTAGTATTTCTCACTTTTGAGCACATGAGTGTACAAAACTGAAAATAATGTTGCTTTTTATATATTAAATCGCTTGTAGAATATATTAGGAATCTATTTAAGTGGTTGGACTTTGTTCCGGGGTTGGAATCTTCCCTGCCATTCCTGTGTGACTGTAGAGGGATGCAGGTAGGGAGACCAAATCTGGCAACTTCCTGGACTCACAATGTCCTGCACGGAGCTTGAACTCCTCCACAGCATTTTGCACTGAAACCAGATTGTACCTTTCATCCAAAGACCTCGAGTACTTGATGGAGACCTCCTGTGGGAAGCACAATCGGCTGGGAAACACAGGAGGGAGGTAAAAACATCCCCAAAAGCAATAAGTGTTTGGTTCCTAACCAGGGTCAGGGTGCTGGTCCTGGTGTGTGCTGTGAGGGAGGGCGTGTGGCTTGGGACCTCTGCGGTGACAAACAGGACAAGTTGTGTTTGTTGGTGCTCCTCAGGGAAAAGGAGAATCCTCTCTGGAGCCCGGTGTGGAAATGCATTGCTGTCCTCCTCCAAGGGGTGCTTGGGGTTCTTTGTGGGGCTCTGACGGGAGGAGAGGGTGTTCCTGGGTGCACCAAGCGCTTGAACACGGGTTTGTGTGTGTGTATATATTTATTTATTTTTAAATAAAGACGTGACATCGCTGTGCCTGTCCGCGGTGGTCCGAGCCTGGCGCCAGGAGAGCTGCGGGGGATGCCGGGGCCCCCGGAGGAGGTGGCCGCCATTTGCCGCGAGGTGCGGGACACGGCCGAGGGCTCCCCATCGGGATCGGGGAGCGGGACTGGGATCGGGGAGCGAGCCCTCCCCCGTGTGTGAGGGGCCGGATGGTCTGTGGGGCCGGGGCCTGCGTTCCCCCCCTCACGGCACGTGATGTGGGGCTCGGCGGGAACACAGCACGGGATTGGGAATGGGACACGGGATGGGAACAGGATACAGGACTGGGAATGGGACACGGGATGGGAACGGGATACAGGACTGGGAACGGACATGGGACTGGGAACGGGACGTGGCACTGGGATCGAGACGCGGGATTGGGAACGGGATGCGGGATTGGGAATGGGACATGGGTCTGGGAACGGGATACAGGACTGGGACATGGGACATGGGACTGGGAATGGGAATGGGATACGGGACTGGGAACGGCAGCTAGGGCTGGGAACAGGACATGGGACTGGGAACAGAACAGGGAATGAGGCAGGGGGCTACGAACGGTGCCGGGAACGGGACAAGGGGGCTGGGAGCCGGGCTGGCCCCTGACACGGTGCCGTGTGGCCGCAGGTCGCCCCTGCCCCGCCGTGTCCCAGCCTGACCAGCGCTCTCTGGCCCGTGGCTCCGGCCCGCACAGCCCTGGCACCTCCCCGGGCATCGCCCCTGTGCCACAGCCCCGGCGCGGTGCCGGGGGACGGGTCTGCCCCGGGACACCCTGGCACGGGGGGCGGTGGGTCCCTCTGTCACACACGCCCTGGGGTGTCCCAGTGCCTGAGCTCCCCGGGGCTGCTGCCGCATCCCGGATGCCCAGATCCTCCTGAACCGGAGGCGGCTCTGAAAGCCCCTGCCAAGCTGGGCCGGTGTTTCCTGCTCCTCCAGAGCTGCAAAAAGTAGCTCCAGCGTGGGAGAGGCACATCCTGCTTTCAGCAGCTACCAGAAGCCTTCCTCCTCCTCCTCCTCCTCCTCCTCCTCCTCCTCCTCCTCCTCCTCCTCCTCCTCCTCCTCCTCCTCCTCCTCCTCCTCCTCCTCCTCCACCTCCTCCTCCTCACTGCCTGTGCCAGGCTTGCAGCACTGAGGTGAGCACACACCGAGCTGGGACAAAATCCAGGTTAATAAGCAAATGCAGTGGTGAGGCTGCAGGCAGTATCACGCTGGCTTAAACATAAATGAGCATTTAATTAGCAAGTCTGGCTCAGCCGGGGTCCGCCCGCTGTTCTGTAACACGTTTGTGCCCCACAAGCACAGCCCAACCTGCTCTGGGTGCTGGGAGGTGCTGGTTGGGTTTCATCTGGCAGGAGGAGCCCAGGGGTCTCCCCATGGCCTCCACACCGAGGGACAAACCCAGGAGCGGCAGGAGGAGCTGCAGGTGCTGCAGTGTGGCCTGGCCTGGGGGGTTGGTGGCAGCCTGGGGCTGCAGCCAGGGCAGTGACAGCAATGCCCCGCCAGTTCTGCTGCTGCCACAGCACACCCAGAGCGGCTGACACAGCATCCTTGGGATCACAGGATCACAGACTGGTGTGGGTTGGAAAGAACCCCAAAGGCCACTTCTTTCCACCCCCTGCCATGGGCCCTTAGGGACACCTTCTGCTGTCCCAGGCTGCTCCAAGCCCCATCCAGCCTGGCCTGGGACACTGCCAGGGATCCAGGGGCAGCCACAGCTGCTCTGGGCACCCTGTGCCAGGGCCTGCCCACCCTCCCAGGGAACAATTCCTAATTCCCAATATCCCATCCATCCCTGCCCTGTATCAGTATGAAGCCATTCCCTGTGTCCTGTCCCTCCATGCCTTGTCCCCAGTCCCTCTCCAACTCTCCTGGAGCCCCTTTAGGCCCTGGAAGGGGCTCTGAGCTCTCTCTGGAGGCTTCTCCTCTCCAGGTGAGCACCCCCAGCTCTCCCAGCCTGGCCCCTGCCTCACTCCAACACTCGAGCTCAGCACAGTCCTTGCTGCCGCTGCTGCTGCTCTGACACCCAGGTCCTGCTAAAACCACAATGGTCACAGTGACAACAGCTGTGACAAGTGGCACAACACCACCGGAGGCTGCGAGGGTGGCAGAAGAGCAGCACCGGACACCCGGCTGTGGTGTCCGCCCGCTGTCCTTCCACTGTCCACCTGCTGTGGGTGCTGCGGGAGGTGGGCTGGCCCCGGACACGCCCTGGAGCCCCGTGGAGAAGCAGGGCCAGGGATGGTGACTCCAGCACTGCCCTGGCTGTCTGAGCCTGCACCTGACCATGAAGAAAGGGGTTTGGGGGTTTGAAATCCCACATACACACTCCTTCTTGCACAAGGCCACCACACCAGTGAGCACTGCCCACGGCAGGTCCCTCACAGTCCCCTGTGGGCACAAATGCCACCTGCAAGCCCAGCCCAGCTCAGCAGTGAAGGGTTAAGTGCCAGCCCAGCTCTACGGGAAGCTTTCCTCTCCTCCTTGCCAAGGTTTAAATTTAGTCCCTGCATGAACCCAGAGAACGTGGGCATCGGGTTGCTCTGGGACTGGCAGCGCTGGGGAGCACCTGCTGCTGCTGTTTCATGGCAAAAATTCCCCCAAAAGCTGGGACTGGGCTGCACCAGCAGCACTTGGGGTGGGCAAGCTGCAGAGACCCTCATGTCACCCCAGGCACCCCACCACTGGCTTGGGGCATCCCCAAAAACGACACATGGTTGCAGTCCTTTGGTCAGCTCCTGTGAATCCCAGGGGGGCTCCATGCCCGGGTGGATCCCAAGCCTTGAGTTTGCTCCTGGCCGCTTGGATTGGCTGCGGGGGAGCTCCAGCTTGGGGCAGGGCGTGTTTAGGGGAAAGCCCGGCACTCCATTGCCGTGGCGAGGTGGGAAGCGGCACCGGGAAAGGAGCCGTGGTGGGGACGGAGCTGCAGCTCGGGGTCCTGCCGTGCCCTCAGCAGCGCGGATGGGACATCCCCAGAGGGGTCTGCAGGTCCCCCCGTTCCGGGGCAGCCCGGGCCGTTCCATGGGGTCACACACCCGGGAGCTCTATGGGGTGTCCTGGGACCTGTCCTGCGGTTTGGGGAGGGCGGGATGAGGGGCAGGGATGAGCCGGCGGCCCCTCGGCAGGTCCCCGAGGCTGGGGGCGGCGGTGGCATCCCTGCAATGCGCTTGGCATCGGCTGGCCCGGCTGGCGCTCGCCGAGTCCATGTGATCCGGGACTTGCTCTGTGCCGCCGCCCGGTCCCGCCGCCGGGACGGCGAGGGAGCCAGAAGGTCGAGCCAGCGGCCCCGGCAGAGCGGCCCCGGCCCTGAGCAGGGTTCCCCGGCACCGGCTGAAGCCCCCGGGCTGCTCCCTGCCACCATGCTCCGCGGGAAGAGGGGCCCGGTCCTGCTGTCCCCCGCCGAGCTGCCCGGCCCCGAGGGCGAGGGTCCCCGCGCGGCTGGGGACGGCCGGCGCTCCGCGGAGGAGGAAGAGGAGGAGGACGGACACCTCCCGGGGCTGCCCCGCGACGACCTCACCAAGAGCATGTCGAGCTCCTCCGTGTCCTCCTACCACTCCGCCCTGTGCTCGGACGGCACGGAGACCTTCAAGGACTGCCTGGAGTTCCTGGACGAGGAGGGATCGCCCGGCCGGGCTGCCCCGGGCCGCTGGGCTCCGGCGGGGGCCCCCGGCGTGCCCCCGCCGCCCGGCCCCCTCGCCCGCCCGCAGCGGGCTCAGCTGTCCAGCGCGGCTAAGAATAGCCCAGCGCCGGGACAGGGGGGCAGGATGGGTCCCCTCGGTGGGGACCGGCAGCCTGTGCCGGCCGCGGCCGCCGGCGGGGAGCCGGCCGTGCCCCGGCAGCCCGGGGCGATGCTCGCCGGGGCTCCCAGCGACTCGGACGAGGTGGACGGCGAGGTGCAGGCGCTGACGGCCAGGGCTTTCCGCAGCCTCTCGGGGCTCCCCGGAGCTCGCCTCGACATGTGCAGCTCCCACACCTCCTCCAGCCTCTCCAACTCGCTGTCGGAGGACGGCGGGCGGCCGCGGCGGTGGCCGGCGGGCGCCGGGGAGCCCCGGGGCGCGGCGACGGCTCTGCACGGCAGGGCGGGCTGGCCTTTCCCCGCCGGCGTGGACGGGGAGCTGCTGGGCAAGGAGCAGTTCGAGTGCGTGGACGTGGAGCTGGAGAACGGCGAGGCCAGGAAGGGCCACGGCAAGAAGAGGACGGTGCCCAAGCGCCAGATCCTGCTGAAGAGGAAGGAGAGGAAGGAGACGGGCTTTGGCCCCCGAGGGGATGGCCCAGCGCCCCAGCCCCCTGCCAGGAAGGAGCCCCCTAGCAAGGGCAGAGCCGTCGGCGAGGACTTCAGGCTCAACTACCAGCAGTTCATGAAGGCGGCGTCCCTGGAAGCCGGCACCGACAGGACCAGGGCGGCCTCGTGCCTGGTGAAAAACGTCCTGGCCAAGAAGATGCAGTACGAGCAGCGCATCAAGATGGAGCAGAAGGGGCTGCGGGGCAGCTCGACCTCCTCGGGGCCGTCCTCCGCCGGCACCGACCTGCTGGGGGATGGTCTGGAGGGCAAATCCAGCTCGCTGTCCCGCTCGGACTGCAGCTTCTCGGCCGAGGACCTGCGGGGCGGCGGGATGCCGGTGGCCACGGCGGCCGCGGGGAGCACCGCCGCCACCACCCATCCCACCAAGGGCGTTGTGCTCAGCGAGGCGACGAGGGAGACTGTCTGCAACCTGAGGAAGACGTTCAACGAGCTCAACCAGAGGATGAAGTACCAGGAGGTGCTGGAGGGCCGCTGGCTGCCCGCGGCCGCGGAGGAGCACACGTCGGAGAGGATCTGCTACCAGCGAGCCCGCGCCTTGTTCGAAGCCCAGCCCGGGGTGGGGAAGGTGCTGGATGTCGCTCCCCGGTTTGCGAGGGCGCCGAGGCCGTGGCCCAGCTTGAAGGAGCGAGCCATCGGCCCCATCCATTCCCAAAGCCTCCCCTTCAAGGCCGAGAGCGCCCCGCCGCGCCGCCCCTTCGCCTCTTCCCGGGCGCAGGAGGCCAGGACGCTGCCGCAGAGGCAGCCAGAGAAGCCACCAGCAGTGCCCCGACGGCCGCCCAGCCCCGACACCCCCCCGGCACCCCGGGGGTCCCCGCCAGCCGCGCCCCCCAAGCCAGAGGAGAAGGGGAAGGGGCGCGTCCCGCAGCCCCGCGACGTGCGCAAGCTGGTGAAGAGCAGCTACAGCCTCAAGTTCGGGACTGCGGGCGCCTCCCGCGGCACCGTGGCACCGGCGAGCAGCGGGGAGCCGCCGCCAGCCGCCCCTCTGGTCATCCACTGCACCTCGGTCCGCCGGGAGCCGCCGCCGGAGCCGGCGGGTGAGGAGGTGCCGGCAGCTCCCGGCCGAGAGCCAGCCCCGGCGTGTGCCGAGGGGCCCGCAAAGCCCCCCGGCAGCCGGCCCGCAAAGCCCCCCCACAGCTCCCCCATCAACATCACGAGGGTCCAGGCCACGCGGAGGGGAGCGGCCCCCGCGGAGGAGCCGCCGGCGTCGCCCCCGCGCCGGGAGCGGAGCGAGCTCCGGCTGCCACCGCGGGCCCCGGCGGCCGAGCGGGTGCCACACGTGGAGACCCATCTGCACGTCCTGGTGGGCCGGCCGGTCCCGGCGGCCCGGGAGAGCTCCCCGGCTCAGAGCAGCGCGGTGCTGCGGGCAGAGAAGACCGTTCTCCTGCCGCCGCCACCGACGAGTCCCGCGGAAGGGGAGGAGGTGCTCGGCCGCGGCGACAGCAGAGCGCTCCCCGCTGCCGAGGGGCCGGAGTCGCTGGGGCAGCGGCCCCGCGGCGGCGACAGCCGGGACCCCCGAGCCGGAGCCCCGGGCGGCAGCAGCGCCCGGCCGCGGCCGGCGGAGCCGGCGGCGAGGAGCGCGGCAGAGCCCGGTGCCAGCGAGCAGAGGCAGCAGCAGCCCGGCGGCCGGCGGGTGTCGGTGGGCAGCGGGGGCTCTGCCGGTGGCCCCGGCCCCACCGCCCCGCTCCGAGCCGGGGACAGCAGCGAAGGCTCCCCTGGGCGGCTGCCGGAGCAGAGGGAGGCCTGGGAGCACTCGCCGCAGTGGCTGGCAGCTACAGAGCCCTACCCGCCTGCTGCCCCCGCAGAGAACTCCAACTACTTGGCAATCCCCGAGAGAGCCCCCAAATCCACGCTGATGCCAAAGCTGTCCTCGGTCCCCAACCCAGGCAGTGCATCCTTTGGGACCCCCTTTGTCCCCAGCCCAGCCAGTGCCTCTTTTGGGACCTCCATGGTCACCCACGTGACCAGCTCATCCTTTGGCTTTCCATCAGCCTCCAGCCTGGCCAGCACATCATTTGGGACCCCTTTAGTTTCCAACTCCAACAAGTCTTTTGGGGCCCCTCTGGTCCCCAACCTGTGCAGCACATCCTTTGGGAACCCCTTGGTCCCCAATCCATCCAGTGCATCCTTTGGGAACCCCTTGGTCCCAAATGCATCCAGCATGTCCTTTGGGAATCCCTTGGTCCCCAATCCATCCAGTGCATCCTTTGGGAACCCCTTGGTCCCCAATCCATCCAGTGCATCCTTTGGGAACCCCTTGGTCCCCAATCCATCTAGTGCATCCTTTGGGAACCCCTTGGTCCCCAATCCATCTAGTGCATCCTTTGGGAACCCCTTGGTCCCCAATCCATCCAGTGCATCCTTTGGGAACTCCTTGGTCCCAAATGCATCCAGTGCATCTTTTGGGAGCCCCTTGGTCCCCAATCCATCCAGTGCATCCTTTGGGTCCCCACTGGTGCCAAATGCATCCAGTGCATCCTTTGGGAACTCCTTGATCCCCAGCCCAGGCAGCTCATCCTTTGGGTCCCCCTTGGTCAGCAACCCAGTCGCCAGTTCCCTTGGGCATCCATCAGTCTCCAACGTGGCCGGGTCTTTCTTTGGGTCCCCTTTTGTCCCCAGCCTAGCCAGCGCTCCGCTGGGAACCGGTGCCTATCCCCTTCCTGGTGGGGAAGTGCCCTGGAGCAAGCCCAGCCCTGAGCCCCCCCTGCCCCGACCCCCTGAGGGCTCTGCTGCTGTGGAGCCCCCAGCCCAGCCCCACCTGGAGGATACTCCTCATTTCCTCAGGAGGACCGATGGCCCCTCGCCGAGTGGGAGGAGCAGGCAAAGCCCCCCCAAGCCCTTCCCCGCCGCCGCGCCCACCCAGCGGAGGATGCTCGTGGATCCCAGCAGCGGGAAGTGCTACTACATGGAGCCGCCTCGGCAGCCCCAGATGAAAACGCTCTACGACCCCGAGACCGGGCAGTACCTGGAGGTGCTGGTCCCACCGGTGGCATCACACACCGGGCTCTACCAGGCACCTTTCAACCCGCTGCTCATGGCCCCGGGGCTCTATGGCCCTCCCTGCGCACCCTACGGCGGCTTCCCGGGGCTCCCGGCACCGCCGCCCTCCGCCCCCTCGCCGCCGCACCCCTCGCTGCCGGCTGCCGACAACCCCGGGACCCCCGGCTCAGCTCCCAAGGGCGAGGGGTCGTCCCCTGCCGGGGGTCCCGACTGCGGCTACCTGGAGAGCCTGTACTACATCCCCACGGGCATGCGGGCCAGCCCCGGCCCCGAGCAGCCCCCGGCCCGCGCCAGCCCTGCCGCGCCCGAGGGCTCGCTGCTCCGGATGTGATGGGATGGACCCGCGGGGGTGTCCCTTCCCTCGGTCCGGCTTAGCCCAAAGTCAGCATCATCCCTGGCACGGGAGAGCCTTCCTGCCCACGGCTGAGCTGGCAAAGCACCGAGGGGTACCGGGCACTAACTGGACTTCACTGGCTTCTCACGGAAACAGGGACAAAAAGGGTGTTTTCAGGTGTGAGCAGCTGGCAGCCCTAGGGGGACGTGGAGGTGTGGGCCCCGGCCAGCAAAGGGACCACGGAGGCCCTGCTTCCCCCTGTCCTGCCAGTCCCATCCCAAGGACGACCCAGGCTGGTTCACACAGGAAGTGATGGCCTGGCCACCCCCAGCCCCCCCAACCATAGCTGCAGCACAGACACCACAAAATAGTAATAAAAATGCTGAAACAGCTTTAAATCTGCTTATTCATCCCGTGCCTGTGTGGTCTGTAAAAGGGAGGTGAGGAGCTGAGGCACTTGGATCTTGCAGTCCTTCTGTCTGTCTTGGAGTATCCCCCAGATAAATCCCAGTCTCGAGGAGCAGGAGGGAACTCTGCAGCCATCAGTGAGCCCTAAACCCCAAACCCCAGCCCTGGGTACCAAACTACAATCACGAGGCCCAACCACAACCATGAGCCTCAAACCCCAGTCCCTAACCCCAGATCCCAGCTCTGAACCCCAAATCCTCACCCAGCCCCAGCCCCTGTAGGTCCACACCATCCCGGGAAGGACTGAGGCTGAGGAGAAGGGATCAGGCTGAGTTACGGGACTGAGTTACAGCAAAAACCTCCTGGAGAGGGGGCACCCGGCCGGGGACGCCCTCTGCACAGCCCCCTTCCTGCCGCGACGCCCGGGACGGACGGGCCGCCCCAGCCGGATGCAGGTGTGTGCTGGCCGCGCCTCGGCGCCGCTCGCCAGTCCCGGGGGGGTTACAGCCCGCCCCGGGGGGGTTACAGCCCGCCCCGGGGGTTACAGCCCGCCCCGGGGGGTTTATAGCCCGCCCCGGGGGTTACAGCCCGCCCCGGGGGTCACAGCCCGGCCGGGGGCTTTATAGCCATCCCGCGCCTCCGCCCCGCGCTTTCGGAGCGCGGCAGGATGCGGGCGGCGCTGGCAGCGTGGCTGGTGCTGAGCCTGCTGGGGGGGACAGGGGCCGAGGACACGTGCGGGGACCCCCCCGCCGCCGCGTCCCGCTCCGTCCCCGCGCCCCAGCTCAGCCCCGAGGAGCGGCTCTCGCCCCACATGCCCGAATCCCTGCGCTGTGACGCCTGCTACGCCATCGCCTTCCAGGTGGGGACCGGGGACACAGCATCCCAAAAGCGGCAGTGAGAGCCCCTGCGGGGAGGCTTCAGCCTGAGGAAATGCTGCTGCTCCTCTGGGGCGCGCCTCTGATGGATATTCTCATCTGCACCTTAAAAAAGCCTTTTGGAGCTCCTCGTGGGCCCTCTGACCCCGATGTGCTTCCGCTGCCGGGGCCACACAGAAGGGGGTGCAGAGCCCAGCCCCGCTCGGGAGCAGGGTCACAGGCAGGCTGCCACCCTCAGTGCCCCGATTCTGCCTTTTCTCACCCCAGATTGAGGAGCAGCTGCGCAAGGCAGAAGGGAAGGTGGGCAAGAAGGCTCTGAAGGAGTCGGACTACATAGAGGTGCTGGAGAGGAGCTGCTCACAGGACTGGGAGAGGTGAGCAGGGTGTCCCTAGGATGGGGGTGTCCCTGGGATCAGGGCGATCCCAGCTAGAGGCGAGTCCCCAGGGGTCAGAACGTCCCCGAGGACAGCGGTGCCTCAGAGTGCCCCGTGGGTGTCCCCAGGGATAGGGACATCCCCAGTGACCATTTTGCCTCCACCCCCCCTCTCCCCGCAGTTACGGGGTGCTGGAGCTGGACGGGGAGAAGCGGCTGTCGGGGCCGGGGCTGCCGAGGCAGCCGTCCCTGAGCGTGCTGGTGTCGGGGGGACCGTGGCCGGGCAGGTGAGTTGGGGTTGGACGATGCAGGGGGCCGGGCACCGTCCCCTCGCCGCCAGGTGACCACCGCGGCTCCTCGCAGGCTCTCCAAGCTGTGCCTCGGCTACGTGGGCGAGCAGGGCGAGGCGCTCATCTACGGCGCGCACCGGCGGGGCCCGGCCGCGCTGCGGCAGCTGCTGTGCCACGGCGACAAGGGACCCTGTGCCGGCCGCAAGGAGCGCCCGGACCCCCGCAAGGCGCTGCAGAACGAGCTGTAGCCCGGCGTGGTTAATGCTTAATGCCCCGGTGACCTTCGGAGCCGACTTCGTCCCCAGCGGGAGCCGACACGTGCCGGGAGGTGGGCGCCTTCCCGGTGTCGCCTGTCACCGACGTCGCCGCTGTCGCTCGAAGCCCGGCCCGGCCGTGCCAGCAGCAGCGCGGACTCCGTCCGGGCGAGCGGGGAATTACTCTGTAACCCACGGGCTCTAATGTTTCACCGCGGCGCTGCTCCGGGCGGTGCCGCCCCGATTAAAGGAGTTAATGGCTGATCCGCGCCGGGGCTGCGCTCGCCGGTTTCACAACCCCCAGCCAATGGTGGCCCTGCCCCCGCCACCGCCACCGCCCGGCCGGGGACTAAAGTCCTTCCCACGGCCATAAAACCCCCCGAGCAGGGACAGCGCCGCCGGGGACACGTCGGAGGATGGGGACCCGCTCAGGAGACCTGGCTCAGCCCCAGGTGAATGCAGGCGCCGTCCCTGTCCCCATGCCCATCCCTTCCTCGGTGCCATCCCAGGGCGGTGGGGAGGGGGGAGGTGGCCAGGCACACTGACCCCAGCGATGGCCAGCTCAGGGTCAGGATGCCCCGCTGGGGCTGGCAATGGCCAGGGTGAGCCTGGGGACTGCGGTGAATCGCGGGACCAAGGGGACACGCTGGAATGCTGCGGCTGGGACTGGCTGTGCCGTCTTTCCCATCACCTGTAGGGGGGGATCCCCCTCCCGACTTTCCAGGAACAAAATACAACGTAGAGATCGGTGGGTTTGGGAGCCCAGACCCCTCCTGGGGGTCAGAGCGGGCCCAGGTGGGACTGACAGGAAACACGCCGGGCCATGGCCCGGTGTCACCCGCATCCCTCACAGCAGAGCCCAGCCCCTCTCCCATGGGACACCTGGGTCCACACTGACCCAGCTGCCCCCTCGTCCCCACTGCCAGAATGGGAACTTGGCTCTTGGCCCCGCGGGCTCCCCGCACACCCCCGGGAAGGAGCTGCCTGCGGCGGGCAGGGTGAGTACCGGGGCACCCGGCGGGCAGCACCGCACCCCAAATCCATCTGTGACACACCTGCGGATGGCGACCGGCCAGCTGGGACCCCTCCCATCCCTGCGGGCACAGGGGCTCCCACGGGGCAGGGTGGGGTGCCCGTCCCTGTACGCAGCCCCAGAGTGAGACAGGCCGAGCTGTGCCCCCTCAGCAGGACCCCGGGGTGGGCACCAGGCCCCCCCGGCCGGAGGTGGACATGCTCTACAGGATCGAGGACGTGCCCCCCTGGTACCTCTGCATCCTGCTCGGCTTCCAGGTACAGACTGGAAAGTGTCGGATCCCAAATCCCCGTTCCCCGTGGCGTGGGGCACCCCCAGCCCCGCTGAGCCCCCCTCGCCCCCCAGCACTACCTGACCTGCTTCAGCGGCACCATCGCCGTCCCCTTCCTGCTGGCCGAGAGCCTGTGCGTGGGCAAGGACCAGCTCACCGTCAGCTACCTCATCGGCACCATCTTCACCTGCGTGGGCATCACCACCCTCATCCAGACCACCGTGGGCATCAGGTAGAGCCGCAGCCCCGCGGGCCCCCCTGCCCAGCCCCGGGCCCGGGCGCAGGCATCCCTCTGTCCCCGCAGGCTGCCGCTCTTCCAGGCGAGCGCGCTGGCCTTCCTTGTCCCGGCCAAGTCCATCCTGGCCCTGGAGAAGTGGCGATGCCCACCAGAAGGTAGGGCAGGGGGGTGCAGGGGGTGTCCGGCTGCTCCCTGACCCCCAGGACCACCTCACCGCCCTTCATCCCCAGAGCAGATCTACGGCAACTGGTCACTGCCGCTCAACACGTCCCACATCTGGCAGCCCCGCATGCGAGAGGTACATCCTGCCACCCCCCGGCACCATCCTGCCACCACCCCGCAACACCCTGCCACCACCCCGCAACACCCTGCCACCACCCCGCAACACCCTGCCTCCCCAGCAGGCTGCTGACGCCCTCTCCTGCACTTCTCCATGCCTGCAGATCCAGGGGGCCATCATGGTGTCCAGCCTGGTGGAAGTGCTCATCGGGCTGCTGGGGCTCCCCGGGGCACTGCTCAGCTACATTGGGCCGCTGACCGTCACCCCCACCGTGTCCCTCATCGGACTCTCCGTTTTCCAGGCGGCTGGTGACCGGGCTGGCTCCCACTGGGGCATCTCTGTGCTGTATGGCATGGGGACATGGGGGACATGGGGACAGCAGGGCAGGGTTGTCCAGCACAGAGCCAGGAGGATGCCAGGGGCATGAGGTCATGCCTCGTGAAGGCTGACCTGGAACAGAGGCTGGACAGAGCTAAAGAGTAAAGCAGGGATTTATTAGGAGGCCTCAATGGATCCACCTTGGGCAGCACAAGAGCCCAGCCAGGGCTGCACCCAAGATGAACCAAAATGGGCACAAAATGGACAACTGGTCACAGGGTCTCTCACTTTTATAAGTTTTGGTCCATTTGCATATTGTAGCTAATTGTCCCATTCCAGCTCCAGCCCAGGCACTCCCATCCTTCTTCTTTTTCTCTCCAGCCCACGGTGTTTGTGCTCCTGGGCTGAGCTTTGGATCATTTGTCCTTGGTGCCCAGCTGGAGCAGGAATTGTTTTGTCTCCCTGCTCTGTGCAGAGAGCTCACCATCCCCAATGTGAAGCCCAGAACTGCACACTAAAGCAGCACAGAATCTGAAACATAGAAAAGCTAAACCTGAGGCATCAGAGGGATCCCATCTGTCTTTCCCCCCAAGGACCATCTTCCTGATTGTCCTGTTTGCCCAGTACCTGCGGCAGGTCGCCATCTGCCTGCCTGGCTACCGGCGGGGCCACGGCTTTGTCCTGCTCCGCATCCAGATCTTCAAGATGTTCCCGGTAGGGACTGGCTGAGAGCAGCCTGGGGTGGCCCCAAATTCCCCCGTTTACCCCCACGCGGGCTCGGGAGCGGTGCGGGAGGGTTCCGGTGTGTGCCCCGCAGATCATCCTGGCCATCATGCTGGTGTGGCTGATCTGCTACGTGCTGACCCGCACCGGAGCCTTCCCCAGCCGGCCCGAGGAGTACGGCTACAAGGCCAGGACGGACGCCCGCGGGGAGATCCTGTCCGTGGCACCCTGGTTCCGCGTCCCCTACCCCTGTGAGTGCTGGGCAGCCCCGCGGTGCCCTGGGGCCCCGATACCCCTTTGCCTTGGGGGATGTGGGGACCTGGTGCAGCATCACATGGGCTGGGAAACCCAGGGAGGCCCAAAGTGGCACCGGTGAGCACTGGCTGGGGGGTCCTAGGCTGTCCCCAACCCTGACCTGCTCTGCCCCCGGGCAGGCCAGTGGGGGCTGCCCACGGTGACCTCAGCAGCCGTGCTGGGCATGTTCAGTGCCACGCTAGCGGGCATCATCGAGTCCATCGGGGACTACTACTCCTGTGCCCGGCTGGCAGGAGCGCCCCCGCCCCCCGTGCACGCTATTAACAGGTACAGCCGGCTGTTCCCCCCTCCACGATACCTCGCTCGCACCGCGGCATCCCTGGACACAGGTCAAGGATGCTGCAGGAGAGTGGGATGGGCACCAGCCCGACCGTGTTGTTCCCCAGGGGCATTTTCACCGAGGGCATCTCCTGCATCATCGCGGGGCTCTTGGGAACGGGCAATGGCTCCACGTCCTCCAGCCCCAACATAGGCGTCCTGGGCATCACCAAGGTACCGGGGCCGGGGAGGCTCCCGGCTCGGCCGGGGGGCGCAGGCACCGTCACCTGCTGCCGGTGTCTCTGTGCAGGTGGGGAGCAGGAGGGTGATCCAGTACGGCGCCGGGATCATGCTCCTGCTGGGGACCGTCGGCAAATTCACGGCGCTCTTCGCCTCCCTGCCCGACCCGGTGCTCGGCGGGATGTTCTGCACCTTATTCGGTAACTGTCTGCCCCAAACGCAGCCCTGGGCCGCGTCCCCGCAGCCTCGGGGGCTGGTGAGCCCAAGGGTGCAGGGCGGGTTTGGGGAGGAACGGGGACCGCTCGCACCCTCCCCGCGGCTGGGGCAGCCCCGGTGCCCGGCCCAGCGCGGGCACCTCCGCCTGCATCGCCGCGTCTCTGCCGGCAGGAATGATCACGGCCGTCGGCCTCTCCAACCTGCAGTTCGTCGACATGAACTCCTCCCGAAACCTCTTCGTGCTGGGCTTTGCCATGTTTTTCGGGCTGACGCTGCCGAACTACCTGGATTCCCACCCCGGGGCCATTAACACAGGTACCGCCCCTAGGAAGAGCCGCAGTTTGGAGAGTTTGGGGAGAGAGGAGGGCAGATCTCCCGGCGCTCGCCCACCCGGGGGAGCAGCGGGGAAATCCGGCTCCTCACAGCACCCCCGGCTCCATCCCACGCCGTCGCAGGTGTCCCCGAGCTGGACCAGATCCTGACGGTGCTGCTGACCACGGAGATGTTCGTCGGGGGCACCATCGCCTTCGTCCTGGACAACACCATCCCGGGTAACCGCGGCACGCCGGCCGGGGAGGGGGAAGCAGCGGGGCTGGGGCAGGTTCCTGTTGATTCAGAGCTGCCAGCGGGGATGGCAGGGCCGGGAGTGACGCCGGACACCCCGCAGGGACGCAGGAGGAACGGGGGCTGGTGCAGTGGAAGGCAGGAGCGCACTCGGACAGCACGAGCAGCGCCAGCCTGAGGAGCTACGACTTCCCCTTCGGCATGGGCGCGGTGCGGAGCAGCCGCTGGCTCAGGAACGTGCCCATCTGCCCGGTGTTCACCGGCTTCAGGGCCCGGCCGGGGGGCAGCGGCACGGCGGCCGCAGAGGGCCCGGACGGCACGGACGGGGGCTCGGTGTGCACCAAGGTCTGAGCGAGGGGAGGCTCCCGGGAGGTCCCGCCGCAGCGCCGGAGGAGCCGAGCCGAGCTCCCGGGGGGCTGTCGGGGTTCGGTAGCGCCCACCAAGGCCAAAGCCAAGGCTGCCGGTGCTCGGCTCGAACGCGGGGCTGGGGAAACACAGCGTTGCTCTTGGGGGACACCCCGAGCTCCGGGGTACAGCCTGGGGACCGCCACCCCGTGCCATGCTCCACCCGAAGCTTCAGCTGGCTGAGACTCGTCCAGCGCTGGCTGGAGCCCGTCAGCCACATCGGAGCCAGCAAGAGCCCCGGGGCCACCGACTCCCACCCGGGGCCACGGATTTTCACGTTGTGCCTCGACTCCGGCACTGTGACCCAGCAGCTGGCACGGGCTCTGCGTGGGGCAGTGTCCAGACCAGCCTTAGCATGCCTAACTTAAGATGATACATTAAAAAATTATAAAATATTCAAGTGCACGTGCCCCGCCAGTGTCTGTGCTGCCTCCTGCAGCGTTCCTTTGTCCTTCGTGCACCACAAAGGCGTCAGCACCTTTAACCGTGCTCCTCCTGGGCTCCAAGCTCTCAGACACGCTGGGCTTCTTCCAGGTAGGCTCTGCCTGAACCCGGGCTGTGGGAGAGGCAGCTCAGCACAAGCCCTCGGCAAGCCCTTCCTGCCCCGGGAGCTCTGGAGCACTGGCCCTGTCCTGGCCGTGCTGGTGACACTGTCCCATGCCACCGGGCTGCTCTCAGCTGCAGGCACGGAGGTGGCTGACCCCCAACACGGCAGGGTCAAGCCAGTCCTTGGTCTGGATTTAGCACCGAAGTTAAGCCGAGGCAACATTGCACAACCCTGTCACAGCCCAGGGTGGCACTGTCACACACTCACTCCCAAGCCTGAGCAGGGAGAGAAGTGAGAAAATCTGTTAAAAGTGAAGATGAGGGAAAAAAACCACCCCAACTTAAAATAACCCCTAAGGGATGCAAATAAAATCACTCCCCACCTCCCACAAGCACAGCCAGGCTCTGAGCCCCCTCTTCGGCCGCTGTCCTGGTGCTGGTGCTGAGCACAGTGTCACAGTGTGTGACGCCTCTCTGGCCAGCTGGGTCCCCTCCCATTTCCTTGTCCCCCCAGCCACCCGCTGGGGCTGGAGCAGGACTGAGAGGGAGCCTGGGGGCAGTGCGAGCGCTGCTCAGCGCTGGGTGCCACCCCCTCTGCTGCAGTCACACCCCAAACCCAGCAGGGCAGCATGGACAGCGGCAGCTCCTCCCCGGTGAACATCCCAGGGCTACGGGATACAGGAGAGGGATAAACCCAGCTCCAGCAGAGCAGCCACGGCCAGGCTGGCTGCTCCACACGCTGGCTCCTGGCTGCTGCGCTCAGCTGCCACCACCCCGAGGTGACAGTGGCCAGGCCAAAGCTCGTGGACAAACTGCAGCCACGCCGGACTCGCTGTTGGAACTCCCATTGCAGGTAGAAATCAGCTGTGTGGTATTTGCTGACCTTTTCCTTGATGTGCTCGAGTCTAAACTCGCCCCAGGTCAGTGGAAATCCTGGAGAAGTTTTGCCAGCTCTGCGCGCGGGAAGGGAAGGCAGCGCGCAGCCGGGAGCTGGGGCAGCTCCATTATCGTTCTGCAGAGCAGCAGCAGCAGGGCTGGGTGCAGCGGAGCTCCCCCAGCACGGAGAGGCTCTGCTGACGCAGCCGGGGGTTCTGCTGCAGGGCAACACCTGCGGGAAGGCCCCGCCCCAGCCTGCCCGTCCTGCAGAGTGCAGCCTCAGCGGGGCCCCTTGGCTTTACCCGAGTGTAAGAGGGAGATAGTAACAGCGAGGCTGGGCTGTCCTGAGCAGGGGCTGGATCCTTGTGCATCCAACTCAGGATATTCCATGAAGCAAGAGTGGATGGGGCTGGAGAAGCTGTCGAGCCAGCACTGGACTCCAGCTCTGGGGCTCCTGTGCCAAGCACCAGGCAGCAGCCTGAGAGCCCTCAGCTGCTCCCGGGGCTGCCAGCAGGGCGAGGCTGGAACAGCCACAGGGACAATGATGGGAGAGCACCGAGTGGGAGGAGAGGAATAAATCCCATCCCTGGAAGCGTCCGAAGCCAGGCTGGACAGGCCTTGGAGCAGCCTGGAATTGTGGAAGGCATCCCTGCCCACGGAACTGGGTCTCTGAAGTCTCTTCCAACCCAGAGCAATCTGTGATTCCATGAAGAGTCCGGCTTCGGCCAGGATCCGGGGCCATGGGGTTCCACAATGCCAGCCCTGTCCTCCACAGACTGCCAAGTGAGTTCCCATGCCAGATGCCCAGTTATGAGACAGCCACCACATCAGTTCTACTATTATTTATTTTTTTAAATATTTTTGAAAAAATATAATTTTTTTACAATATTTTCAACTTAAACACTATTCACACTGAACACGTATGGCAGCTTAACCTACCCAAATATGAAGTTTAAGAAGCCAAAACTGTTCTAGCTTTATTAAAAGAAAAAAAAAAAAAAAACAACAACCAAAAAACAAAACAAAAAAAAAAACCAAAACCCCAAAAAGTCATTGTGCTGTAGACTATTGTGTAGTGATGATTAAACAAAGCAAGGGAAAAGCACCACTCAAATCACTAATGCTGGGGCTTGCCTGGTTAAATCCAGCTGTGGGAAGTGGGATGCTAAGGGTTCCATAGGCAGTGCTATGTGGGACGCCTGTTCCTGGCAGGAACTGTGATGGATCTCACACCTCCCTGAACAGCACGGAAGGGAAGGTTTCTAACATGATCACACACTGCAAAGGACAGGGAACTGCTTCCTCGCCTGGATGTTAGTTCAGGAGCTGAGATCTATGACTCTGTACAGGTCTGTGAGATTTGGGTTAAGCTCACGCTGCTTCCCAGGATCACGATGTTTTGTAAGGGGGGAAATTAACATTAGTAACAACACTGATACCTCAAAGGAAAGTTAGCTAATTTGCATAACAATCAGATCTCCTCACTTTCACTTGGAAGTTAAGGCATTATCAGGTGCAAGCTAGCACCAGTTAACACATCTTTAGTTAAAAACAGACCATTCACCGCAAATTCCAAGTCCTGTTTAAAAAGTCAGAGTCTGCAGAAGGTTTTATTAAAGTGGTACTTTGTCTCAACTTGACTGGTGCTTCTTACCTCACTGCCTCCTTCGCACAGAGCCAGGGCCCAATTATGTTTCCATTAAACTTTTGACAGATTTACTTAATAACAGTCTCAGCACTTTTATTGAGCATGCAAGACTAACAAAACTTTGGCAATGCATAAGTGTAACACAGTGACAAGAAGAGAGAGCTTTTACAATTAAATCTTCTAATACTGGCTTCACAGTGTGGAAATTGTGCTACATCCACCAAAAGAGGGCCCAGTCTACTCAAATGTTTAAGTACTTCACCCCAGGAACAAACTCCTTTGCGTTTGGATTCAGATTACTCTTGACCTGAGGAAGGGAAGAACAGATATCAAGATGAATCGTTATTTTCAGCTTTCATTTTCAAGCTGAAGACAATTAGAGGCAAAGGTTTATGGATTTAGAGGAACAATCAGGCATACAACAGGCTTCTTACACTTAGCAGCAGTCTATAATCCCCAGAAAAGCCCATTCCTCTGTGCTACTCTCTGAGTTATCCAACCTCCCTTGGCTCCACCTGAAGTTTCAGCTGGATGAGGGCTCAGGGAATAAGCAGCAATCCACAGGCATGCACCAAACACAGCAGCTTCCCCTCATGCTGAAATAGCCTTCTCTCGAGTTGAGCTATTAAAACGTGCCATGAGGTTGTTAAATTTTGCTTATTTAAGCAAGAGGTGACTTGTTCCAGGAACTTCAGCTACTTCTGGGAATTTCATGTGTATGAGCACTCTATTGATTTTTACACGTCTCTGTCTGTGACTCCCCTGTCCTGTCCCTTGGCAAGCTGCTGCTGCTCCATGTCCTGCAGTTCAGGGTAGGCATCAGCACCTTCAAAAGGAGCTCTTTATTACAAAGAAATGGAGGATTAGGCTTTTCTGATCCTCACTGAGGCTGAAACTGCTGCCTGCAGCTGCTTCAGCTTGGAAAAGTCAGGGTCTGCATCTGAATCTCAGAGCAGTTGTGTAACAGGATCGTGTGGGGTCTGTGCTCTGTACAAGCAACTGTGGATTCTGTGAGGGAAAATAAGCACATGCTGCCCTGTCCTTTGGGTTGAGCTGTGCACAGAAGTCAGATGGCAAAAAGAGGGCAATAATCACAGTTTGGCTGCTTTCCCCTTCCCTAGAATTGTTCCATGGATCTGCTGTGCTTCTCCCAGTCCCACTCAGACCCTGGGACAGGGCCCAGACCAGCCCAACGTGTCAGTGCTGGCAGATGCCCAGTGACCCTTTCCCAGCCCTGGCTCCACTCAGTGCCCTTCTTTCATAACATCCCACACACTCCTGGAGTTGTGCCATGGGAAAAGCTCCACGTGGGTATGAAGAAAGCCACCAAACAGGTCACATCCCATGAAGACGCCTTCTTCCCACCTACCCTGCACAGCCAGGCAGGGTTTAACAGGCTCCTTCCTGCTGGGAAGGACTTTCTCTTGCCATAAGCAGCAGTAAGCCCCAGCCTTGCACAAAGACTTGAGCTTTAGAAATAGAAGGAGAAGCTGAGCTTACCACCAGATCCTCCAGCGAAGAGCTGTCACTGATAACAAGGTCATTGAACTGGTCCTGGATTTGATCCATTGTTTGTGGGAGATCACGGGCTGGAATAAACCACTCATGCTCCTCCTCCTCTTCCAACATCTCCTGGAAACAGCGCTCGATAAATTCTTCTTCCCACAACTCCTCTTCGATCTGTGCAATGAAAAGAAACTGCTTCAACAACAGATCTATTGTGAGCTCGTGGGGGGTTTATTCCCAGGTGTGTGCACCCAGGTGACCTTCCCAGCTGTCCAGCAGCATCCCAGCCCAGCACCATGTCCATGGAGCAAGGACATCAGTGCTTTGTCCAAGAGATTGGGGCTGCAGCTGAAAGGAAGAGGCAGGAGAACCCCCAGCCGTTTTGTTTGCAGATTGTTATGATGTGAAGGAGAAGGAAAATGTAGGTCCCAAGCAAAAATTTCAGCTGTACCAACTAGTCTGGACTGAGCTCGCTGCAAGTATGAGGAAGGGAGCTGTGCCAAGACACAGAGCCAGGAAACACTCCCCAGGAAAGTGTCCTGTGGGACTCCTGGGGAAAAAATAACCCCTGACTGTCACCTGAACAAGCAGCCTCTCCTGGCTGTTCACTCACTGTGCTCTGCTGGGGAACCCCACCTGATCCCAGCGGCTGTGAGGAATGCAGCTCTGCTGTCCTGGGAGCAGGACAAACCAACCCAGGCAGAACTGACACGCAGTGCAGAGATTAAAGCAGTTTTCCTTGGTTGTTCAGTAAACGAGCTTTGGAGCGAGATCATCCTACAAATTTTCCATGTCCTGCATCAGAGTGTGCAAGAGAGGAAAGCAGGGAAACAGAAGCTGGTGTGAAGGACTTGCCCAGACACAAGGGAATGGAAAATTGATTCAGGACAGATTTAGAAGTTCACGCAGTGGAAGCTCGAACAAGTTTTCCCATCTACCCTTCACTCTGAAATCAAACACCTCCTCAATCCTGGAGTGGAAACTCAGTCACCACAAGCATCAAATCAAAACCATTAACACCAGATTATCAGGACTGCTGTGCAATCTGGGTCCTTGCCCTAGGGGCAAACACACCCAGGAGCTCACCTGGTGCTCGGGGGAACAGGGACTCATCCCCACATGCTCAGAGCCACCGCCCAGGCGCTGCAGAGGCACTGAAGGCTGACTCAGTGATTCCCCAGAGCAGCACTCCCGCCTGGGTGGCACCTCCAGGAGGCACTGCCTCCCTCCTGCTGGGGCACGTGGCCACAGGCTCCTGTTACACAGGGCTTGCCCAGCTCCAGGGGCTTGGTTACAGGCCTGTACCCCTACAGGTGCCTCCATGGCAGCTCCAGCAGTACTAAGTAACATTTAATTCCCCAAACAGCTGGAAATTAGGACTGCCTGTTTTTATTTTCCAGCTCCAGTTTAACTTGCTCAGGCTCCCAGAGGGCTGTGTCTGCAGCAGCAGGTGACCAGGCTGCCCCAACTGTGTCTGTCTGAGCGTGACCCTTTTCCCCTCACACTCCCACCTTTCCTCTGCTCTGACAATGGAATCTGTGCCTGAAAAATCACGGCACAACTCAGCTCCTTCCCAGAGAACTACACCCCCTGTATGCTAACTGTGGGACGGTTCCCAGGGAGAAAAAGCCACCAAACAGGAAACAATACACAAGAGAAGAGAGAACGGAGGTTTTGTGAGCAAACCTGACTCTGAGTGAGCTCAGAGCTGCTGGCACCCTGAGGATCCCGTGCTGGTAGCTCAGCACCCAGCACAGCCACAGCTGCTGGGGCACAGGCAGCAGCTATGGAGAGCACAGAGCAAGCTGGGAATGGGAAAGGGGTGTGGAAAGAGGTGGGCTGTTCCCAGTCTCCAGGGCAGGAGAGAAAAGGGTGACAGAGGCAAGGTGGTAGAGGAAGGCAAGGCTTTCTTCCCACTGGATGGAGAAGGGAGCTGCAAGACTCAAGTATTAAAATGAGCAGCTGTCACCCAGCATCCTGTGGAGCAGCAGTGCTGTTCCCAAGGCAGGTGTGCACCTGGAATTCCCCAGCTCAGCACTGGGGCACTCAGCACGTCCACACAGGAACGCCTCCAGGGCCAGCCCTTCCCAAGTGCCACGTACTTCTGTCAACTCTCTGTTCTCCCCTCCCTCCTGCAGAAGCAGGGAATTAATTAATGGATGCATTAGAACGTGCTGCACTTCCTGTACTTTCCACCAGGACTACAGAAGATCAGCATTTACTGCCAGAGCAAAGGAGACCCGTCTGTTCCCCAGGATCACTCCAGAGAGCCCATCTGAAACTTCCTCTCCAAAGGACCGTCAGTGGTGGAGCCCAGCTCTACCCCTTCAGCTGGGAAGTGACAAAGGACAGATGGGCCACGGAAAGCAGGGAATGACTTGCCTGCCTGTTAAACTCCTCCTCATTCTCCATCCACATGTACTCAGCAAAGGGGTTGTCATCCTCGTGGGAGTGCCCGTTGATGATCACATCCTCGCTGATGATGCTGGGGCTGGTACTGCTGCGACTCGGGTCCTTCATGGCTGCCACTCCGATCCCAAACCTGCAACTGAGGAGGGCAGCATTGAACACCGCAGGGCCCTCATTCCCTGCCCTGCACAAGCCCAGCCCAAGCGAATGGAGGCTGAGCCTGCATTTGGAGGCTCCAGGCAGGCTTGCCCTGAACGCAGCAGAGCTGTGAGATCACAACAAGGAACAGCACAAGCACCCTTCCCATTGTGTGCGGATTCCAGGGACAAATCAATTTCCCAAACTGAACCTCACCGAAGCCAAGCACCGCGGCCAGTGAAAAGTGACAGGAAAAAACAGTAGGAAACTCGCCAGTAGGAAAATATTTAAACATTCAAAAGGAGAATTTGTTTTCCAAAGCACTTTTAAGTGTTGTGTGTGATGGCACGAGCCAGGTTTCACAGCCCTTTCCTGCTGGGAAACCTTGCAGGGAGCAGAAACCACGAGGAAGTGACCCTGCACGGGGCCACCTGGAAATCTCTTGTGTTCTGAGGTGACACAACATTGCTGCCCTTCTGTACCATGCCCAAATACACAGATCAACACTGGAAAGCTCAGTATTTGTTGGATACTAACACTGGTAGTATCACTTTTCTTTAAACAGTACACAAAGTGAGACAATGCCATAAAAAAGACCTAAAAAAAAAACCCTGACCAAAAAATCCATGACTCAAGTAAAATTTTAATGCTTTCCTCATGTTGAAATTCACAATGAAAGTTTCAGCAGCGAGTGAAAATATTTTTATTTTATTAACAAAAATTCATCGTCTGCATATCAAAGAGTGACTTCTTCAGAGAGGAGGGTATCAAAATACAGCCTTGTTGTTATTCGAGTACAAGGGCTTATCAGCCAGCACCCCACATTTTCTCTTTGCATTCCAGTTGGTCCTGTTATCTAGGGAATTAATGCAACTTTTGGTTCAAAACTCTTGATTATACCAGCTAAAAACCTGCCACATCCAAGTGACCTATTAAGAAAAGCACAAAGAAAGAACCTGCCTGGCTTGCTGTGTTCCAGGTCTCTCAATCAAAGGCAAACCCCAGCATGGAAGTCACTGCAGCTCCCTGGGAAGTGCCACAAATGGGAGCAGATGCCTGTATTCCACTGTGTATTCCGCCAGGGAAAACAGGTTCTTTTTGATGTTCTTTCAAAACAAACTTGCTGAGGATTACTGGCAGCATTTACATAAAACAGGAAAGGATGTTGTGTTTAACACCCCAATTCAAGCTTGAAATTGCTTTAAGCCACTTCAGCTGTTCCCAAGCCAACACATGGGATGGAGTACAGGAAATAAAGCCTAAAAACCCGAATTTCTTTCCCCTGCCACTTTTTACTGACATATCTTTTCATCTTCTCTTTTGTGGAGCTAGACTTGATATTATTATTTTCCTGAAAGTAACTGCCTCAGCAGTGAGGAACTCAGGCAGCTTCTACACAAAGGTGACTGTATCCAAACAACTCCAGAACGGTAAAATTAATTTAAAAAAGCAACCCAAACCCAACAAACCAACCCTACTTGTTTGTATAAAAGTTTGGCAGGGTAATTTGTTGAATCACGGGCCAGCTTTCCCATTTCTGAAGCGTTCCCACCAGACAGGAGCTCCAGCTTTAGGAGGGAGGGAGGGAAGTGCAGCTGGGACCAAAACAGCTTTGTCCACCACTGCCCAAGGGTGATGGGGATGATCTTCAGGAGGGACCCAGGCTCAGCCTGAATATTTGACCTTTATCTGATGAAGCCCTGAGACCATTCATGTCTTTCCCACAGGGAAACATGCCCACACTCACTCGTCCTGCAGGAACACTGAGGAAGCCCCAGGCTGGTTCCTCACTCACAGCACTCCTGATTTAATTTTCTGCAGCTTCCAACAGAACAAACAAACCTTCCAGAACAAATAAACCTTCCCATTTCTCCACTTCAAGACACAGACTCTGTGCTCACGTGTGGGGACAAGCTCAGTCTCGTTTCACCAGTACTGATACAACCTTTTCAGTCAGGGAATTCTGAGGGGGAGAGCCAAATGCCACTTCAGTCTTGCAAAAGGTCCCAATCCAAGCAGGCTGCTGCAGGAAACAAGCCCCAGTGCCAGGCTACACTGCTGCTGGGAATAAAAATAACCCATTTTCCATCTGGGAGTAGGTGGGAAGCAGAGGAGCTCAAAGCTCCTCACTGTAGAAGAGGAAATGTAACACTGGCAGTGCTAAGAAACAGAAAACAGGGAGAATTCTGCCACGGTGACACACTGTGAGGTTCTGACCCAAGTTCCTCTGGGATTTTGGTGTGGAGTGGGGATGGTGGAGCAAGCACACTGCAAGTGCATAAGGAAAGACTAATAAAAAATAGCACTTGTATCTTAGGAATGAAGACAGAAAAAAAAAATCCTGTATCAACAGGCTTTCAGTTAACCCTGAGTTGTTTTCTGTATGCAGGGTGCAGCTTGTAACTCCAAAACATCACTAAGGCCCATTAATTCACCCATTTCCCTGGATTTTGCTGCGGTTACAGCCATGAAGAGCCCTTGACCGACCATCATTAAAATTCAGAGCTTTGTGACTGAAGAGTGCGCATTTAAAACCCAGTCACGAAAGATTATCCACTGCCTTCTCCGGAGGCGAGGTCAGGCCTAATTCCATGCAGCAACTACAGGTCCTTACCCGCCACAGAAAAAAAAGAGAATAATTAAGTAAAAAAATTACGGTATTTGCTTCAAACGCCCCAAAATAATACGGTTTTAGTGGGAGCTGAAGATTAAAGGAAGGTGCTTTAGAGCAGCTCGGCCAGAAGTCAGTGACTTGTTTATCAGCCGGTGATTGCTCCTGCGAGTCGGCAGCGCCAGCCCAGCTCCTCCTTATCTATCGAGATTAGCACACGGCTCTTATCAAGGGGCTGATTAGAACCATCTAATAATTATACTCGCCCAATAAACAGATTTCTTAATCAAATCCACGCGGGACGCCAACGCTATCTGATATAAACGCCTCCGAGAGCGGCGCTGGAGGTTACCGAACGCAGCCGCCTCCCCCGCGCGGGGCTCAGCCGGGGCTTGTGGGAGCGGCGCCCGGCAGGGACGGGGCCCCTCGGCGGCTGGCCGGACCCGCTCCGGGGCCACGTTTCGGTAACAGCGGGGCCGCCGCCGCGAGCCGGTGTTGTCGGTAAGCCGGGTGCCGGTAACCGCGGGCCGCGCCGCTCGCTGCCCCGGCCCCGCGCGGGCGGTAACGCCGCGGGGCCGCCGCCCCCCGGCCCCGCTTTGTTCGGCACCATCAGCCCCCGCAGGCCCCGGATGGCGCCGCAGACAATACCGAGGGGCGGCCCCGCCGCGGGGGGTGGAGGCCGCGGCCCGGCGCCGCCTCAGGGGAGGGGGCGGCGCCCTCGAGCCCCCGCGGTGGCGCCGGCGGTGCGTGCCCGAGGCCGTCCCCCGACTCTCACCTGCGGTGCGCAGAGGAGCCGCCGCTCCGCCGAGACCCGCCCGGACCCCACCGGACCCACCGGCCCCGCTCCGCTCCGCCCGGTCCGCGCTCGGCCCGGCCCGCCCCGCTCCGCCACACACCGCCGGACCTGACGTCACTTCCGCCAACGCCGGCCCCGCCCCCTCTCCCCCGGAAGCGGCGGCGGCAGGCGCGCGCCAGGCCGCAGCATCGGCGGGGGGGCGGCGCGCTGCACACCGGGACGCGTAGTCTTTTCCCCCCACCCTCCTCCCGGCGCGCGGCACGCCGGGAGCTGTAGTCCCGTGCGGCACCTGGCGGCCATTTCGCGTGGTGGCGCGGGGCACGCCGGGAAGCGTAGTCCGGCGGGGCGGCCGCCATCTTGTGGCAGCGGCGGTGAGGGGGCGAACACTCCCGGTGCTCACGCAGGGATCGCCGAACGACCCCCGGGGCTCTCAGAGGGGGATGTCAACACTCCCCGTTACCGGGCAAAGCCCCGAGGCTCCCCCAGCACGCCCTCGGGCCAGCGGCTGAGCCGGGAGGCGCGGAGCCCTCGCCTCAGTGAGGGAGGGGATAATGGAACACCGGTGGAAGAACACGCCTGTTCACAAAGCGGTGTTTCTGCACGGGCTCGTGCGTTTGAAGGCTCTGTGTCAGGAAATGGGACTTAAAGATTCTTTTCCGAGGACGTGCTGAGGCTTCAGGCCCATTTACAAAACGGGTTCAAAAGCCATTTTTTATTCTCTTTTGCTTCTCCTCCCCCTTTTCCTCAGGGGAAGGTGGGAATGCCTCTCCTGCCCATTCACAGCCTCACCGAGGCACAGAAGCCTCCTTGAGCCGGCTGCCCCAGCTGCAGCCACGCGTGGCACGCAAAGCACCTGGAAATGCCCAAGTGTATGTTAAGTTTATACTGATTGTACCACCCACCATTACCAACTTGCTCCCAGGGCCCAAGGGCTTGAACACAGTCCCTCAAACACTGCAAAATACCTCTGCAAGCATCATACTTAAAAAAACACTGTGCTCTTGCTGCTGTTATTTCCACAATTTCCAACGCTACAAATCCAGCAGTATGTGGTTTTCTCATCTCAAAGAGGCTTCTCTTTCTACTCACTCCCCACAGCAGTGGGACAGCAGTCTCCAGCTTACTCCTCACAGCTGAAATTTGTACCTGAAGTGCAGAGCCCGGTATTTTACATTTACCCTTGTGCTCTGGGATTTCCCTCACCCTTCACAGGGCAGTAATTCCCAAATAAGCAGCCCATGACACCAACGTGTGTCTGGAATCTGTCCTCAAGATCAGGTTTTTCTCGTGCCTTTTCCTCAGAAATTACCCTAAGGGCTCTGTTCTTCCTGACCTCTACATAGGAACAGAAGATACTTTGCAGAAGCAGAGGGTTAGATTTAACTTCTGACACGTAAAAGCATCCTTACACTTCCAATCACACACCTGGGAATGCTTTATAAACACTCAACATGATGTACATGCTTACCTATACACAGGTCAGCACACAAAACAAGATCAGCACAGGTATTAGCTAACGAAAAGCTATTTTAAAACCTGGATGTAGTCTTTTGATACAGTAATCTTAAATGAACATTGTAAGGAAACTTACAATACCTTGGAAATTAATTGTCTGCCCCCTCGGAGAGAAGGGGTGCCTGGTCTGCAGCCAAGGCAGAGAGCCTCTCAGGACAGATGAGTGACAAATGCCACCTAACTGGGGCTCCAAGCCCATCCTTATGACTTAGCTCTGCTCTAAGTGCAGGACTGCTGGTGCCTGCGATTTCTTTCAGGGGCCTCAGAAAGCTTTAAGATTCTATCAGTGCCTGACATTTTATCCATTTCCTACAAACCCAAACAGCACTTTGCATACTAATGAGTGCCGTGTATACAGCAGTAACTGCTCTCTATACGGAGATGAGTCACTGCATGGTAAAACTTTAATTTGGATGTGCTATTTTAACAAACCTTGCACTGGAGCTGCTCTTCAGCACTTCTCCCCTCTCCAGGCCCGCACAGAACCTGCCGCCCTTGCTGGAGGCGGCTCAAGCTCTGAGGGACTGCACACCCTCGGGTGAGGGTGCAACACTAAGTCACAGCTGGAAAAACAAGTTCTCGAGGTTTGACTCGAACACAACACAAAGTCCCGTGTCTGCTGGGTGTGTCTTCCCAACGAAGGATATTTTAACTTCATCAACACCCAGCCCCCTGCATGCCAAACCCCTTCCGAGCCCCAGATCCTCACTGGTGGAGGCTCAGGCTGCAAGAATGGGCCTCAGTCTGTTTTGTCTGCATGAATGGGATGCGGCTCCAGCTTTGATGAGAACACCCCAAAACTCCAGAAATAAAAGTGTCAGCAGAATATACCTACCGGGGTTTTAACAAATGGTATTTTAATTTGTTTGGAAATGCAAGAGGGTTTAGGGAAGAGAAAGGAGAGTTATGCAGGAAGCTGCTGAAGCAAAGGTGTTAAAAACATGCACATTTTAAAAAGAGAGCTCGAGTTTTGGTGTGGTGACACGACACAGGATAGAGTTCAGGAGACACACTGGTTAACATGCCAAACATCTATAACAAATCACTGTGGTCTAGCTTTGTTTATTGGGAATCACTTTAGTAACCTGAAGTCACAAATAAGCAGTAAATAACAAAAACTACAGATAAACACAGGTTACACATGCAAATTCCTGTTCACATCTCACATGTGCAGGTACATTAAATGCACAGTTCTAAGAGTCTTGACAAAACCAGGTTTTAACAAAAAAAATGGTGTTAAAATGCAGGTATGAAAACTTCCATGTGAAGAATATAAAGATACCTTTGTCCCTTTTAGGACTCCAATGCTGCTTTTCATATACCAGAGATGTACAACAGCGACGAGATTCAAGTAAAAGCAGGAAGAGCTCAAGGAAATAATACTGGTCAGAGAATGGGCATTTACTTCTCACTAAAATACACGGAATAGCTGAATAGGAAAGTCTAGCAAGAGCTTAGGAAAAAAAATCACAAAGTTGTAAAGCTGACTAATCACTAATTTTCCTATTTGCTACAGATAACAGCAGTGACATTAAAAGAAACTGCAATTCAACATTTAAAAATGCAACTTACATTTAACGACTTTTCCAAAGTGAAATGCAATGACAGCCTTACACTCAAAATTAAACAGCTGCTAGGCTCAGACCAAAATACGGAATGTTCTAGATAAAATAAAAATACAGTATTACTTTTCATTTTTTATTCAGAATGGAATTGAAAGACAATTTCTGAAGCTTGAAAGTAGTAAGTTTCATTTAAACGCAGTTTTCTTCTCATAGATGAGCTTTCCACAAGGGTGCAAGATTTCTTTTTCTGTAATAGCTTGAAGTGTCAAATGAAAAGTTGTTGCCATTCTCACATTAAGAACAAACTGTTGTCATTAACTTAACTGCATATGCTTTTTGCTACAACATTTAACACATGAACAGACCTATAATGCCTACTGTATCTCACTAAAACAAAAAAGAATACAGTATTTTCACCTACTACTTGTACTGCTTTTAAAAAAGATTAACATTAAAAACAAAGCCACGTTTTCCTTACATCCTTCCTTCTTTTTAACCTTCTTTCTTTTGCCTGAAGTCTTCTGCCATTTTATCCAGAATTTTCTGTTGAGAGAAAGCAGTTACATTTGGGATATATTTAAAGAGTTTCTCACAGGCACAACATAAAGAACGGAAATATAAATTCAATTTCCAAGTTTCACAAAATCTGTGAGAATTAACTGCAATTGCAAAGGTCATAACTAACCAGGCTGGCACTTCTCCCCACCCTGGCGTGGAGCTCTCCTCGGCAAGCCAAGGGAATTCCTTTCCATTTTGTCATGGACCTGTGACACAACTGAGCCACTTACCTGGGTGGAATCTGCCCTCTACAGAGGCAGGGACACAATATCTCCCCTCCTTGGAGAAGGGTTAATTTTGGAAGTCTGAGGAATTTGGTACCACTTTGATGACATTTGGCAGCAACATCAATTCACCTCAATCAATTTTCCCAGCTCTCCAAGCAAAGGAGACTCCCAGCTCCAAGCAAGTGCCACTGTGAAACAGAAGCTGCCTTCCCCCCCTTCCCTCCCCAATTCCAAACCCCACCATAGTCACACGAGCACCCACAAGCAGCTCACTGATCATTTCTGCCATGGAAAAAGCAAAGCACATTGTATTTCATTCAAGTAATAAAGCTCAAAAATTGGCATTTTCCCCCCTTCCCTTTTTACATCAAGGCTTTAATGTCCCATAAGCAGGTACCTCAATGGAAAAAAAACAAAGAAAAAAACAAAGAAAAAAACACTATGGTGATGGATGAGGTGGATTTTCTTCCTACAAGATCCTGCATGGGAACTGATTTTCTGATCCACTCCTTCACAGTGTTGTTTGGTGACAATTTTTGTGCCACCTGCCCTCCTGGGCCCTCTGTTTATTTAGGGGTTCCCTGTTACTGCAAGAAGGCAAATGTTTGAATTATGAGGTGCCACATTCTCCTTCTCTGTGGACCCCCTGGGGTTTGCTTTCAGCTCAGGGATCAACTGCCCTGAAATGCTTTAATGTCACACTGCAGGACTATCAGAATTCCTTTGGGATTGCCCTTTCCTGGAGGTCATGTTTGCAGCTCACAGTATGAGATTACAGCAGCAGCATTGTCACTCATGCCATGCAATCATGTGATACCTCACCCAGTTAGAAAATGGAAAAAGTGCTCACAAAATCAGAAGTTGCAAAGGTTTTTGCTTTTTTAAACATATAAAAACTTCATCTTAAGCTTTGCTGACTGGTTGGAAACACTCTCAAAGGGACAACTGGAAGCGATATGGGCCATCTGTATTTACTCTGCATCACTACTTCTAAGCCTGGCCTTATTCCAATTGGAATTCCCTCTTTAATCCAAATTTACAAGATAAAAAAATGCTGGAGCCACTCTTTAAACTGTGTATTCTGCATATTGTTTTCACAAGATGACGTTTTGGAGAGGGCTATCTAGAGTTAAAAGTGAGTAAGCCAATTTCCACTGCCTGAAAGGTATTTTTATTCTCAGTCCGGTCTCGTTGAGCTCTATTCCCCAGAAAGAATCAAGCCATTTAAAATGAACAAGTTTTTGCCTTACCTTCAACTTTTGATAATGAGGAAGGCTGCTGCAATGGGTCTTTTTTGCAACATCTTCATTTGTGTAGAACAGGGAACACAATTTGCAATAAAACCCTGTTTTGGGTACCACATAATTCACACCTAGAGGAGTAAACACCACAAAATAAACTAAGAGATCTACTCTACATCATTTCTTTTAATGTCATATGTCATTTCAGCTAAATCTTAAAACCATAATTCACTTTACATTAAAAGCTGCTTTATCTTTAAAAGTCTCTGTTTTAGTTTAGTCAAGGAGGGGCCTGGTAGTAACTAAATATGTGCAGGTTTTTTTATAATTTAAAAATCAACCTTTTGGATTAAGGGTCCATTTTATTGGGTCCTTCAAGAACTCACAATGTTTTGTGATCAGTTTTGGAGTATTTAATATGACTCTGAACTATTATCACTGTTGTGCTTTGTGCTAGCAATTGAATTTGTGTTGCTAAAAGATACCTCTGTCAATTTCTGCCTAAGGAAAGGGTTATGAAAAACGCTATGAAAATAAGGAAAAAAGGAAGAAAATACTGGGTTTAGGGCAGGAGTGAAGAAGGGGGAGGAGGGGAAAGCCCTAAAATGAAAGGCTATGGGGCAATGTATTGCCAAAAATAAAAGTCAGATGAAATGAGAAACGCTACCGTGATGCACAGAGACATTTTGGAAAAGAAATGGAAACAGCCTTACCAACAGGAATGTTTGGCTGGTATGGCCCAATCCTAAACTCATCTGGGACAAGAGGCTTCTCCAGAACGCTCTTTGTTTCCTGCTCGCCCTGGGGGTCTGTGTTTTCCTGGGTGCTTTTCTCAGTATCCTGTGCTGTCGTAGCTTCAGAAGCTTCAACACTTTCAGCCTTGGCGTTGTCTTCGCTTTTCGTTCCGTTTTCTAGCGTTTCACTCTCCTGCTCTAGCTCCTCAATCTTGTCCACCTTGATCTCTGCCAGGCTGTCCTCGCTCTTGCCCGCAGCCTTGGCTGCCAGCCCGGACTTGCGCAGCTTCTGGTGGTCGGAGTCCTCCTCGTCGCCCACCTCGTCCAGGGTGACGAAGCCCTCCATGCTGCGCGGGAAGCCGCCCACGTAGCGCTGCGGGGACAACGGGGTCGCGTCAGCTCAACCAGAGTGCTCCCCTCAAACCCCCCTGAGCTTCACAGGGCAAATACATTCTCCAAACTCCTCCTACGAGAGCTGCCCCGCTCACTCACACTGTTACTCAAGGTTTAACCAGCTCTTTTTGTACCTCACCGCCCCAGAAGCAAGGATTCCCTTTCACTATGATTTTTGTTTCACATCAAGGGTGGCCACTGTTTCACCACAGCAACATAATTTCAACTTAAGAACAGAGCCAAAACCACTTACATTCTCAAGATGAAAGTTCTTTAAACATGAGTACCTTAAGTGAAAGTAATTTTGGAGTGCTCAAATTTTGTTTCTCTTTGAGAATCCCGTAAGATCCTTAAATTCATGGCCTGAACAGAAGGCAAAACCTTACCAGAACTATTCAGTCCCCACAAATGGTATGAAAGTTCATTAAAAATAATTAAAAGCTCTTTTCAACCAGTAGAAAGCTTGGAGCATCCACATTAAAACAACCACTAAAACACAAACAAAACCAAACAAAACCCAACCCAAATCCACCAACCACCCAAACTGTGAAGGCCTCTAAAAATACAAGTTTCATTAGAAGAGGGACTTGGAATTTTTGGAAACGCTCCTTCTGATACAGGAATACCACTATTCCACATACTTAACAGCAACTGAGAGCAGGACTGAGGCAGCACCAGTTTTGTGACTGTGGGTCTTCAAAGAATGAGGCCTGGCTCTGAAGCAGTTTATCACAACCAATGCCCAAACACCAATAAGGAACACTAAGAAAACTGGGAAATGCCATTTGCATGGCCAGTATCCATCTCAGCACCATTAACCAGGCTCCTGACAAGGATCCCCCAAAACTGAGATCCATGCACAGCTCATTCATTAATTAGGAACATGCTTTTCTTGCAAAATAACATTCCGAGTCAACAAATTACGACAGCTTTGCACACTACTCCACAGAACTGTGTATGATTAACAAAGCAGGTAGGACATAAAAACCACAAGAGTGTGGGACGATGTGGTGAGAAAAAGGGAATTCACAGCAAGTAGCTTGTGACTGGAAACCTCTTGAAACCAATTCTTGTCTTTCTCCAGTGGGAAAGGGGCACTGGCTAACTGCAGATGGCCCTACCTGCCCCTCAGTGTAAGGTGCAAGCTGTACATCCAATTCTGTCCAAGTCCAGATTAAGCTCAAACCCCCAGTACATTATTTTTCGAATATAATTTCTGGGCTCACAGACAGTTTGCTGAGAAACTGCTCAGGACAACACAGTTCCTGGCTAAGTATTAATCAAAAAAAGGTGAAATGCAAGCAAATCCCCAGCAAGCAACAAGGGTAGAAGCCCCAAAATTAAAGCTTCTGTCAAAGCAGAATAAGGGATTTATAACTGAATCCATGTGCAAGTTACACCCACTGAGATCTTCCATTTTGATCAGAGGAGCTTTAACACCTATTCCTCTCCAGACAGGTGTTTTAAAGACCCACAGAGGAAGGTCTACACCGAATGTATACGGTGTGCTACCTAAGTTAGACTGGGTCTCCCCCACTCAGCAGCTGTGTGAGTTTACCTTTTTAAGCTTTTTCTTGGCTGCTGGAGTGGCTGCAATATTCCCCTCAGTTTTTACAGTCGCATCATCAGGTGTGTCCTTTTTTTCCTCAGTAGCCACATCAGCTAAATTGGCAACATCCGCATCCTCTCCTGCTGAGCTGCCACTTTCTAACAGTGCTGCTGCCTCCTCCTCATCCACCAGCAGCTCATCTTCAGACTCCAGGAGTAAACTGGGCTCATCTTGCTCTGTCTGTTCCCCACTTTTGGCACCTGAAGGCTCAGCAGCATCCTCCTGTTTCTCCTCTTTCGCCTTTTCTTCTGTATTGCCACTTTCAGGTTTCTGAGCAGGTTCTGTTTTGGACTTCTTATCACTGGGAGAATCTTTGCTGTCTGGGGAATATGTTCTCTTTCTGTAAAGGACAAAGAACATAGATGCTTGTAAACCTGGAGAGAGCCCAGAAACTACTAAAGAAAAAGATCATATATCTTTAGACAAGCCTGGAAAATATTGTGTTTCAGTTCAGAAAATAGAAAGCTGAGGGAAACCCTGAAGGACAGCATTCTTTAAACACACAAAAGGCTGCTCCAAGGAGAAATTATCCTTACAAGACAGGACAACTGCTTGTGGGTTTAAATTGCAGGAAGGCAAGGCTAATTAGGGACTGCAAAGGATTTCCTGAGGATCCCGAAGAGGCTGTGAAATCTCCATCATTAGAGGAAGAGGGTGGATAGCATATTTGAAACAGTTTATCTCTGGGCACAACCTCCAGCCATTTGATCTCAAAGCTTGCCTGACTCTTTTGTATTGTTTCTATACTCTGAATAAGGTATTTTCATATTTCCTTTAAACAACATCATGCTTTAACAATAGGAAATTACCTGGTTTTATCCTTTTTCAGCAGTTCAACTCCTTTGTTGGGAATCTAAAATAAAATAAAAAAAAAAAAAACGTGAGTCACAGCAGACTATGACTTACAGAGCTGCTGCAGCATTAATTCAGACCAGAATCCAATCCAGCCAAGTGCTTCCAGCTACATTACCCCCAGGAACTCTGTCCATGCCACCCACCAATTGACCAGTAAACCTTCATCTCATGTCAGACAGGATCTGACCAGCCTAGAAATCCTCTGCCTTTATTCACAGTAATTATTCAAAACAGAACAAATGGGATATCCTGCTCTAGAAAATTCACACCCAATTCCTAATTCGTTTATGAACCAACAGCATGTAGTGCAGGCACTGGCACAGATCAGTCCTAAGCTGTACCCTTCTCCACCATTAGTGGAAAACTTCAGCAGACTCCCATCACTTCACCTGTTTATGAATTACTGAACAGGCAATGTCACTTGGAGGTTACAGTAACAAAGAAATCTATTCAAATTGCCACTAAGTGCTCATTTTGCTGCACTACCATGCGCATCAGTAAGATTTCTTCAAGTTCCACCAACAAAGCTGATGTTTCTAGGAGACAGCGTGACAGTTCAGATTTCTCCTGCTTTCATTATCACAGAATATTCTGAGTTGGAAGGGACTCATAAGGATCATCAAGTCCAGCTCTTCAGTGAATGGCCCAAAAGGGTTGCACCCACAACCCTGGCATTATCAGCATTATGCTCTGACCAGCTGACCTCCTCTCAGTTTTCTACCTACTGTCACAGTCTGATGAAGAACCACCTATAACTGCATGAGTATTACCCTGGTATTATATAAAAAAACCCCTTCAGTCAACCTTTCCCTCCTTTGCATCAGCTGTACAGGCAGAGGTGCAGTTCCAATACATTTTAAGTTTTTACAAACCTTCTCCATTTTCAAAGATGAGGAGGAAAGAAAAAGGATCCCACGTTAGAGAATGTTCTAAATGGAGTAATTTTAATTAAAATCTACATAATTTACTCTAAAATCTGAATTATAGTAACTGGGTTATGTTTAAACTGAAAGGAATATCCTTTAACTTGTCTCATAACACCACACTCGTGCCAAGTAACTGCACTTGAAGAGCCAGAAAATAGTACAGCCAACTATTCAATTTTACATGCAACGCTGAGTTTTCAATAAGCAATGGCCGTCATCTACTTCCCTTTACATCTTCAACTACAATTAAAAAGGTCCTTACCCTTAACACCAGTTTCTTGTACTTTTCAGATAAATCCACTTTCACACATCTGCCTTGAAACCAAAGCGCTTTGTTGGCACAATGCTCAACCATGGCCAAAGCATCTTCTCTGGTCTCCATCTCAATAAAGGCCTGAAAAAGATTAAACACACATTAAAAGGGATTCTGAAACACACAACACTTTTCCAGGCAGTGATTTAACTTAAAACACAGCATTTCCAAATACTGAAAAACAAAATCACAAGGTTCAACTACATCCATCCTCACCAAACACTTTAACATTTACCCAAGTGCTCTACAAACCCCAGCTTTTCCATTCAGAACACATGTCCCAGAGACAGTTCTGAAATTAAACAGGCATTTAAATAATCTGCCAAAAAAGTCACCATAAAGTAAAATACGATTTAAATAAAAAAGTATCAGGACAATGAAACTCTTATTTAGTGCTTATGTACCTGGGAATTTCAGGGGAGCTGTGAGACTACCTCAGTATTTTATTTTTGGTTTTTCAGAGAAGGCTGAAACAGAAGAGCAGCAACTGCTGCTCCTCCAGCTTTGTGAGGAGATCTCACGAGGCTGCTGAATGAGCTTTAAACAAACACATCTGGGTTGGAGTATCCTTGCCAAAAAACTGAAAGCTGTTTCATCAGCCAACTTAGACAGCAAAGGGATTTTGTTTTTCCAGTGAAATAAGGTCAGGGAGGACTTCCTAGGGGTCACTCAATAGTTCAGTAACTTTTCACTTCTCAAGTGTGGCATTAGGGGATTCAGGCACCCACCTCCTTGTAAAAGCAGTGGAACTCTCTTTTTTACTCAAGAGAGCAATGAACTGGGACAGTAAAGCTTAAAAAAAATAAGAGCTAAATAGTTTAAACTCCTGTATATTTATAGAAATCTTGTCCATGAACATCCAAAGCATTTCACTATACACATGCAATGGTCTGTCTTCAAACCTCTCTCTTCCAAGCTAGAAAAGCACAGCAGGACTGCTCTTGTTTAGTTTTAAAGAATGAAAAATTAACGGTAAATAAAAGAAACATGTAACAGTAGAATATATTTATGCTTCACAGGTAATGGCTTTTTAGCCCTAAGAAAACAATCCCAAGGCTCCACGGAATCTGCATAATGCAATGATTGAACCTCCATGCTGAACTACATTTCTTCTGTTTTAAAGCAGCTCACGCCAGGGACATCTCACAGGAAGTTCCAAAGCAAACCCCCGACCCAGACAGACCCTGGGTCATTTCCAAACCTGTGCCAGAGCACAAAGTCCACACATGCCCCAGCTGAGGTGTAATTTCTTCCCAGTTAACACCCCCTTCAAGCCCGGCCCCAGGGGTTCCCCTGGGAAGCAGTCACCTGGCTTTTCATTCTCATGAGGATGTAGTTCTTGATCTTCCCGTAGGGCTCGGCCAGTTTGAGAACAGCGTTGTCAGAGTAGCCCGAGTGGGGCAAGTTGCTAAGGTGGATCACACGACCAAGTTCTGGTTTTGGTGGCTCAGTCTTTTGGTCAGGTTTACCCTCAGGTTTCTAAGATTAAAAGGGAAGACATTTTTTAAGACCTATATATAAAATATACATGGGTGACTGTCCCTTGATTAATCTGGTGTACTGAAAAGTACAGAAATACGGAATAACTAAAATACAGCAGCCTCATAACAGTGACTGCCCCAGATTAAATAAGGCAATGCTAAAAGAGCAGAAATGTTTTACCTTTATTCTCTTGTATTTCTGTGACAAGTGGACTCTGACTGGTTTACCAAACACCAGGGCAGGTGTTGTTGAGTAATACTCCACTGCAGCCTGGGCATCTTCAGTGGTTGACATTTCAATAAATGCCTGAAATCATACAAAATCAATTCAAACGCTGCTGTTTCAGGAATCTAATTTTGTTTCAAACTTTCAAGCTCTTCTGTGCTTCCTTTTAAAAATAACTGCATCAGAAATGAAAACTGCTTTTTGGCTACAACATGAACTGACCTGCAGAACTTGGCAGATGCTTTATTTAGGTGCACAAACAGAACAATTTTGTTTGTTTACATTCCACCTACATTTGGATTCAAAACATTCAATTGCTTCCTGCTTTCTCCACTTCTACGCTATTGCTTTTTTTCCACACTTCAAAATAAGACACACTCCATAATACAAACTAAGATCAAGTAAGTTTTCAGATAGTTTTCAAACAAGAGCAGAACGTGGTGTTGTTGAGAAAGCAATGACCAACCGACCAACCAACCAACCAGGAGGATTTTCCAATATGTAAGTGAAAATGCAGTAATGCAGCATTTCTGGAAACACACTCCTCCTTTCCCACATGCCCCTGATGACAGATGTGGCATCTCAGCAGGTGGCTGAGCAACTCCTTTTCCAAAAACAAAGCTCAGACAGTGACAGGAAGCCCACCAGACACACCAACCAGCCCCACCAGCAGGGCCCTGGGACCCAACCTCACCTCATTGATTTTGTTTAGAATCAGGTGATTTGTGATTATCCCAAAGGGTTCAACAAGCTGAAGCAGCTGGTATCTCAGGTTCTTTCCCCTCTGGAAATCCATGATGTGCACAACTCTGCTTGTTTCCTGTTGAACAAAAAGCACGTGCACACAGCACGAGAAAACCTGAGTACCAGCAAACCTAAACTCTGCCAAGGCTCTGCTCTACTGGTGTAACTGTTTAAATTTTTAAAAACTATTTTTATCTGTCTTCACTAGTGACCAAAAGAAGATGCATCCAGAAAAGGCACAGAATTTCTACAGACTTCTAGAGCAAGATGCCTGCCATGCCAAAGCTGCCTTTCCTTAAGTTCACTTCCCACAGCTTCATCATGAAGAGAACGTTTATAGAAGTTATGTTCAGTTTTGGAATAAATATTTTGTAGAGAACTAAACACAACAAGCAAACAAAAAAGTCTCATGCCAAAGTTTCAGTACTTTCACACAAATTCTAAAATCTCACTTCTAAAAACAATTCATTAAAGAAGCAAACAAAATCCACACCTTAAGAAAAATTATACAACAAAAACATGTATTAAAAAAAGGAAAGAACTTCAATACTAACCACTCTGCCCTTCTGCATGTGTCTGGGTCCTTGCATATTTCCATTTCCAGCTCCTTCAAAAAAATTAAAAGAATGAACAAGCTTAGTTCAACCTCTAAGACTAACATGTCTCATCGTGAGTTCTTAAAAGATATGTCACTTAATACCAAGTTCTAAAAACTAATTATTTCACTGCACTCTAAAAAGGCTTTTAATTTATTTCAGAGCTCTTGTAACTTGGGGTCCTCATTCCTGCTCCTTCTCTTCACTCTAACATTAGAGAAAGAGCTGCATTTATTGCTGTTCAGGAACAGCAGAGAGTAAGCACAGCCCATTGGAAAAAAAAATATCCTGATTTAAGTAAGATTTGCCAGAGGAAAACTTCTCTGTACACAAAGGATGTGAGATTTCTTTACCTAAGACACTCTTTATACAATTGAGGATTTAGGTTCTAAAACATCAAAAATTAAATCACAATACCCATTAAAAAAATCAAAAAAAAACCAAACACAAATAAAACCTCCTCTGAAATAGTTTGGCCTATAGTTAAATCTGAGATATTTTGAAAAATTAACAATGTTATTTTAATGTAATGAAGTATGAATGCATCTATAATCTAAAAAGTGGCTAAAATATTTGTACTCTGTCAGGATATCCAGGTAAATTAATTAGTTTTGCTCTTTTAGTCATCTGAACTATCTAAAACGTAGGAAGCAAGAGCATCAGGCAAGAATCTGATTCTTAGCCTCCTGTCCTGAGAGGAATAGGCTTGCATCTTCAATCCATCTTCCCACTTCTCACTTCTAGTCCAATTTATTTATCATATTCACTTGAAAATAGGGGGAAAAACACTTAGAACATTGAATTCTTACCAGAAAACTCCACCAACATGTAGCTACTCAGAAGACAAATAGAAAAATCTCCTACATAGGAAAAAAAAATCCAAGTGCTCAACATATGTAGACTAATCGCAGTTAAAAATCACCAGCCATAGGAGTAGGCAGCTGGAAAAAAGGTGACGTGTGGGAACTCAGTACCACTCTTTAGTCCCACCACAGCCAAAGTATTTTAGCTCTAGTGCTGAGAAAAACATTTTCCTTTGTTGTTCTAGAACACCCGTGACAAATTAAAACAAGAGTTAAAAAAAAACCCAAAAAAACATAAAAAACCTGGCTAGAAATTAAGCCTGGTGAAGGCAGGTGCCTGTTGAGGTTACCTCTGGGCCCAACAGGAGGTCCTCCAAGGTGGAATGGAGGTGGGGGTGGTCCCAAAATTCCCGGCGCAGGGTTTGTAGATTGCTGCAACATAAAGGGATCACCCCTAGAAAGAGAAGAAAACACACTGTCATTTTAAATCAAGAAACTCTGAAGTTTTCATTTACAAAATACCAAATTTCTGCAGAGCTTCTATGCACACAACTCAGGCTACTTTTACTGCTGCCCTTCAGCTGGACAACAAAGGGAAGAATGCACGTGAACCAAAGGAAACGCGGTGTTCCACACACAATGTTAGGAACTCCCTCTGCTTCAAATGAACAAATATAAATAATTCAAAATTAATTACTACTTACATTCCATGTCCTGAATCACTGTCAGGATTCCATTCTGGGTATCTTTAAAGAAACAAAATTAAAAGAAAATGTAAGAAACATGCAATCTCCTCTAGCTATGTAACACAAGCAGCGATACCTGGAGGTGTGAGACAGCTGCAGCACAGGCAACACTCCAGGCCCACTGCCAGAGCCACAAGCACTGACAGAAATGCTGCTCATCAGGACAAACTCCCTACTTTGTTTGCAGAACTGCTGGTTTTACAACAAAAATGTACAAGTGGTAGCAGTAACTACAATTACAATAGATTCTCAACTGCTAAGTTCCAGCTGTTACATATACATCAGCAGAATTCCAAAGCTATGAACCAGGATCCCTTTTTGTACTGAAGATGCTCCAAGTTGCTTTTATCCCCTAGAAGGCACAGTAACCTGCTTTGTGCAACAGTTATTTAAGATCAGGGAACATCTTGAGCTGGAAAGGACCCACAAGGACCATCCAGTCCAACTCCTGGCCCTGCACAGGACACCCAGGAATGGCAGGCTGTGCCTGAGTGCTGTGCCCAGGCTGAGCCCTCCTCCCCAGTTACTGTACTTCCAGTTCATACATTTCGAGCAGCAGCTGGCAGCGGCGGCTGTGAGTCGCTCCATTGATGTGATGGTTCCACTCCTGCAGCAAAGTAAACAAGGCACAATTAGCAGCCACACAGAGGAATCCTGCCCACAAAGTCATGGCCTACAGCAGCGCCTTCTCTGCTAAGCTGGAGTTTTGCAGACCCATGGAGAATGGAATCTGTGGGTGCTGCTTTGAGGAGACACTATCACTGGACCTACCTCTTCTCTGCTAAGCTGGCTGAAAAGGTGTCTGATGGGAACGGGGCTGCTCCTGCCTCAGAGTGCAAAGCTCCCTGGAAAACTCCAGCCCAGGCACAGAGGGCCATGGCAGCCTTTGGAACTGAAGGCTCTTTGCATGTCTTTTGCATGCAGAATTTTCTCTACTCTGCTTCATTCCTCAGATTTCTACAGATTAATATGAAGTAAACACTCCATTTTTTAGAACCATAAAGAGACCAAGAAATTGCACGGAATTCAGAAAGGAAAGACTAAAAGAAGCCTAAGTGCATAGCTAGGACAATCTACAAATACACAGGTGAAATATATTTTATTTCACCACTTGAGGGGAATAATAAAGGAAAAAAGCAGATCTAAACCAAGATGGTACAAAGGAGAAGTAACAAAATTGAACCAAATCATCCAGGTAAAACTCCTCCGGGTTCTGGTTTTAGCACTAGAAAGGAATCAGGGATTTCTACTTTTTCTCTGCAGATGAGTTATTTTAGTGCCCGATCTCAGTATCTTTCTATTCTTACAAGAGCACAAATCTGTGCTTTATTCACATTTGTGAAGTGACAGAAGCTCTGGAGTTTCCCTGCTGCACATCTGGGAGCCACAGCCTGACCTTCATTCTGCTGCTCCTCAGGGAAGAAAAGGACCAGCAGAGATAAATGGGGGCAGAGTCATTCAAGAACCTTGGGGCTGAAGGTTTTCTCCAACTGAAGGTTTTTTCTTATCAGCCACATTTTCAACTATGAACACAAAGTGCACTGGCAACTGCCTTATGTGGCTCTTCTTAAATGTCTGTTTCTGCTCAGCACCCACAAAGGATTTTTGCCTAATCCCTTATCGTTCCAGATTTTTCATCACTGCCACACTACAGCAGTCCTGAATACAATGAGACATTCCCAAGGCTCACTGTTGTGTTTCCATATGTTAAATGCCTACCCTTCACTTCCTACAAAGGAGAAAAATCTGGATTTAAAGTCTCTCATAAAGTACTACAATATTACTCCATGATGCTCCTGACATGGAGCAAGATGAAGTAATCCCTTTTATCAAGATGTAAAATGGGAGCACCACTTTTTCTTGTTAACTGCACAAGATGTAGGCTCTGCAACTATATATAGGCTGGCAATTAGGATGAAAAACACAAAAAAAATCTATGAACCATTCAATATGAAGTTTCTTCAGTTCAACACCTCCTAACAAGCATCAGCATTACACTCTAGAAAACAGTCCTTTAAACCCCAAACCCCTCTAAATTCAGGGGCACAGTCACTAAAGCCTCAGTGGCTGGTTCCACCAGACATAACGTGCTTTGAATCTGTCTCAACACAAAAGTGATGTAGAAGTTATCTGCAAACTACAGGCAAAGTTTGGGAGATTTAATTCTCATGCAAATGCTTTTAAATTGGCAAAAAAGGGGGATGTGATTGTAACTTCAGATTTTTCTTCTCCCCCGGGGAACAATGGTAGCTCATCTACAGTAACTTTTTCATTACACAATTCTTAATCTGGATTCCCTTTGCTGCCTGCACCCATTTGGAAGCATCCCTTCCCCAGGGTTTGGGGCACCAGATTATTTGTATTTACAGGAACTCATTAACAAAGGCCCCAAGCTGAGCGAGAGAAAACCTGAACTGAATTTCTGACAACCCAGATTCTCCTTTGGCTCGGTCGATACAAGCCAGAGGACACTCTGTTCCTCAGAAAATGAGGCCACACTCGAGCACCTAATTTTAGCCAGCCCTCTCCCAGGGCCACAGCCAGGTTCTCCCTCTGAGATGTACCAGGTTCAAGTGTTTCACCTCCAAATTCATCTGCTCGGGTAGCATCAGCCTTTATCTCTGGCAGGAAAACAATCCCTCCATGTCCAACACCTCATTCCCTGATAAAGGGATCAGGATTGACAAAATGCCTGAAGTAACTGGGGCACAATTTACTTCACAGACAGAAAATAAACTTGGTCTTAAAATATACACACATCAAATTAAAGAAGCAATTAAGAACATCACTAAAATTAAAAAAAAAAAAACACTAGAAGACTACTCTGCCAATTTAAGTTACACTAAGGTTGTTTAACACCTTGCTTGTATTTAAAATACACATAACTTGATCAAACACTTAAAAATCACTGATATTTTTATTTGGAGGTGGGGAAAATGAGATTTTGTTACTACAGTAATAAATTTACATAGTCCCAGCTATGAAAAGCATTCCCTTTCTGCTTTCCATACATTTTGGTTCAAATCACATTACTTTAAAAGTTATGTTTTACTTGATTTGATTTTGTGGGAGACACAAAATAAGGACTTGTGTCATGGCTGGGTATGCAAAGCAGAGGAAAGAAGGAGAGAAAGAGAAAAATTCTTGTGGTGACATGATTTCTGAAATCAGAAATAAAGCCTCGACTTGGGTCCTAAGAACCAGATGATCCAACCACAAGTATTTTATTGTGTACTAGCAGTTTTAAAGTCAAAGTATATTCCTAAAAAGAAAAAAAGCTTTACATGTTACAGAAGAGGTCAGCCACTTAGGTTATGCTGTCAAAAGAATTTGGTATTTCTCATACCTGGAAAGGTATGAGAATCCATGAGGATATCCTTTCATTAGATCTGCACTCCAAAGCACACTAAGAGTCACGAGCCTTTAAAATAAAGAGCTAAAAAGACCCCTACTTACAGGATTACTGGTTGCCATCTTCAAGGGCCTCAGAAGTTAATGTTTTCAATCTAACCAAATGAAGTCCTTTTTACAGAACTGAGCATGGTAGCTAAATTGTTAACACTTAAAACTTTAGTGAAAATAAACGTCAAATACAGGAGACAAGAAACCTGGATTACTGTATTTTATATCAAAAGTAATTAAAGCAACACAAGTTCATAAACTGTCAGATCAGGTGGAGCCATACAGTGTGTGCTCTAGAACTGGTTTGATCCTTCCCTTGCAGGGACAGAATAATTCTTGTGTTTCAAAAAGATCAGATGTACAGAACAGCACTTTTTGAGAGGCAACTGTAAAGAAATAGTTAGTAACAGCAATTCCACATCGCATCAATTTTACAGTCATACCATGTGTTATGTTTTCAATTGAAGGCCTTCAAGCTAATTAGCCACTAATTGTGACAAGAGGGGCACTGTATTAGCCAATTAGCCAATTAAATTGCCTAGTACACTGGAAATCAGCAAGATGAGTACATTGGAAAAGGTGAAAGTGAGAAGGCTCTGAAAACACCATCTGAATCATGTTGAGTAACCTGCTCCCTTTGCAGAGCTGCACTAGGCGTGGATAACTAAGAGGGAAGTTCCAGCATCACCGAACACACCCGAAGATCCACTCTACTCGTGAGCCAAGTAAAGAACACTACTAGGAACACAGAGCAGGATACTGCAACAGCAGACTGATTGCTCGGAGAGTCTACAGGGATAGATGCAACATGTGACAATAAAAAGTGAGTCTGAAGTGTTCTAAGAAAGTTGTGAAAAAAGGAGAAAAATGACGACAAATTTCAGCCATAGTATGAGATAGAGTGTTAAAGTGAAATTAAAAAGGCAAGAATGAGCTAATCTAAAACGTGGTTTTTACTTTTGCAAATAAGTTCCAGGGCTCTACATTAACTCTTTCCCTCTGGACAGGGAAAAAGCAGAACTGTGCAAGAATGCATCTTAACTACATATAAATCAGCAATCAAGACAGATGTGGAGGAGAGCTGAAACTAGCTTCCGGAATGGCATAGTAGATACACTGCAAAAAAAACCCAAACCAACAAAAAAATACCAAAACCCACCCCAAAACTGCTTGAATGCCAGATGTTTGTGGTTAAGAGAACATGTAGATGTAAAATATAAACAAGATATCCCAGTAGATGATAGCTGTTTGACTTGAAGTTAAGCAATCTGGGCAAATAAAATACATTAATGTAAAGCCCTGGTTTACAATGTTTGTCAACAATTACCTTGCAAATAAACCAAGTGCCTTTTTCACTCTCAAACCAACTTTCAGATCATTTCAAAAGCAACCAGGCCATAGAAATAATTAAAGAAATAGGTAAAAACAGAACAGATACTACAACGTAAAGGAAAATAGAAGTATCTGGTGCATAACTCACCTTATTAGAATGAACTGGCATATCACATATAGAGCACAGATGGGGATAACCCTTCGGTAAGAATCCATGGAAGTCTTCAATATTGCTATTTGGAGGAGCACCTCTCTTTTTCTCAAAGAGAGATCTCTCGGGACCAGGACCACGACCCATTCTGTCATACTCACTGTCAAATTTATGATAGTTATGCGAAGTCTCACCATAAAAAGATTCATCCCTACACCTTTCTCCATCTCTCAATCTGTCATCTTCATAATCCATTCTGTCATAATAACCAGATTCTTGAGAACGACTTCCATGGTCATAGTCAACCACTGGGTTGAGACTAGGACCACGATCATCAAAGCTATCTCTTCTAAAATGCCTTTTTTCTTCCCAATCATCCCTAGGTACTCTGTATGGTGGTTCCCGTGTGGATGATCTGCCATCTCTACCATAACCTTCTTCAGCTCTCCTCCTTTTAAGTTGTAGAAGGATCTGAGGCAAGTTTTCAGGAGTGATCTTGTCCTCGGGATAGCGACTCAGTTCATCTAAGTCTCTAGCAGACAGACCAAAGCTGGCCAAAATGTTTGTGGCCTGGTCTGCATCTCCACGGTGCTGAGAAGACAAAGGGAGCGGACCTCTACTTCCAATGTTAAATATAGACTGCAAATTATGGGAAGAGGTACTACCAGAAGACAGTGCACTATGAGATCCTTGTTGGTTCAATGAAGAACTCATTCCAAGATTCATTAAGCTAGCAAGGCGTGCAGTACCCTGGTTCATCCTTCCAAGAGATGCTGGCATATTTAAAGACTGGGTAGCAGCAGCAAGAAGGCCTATTCCTGCAGAGAGGTCACGCCCATGACCTTGTGAATCCCTACTCAGAGATGACTGCTGGAATGACTTGGACATTGTAGAACTAGAGCTTGTCTACTTTATGGATCAAAAAAATTCTTTTTGTTTAGTTTTTTTTTTTTTTTTAAGATGGCTGCAAAGAGAGCTCACACTAGAAAGCTAGGCAAACTTCACTTCAAAAACGGTAACGCCAAGAAAGAGGATCAATAATGACTGCAGATCTTCTTCAAGCTGAGAAACACCAGACAATTCTGTAGAAAAACAAGCAGTTTTAGTCATAAATCCCTTTAAACAGATGCAGTTTTAAACTTATGCATCATGTTGAGCTAAAAAAACATTAAAGATCTCAATCTTACAAGGCTTTTATCACATAACAGATTCAAGAGGTACCCAGAACCTACATATATTATTGCAGATAAAAATACAGTAGTGTTTCCTATACATACTACTCTTCTTTCATAAAAAGCTACTTTCACACTGAAGAAAAGTGAATTTCAGAAGTTTGTGATGTCTGAAAGCATCTATAAAGTTTACTGACATGTAAGCCTTGATCTCTGGTTAATGGCTTTGTTCATACCCTACATTACTGTACTGTGTCTGTGAGAAGAACACAAAAAAACTTAGGCCCATAGAATCCAAGATGACTTTGGCATATAACACACATTTGAAAATGAAACCTCTACCACCACAGAACAGGACGAAAGGAAGTTAAAAGTAACTGAAGTTCGGGCAAAAAGTTTCTGCTGTAAGATCTGTAAACGAGACCAAACATAATATTCAGTCTTTATGCAGTAAAATTCCAATTACTGATGTGAAGACAGATGTGAACAAGAAAAACAAGTTTTACATTTTGCAGGAAGTAAACAAGACCTCTTGTTCAAATTGCAGTTACACTGCTAACAGCATTTCTGAAGGGATTCTTTACTCGGTTACATGGCAGCTGTGACACCAGCCTGTACTCTCAGACCTCAAACTAAACAAGGTCAGGCTTAGTGCTGGGATGGGAGACCCAAGGAAAACCCTGCTCCTGCAGAAAGAGACTCCAGTGAATCAGGAGATGGCACCACATCCCAGCGGCACTGCCGGCCAGGGGCTGGCACTGACACCGTGACCACCTGTGGGAGTTAAAAGATCCTAAAACACTGCTCACAAGAGAGAGGTGACTCTTTAGTGTCCCACTAAAACACTAACCTAGCACTCAAATATTAGCCTGAACTGTGTTTACACAAAGTTCTAACCAAAAAGTCTATCAATATCCACAGCATGCTACAATGAACATATTTCATAGAATATTCTTTCAGGGCAGAGCAGAAATAACTGTAATACTTCACCCCATCCTCCTCCAGCCTTGGGACAGATACACAAAGTTTAAAGCAATTTAACACATGTGAAAATATTCCAGCAGGAATAATCTGCTCTTGGGTCCCGGACGCTGCAAAGCTCTTTTTAGTGTGGGCAGAGCAATTCTGCTTCTCCAGCACTGCCACTGAGGAGCAGATCAAACACAGAATCCCTGGGAAGAGAAACAGGCACAGGCTGCACAGCTGCAAATGAAGGCAGTTCCCAAGAGAGCAGGTACGTTTGGGGAGGAATGGAAAGGACAAAATGAAAGCAAGGACTTTTCCTTGAAGACGCCAGCTCTGCAGAAGGCAATGGCTCTTGTACTGGAAAGAGAAGGAAAAAGGTCGAGGTTAGAGGTCTCTAGCCCCACTGCCTGCTCAATACACAGCCTGTTCCAAACAGTGCACGAAGCTGAACAGTAGCAGCACGATACAAAACTATGCATTTATGAAAAAAAAAGGATTCCCTGAAAAATACACAAAACACACATAACTCAGTAACTCATACAACTCCACCTTTGCAAACTAACTCCTTTATACAATTTGCTACATACTCTGTTATCAATGCATCTAAACTCATTTCAGCTACATTTTTAAGATTCAAATACGCTGGAGTCATTAAAAGGAAGCTGCGTGGCATTTGTTAAGAATAAGAGATTGAGAAACATGGGGATGAAAATAAGTTTGAAAGTTCTGAGGCAGAAGACAGAAAAACACTGCAGAAAGCTTCAGAGGAAAACAGTAACACAAGAACACAGGGGGAGCATACCAGGTGAATTCTAAGGGAGATGTCCCAGAGAAGGGGGCCACACTGGAGGACACTGGAACAGAAAGCACTGAGTAAGTGTATTGTAAAAATCAAGACTCTTATGAGTTCAAACAGAGAGGAACTCTCATATTCACCTGGGTACCATGCTTTTATCTTACATTCATTCAGTATTCTTCAAAGTACTTTTATGACAATTTTACAAGCTAATCCTTACTCATTCAATTTTATGCCTGAATTTCCTGCTAGTTCATTCGCACACTTCCAGAAGGGTCTGAAGCTGAACTTACTGGGTTCTTCATAAAATCAGCTATTCCAGAGGGCTCTCTGAGCCTGACCCAGCAGCAATTCCTCAGATACCCCTGTGGTCAGGACAGGCTCACTGTGTCCTGCTGTTAGTGCAAGGACCAACATTATTCAAGTTTCCACTAAATCAGGAAAGTTCTCTAGTTTTCAAAAACACCCTTTATTTGAACAAATGCTCCCTAATCCTCTTGTCACAGCTGTCAACTGGCAGTTCATTGTGTGCTGCTGCAGAGATTAGCAGGGAACAAACCCCATGGCACCCCAGCCTGGCAGGACCAGGGCTGCAGGACCTGACGGTGCCATGCTGAGACCCCAGTCCAGAGCTTTACAGAATCACCCAGCTCCTGCAGCTGCAAACACCCAGGGAAGGGGCAAAGGGAAAATAAAAACAGGAAAGATGGGAGAATAACCAAGACAAAGACACAGAGAGGGACAATCTTATGGAAAAGCATGAAGTGGGACAGTAAGACAAGTGTATGATGAAGACACAGCACAAGCTGGCAATTGGTGCTAGTCAGGAAATGCCCTACATCCAATTAGGTACTTGAGTACTTAACCAGTTTGAATATCCTCAAAAAACCACTACTTATCACACCACTCATCTTGCAACGGCTGCTGCACTCCACTCCTAACCAACCCCAACCTTTAAGACAACGGGAAGAGGTGGGGGAAGAGCTCTACCCTCACACCAAAGATGTTTAACTTCCACAGGGTCAGGTTCAATGTGATCTTAAGGCAGCACTTCCTGTGCTGATGATTCCATGCCAGTATCTGATAGGGACAGGTTCCCATGGAGCAGGGCCAGCTTTTGAGAGAGGGTGCCATCAACTGAGTCACAGCAACAAGATGGGCAGGACTGAACAGAGCTGCCTCGAGAGCCAGACACGAGTTAGTTCAAAGTGTTATGCTACTTGTTCTCCATGTAATTTCAGCTGAGTGGGAACAGACAGGCTTTCAGGTACACCTTTTTTAAGATCAGTGGGCAGAAATTTGGCCATATTAAGATTTGAAAATATATAATATCAAGCAATCTTGAAATAAGTTGAAAGTCAAAATGTTATTAGTTTTCCAGACAAATGTAGACAATGAAAACAATTTGTATCTACAAGTTGCAAAAGAGTTTTCTATAAAGGCAGACAACAAAAATAAGGAATTTGAATCCTACAGAGTACACTGTTATCAAACAGAGCCCAAAATGAGGCTGATTTTCAAACACTATAGGTTTTTCTCTCAGTGTAAATCTGAACACATCTTTTCAATAAAGCTTATGAACTCTTGCTCCAATATTAAGTTTGACCTGAGAACAGTTTAATTCAGTGAATTTTTGGAATATATTGATCATGCTGAACACAATAACCTCAGCTTGTCACCTTTTATGGAACATAAATAGGCTGAAAATAAATCCCCAGCTTCCTATTCATTCTGCCACTCCCAGGGGGTTTTACCCTATGCAATGTTACTGTAATTTTAATGTTAATCTTGTTCTTAGAAGAACTCATCTTTTACCCATTCCTCTTCCACTATTTACAGAAAAAAGTACTAAAAATTAAAAGTAACTTTTCACTTTCTAGTCAGTTTCACTTTCACTTCAAAACACATTGAATTAGAACAAATAAATTCAGTTATGGTAAAAACATGAAATTATCCACAAGCTGAAAAGCACGTTCTCATTTTGTAACAATACAATGCTTTTGCAGACTGTACACCCTTGGGAAAAAAGTACCATAGAAGTTTTTGGAAGCCTGCTCTTTGGATAAACATCTATAGGTCTTCCTCCTCCTCTCTTACACATCGTACTCTGCGTGGCAATCCCTTCTGCTATAGGAGAACTGCTCTGCTCCTTGGCAAAACTGGCTCCAGCACATCATGGCAAAAAGGGCTGTTGAAGGAAGAGATCTGGAATTTGGACACGCAGCCCCCCCCATGCTGCTCTGAGAATTAATGGTAGCAAGAACAAGAACTTGCAAGGAAATCAGAAGCAGATGTTATCTAGTTGCTTAATGACCAAGTACAATAGGACTCAAATCCAAGGGATTAACTTTTGGACAATACAGAAAAGACCACTGTATTGTCCAAAGGCAAAGGAGGAACTGCCCAGCTGCCTTAGAGAAACGCAGATTCTTGCTCATTTCAGCCCCCACTACTCAGAGTGGTTATTTATTATAGCTGCTCCACATGAAAGAAAAGCACTCATTTTGTTCAAGCTACCTCAAAGGTCATGCCCTTCATGAAACTTCAGGAGCACCTGGCACACGGGACTCACGCTTTTTCTGGGCACAGATTAACCAGTCTGCTTCAGGCACAACAACTGGAGGAGTTTCAGTTCTTAGGATTATGCTTATCTTCATCCCAGGGACTTCCTTGATCAGAGGAACACAAAATAATCTGAGAGTTGAAGTGACTGTAACAGAGGATTGCTTCAGAACAGGGAAGTGTGACATCTGAACAGGCATATTTACAGATGGGGAATTAAAATGACTGGTTTAGCAATCAAGAATCTTAAAAGAACGTACAGAGTTTAACATCTGAATGCAAAAAGAAACACAAAAGAGGATGGTTTCCTACTTCTACTCATTATGTAATTTATTAAATTCAACCAGTCCTCTTTTGTAAGAGGTGCATTTTAAAAGTGCATTTTATTCCTTTACAGAAACAGAAGTAGAAAGAAGATTCAAGAACAGTAGAGAAAGAAGGCAAAACCCATGTATTTTTTGAAAGGGAAAGAAGTAACACCCAGAAACAACAGGTAATGGGAAGCCATGGAGGTGTTTGTGGTGTGGTCACCACAGTGACAACTGCCATTCCTTTCTACTGCTTCCAATCCCACGGACACCTTCAGAGTCCCCACTCTCCAGTAAGACAGCTCCAGAAAGCTCCATGGAGCCACGAACAGAGGGGCTCTGCCAAAACCAGAGTCTCTGTGGAACGCTGAGGGATTTCACTGGGAAACTCCAGCAACACAACTGTGTCCCCATGCCCAACAAGGACACAATCCTCCTTCACTCCTAGCAGGTGTGGGGACCAACAGCCCCACAGACACCAAAATTTTGACACCAACCCCAGAACAAATCACAGACCAATTTTTACCATTAAAAAATAAAAAAAAAAAAAAAAAAAAAGAAAAACCTCACACAGAACAGTTCTCTGCTCTGATCTGGTAACCTGAATTTCCATCTGCCTCAAGGCCTTTCCAGGGCTGGGATAAAATCCTGGTCTTTCCCAGCTGAAATCCTGCTTGAAGTTGCAAGAAGTATTCTAGCTGCAGAGAAAAATCAAAGAACTGTTTCACTGGTTCAGTGCTCAAAATAAAACCCCTTTTGTTGAAATTATGACTGCACAATATGGTACTTAAACACTCACAAACTAAATGAGTCCAGAAATACCATGAAGTATTTGCTTTTGTTTTCAAGACTTGTTGACTCAGAGAGCTGATGAAGAAAGGAAGCAGCATTGAAGAAAACCCACTCATAAATTAACAAACTGAATGGAAATAATTTCATTGCAGCTCTGCTTCCAACAGCTTCTCCCCCAGATTTGTTGAGCCACCCAGAAGCCTGTTGAGTATTACATTATAAAATACCTTTGTATTCACCAAATCTCTCAGCAGAGACATGTGCAAGTCACAGCAAAGGGCAGCACACAGCTTTTCCTAATTTCTCACCCAATTAATGAGTGTTTTTATTTAAGTGCAGTTTATTCCTGGATAAACCAAGTGGTTATAATCGAATAGCTATACGAAACTTCAGTCTGGAGCTCCAAACACTGACTCTTCTTCCCCTCTCTTTAATGGATTTTCAGTTTTTACCTTTAGGAACATGGAAATCCACGTTTTAAGGACACATTTAGGAATTTCTCCGGGTTCTTTTCCCAGGATGTGTGTAACACCAAGTGCTCAATGGAGAAGTACAAACACTGGCTTATCACTTCACAAACACATCCAAGGTCTGAGTGCCAGTATCCTCACTCAGAATTCAGTAATGAATCATTTCGGGAAGTTTTTTTTATAAAATTCAAGACAGAATTTCACTAATTTCTTGGGAATACAATAAAAATGTTAGTACATTCCACTACATGTTATAGAAACAATTTACCATTTTAACACATTGAAAACTTAAAATATTAACGTTTCAAATACGAGAAGGTTAAATCACTGGCTAATAGATTCTTTGTAAAGAAGCTCCTGAAAATACACCCTTTTCTTCTCCCCATGAGAACTACACAGACTGCTTTAAGAAACTTACATTTTCGACCAGAGCTGCTCCCTACTTATCTGACTCCAGGAAGCCAGGACCACCTACAGTTCAAAAAACTTGAAGAATTTAAGGCTGAGTAAAAAGAAGAAAGATCGTTCAGCAGTTTGAACCACTATTAGATACTTTTTTCCCAAAGGTCTGCATCGTGGAAAGAAAAACAGCCACACATTTGGAACCTGAGGGATGGTTCAGCTTTCTTTCAACAGCGTAAATGCCTCATTTATCATTTAACAAAGCACTTTTTCAGGCTCCCAGAAAGTTCCTTTCAACTTCTGGATGTTTTCAGAATAGGTGAACTTTGTATCTCATTACTCTGACTCTGGAAGCAGAGTGGGTACATTAAAGAAACGGAACGTTATCAATCCATCACAGGAAGAAAAAAAAAAACCACCCCCGCAGCTTGATTTGTAAGCACAGCCTGAATTATATGAAAGTGAAACTGAGTAGAAAGAAGGGTCAAACGGCTGCCTGCACTGTCAGGATTCTTGTTGCTCAATTCATTAATTCTTCAGGCCAGATGGGCATCAAAACCAGCAGTTTTAGACTCTAACGGCCTTTACAGAGTTAAGGAAAGAGGGAGGAACAAGGCCGCCTGCGAGGCCGCGGCTGGCGCCAGCAGGGCGCAGGGGAGAGCCCCAGGCAGCGGGAAGCGCGGTGGAGCTGGGTCACGGCTGCAGCGCCGAGGGGCCGAGCGGGAGCGCGGTTCCCGGGCCCGGGGGCGGCGGTCGGGGCTTTGTTCGGGCCCGGCGCGCCCGCAGTTCCGGCTGGCGGCGGGCGGGGGCGCCCCGAGGGCCGCGGCACCGGCCGGGCCGGGCCTGCGCGTCACCGCCGCGCGCCGGCCCGCGCGCCCCCCGGCGCGCGCTCCCGCCTCGCCCCCCCACCCCTCACGGCGGGGCGGCCGCCGCAGGACCCCGAGACGGCGGCGGGCCGGGGGCGCGGCGCCGCTCCTACCTGCGGGCCGGCGGGGACGGAACGCGGCGGCGGCGGCGCCTCCCGCTCGGTGCGGCGCCAGCGGCGGGGGAAAGGGGTCGGACGGACGGCGGGACTGAGGGAGGGAGGGAGAGAGGGACTGAGGCGGCTGCGCGAGCCGCGCCGCGCTCGCGAGAGCACGCCCGCCCGCTGCCCGCCTGCTCACGTGCCCGGCGGCGGCCGCCCCGCTCGGCTCCGGTATTGCTGGTGAGTCCGCGCCGCTCCCGCCGCTGGCCGGGACCGCTCGCCCCGCCCGCCGTGAGGGATGTGGGATGGGGACGGGGAGGAGGCGCAGCCGGTACGACTCTCGCGAGAGGTGTGGGCCGCTCACCGTGCTCTCGCGAGAGCGCCGCTGCACCGCGCGCCGCCAGCCCGCCGCCCGCGCCCCGCTCATTGTCCGCGCTCCCGCGGGGCAACATGGGAAGGCGCGGGGGGCGGGGCGGGCGGCGGCCACGCCCCCCGGGAGGAGCGCGGGGCCCGGCGGCGCGGGTTCGCGGCTCCCCGCAGCCGCTTCCGGGGCGCGGCACCGCCGGCCTGGGGTGTGCCCAGCGTGTCCGGGGTATCCACGGTATCCTCTGGTCCCCACGCTGTTCTCGGTGTCCCAGGGCACGCTCACGGGCAGCCGGCCCCGCCCAGCCCGAGGCCGCTCTTCTCAGCACAACGCAGGTGTCACCATCGCTAAAATATTCAGAACTCTGGGAACTCTGGGCTCTCGCTGGCTGTGAGGCCGTTAGAAGATTCTGGTAAAAAGGCCCTGCAGCCGATGTGCAAGGCTGTGCTGTTCCTCTGATCCAACATTGCCACCTTGTGCTGGATGAGGAGAGGTCCCTGTGCCGCTGCCCTCCTGAAATCCGTGAGCTGTCACCAAAGTACTCGCACAACCCCTCAAGCAACTATTCGTAATTTGGATTTATTTCGTAGTCAACATCTTTCTCCCTATTTAATTTTGTGGCCAAAGAACCGGTCTCTCCATTAGCCTGGAAACTGCTGTGCTCCAGCAGATTTAGGAAGGTGAACATGATTTCAAGGAAAGCTCTAGGGGAAAGGAAAAATCTACCTCTTCAATTCATCACAGGCTGATTTTTCTTCTCTGTAAGTGGCTGGAGAGCACAATGAAACAATAACACAAGGTTTTTTTAAAAAATGGAAGTGGTACAATATACATGTTGAAATATGGAAATGCTCAGAGAACAATCACAAGAAATCCAGCTCTTAAGCTCAAGGTAAAAAAACAATTAAATGCTCAAAAACAAGCCCATAAATCTCAGTTAACAATCCTCCTGTGCTGTGGTGCTGCAGAGCAGTAAAAGCAGAGCAAATGTAAAGCAATCCTGCCAGTTTTGCCTAGCAGAAATCATATAGATTGCAAAATACATGGTTCTCCTAAACAGAACCATAAATCACGTTGTCATTTCCCCAGTACGAATGCAGGTCCTGCTCCATTTCCTGGCTTGATTTCACTGCCAGTCTTGGACCTCATGGGTTCTCTCCCAACTCCCTTTGCTGTCCTGCGCTCCAGGCCCCAGAGCAGGTCCAAGGTGAATGATTCTGACCTTTATCAATAGCTGTGTGCTGCAGAAGGAGCTGCACGGTGCTGACTGTCCCTTTCCTGCGGAGGGGACACCCCGAGCCCCAGACCCTGTGCTTGTGCTGACTACTGGAGAACCTTCAGGACATCCCTATTTTTTATTTCCCAGTTGTGCAGAAAGCAGAAGCTGGACATGCCCCAGATTCCCCAGCCCTGGGCTGAGCCCTGGGCAGCAGGGGAGGGGGGATTCTGTCCCTGTGACGCCATGTGAAGGCTGACCTAGAACACAGACTAGAGGGAGCTAAAGAATAAAGTAGGAATTTATTAAGAGGTCTCAAATAGATCCACCTTGGAAGAGACAGCCCAAAATGGGCAAAAATGTACAACAGGTCACCGGGTCTCACACTTTTATAAGTTTTGGTGTATTTGCACATTGGAGCTAATTGTCTGATTCCAGCTCCAGCCCATGCACTCCCATCCTTCTTTTTCTCTCCAGCCCACGCTGTTTGTGCTCTTGGGCTGAGATTTGGATCATTTGTCCTTGGTGCCCAGCTGGAGCAGGAATTGTTTTGTCTCCCTGCTCTGTGCAGAGAGCTCAGCATCCCCTCATGTGAAGCCTAGACTTATACCCCAAAGCAGAATAGAATCTAAAAAACAGAAAAGCTAAACCTGATGCATCAGCTGTGCCCCTGTGCTCAGGTGAGACCCCACCTACAGAGCTGCCCCAGCCCTGGGCCCAGCGCAGGCAGGAGCTGGAGCTGCTGCAGCCAGGCCAGAGGAGGCTCCAGGATGAGCAGAGGGATGGAGCAGCTCTGCTGGGAGGAAAGGCTGGCACAGCTGGCATTGTTCACCTGCACAGCAGAAGCTTTGGGGTGACCTCAGGGTGGCCTTGCAGGGCCTGAAGGAGCCCCAGGAAACATGGGGAGAGAATTGCCAAGGGATGGAGGGACAGGACCCAGGGAATGGCTCCCACTGCCAGAGGGCAGGGGTGGATGGGATATTGGGAAGAGCCCATTATTTCCCATTTTTTGCATCTTTTGGGAATAGCTGCTCCAGCAGCAGAGCCCCCTGACACAGAGAGTGTTCCTTGGCTACCAGCAGGCAGGACCCCCCCCCCCGCCATTAGGGCAGCAGATGCCCAGCCCTAGGAAAGAGTAAAATTGCTGGGCACAACATAAATCCACGGGGAAACCCCTGATTAGTTTTGCAGGTAGGATTTGTTCCTACAGAAACAATAGAACTCAAGCTTCAACCAGGAAAAACCTTTATTCCCCAATGGTTAGTATTTTAACAAGTATTCCCATGTGCAGTACAAAAACTGTGCATTCAAAGTTCTGGATATTCAGGTGGCAGAAGGGCTCATGGCTGAACTAACAGTGTCACGGACATTTAAGGAGTCTGGATTATCTCACAAACCCAGGCTTTTCTAGAAGACTGCAAGGAATTCAAATCTCATATTGGAAAGTAAAACACTCCTATTGTTTCAACTTTTGCATCAAAGTACCATTTTTGTCTGAAGCCCTATTCTCCCCACCAGTTCTGATGTATTTTACATATTTACCAGCCTTTTCCAACCTTCCTTTGTGGGCTCACTTTCCCCCAGGCCTAGGGATGAGAGCTGGTGCCTCACTACAGCCTTTCCAGTCTCCACTCTCAAATCCTGCTGCACCCAACAGCCTTGTAAGATAATGAAAAACAAACTGAGCAAGCTTAAATATAAATACGTTTAATTGAAGTAATATAAAAATGTATTTCCAACAAGCAATGAGAGGAGATTAACAATAAATTGCACACATAAATCTTGTTATACCTTGCCCCAAATCATCTTTGATGTTTCCAATTCCTACATCCACATACTGAAAACAAATTCTCCAGTTGCCCCGTTTAAACTGTGGGCTCCAGGTTTCCATCTTCTGAATACCTTTCAAACAAGGATCTTTAAAGCAGCATCGACAGCTTTGCTTCTGACCACTCCTGCTCCGGCAAGCCCCACAGCAACAAATTACCTGTCATAAAAACCCAATAAAGACAGTTGAAAAGAGGACCTCTATTCAAGCCTTAGCACTGACCAGTTAATTAGCTGACATTCATTTTTATATAAAAGATGAACATTAAAATATCTACAACAGAATTTTAAATTTTCTGTGTGTTGTCTGCATCCAATCTAGGCTCTAACTCCACGGGCAGGAGTTACTCCACTCTCGGGCATGCAGAGTGCTGCCAAAACCTGGCACCACTGAGCACCAGGACGGCCCCACTGGTACCAGGAAAGCTCAGCAGCACCTTTCTCTCCCAGCAGCATAACACTAGCACAGGCACTGAGCAGCCACAGGCAGCTGACTACTGCTGGTAGGAAAAAAAAACAACAAAATTGGGGATTTACAGGGCAGAAAAAACGTGGAGGCACTTCTGACGATGCCTACTCTTATCAAGGCTTCATCCAGTAAGAGGAATAGATAAGCTAAACCTATTGCTGGATAAACCACGGAGGCTAGCACAGGAGCCAGCAGAGGCCTTTTAGTTAATTCAAGACAGCAAAACAAACATTTTTGCCCATTTCCCTGGCTCACGGTCACACCTCACCCACGTGGCTCCAGAGCTCTCTCCCTGTGTCTCACGGGCAGGTTATCCCTTCACATCTCCTCTCGGCAGGCTCCTGCGGCCCCTGGGGAGTCTCCCTGGCTGTCCCAGCCCGGCACAGCTCGGGCGATTCACTCACGGCGGGATCGGGCACCGCCGGGCTGCTCCCGGCCGCCCACAGCGGCGGTCCCGCGACCCCCCATCGGCTGAAGGCCTAAAGAGAGGACAGCAGAAACATCGCAAATAATCCACCAGTTCCATCTGCAGCCACAACGCTCAACAGCAGCGGCCTGGCTTGCGGCAGAGAACGAAAGCCAGCAAACCGAGCGAAAGGCTGAGGAATTAATGCTGAGCTGCACCGCCGAGCAACACCCCCAGTCCCGGGCACCGCGGGCTGCAGCGCTTGCCGGCCGGCAGCAACAGCTAAATAAGAAAAAATGAGTATTTCAGGTGGCGCCTTCCTTCCCCGGAGCCCCGGTCCCCGGCCGCGCTGCCGCCGCCACCGTGCGCGGCACTGCCCTCACCTCATGGCGGCGGCGCCTCGCGGCGAGGGAGCCGCGCTGCCCGCAGCACAGAGCCCTCACGGCAGCGGAGCAGAGAGGGAGCGGGGCTGGCCGCGCTGCCGAGGTGATTCCACAGGCACCGCCCCGCTCGCTTTGGCCGCTCCCTCCGGGCGGGGAAAAAGCCTCAAAAATCGGCCACAGAGCGGCGTAGGCTGGGAGGGATTTAGAAGATCGTCTGGACCTACTCCCTGCCAATGGCAGGGACACCTGCCACTATCCCAGGATGCTCCAATCCCCGTCCAGCCTGGTCTTGGACACTTCCAGCATCCTTGGCAGAGCCAGAGCAGGAAACACGATCTGTGGAGCTGGGAGAACTGAACTCAAGCACCAGCTCATGGGAAGCAGAAGGCTGGTGAGCTGCCTCTGCTTGCCCCTGATGTGTCCCACTTCGAGCACAGGAGGTAGAAGTGTCAGCTCAGAAAAGCTGTCAGCAACAAAAATCTAGCCCTGAAATAAGCAGAGAAAAAGTTGTGGTGCTGCCAAGTGCCTTGCTGGGAGAAGCACAATTCCACACCTTCCCTGGCCTCCACTGGATGCCTTAACATCAGCCCAGTGCTCTGTGTATCCATATCCGGGCACAGCAGTGTAACTCTGACCACCCTCGCTGGGGATCCATTCAAAGGAAGTTTTTTTTCTGGGCTTTGTGCTCCAGTAAGACACTTCAAGGCCTTTCTAGAAAGACTGGCATCCCTCTCCCATGCTCCTCATGTGCTTATGCTCTCAGAGCTTGGCAATGAACTCAGCTGGAGCTGTGCCTTGCCTCAGGCAATCATCCACTCCAGCTCTGTCTTCTTCAAATGCTTCATGGTCTATTTTCAGCCTAGGGCAGGCAGTTATTCTTCCTGGATGTGGGGTGCTCCTCCCCAGCTCTGCCTGATCCTGCCTTGTCCTGGGAAGCTCTGGGCTCATTGTGCCCAGGACACAGCTGTGTGCAGGGAGAGAGGCTGGTGCTGAGCAGAAGCAGTTCGGTGCTTCCCCTGTCAGTGGTGAACCTGGTGAGGAACAGGTTTCCCAGCTATGCCCAATGCAGCACAGCAAAACCTGTCTGGGGGACAGACAGGTAAGAGCAGACACAGAGCACTTCATGCTCTTGTTCCTGGGGGTCTCGCTGCCCATGGCCAAGGCACGTGCCCACACAGGGATGGATGATAACTCTGCCGAGACGCTAAGCCACGCCTTCAGTTTTGAACTGTTTAATTCATTAGTGCAGCGTGGGGCCCAAATTAATATGCTTTGTCTCTTTTAATAAGATATTGTCAGCAGGACTGGGGAGATACTTCAAAAGCTTCCTGAATGCCAAATACCAGAACTCAGCAACTCTCAGTGCCAGGACCAGTCTCTCACTTCCCAGTACAGATTCCTTCTGTGTGCACAGCTTTTCCTCTGCTTGCCGGCCTTGGAGGGGGGCTCAAACAAAGACCTGCACATCATTTGTGAACTTTGAGTGAAAAGCATCAAACCAGATGAAACACAGCAGCTCTGCCACGGGAGTGAAGCCCTTTTCTGTCACAGGAATGTGCTCTCTGCATTAGTTGCAGCCAGCCCCTGTTGTTTCATCTTGGCTTGCTGACCACTAAACAGAGCCTCCTTTTCTCCTGCAAGTGTTGTGGTGGGGCCTGAAGGGACTCAGATGCTTTGTTGCAAGCCAGATTAGAGATATGAGTTACTACAAAACAAAAGCTCAGCAAGCCTTCAGGAGAGTTCCTCTAGTCTAGACACAGCCTCCCCTGAGCTCCCTGCATTCCAGCACAGCCCTGCAGCTTGTGTTCAAAGCAACTCAACAGGCTCCAGAAGTCTGGGTAACCTCTGTCGAGTGAATGTTCAGTTACAGCATAAAGGAGGAATCACAACTGAGTGATTTTGCTCCCATAAATTAGCAGGATGGGTTAAACCAGGACATGAGCACTGTCTGCTGGCAGAGTGCATCCACTCAAGAGATCTGCACTGGCATGGAGCTGTAGTGCTTCAAAATACGTGTGCTCCAAGCCTGGTGTGGGACATCCCCCACGTAGCTGATGTCTGCAGCTTCTGTGGCAGCAAGAGAGATCCTTTACTGTCACCTCAGCCCTGAACACACCCGTGCCCAGGGCTCACTGCCTGCCCCACGTCACTGCTCACCTACAGCTCTGGCACTGCAGGGTTGGTACTGTGATCATTCTGTACCAATCAGATTTTGGCTCAACACCATTTGGCCACACCATCAGTCACTGGAGAAAAAGACAGTAATGCCGTGGGAAGAGGAAGAAAATTCAGGAAACCTATGGAAGGAAAGATTTGTGGATGTACATTGTCATTTACCATGGTGGTCACCTCCAGCCCCACAGCCAAGCAGGTTTGGGCTCTGGTGAGAAGAACTTTTATCCCCCTGGTGTCTGTCACGGCTGGGGACTGTGATGATGACACCGTGTGGGTGTTGGTGCTTGCGCTGCCCTATGAGTGACACCAGCCTTGCTTGGCTCCTGCGCAGCAGAGGTGGTGGGGCAGCCATGGCCTCGATGGTGCCTTTTCCTCTTTTGGGAGATTCAGCACTCTTTGAGGTGCTGCACCCAGGTCAGGGATACCCCACACATGAGCACAGACTGGGAGAAGAGCTCATTGACCGGCAGAGAAAGACTTGGAGGATATGATGAAAAGCTGGACATGAGCCAACGATGTGCAGTGGCAGCCCAGAAACTCCCCTGTGCTGGGCTGCACCCACTGAGGAGTGGGCACCAGGTGAGGGGAGGGATTGTCCCCCTCCACTCTGCCATTGTGAGACCCCCCTGCAGAGCTGCTCCAGCATCAGAAGGGTATGGAGCTGTTGGAGCAAATCCAGAGAGGCCACGGAGATGCTCCCAGGATTGGAGCCCCTCTGGAGCCAGGTTGAGAGAGCTGGGGGTGCTCACCTGGACTAAAGAAGGCTCCAGGGAGAGCTCAGAGCCCCTTCCAGGGCCTAAAGGGGCTCCAGAGCTGGAGAGGGACTGGGGACAAGGGGTGGAGGGGCAGGACACAGGGAACAGCCTCCTACTGCCAGAGGGCAGGGATGGATGGGATATTGGGAAGGAATTGTTCCCTGGGAGGGTGGGCAGGCCTGGCACAGGGTGCCCAGAGCAGCTGTGGCTGCCCCTGGATCCCTGGCTGTGCCCAAGGCCAGGCTGGACAGGGGCTTGGAGCAGCCTGGGACAGTGGAAGGTGTCCCTGGCAGGGGGAGGAATAAAATTTTTTTTATGGTCTCTTCTGACCCAACCCATTCCGTAATTCCATCATCTCTTCTGACTCCACAGAGAGGCCATTTCCACTTCCCCACTGCCATCACAAGATGGCATTCCAGACCTAAAAGCTGAGCTGGCTCAGCTGATACTTAAGAGATCTTTTCCAGGCCCTGGGGTGTCCAACCCCAGAAGAAGCTGTGGATTTAACCCTGCCTGCTGAGCTCCTCTGCCAGGTCTCAGCCCTGACACTGCCTTTTAATCACATCCCTTAATGCCAAGGCGGTGCTTTAATCAGCTGCACTGAAACACTGCTGCCATTACTCCGTAACCTCTGAGCCATCTAATTGCACTGAGTTAAGCCAGTTATAGTTTTGACAGTGAATGGCATGCAGAGCACTTTAATCTTGACCTGCAATACCTCCGGCTCTTGCAGGGCCTCCTCTGCCTCCGAGGAGACACTGCTAATCAGGCCAAGCCAGGATGCAGTTTAAGACATGGACAAAGGGAGCCAAGGGCAAATCATGAGCGAAATGAATCTGACTCATTTTGTTACAAAGCACTGTTGAAGGCAGAACTGCCTTTTCTTTGCCTGAGAATGATTTGGGAGAGTAGTAAGAAGTCTTTCAATAATTTATAACTTCAAAATAATCACAAAAAAAGAAGAAGAGAAAAATCATTCTTCTTAGATATGTTTTTAGAAAAGAAAGCTTATTTTGAGTGAGGTGCATAAAGCACTGGGGCAGTGTGTTATCCCCTGTGTCTGCTCCCACGTGTGAGTGGGTGCTCCAGGCTTCACCCACCAGTTGCTCCCTGCAAGAAGAACCCACGATCCAACCATCTCCTTCCCTGGCCAAGGGTCTGCAGCCTCCCACAGGGCTTGGTGCCACGTCCTGGGTGCCAGCTCTGCCAGCACAACTTCCCGAGGGTGGCAGTGGGGCAGGATCCGCTGCTTAGCTATCTGGAGGCTGGGGCTGGCTTGGTCCCCCTGGGCAGCTCAGGGAAAGGCTGCTCAAGCTGTTCCCTTACAGGGAGCTGGAGCAGCAACCTCAGCAGGTCGGGAGGAAAGAGCAGTCGGGAAAGGTTCCATCACCCCCGGTCAGCCTGCCAGAGGAGGGGCGCACCAGCAGCCAGGGCAGAGCCACTCTGCATGTGGCCGGCAGGAGCGTGCCCTGCCTGGGGGACCCCCGAGCCTGCAGCCCCTCCCTCCATTCTCCCCTCCACGCCCACCTGGGTCTCCTGGCCCTGTCACAGCCTGCTGGTTTTGTTGTTCAAAATGCACTCGAGCAGCTCGGGGAGCATGTGAAGCTCCCTCTGTTCTGGGCTGAAACTGCTGCACAGCAATTTCTTTTTCCATTTCATCTGTGGCAGAGCCCTTGAGCTTTGCTCCCTTCCTCTTCCACCCTCCTCTCCTCCTTCTGAGCTTCTCCCTGGCCTAGTCTCCTTCCCTGGTGTCCCCTTCTGCTCCCAGCTCCTAATTAACCCCCATATTTTCTGTCCTTTCCTTCAGTGCTCCTACCCAGAGGACAGATCACAAACCACAAACTCTGCTATTCATCTACCAGATCCTAAGCCACTGTCTCAGTGTGATAAATGTGATCTGCTAATCCTGTGGAGAGGATGCCCCAGGATGCAAATCCCTGCTGGGATCTGTGGCAATCCCATGGCATCAACCACAGGGTCAAACGCCCAAGGGGGGTTGCGGCTGCCTTGCCCGGGCGTGGACAACACAATCAGGCTGCCTTAGGAATTCAGGCCTGCACAAGGCCCACCAAACACACCTCTGTCCTTCCAGTGCCCCTCCAGGTCTCCTGGCAGCAAGGAATTTGCTTTAACTCTGTGAGTTTTATAAAGCCTGACTCAAATCCCAGGGATTTCAGGCAGTGCTGACACACAGAGTGGGGCGGTGTGAGCACAGCCCTGGGGTCAGGTGCTGGGGACAGATGGGTGGGCACATCAACCAAGTGTTTTAGAGCAGAGCTAACTAGGATCAGCTTATTCCATTAAGAAAAAAAGAAAATCAGTAATCATTCTTAATTAGGACAGAAACCCCCTGATAGGCTTTTTTAAAGAAAATGCCTAAAAATACCATTTTTGCTTTGATTTGAAAACTATTTTTTGCTCTTCAGACTGTAAGATAAAACACATTTGAATTGATGATGCATTTCACAGCAAAAATACATCCCTTTTCATCTTGCAAATGCTGAAATGAGTTGTTACAAAATTTTCAACGTTTACCCCCTTTCTTAAAAAACAAATTTTTTAATTTAGATGAAATGTCTTTTTTTTTCTTACTAATGGAAACTCTTGATTACATTTTTACACAACAGCTCTAATTAGAATTAACAATTATAGCTGATTCTTGGTGGGGTGGTAAACAGCTGGACTGCACAGCCCTCTCTACTCTGGGACTTCCAAACAAGCCCCAGCCCTGGCAGTTTAGCCTTCTGCAACATTTTATACTTGTCTAGTCACTGGAATTTATTTTTCCTTCTTTTTTTCCACTGTTTCTCCTCTGAGGGTTAGTTTTTACCAGGGCAGCATCTCTAACAGTCAGGGAACTTCACAGTGAGTTGGGATCACATTGATTTCTCAAGGAAGAAGCAGCATACTAATTTTTCCTATTTTCCTCCCTTGAGGAACACAGGTAACAGCTCCAGGAAGGCAGCTGGGTTTGTAGACATTATGTTCACCCCTGGCTGACAGGGAATTCTGAGGTCTGTGGGTCCATCATGGGACACGAGGAGACTTTGACTGGTCTGGTGTAAGGCCGGCTTTGCTGGGAAAGCATCGGGATTAAAGCAGAACAGGTTAAACCTGAGAGAAGTATCAGGTGAAGATCAGGAGATGGATCAGTCCATGCTATGCTGCCAGAGCTTCCCCCTGCCTCCAGGATGATCCTCACACCCCCCACCCAAGGAAAGGAACACTGGAGCAGTGTGAATGGAGAGGAAGGGACTGTGGCGGAGGGGAAGGGAAGATGTCCGAGTCTGCTCTTAAACCCCCAAACTCTCTGTTCCAGGCACCCAGGCAAGTTTGTCCAGCCTTTGCACGCAACCTCCAGAGGGCCAAGAGACTCTGGGGCATCCTCCTTCAAGGGACTAGTGTCCCCAGTGCCACTGCGACTCCTGGGCTGCCGTGTCCAGTGCTTTTCATGGCTGCTCATCCCTGTGCTGGCTCCACACTGTTAATGGCTGATGGTCTCTCCCTGGAAACAAGCCCATGGCCTCTGTCTGTCCCACCTCACCCCTCCCACTCCCCTGCCAAACAGTTATTACCTTCTTGGACAAACCTGAGCTAGTATTAAACAAGAGGGAGGTTTTCATACACCAATGTCCCTGTGATTAATGGATTAAGAGATTCTGTGCAAATTAAAGCCTTTCTTCATACTTCGCACCTCCAGCTCTTCAGCTGTTGCTCTTTCCCTTCTAGTCCTTTACAGAAGTCCCTGTGGGCCTTGCTTGCCCCATCCCTTTTGCTGCAGTTTTCTCCCCACAGTGACCCATAGATTTTCCCCAAATCCTTCACCCCACTGAGTCCTGGGCAGACCCTGCTGCTCCGGAACCAGCACTGTGGAGAGGAGGATGCTGTGAGCACAGCTTGTTTATACACAAAACCAGCCCAAGAGAGGGGCTGTAAATGCCTCTTTATTTCCATATTTATCATTGCAGCTCAGATGGATGAGGAACCCAATGGAAAGTTTAGATGAAACAGAGAAGAAATGAAAAACTGTTGGCAAGCGGCGGCTCAGCTGAGACTGGCAGCCTCAAGGGCTTCCAGAAGGAAAAACGCTTTCAATTCCTCCACTGCTGCTCCGTAACAACCCAGCTCCCCTGCCCGGCCAGGAGGGGTGGGGCAGCTGGGAAGCCCTGCCCTCCTGTGATCCCACCCCAGGGAAAGGGACCTGAGACCCCACAGCAGCAGTTTGGTCTCGCTGATGTTTGACAGGGCTGATTTCTTCCCAGAGCAGCAGCAGAGTGTGGGTGAGGAGGCTCCGTAAGGATCTCCGGGTGACAGGCACTGTGGTCACCCACGCTGTGGTGGAAAGGAGCCACAAAGGCTTTGCTGGACACCTTTGGAACATCCAGTGCTGGGTGCTGACGACAGATGATGATTTAAAGCCCATTTGTGCAGGGAATAATGGCTCATAATTATCCCCTCTCCTTTAGTGGTGTGACACTGCTGAGATGGGTGGTCTCGTGTTTCCACCTTAAGGGAGGTGTTTTATTAATTGTCCCTGCCCTTGCTCCTCAGCCTGTGTGTGCTGTGATGTGGATGTTCTTCAGATACAGTGACAAGGAGGTGGCAGCCAGAGAGGCAGGGATGGGTGCTGCCCACGGCTGCTCAGCGATCTGAAACCTTCAGCCCTGGGAGGGACTGACTGGCCCCAGGCCAAGGGAGTCTGACTCTGCTGGGGGATAACCAGGACGGGGTGTTTGTGACCAGGCTCTGTTCCATGGGGAGGAGGCAGGGGACTGAACTGTCCCCTTGCTGCCTGCATGGCCCTATGTGCTGGCCAATTTTTCACCCAAGTCCCTGCTTGAGCACCCATAAAGGCCCCTGCCCAAGTCATTTGGCATGATGGCTTCTAGAAAAGCGTCTCTAGGGTCGCTGTCCCTGTCTGCTCACAGCTGAGCTGGTGGCACTGCAAACTTGAGTTTCCCTTCACACCCCTCCTGTACCTGTACCTGTACCTGTACCTGTACCTGTACCTGTGCTCTCACTCCGGGCTTTATTCTCCTCCCTGCTTTCCCCTCATTTGTGCCCGGCTCCAGAGCAGAGCACTGGGAATTGATCACTGTGTCGGCTTCGCTGATCTCATCCAAAGCCTGTACCAGGCGGGAGCGAGCAAGGGCAGCCCGGGGGGCCCTGCGTGCGGCGAAGCGCCCGGCGGTGCCGACCGGCGCCGTTAATAACCGGGGGCGAAAGGCGGCAGCCGCCCGGCATCGTCCGTCTCACCCAGGCGCAGCCCGCCCCGTCCCGCAGCCGGAGCTCCCACGAGCACAGAGCTGTCCTGGGGACACGGCCCGGAGGCAGAGGAACCGTCAGCGGCTGTCACCCGGCGGGCGCTGACCCCGAGCTGTGCCACAGCAGCTCACCCGTGAACCTCGAGCTGCACCCCCGCCGGCAGAGCCCTTCCCGAGCAGGGATGACCCCTGGGCTCATCGCATCCCACTTACGGCTTCAGAGCCTCCGAGGGACTGAGGCAAAAGCCCTTGGATGAGTCTCTTTATTTGGCAGCGAATGAAATAGGATTTGTGCTGGTGGTGATAAGAGACTGCAAGATGGACCCCTCTGATCCTCACAGCAATTCAGAGAGGCTGATGCTGACATGGCAGAACAGGTCCTGCAATAGCTTTCATGTCCCAGCACGCAAAATGGGTGAGAAAAAGCATTTTTAAAAGTGACTGGGGAAACTCTGCAGCTGTGATGCTATCCTATCTCAAGCCCAGGGTTCCCCTCTGGCCTCTTTGGAGTCACATGTACTCCAAAAACGCTCTGCTCTGAACTCAGGCTGGGTCATGACTCATGTCTTGGGCTGTAAAAATGCATTTCATTGTGTCAGCATGGAAAGCGGCTGTGGGCAGCGCTCTGGCAGCGGTGAGGCCGGCCGGGGCAGGCTGTTCAACAATTACACCCACTGGAGCCCAAATTACATCTCATATTTTGCTACAGCACACAAAAAAGGTTCAGGGGAAGGAAAGACTGGAGGGGAAAAGTGTTTCACTTAAAAATCCTGGTAGGACTCTAATGCAGTGGCTTGTCTGGCCACAAATCCACCTCTTTTGGTGCAAGTGCAAAGCTTGGACCTGCCACCTGGAAATGTGGCCTCAAGAGTCTCCTGCAGCCTGTGGAGTTTGCTTTGTACCCAGGAGAGACACCTCTCATGCTGGTCCTGGCATCCTTCCAGAGGGAAAAGGGCAACTGAACCCTCTGGATGTCTCTGCCTTGCTGTGCTAAACAGCATCCATGGCTTTTCTCTGGGTCTTCCCCCAGCCAAAACTACTTGCAGGTACTTTTAGTATGAAAATACCACCAAAACCTAAGAGTTACCTGTGAAGGGGCAGCACTGTGAGGCTTCACAGCATTGGCACCTTGCGACTTAATTTTGCTTTTGGACTTAAATGTCCAATTATGTGTCTGGGAGTGTTTAGCACCAGTCAGGTAATTTCATTTGTGACTAAATTTGGGACACATTGCCACAACCGAGCTACTGGAGAAGCCAAACAGCCTTCAGAGGAGAGGAGCCTGGTGGCTCCAGACGAGCATATGGCAGTCCAGGGAACAAACCCACACACCTTTTCCTGAAAAAAATCCAGATTCCTTAAAGGAAGGAGTTTAACCAGGAGGGATCAATTCCATGAAGAGCAGTTGCCCTGCTGCTGCTGCTGCTGCCAGGACAGAGCAGTGCTGTGGGACTGGGACGGGGGCTCAGTGCCTGTTAAAGCCCTGGGCACTAAGGAAGCCCAGGAGCAGCTGCAGACAGAGCCAGCTGAAGGATTCCTGCTGCCTCCCACCAATGCTGCCCACAATTCATCAATTACCTATCTGCTTAGTCCTTTTCTCCATCCTTTTACAATCTAAATAGCACATTTTATAGTCGCTGCTAAGTGATGTGATCAACATCAATTACCTACTAAAAGAGAATCAAGTCTTGATTTAAAATTAAGTGCTGCATTTTCCATGTTCTTTATATGTAGCCAACAGAATAATTGCAGTGACATAAAAACTAATTACACAACTCCACAATTAGGCCTCCCTCCTAGTGCTGTGATTGTCTTTAAGTATACTGATGAAAAATTACTCCCAGTCCCAAATTACTCTCTCACACTCATCTTCTCTAATAACTTTTGAAAAACCCTCCACCCCATCAGACCAAAGAGAGGAACTCCAGATGCCGAAGGTAATACATGCAGAGTGTATTTTCTCATCTCTTAGATGTGGGAGCGGTTTCAGATGTGGGATTCGGTTGGGACTGCCCAGGGATGAAGCAGTGCTCCTCTCTGGATGGACTGAGCACCTCAGTGAGGCTTTCCAAAGTGCACGGTGGCTGGTGTGCCAGCATCATGAGACAAGCAGGGAGCAAATCCTCTTCCCAGTGCCCCAGCTGACATTTGGCTCCTGGGCTGCAAAGCAGAGAGACCAGTCCTGCCTGGCTGCCAGTCTTGGGCTTGGTGTGTGGAGCCCAAAAGGAGGAGGAAGAGGCTGAAGTACAGCAGTGCTTTCCCCCAGCCAAAGGCCAGGAGCTACGCCCAGGCAGCAATCACATAGCTGCCTGAGAAACCATAAACCCCAACAAAAATCATAAACATCAATAGAGCTCTGGTGCACTCCTGACAGGCTTTGAGGGATTTGATTCCAGATTATGTTTTTGAGATGTTTACAACCAACCTGGAAAGATTGAAAATATTCAATTACTGGCAAAGAGAGCTGAGATTTGCTTACAGTCAATCTCCTGCCTCCAGGATCTCTGTGGGTGCCAGCAGTGAAACACAGCATGGGTGAGCAGAGCTGTGGGGACGGGTACCCCTGATGTTGCTGAGCATCTTTCACTAGATGATTAAGCATTGCAGGTTTAATTTTGGGGCAGGCACGTTGGTTTTGACTGCTGTGCAGTGGATCTCATGGCCCGTTCCTCAGCCACAGCCCAGCCCTCGCCAGGGAGGGCTGCACAGCTCGTGGCTGATTTTCCATCATTTCTGCAATGCCATCACTCAGTCGCAGTCGGGAGAGGGGTGGGAAATGCTTTGGCATGATTTTAATCAGCAGAGTGCTTTGCATGAACGAGGTGAGGGGACCAGTGAGCTCCCTGTGCCTTCTCTGACTTTCTCACCTCATTTCAGCACCAGCCAGGGGTGCCAAGACTGAGAATTTACACCCTTGTGTTTACCTGAAACTTCACTACCTTCCTCAAAACCTGTGAAAAATGAAGGGGGTGGCGAAGTAGCCTGCGGCAGGGACGATGTGATGTGTAAAGCCAACATCTCCAGATCATTGTGATTCCCTCCTGATCCCAGGCACCCATCCCAGATATTCCCACTTTGTCACCAGCCCAGAGCACTGGGTGCCACCTCCAGCCCTTCCCTGGACATCTCCAGAGCAGGGGAGTCCAACACCTCCCTGGGCAGCCCCTGCCAAGGCCTGACCACCCTTTCCACGGAGAAATTCCTCCAGAAGTCCAACGTAACACGATGCACAGAGGCGCGCCAAACCAGGCAGTCCTGTCTGTCCCCTCCTGAGGGACAGATCCTCCAGGATGGGGCTGCTGCCCGCTGCCCGGGACAGGCCGTTCCCACAGCCAGGGAGGCTCCTGCCCACCCAGAGCAGCGCCGGCTTCGGGGACCCGACCCGGGACACGGCTCAGCCCAGCGAGCCCGGCCCGGGACGCGGCGGGCCCGGGACACCGCACCCCCCCAGCCGCCTCACGGGGCACAGGCGGGGCCGGGACACCGCACCCCCCAGCCGCCTCACGGGGCACGGCGGGGCCGGGACACCGCACCCCCCCAGCCGCCTCACGGGGCACAGGCGGGGCCGGGACACCGCACCCCCCCAGCCGCCTCACGGGGCACAGGCGGGGCGGGACACCGCACCCCCCCAGCCGCCTCACGGGCGGGGGGCCGGGACACCGCACCCCCCCAGCCGCCTCACGGGACACGGCGGGGCCGGGACACCGCACCCCCCCAGCCGCCTCACGGGGCACAGGCGGGGCCGGGACACCGCACCCCCCCAGCCGCCTCACGGGGCACAGGCGGGGCCGGGACACCGCACCCCCCCAGCCGCCTCACGGGGCACAGGCGGGGCCGGGACACCGCACCCCCCCAGCCGCCTCACGGGGCACAGGCGGGGCGGGGGGCGGGGCCAGGGGCGGTGCTGACGGAACGGGACGGGTCGGGGGCGTGGCCAAGAGTGAGCCTGTGCTGAGCGGGTAGGGCGGGGCCGAAGGCGGGGCCAATGGCGGGAGCTGGTTCAAGGACAGCGCTGATTGGCTGGAGCGGGAGCGGGGCGGGGCGGCCGGGGCCGGGCGGAGCGTGCGCAGTGCGGAGCGGTGAGTGGCGGAGGGGGGGCGCGGGGGCCGGTGTTCGGGCGCCCCTCGAGGGCCGGGCCGCGGCTGCGGGTGGGGGCCGCGATCCGGGACAGAGCCCGGTCCTGGCCCCGGCTCCGGGGGCACCGGCCGCTGCCTTCCCTGCTCTGCCCTCGTGCGAGCGGAGCCGGCGGTGAGGCCTCGCCGGAGTGGGGGTGCCCGCCGGCGCGGTTCCCCTCAGAGCGGCCGTGGCCGGGCCGCTGGGGACGGTGCGTGTGCGGCCCCGGGGGCTCGGCAGGCCTGGCAGGACAGGCAGCCTCTGCGGCTGGCGTGTTGCAGCAGGGTCCGCAAACGCGGGCCCTGTGAGGGGCACTTAGGCACACAGTCGGGGCAGGTCAGGGGTTCCTTGCACTGAAGAGTTTTAAACAGACATATTTACACGTGAGTTTCCCCCGACGGGCACAGTTTGGATCCTGCCTGGAGCACGAGGCTGGGCCGCCTGACCTCTGGCCTACTGTGTGCCCAGGCTGCTGTGGAATAAAAGCATGCTGGAAAAATTGGAGTAGCTCTGGGATATTTTAATGGATGTTTCTTCAGGGTGTGTGCTTTGTAACAGGAGGTGTGAATTTTAAAACTGTTATAATTATTTTGGTACAAGCCTGCATATGGTTCTCTGGCTGGGGAACTGATGAAACGATGCATTCCACAAGGCCAGGAAGGGAATGCTGAGCAAATGGGATTTTGTATATAAACACTGTTTGAAATGTTGCCTTAAAATGTTTAAGGTCAGTGCTTGACTAACACTTGCATTAGGAGTGATCTTTGACAGACCTCTGACGCTGCCTGCCTTCAGGGGGTCTGGGTTTACACCAAGTTCTACAGACACAATTTCTTAAGGCTAAGTTATTTATTCTGCAGTGTTTTTCTGCTAGAACTAACCCAGTCTAAGTAGAGTGCCGAGGCAGAGCTGCCTGCACCGCTGCTGCTAAATGTACCTGCCAAAGGAGGATAATCTGCAGAGGCATTTCTGTGGTGGAGCTGTCTGTGGAAGAGGCTGGTCCGTGCACAGCCTGGCAGGAGTCTTTTAAGTGCAGATAAGTGTCCAGGGGACGTTAGAAGACGATGACACGCCCTGTCATTTACAGAACGTGCTGCCGCAGTGCTCCTGCTCCCTGTGATCATTTGAATTCATTTGTTCTCTGGGAGTAGCACTGTTAAGGGATACACTTCTAAGTTTCTCTCTTTTCTTTCCCCCAACCCTGCCTTAAAATGACCCAGCCTGATCCACTTCATTTTCAGCAGCCTCTAGGGCATTTCTAGGGTGGAAGTATCCAAAATACCATCCCAGAAACTTCAGTGTAGGAGTCCAGCCAGAGGTGGGAGAGCAGTGTTGCGAGTTCCTGGAGGCTGCTGTCTGTGTGACCATGTATTTACTAAATTTGAAGGGATACAGATAGGATTGTTGGGAAGAAATCAGCTGGAACAATTCCTGGTGAACTGTCGGAACAGCCTTTGTACCCACAGTGTTTTCCCTGTGTCCTGAAGCAGCACAAGAGCAAGGCTGGTGCTGCTGCCACCACCTTCATTTTTACAGTGGAGAATTCTTTTAGCCTGAGCAATAAAACACCTGGAAAACTCCAGCACCCCCAAACCCGTCTCTCTCTGCTTCTGCTTGGGTTGGGCAGATGGGGTTGAAAGCACAGCAGCCATACCTTGAGAATTCGTGAGGTAGTGGATTATTGGGATAAATTTAGGGATAATAGTCAGCCTTTCCATGTGCTAATCCTCTGTGCTACTGACTCCGTCCCTGGCTTTTGTAACCCACCTCAGCTCTTACACTCAGTTTCTCCTCTGAGAAATAATGCTCGACTCGGGCTCGTGAGGGAGGTGAATCAGCTTTAATTAAGATTTGTCGAGCACTTTGTTGATAAGTTCTCAATAGCTGGATGCTATTTTTTATGAACACGCAGATATTCTTAGCACCTGCAGTGGGAAGTGACACAAGGCTGGGGATCTCTGGGAAGCAGCCCTGCTAAGGGAGACGGCGCCTGCTCACCGCAGCTTTGTCAGATCCATTCTGGCTGTGGTTCACGAGGCAGCTCAGCAAAACCCCAAATCCCTCTGAGTCGTTGGGAAATCTGAAATGTTCCTGAGAGCTAAGCCCTGCTTTTGCATGAAGATTTGTAGCTTTTGCCCCCTTGCTGTGTTTCTCCCAAGCTACTAGTTGGGTTTGGTGCAGCTGTGTTCTGGTGGCACCAGCTGCTGTCACCTGCTTTGTAACGCGTTGTGGCAATGACTTCAATGGCTTTCAGCAATTGTCCCCTCAGTTTAAAGTGTCTGGGGTAGGCAGGGCTGGGTGATGGGCCCTGTGGGCTTCAGGCAGTGCAGAGGTTGGTGGGGCTGTGTGGGGTGGGAGGGGAGCAGGGAAGCTGGGAAGCCGTGCCCTTCCCCAGGGCAGCATCCCATTCCCTGCTGGCTTCTCTGCTGCAGCAGCAAGTTGGCAAATGAAGCTTGATGAGCTTTGTTTGTGAGGGATAAGGAAGGCGTGAATGGAAAAGGTCACAGTGGTGCTGGGTCTGTGTTGTGTGGGTGCCCCTCAGCAGGTTGAAGAGCTCTGTTGAGTTTTGGGGAAGAGAAGGCTGTTCGTTTGGCTTTGTCACTGCTGTAGGAGTAGCCAGATGGAGGATGCTAAAATGAAATACAGGGCTGGAACAGCCTCCTTGTCTGTGCCCCTGTCCTGAGCCAGGTGAGAGATACTTGGCTCCAGGCTGGACAGTGGTGGATGGTAGTGCAGATCTGGACAGGGCCCAGTTCCCTCTAGGCCTTAATGGAATCCCACTCTCAGAGCCTGACAGCTCATCTAACTTGCCCTTGCAGCAAACTGAGCAGCAAGCTTGTCTCTTGCCTTCATAGAGAGGGGAGCCCCGTGGCTGGTTGTCCTTGTAAGTAAACCTTGTTAAAATCTGAGAGCTGGTACTGGCCCTGGAGGGAGCAGGGATGGAGAAACCCCTCCACAGCTGGTATGGGGCAGCATGCTTTTTATACTGCAGACTGCTCTGCTGGCTGCCCAGACCCTCTGGTTTGTCTGTAACTCAGAACTGATACCCAGCATGGAGCCCAGAATTGGGTATTTTATGTTCCTGGATCACAGAGTGGTGTTCAGCTCTTTGGAGCTGTGGTGTCACAGCGTTGGCACATTTAGTCTGGTCCCCAGTTTTCCCCAGGTTCCCTCTGTCTGGAGAGCTTTCCCCTGGACTCTGTTTGTGTACTTGATCTTTGTTTGTGCTGTTTCCAAGTGCACTTCTTTGCATTGTTTTCCTTACTTTTCTTTCTATTGATTTGTAGGTGTTTTGGGAACTTTTCTTCAGTTTATCAATTCCGATCATGACCTCCAGAGTGCTTCCAGCTCTTAACTCCTGGGCATCCTTTCAGGTTTTATAAAAGTGCTTTCTCTTCATTGTTCAAACTATTAATGGAAAGGTTGAACAGAAACAGACCCGGGCTGAACTCCCAGAGCTCATACACAAGGATTTCTCTTGTGGTGACAGGGAATTGCTGATAGCTACCCCTCAAGTGTGCGGGGTTGAGTTGCTTTGGTTGGTCTTTTTTTTTCTTACTAATGAGCACTGGGCCTCATGAAGGTGAGCTCACCCAGACCCAGCTCCTCTGGCTTTTGAAAGCATCAGATGGATAGAGTGAAAAGCCTGCTTTGTGCTGGTCAGAGGTGTGATGGGCAGGTCTCCGTAGTGGGGGACTGTGCTCTCCCTCTGAAGGCTCAGGTGATTTTTAAGAGCTTTCATGAACTTTGTTCACCTGAGGCTTCTTGCTGACGCTTGCTGGGACTGGCACAGCTCCGAGACAATCCTCAGCCCTTCTTCCCGCTCAGAGCTGCCTCAGCAGTGGGCTGTGCAGGGCGGAAGTTGTGTCCAGCATCTCCTGCTCCCCTTTTCTCTCCATAGGTCTGTCCTCAGTTGAGAGTTAGGCTTGTCTGTATGTGGCTAAGGTAGCAAAAATGCATTTTTCTCCTCAAGCAATTCCAAGTTCCTTGTGTGGTTGCTCTTCTCTGGAAAAGATAAAACTACTTGTTCTGGAGAAATTAATGACACTCATTTTTATTCCTAAATAGCGTGTCACAGTGGGTGTGGTTGCAGGATACCTCATTGCACCAGGCCTCTGTTGTCACCTCAGTGCCAGCTGCTTAAGGAAGAGGAGTTACTTGAGCTGAAATAGATGTCACTGGATTAAACGTCACTGGCCAAGCAGGACCAGCTCTACCCTCCCTGAGTTCTGTGAGTACTGAGCTGCTGGGCTCAGCTGCCTGAAGTTGAAGAATTGGTCATTTTCTGAAGTGCTGTTCCATCTTTCTTTGCCCATGGGTGTAACTGTGGCGTGAAATTTGGGCCCCACCGAATTTAAGCACAACACAGGATTCCTCTGTGGTGTTCATGTCTTCCTCCTCTCCAGGCTGGTAACTTGTGCTACCTAGCTGTTCACTCCAGCTGTGCTTCCGGGACACTATCAACAGGATGGAGACTCTGTGCCTTCTTTGTTCTCCTCTTTTGGTCCATGGCTGATGGTAGAGTCATGGAATCATGGAATATTCTGAGTTGGAAGGCATCTACAAGCATCATTGTGTCCAACTTGGTGGATGCCCTGCCCTAATTTCAGTTCCAGGGGAGAAAATTTAGTCTCCCTAAAACCTTCCTATGGCTTCTGTTGGATTCTTCCTCACTTTTCTCCAGGGGGCTGTGTGCTGTGGTTAAATATGGATGGAAAGGTTGTGTTCCACTCTGGATTACGGCTGAATCTCAGTGGTGGATAAATTGCATCCCAAGTCCAGTTTGCAAAGCCCTTTGGGCTTCATGGGCTGCAGGAAGCTGTATTTTATTCTAGATGTGTGTTTGCTGATAATTCTATAGGATTTGCAGACAGCAGGTTGTAAAAGCCCTGATTATACTGGTTCCCTGTGCAGTCAGACTCTGCCCAAATAATTCAAGTGCCTGCTGCAGAGAGAGGGAAAGGAAGATGGAAGGATGATTTAGAAATCTCTGGAGTAGATGGGAAAAAGATGTATATGTTGATGTGAAGGAGATACCAAGCCACATATGTGCCTTTCAGCATCTAAATAAAAGTCGGGATTTTTAAAATGGTTGCCTACTTAAAGCCCATATAATTGCTTTAACGAGAGGTTTTAAAGGTTTAACTTAATTTTAGAATTTTTATTTCAAGTGTCCTTCCATTAAATTAACTTTTTGAATGCAGAATGCTTTAATGTCTTCTGTGTTGGTGCTCATTTGCAAGAAATCTCTGCACAGTTATTTCTTATGTACCAGTTAAATCTATCAGCCAACAGATGTCAACTGTAGCAAAAATGCTATAATAATATTATTGTCTAATAATAGTTATAATGATTCTAATTACCTGGTGCAGCTTTAAAGAGAGGCAGATTCAGAGATGAGTGCAAAGGAGGTGTTTAACCTTGAACTGCAGAAGCAGGGCTCTTCCAGAAGTGCCTGTGCTGTGCCCCCTCCTCCTTGTCGGATATCCCCCTCCCTTTATTTCCTGCAGCAGACTGGGAGCAGCACTCTGGTGTGTTTTTAATGTTCAGACCTCATTCTGGTTGTGCTCAAAGAGTGCTGGCAAGCTGAGGATGAGCACGTTTCCTGCAATACCTGGGAGTGTGAAGCCTGCTCATTTTCAGCCTCTGTCTGCCCTGCTCTTGGCGTGCTCCCACTGCCTGATGATTGTGGCACTCGAGGATTGCTCCCACCTCGGGAAGGCTGCGGAGCCTCAGCAATCTCCATCCTCTCTGCAAGCTGCTTGTGCTGCTCTTAACTGTCAGGGGTGGCTTTGCCACAGCCTGGGAAGCAGAAAGCCAGAGTCTCCTGATGGGAGGGCGTTTAGGGGTGTGCAGGTGAGTGGCTGTGAGTTGTTGATCCCTATAGAGGCTTTGGTGTGGGGGTAAGAGAGCACTGAGCTGGTACTTGAGTGCTGTGCTTGCCTTTCCTTCGACAGTCTGGCCCCACAGAGCCTTGTCAGAATCTCCTTCCCCAGCTGCTCCATGTGCCAGCTCTGTTACATCACTCCCCATGCCCTTTCACCACCGTATTTTTCCTTTAGGAAGGATCCTGGGCTGCATTTGCTGTATCCCTGGGGTTTTTTCCTGATGTTGCTGAGTGCTGTTAGTGCCTTGGGGTCCCAGTGCTCATTGTGGCTGTAGTGTAATGGATCCCCTTGTGTCACAGCTGCTCATTTAATCCTGTGGCATGCAGGGGTGAGGAGTCCCTGGCTCACAGACCAGCAGCCTTTCCACAGAAGAAGCTCTGCGTGGGCTGGAAGTTGACAACTTTCAAAGATTATATGCTGAACCTTCTTCCTATAAATAATTGATTCACAGGCTGATGAGAACTACAGGAACTTGTCTCTCAGTTGTTGCTCCTTGGCATGGACAGCAGCTGGAAATCTACTGTTTTCCTATAAAATGGATCCAGAAGTGCTCTTACAAGGTTTTATTTATTTCCAGCCTGCTCTTAGGCTGACCTGCTCTGCTTCTCTGGAAAGCCCTGCCTGCCAACACCTGTAGCACACCTTGTTTCAGGGCTTGTGCTGCTGAGAGCTCTGCCACCTTCAGCCTTTCCCTTGGGCAGGTTCAGCCTTTTCCCTTGGGGAGGTTCAGCTTTCCCTTGGGGAGGTTTGCCTTCTTGCTGGAGTCAGTGTGTGTGTGTGTGTTGGTGCATCACCATGGAGATGAGGCCACAGGAGCTGCAGGGCGCAGCCTTTTGCAGGCTCACGTGAAGAAGGATGTGGTAACAGGCTCTTCTTATTTAGGGAAAATGATTTCTTGGAGTAAATAAATTGTCAAAGAACACTTGGCATCAGCTCAGGTGCTATTAAGGAGAAGATCTCTTGAAGCCAGAGCTGTGAGGCTCATGCAATATTCACCTGCTTTGCTGTGTTCCGCATCAGGCATTGCTGCTGTGCCCAACGCTGACTCACTGACGCACTTGTGCTTTTACTTACCCCGAGATAACAAAGCTCCTGTTGCTTTTCTCCTCCCTGTGTACGTATTTCTCATCCTGCCACAACAGCACCTTCCTGCATCCCTTTCCTTGGCCACTGCATCCAAGCTTTCAGTGTTTCAAGTGGTTATGAGGCTTCATTTCCCGTGGCTGCTGCTGCTTTGGCCGAGTTTGCAGAGGACGTGGAGGGTGTGTGGTTGCAGTGAGCTCTCCCCCATGCAGAAACACCTCTCTGGGTGTAGCATACCCCAAAACCCTGGTCTGGTCATGCAGACATTCTTGGGGGGCTGGGGACACTGCCCTTTCTGTGTGTCTGCCCCTGGCACACTCTTTTCTTTCTAGTTTCTTATGGTGGCGTCTTCAGGGGTCCCAGGATGAGGGAAGAGACGAGAATCTTGACTCCATGTTTCAGAAGGCTGATTTATTATATTATGATATATATTATATTAAAAATGCTATATTAAAACTATACTAAAAGAATAGAGAGAAAGGATTAATCAGAAGGTGAGACAGGAATAGAAAGGAATGAATAACAAAGGCTCGTGGCTGACCAGAGAGTCTGGCCCAGCTGCATCTTTGGTTATTAAGTAGGAACACCTCACATGGACCAATCCCAGATGCACCTGTTGCGTTCCACAGCAGCAGATAGTTACTGTTTACATTTCTTTCCTGAGGCTCCTCAGCTTCTCAGGAGAAGAAAATCCTAGCAAAGGATTTTCATACAAATGTTGTGGTAACAGTTTCTGGTACACAGAACGCTCCCATCAAGGTCTGGAAGAGCCCTGTGGCAACTCTGCCTCATTGCCTCCACGTCTCATTCCAGACTTCATCTGTAAACATCTCTTTGCCCTTGCTAAAAACACTGTCTCTTAATTTCTCTCTGCAGGAGTATTATTTAATTTGTAACAGTTTTAGGACGTTATTTGAAAAATCCGATATGAAGCTGTATTTCATTTACTGTAATGATCCACTAATGCAGGCATATTTCAAAGGCAGGCGATGCAGTACTGTGGGGTTTAATTAAATTTTGTTTTTCAACTGAGCATCAATAGACAGACAATAACAAATGGTGGACAATATGCATACAGAACAAAGTCTCTTCATTTTCCTTTTCAAGACTGTGGAAGTGAAAATGTATAGCCCTTAAAATGGACTTGGCTTGCTCACAACTGCTGCTTTAGTGTAGTTAACTCACTTCAGGAGGAGTTTTTTCTTCTTACTCTTCCTTAATTAATTTTCTTGCTCTCTTCCTGCCCACAAAATAAACTCTTACACTGTGGAAAATTTCCAGCAGGAGCTGTGGGTGATCTAAGTGCTTCTGCAAGTTCTGCATGTAGTTTTGAATACTGTGTTGATACCGAGTGTGTGATGGCTCCTCCAGATGGGCCCTCCTGAGGCTGACAGAACAGAAGGGCTGGGTGTGAGGTTCCTGTCTCTGGGAACTGGACATGGCATGTGCCAGCCTTGGAAAGGGAGGGAAAAATGGTGTTGCTGCCATGGTTGTACTCAAATCAGGAATCAGCAAGTGGCTCTGGAGTGCATTTTGTTCCTCTTCTCCCAGCAAGCGTGGGGTAATCAAGTACAGAGTGTATGTGGGGAAGCTCGGGAAGAGCTTCCACGTCAGCAGGAGGCTTCTGGGAACCATCTGAGTACTCACAGCGTGGCACTTGGACACGTGTTCTTGGGTAAAGAAATTTGTCACTGGTGCTGTAAATGGGCTCCTTTGTTCAGATTTGAGGAGCAGGGTGAGATGAGGTGGCTGAGGCAGATTTGGTTTCTCCAAGTGTCTGGAGAAATTACCATTGCTCAGGAACAGAACCAGAGTTTCCTGAGGAACCTGATGTGAGTGTGACTCCCACTGCACTCCAGCCCTCTGATTCTCTCAGAAATCTCTCAAAGGCAGAGAGCTGAAAAAAACATTAATTTTTCAGAAGAAGAGTCTCCATTCAGAGATAGGAGTTCAAGCCATGTCCTGGGTTGATGCCTAAAGCTTTGCCTGCTTAACCTGCCTTCAAAGGCCGGGGACAAGGGCTGTGCCTGGAGCTGGAACTGCTTTCCACCACTGAGCTGGGCTGGATCACAGTCCAGAGAGCTGCTGGCTGGAAACTGGAGCATGCACAGGCTAGGAATCTGGGGGAACCTGACTCCTGATGTCTGTGCAGCTGTAAGTGCCTGAAAAGCATGGCTGGAAATGACAGACTGGAGTCTGTAACCCCCTCCTCCTCCCCGGGATCTCGGTGTAACACTTGCCTGTTCCAGGCACAGCCTGTGTTTGCTCCTTGCTGGAAGCAGCGCTGCGAGTCCTTTGCACTCTCCTGGTGCCTGGGCCGGCTGAGTGTTGTGTTCTGAGCTGGGTGAGAGGCTCCTGCAACGATGGATGGGGTCCTGTGCTCCTGCCAGTCCCTGTGGCTGGAGAGGAGTCCTGGTAGAGATGAAAGGGATATAAATACAACTTGTCATCAGGCACTGGATGCTCTTTAAATAAACTGTGAAAACCCCACACAGGTGAGGTTTGTACTGGCCCTGCTAATGCTGGGGCAATGCCCCATGCCTGATTCCTTGTTCTTCCCTTGTTCTTTGCTTTAGGTTGCCTGATTTCCCATTTGCTCACTTCTTTTTGTTGATAGGCAGTATCAAGGTTCTGTTGCTGGGGTTTGGGTCAGGAGGTTGCTTTCTGGTGATTTGAAGCAAAATGTCCAGCTTCTCCTCTCCTTCCTTTGCATCTCCTGCCTTTCTCCCTGTGGCTGCTCTCACTGTGTCACATAAACTAATCTTCTTCCAGCCAGGAACCTCAGGCCTCTTGCAGACTCACTTTTATGGGGCCATTATCCATCATCTGTAGAAGGAAAGGCTTTCCTGGCTATGGCAGGGCTCAGGTGGCTGCTCCCAGATGGAGCACACTGGATCATCTGGAGCCAGCAGCTGAGCCCTGGGCTGAGGGATGTGCCCTCTATGCAGACCAGGGAGTGCTTGAGCCTGGTCTTTGCAGGAGCAGGTGAATGATTTGAGATCCTCACAGTACTGCTGGCATGATTTATTATTGCAGAAGTGCCCACAGCAGTTTTAGGGGTTTGCTCTGCCCAGCAGGATCACAGACAAGGACGTGCCTGGGCCCCGTGCTTTAGTGGTTCCTGGAGGACTGTGCAGCAAATGGGACCTGTGAGGGGCCTCAACACAAGGGCACAAGCCAAATGCATGGGAAACTGCAATGGTGCTTGGGAATGAACAAAAAAAAAAGTCTCTAGTACTATTTAAAATGAAAAATTAGTAATCTGTAATTCAGTTTTGAGGGAATTCTTGTAGCAGGAGAGCATGTGCTGGCTGGGAGGGAAGAAGCACTTGCTCAGACAAGTGATAATCCATTGCAGCCCATTCCAGACACCTGATAGATACCAGCCTTCCTCAGGCCTCCTTGGGATGAGCAAGGTGCTGTGCCACTGGATGAGGAATGTGGAGTTTCTGGAGTATGTGGAGTGATAATTTAAACACCTAATCCTTGTTCCTAATGGCAACTGCTGGAGGCTGCCTGGTGTGAGGGTGCTGCACAACAAGATGTCTCACAATGATGTCTCACAACAAGAAGTGTGCTGGGCTCCACAAGCACTCGGGGCTGACACCGGCCGGCTCACTTCCTTGGATTTCTCCTTTGGAGTTTGGCAGCCGTCTGCTTCAGGGAGCACAGTGGCCTCATAAGAGTTTATTTGATCTGACACATGACAAATTGTTTCTGCTGGCGGCTACTTGAGGCACAGTCTGTTCACTGGCAGCCGCGGCTCTGTGGGCGCTGGGAAGTGGAGGAAGGCAGCCCTGCCTCCTCCTCTTAGGAAACATCACTGCAGGGAGCGTTGCTTTGACCTCCCTGCCATCCCAGCCTCTCCTCTGCTGGTTGGTAATGGCGCTGTTGGCAAGGATTATCAATGTTTGTGTGCTGGGTGTGTCTGCAGGTGCTGGTTGTGGCTCCCGTGGCGTGTTGGCTGCGGGGCAGAGGAGAACCTGTGTTCTGGAACCAGACCCAGTTGCCACTAAAAACGCTTTGTTAAATTCCTTTTTTTAGGACACCCTTTTAGCTCTGCAATGAGCAGCAGAATATTACATTCCTCAGCAGAATAAAAAGTACATGTCCCCTGTGAGATAGTGTAAATACATTTTATCTGTTCTATTACCTGCAGTTTTCAGAATATGTCCCCTAAGCATTTTAATCTTGTTTTCCAGAGTTGTCTCAGAGTGAGGAATTGCTCCTATTTGCAACTTTGGGAATGATTACTTGTTCATTAATTTCTTCCCTTTCCTGCTGTCCATCTATTATTGCTTCCAAGAGAAAAAAAAACCTCTCCGTAAATCTCCTCTGAAACAGGGCTGAGTGCCTGATTAGACAGAGAGTTATGTGTGCTGGGAACGTGTTCCTGGGAGATCATCCTGGAGCTGTGCATGGAGCCCTGGCTGCTGCTGTTCCATGCCCTTGGGCACGCAGAGCCCGCCAGGTGATGCCTTTTCCTTGGTCTTAAAATTAAGAGGCAGACACGGTTAGGGGATAAAGGGTTTTTTTCTTGGTATTTAATAAGGATCTTTATGGTGCACCACTTCACCAAGGTGGAATGTGCTGAAATGCACACGCACAGCAGATCACGTATACAATTTATAGACCTTGCAAATTAGCAGATTTAACAAAGATGCCTCAATGAGAGGCTTGAAGGAATAGCATGATATCTTCCTATTTCAAAGCATTCCTCACTAGATGGGCCTAATTTTAGTTTACAGGATGTATTTTAGAGGGGACCTTGGTTTCTCCAGATAGCGTAGGGCTTTCCAGCCTCCAGCTGAGATGCCTTTAGAATGTTTGGTTTTCTGGCCTAACAGAATGCCAGGTTTATGGTAAGTTATCAGACTTAAGGAATTACAAGTGTGTATGTTAAGGGCACTGAGAATACATGAAAGGTATATAAAAGAAAAAGCAAAAAATCCTCATGGCATCACGGGTGCCCGGGCTGGCTCCCTGCTCCTTGCCCTGGGATGAACAAGCCCAGCAGGCAGCACATGCCAGGGCAGCCGGACATACCTGGAGCACACCTGGAGCACAGTGGCGAGGCAGGAGCTGGAGGTCAGGGCAGCTCCAGCATTTGAGCTGGGCTTTGCTGCTGCCATGCTTTGCCTGCAGTGCTGGGGCTGTTACGAAACAGGATCGAGACAGGACAATGCAGAGCAGTTCCTGCTGCCACGCTTTTGTCCAGCAGCTAAAAGCCAGAGGGTTTTGTAGAAGCCTTGTTTGCTTTGGTCTTTTTTTGCTCTTTCTTTAAGTACAGACTTAAAAGAGCTGGAGACTGGAGGCCACTGTAGTTATTATTTCTTCCTGAATGGCACAATAAATGTACCGTTTGTTCTATAAATGACAGGGTCCTTGCCTCAGAAAACATGTGGCCTGTTCCCACTACTGTTCCCTTTGACATATGAGGAACTGCCCTTGCCTGCCTCTGGGTGCGTGGAGATTTCTCACTTCCTCATTGGGGTCAGTGCCAAAACTTGTATTGACATGTGACGTGTGTGGTCGCTGGAAGTTACTGTGGAGGCTGTCGCTGAAACAGCCTGGATTCACAGAGCAGCTTCATTTAGATGGCAGCTGATGGAGGAGCTCTGCAGAACAGCTGGGTATAAAATCTTTGTGCAGGAGGGGACAGCTGATGGCTGTGGTCATCATGGGAGAAGCTCAGACACATACAGACGTGGTCTGGCAGACCTGTGGTGGATGTGCCGTGTCCCCACCTGCCATGGCACCCCCAGGATGCACAGGCAGCTGCTCAGGATGTTCTGATGTCTCACAGCAGAGAGGAAGGTGCTGCAGGTGCCTCTTTGATCAGAGCTGAGGGTGTGCGTGAGAACAGCCTGCTGCTCACTCTGACAGCAGATTTTGAGCTCTTAGCTTTGCCAGTCATCTCACAGCAAACACCAAGACATGGAGAGTGAAAGTCTGCTTGGGTGTTTGCAGAGCCAGTAGGTGCAGTGACAGCCAGGACTGTCAGAGGAAGAACCCTCTGTGGACCAGTGCTGCTCATCTACTGAGATATGCCAGTCCATGAAATGGCTCTTTATAGGGTGTCCCACCAAAAGGATTTTCCTTTTAAATGTCTGGATCTCCTGCTGTTGGTCTGAGCTCCAGATGAGAAACAGTGCATTGACTGGAAGGTACTGAGGTTACAAACAGAGTAATTGTCCCTTGGAAGAGAAAATTATGGAGGAAACCCACTCAGAACACATCTCTGTTCTTCTCCTTCCTCAGAGCAGGTTTTGGAGTGCTGTGGCTGAAGGGCAATGGGGATGGAGCTGAAATACTGCTCCTGAGTGAACCCCACAGCTGAGGAGCAGGGAGCCTGGTCATGGAGCCCAGGAGGGACCAGGGAGCTTTACTACCTCTTTAATTCTCTCTCCATAACCCATCAGTGCAGATCTCCCTGGGGCAGCAGAGCATTCCCTGTGAGGGGAGCCCCGTGGTGCTGCGGGTCCTGTGGCGCGCGCGGGGTCCCGCAGGCATTCACAGGAAGGCTGTTTCATAACCTCTGCTGGGATTCATGAGACATTCAGAGACAGGTTCTCCACTTAGTCAACATTTTGTAAGGATTTAAGGCTGAGGAGCTCTTTGAAGCACCGATGCAGCTTGTTCTGCCATGACAAGGTGGAGATGAATGCTGGCGTGACTTCCATTCCCAAGGAAAATGCTCTTTTGCACGGATCACAAGCTGTGGCTCTGCTGCTGTTTGAAAAGACCAGAGGAATCTCAGATCCAGGGACTTAGTGCCTCATCAAAGCCTTCCCATCTGAAGCTGAGGTGCTGGGGAGCTTTAGCTCCATGTCCTTCATGTTTGGGCAGCAGAAGGAAAGAAGGTCCCTGAACCAGGAGTCGCTTGGGGATCAAAGCTCTGCTTAGCAGAGGCTGATGGGGCAAAAAGCCAGGATGGCAGCAGGAAGAACACAAACCCTGTGGAAGATCTGGGCCATCTGACAGCAGACCTCCAGAGAGGCCTGAGAGACCTTCTGCTCTGCTGGAGGAAGGGGGCCAGCATCTCCTCCCAGGGAGGCAGACCTGCAGTGTCCTGGGCTTGACTGGAGCCATTCCGTTGTGCCTGAGGGATTGTTTAATTAAAAAGAATGCTGCACCATCACATTTCAACTGCTTTCTCTGTACATTGCTGCAAGTAACATCTAAAATAGCTCTAAAAGGCAACAAACCATTCCCCAAAGCAGGAGTGGCAGATGAAGAACAGGAGAGGGAAGAAATTATGTTCTCTTTCAGCTTTCTGTGTCTGTGCATTTGCTTCTGCATTTGCAGCCCTTGGGGCTTGTTTTAATTTAAATTTCCTTAGGAAAAACCATGTTGAAGGAATGCTGCCTGCAGTGGCTGGCTGTTCTGCTTTGGCTTTGTCCTGGGGAAGCTTTGATGGCTGGGGAGCAAGAGTTGCTTTTCAGTCTTGGTGGGAAATGCCTGGATAGAGGAACGGCAACCACCACAAGAGTCACTTCTGGATGGTGGGACTGGCAGTCTTTCAGCTCTCCTTTTGTGCTCATTCCCGTCCCAGGGCTTATTTAATTGCTTAACAAAGGCATCATCTGCAACCACTGAGAAAGAACCAGTGCAGGGAAGGAAAAAGCAAACTTGCATCAAGCCTTTCATCCAAGCACGGGGAGATACTGCTGCTGACCTCAGTGTTTGTAACCGTGGTGTCCATGTTGGAATGGAGCAGCTGAGCCCCAGCGTGGGGATTGATGTGTCCAGATTGATGCAGGGACTGGGGACAAAGAGAGAGGACTGGTCCTGAGGGAACCTGTGTGGCAGCAGGTTGTCTTCATCCCCAGAGAGCCCCTTCTTCCCCATCAGGGGTGGGTTTGAGATTGGCTTGTTAGGGCTTTATCCCAGGTTTTGCTGCCAGTCTGGCAGCTCCTGACTGGGTTTGACCCATGAGGTGGATCCCAGTGACCTCTGCCTTTTCAACTGTGAGCTTGCCATAAAACTGGAAGCATGTGGGAGCCGAGCCAGGGCTGGTTATCCAGCCAGGCATCCCATGAAATCAATCCACAAGCTGCTATGCCATGTTATTCCTGACCACATATCCAGAGCATGCACCAGGTGAGCCACACGTTTGCTGCCCATGTGCCATGCTGCTCCCCTGGGTTGTCATGGGGAGTCAAAGCTGTCACCACTGACTGGTGCTCTGTGGAGAGGTGAGAAAATGCATTTTTCATAAAGCTCACACCTCATGGTTCCTGGCAGATCGATAGGGCAGCTGGAGGAGTCCTTTGTGTGCCCACTGTTGGAGCACCTCTGTGCCACGTGCTCTGCAGGGAGTGGAAGGGTTCCTTGGCTTGGCAATCCCCATGGGAAACCTGTAGGCTGAGCTGGGGGTCCTGGCTGGGAGGTTCCTGGCTGGGTCCTGGCTGGGACAGGCTGGGATTCAGCCAGGGGCAGGGATGGTTGTACTGGGCAGGCAGTGTGGTGTGGGTACTGCTGTGGGATTTGTGTGCTGGATCCATCACCACTGGATTTCTATAACACTGAACAGGAATTTTTCACAGTTTCTTAACCTCTTGATTGAGTTTCTTTATAGGGAAGCTGGCATCTGACAGGGGAAGGAGGTTGTTATTCCCTGTGAGAACCACGGGTGAACAGCAGGAACTTGGAAAATACAAAAATCTGTTTCCAGAGAGACTGGGAATAAGCCAGTTAAATCTTTGTCAATTTGTGGGCCCAGATGCAGTAGGGCATCAGGATTCTTCAGGACCTTGTTAGTGCAGCATGTGCTTTCTTTCCTGTTTCTTTCCTGATTCTCCAAGCTTGGGAAAGCAGAGGGGATAAAAACACACGGAATGCTGAGAGGCTCCTGGGATAGTGTGAGGCAAGGTGTCACCTTGCAAATAGGAACTGATGGAAAAGATAGATCTGAGTGAGGGGAGAAAACATCACTTATTGTATGTGCTGTGCATGGGAAATTGCAGCAAGGAGTGGGAGAAGGGAATAGGTACAGGCAGGACGAGAGGTGTTTTTGGCTGGGATTCGGGGTGGTGGGGAGGTGAGGAGGAAAGGAAAAGCTGTGTCATGTGGTTGATGTCAAGCAGTGTAACAGCTTTTAGAAAGATGTTTGTCCTGAAGGTCCCTGTGCATCTCTCATCTCCGGGCAAGTCCTAAAGTCCTAAATTGGAGCAAATCAGCACCAGCGCTCTGGTGTGGGCCCAGAGGTCCCTGCCAACCCCAGAGCTCTGAGGAACGAGTGTCATGTGGTGTGCAGGCAGAGCAGAGCCCTGTGAGAGCAGCTGCCAGAAATTCAGAGAGATGCACTGCTTATAAATAATAAATGATAAATTCAGCCTCTGATCTCCGAGGCACGCTCTGCTTCTGCACACTCCGTGCTAGCAAAGAAGATCCCCCATCCTGGACTCAGCGGTCTGTCTCTGGCGTGGAGGGTCTGAGGGATGCTGGGGAGGCAGCTCGTGGAATTGGGGTCATGCTGAGCCGTGGTGGAGCGTGGCCCCTTCTGCCAGCAGCACTAATGAGCGTGGCCCCTGTGCCACGGCTGCTAACGAGTGGTGGGGAGGGCGAGGGCAGCCTTGCTCAGGCTTCAAACCACCCCAGCTCAAAGCTGTGCTCCTGCCCTCTGGAGAGCAGCGTTTTGTGTGAATGCAGCTTCCTGAACGAATTAATTAAGTCAATTTAAATGATAGACTAAACGATGCTTAGTGTTAAGCTGTGCGAGTTGTATAAACAGCAGGGTCAGGGTTGCTGTGGCCGGGTAGAAGGGGCGGTTCTGGCTTTATCCAAGTGATGCACAACTCCCTCCCCTGCTCTTGGGGGAGCTGTGGCAATGCTGGTGAAGCTGCTGGTGCCAAGAGCTGCCCCCACCGTGCCCGGGCACAGTTGGGCTGTCTCTTGCTGCTTGACACATCCCTGTCCTGCTCCTGGCACCTGGTAGTGCTGTCAGAGCTTTGTTGGGTGGTGTCATGGCCGAGCTGCTGCTCAAGGGGCTGATGTGAGCTGATGGCTGCACAGGTAGCCTGGAGGGGTTATTAATATTTATTGTCATTATTTGTTAGCAGTGGTTACAAAGGTTGTGTGAGTGCTCAGTAGATGCCAAGCTCTGTAAACATGTGTTTGTGCCATGGTTATCCTGCCCCTCCCACCCTGTGCCCGTGTCACAATTCCCTCCTGTGGGCTGGTTTCAGTTTGGAGCGGGGCTTCTGCTGCAGGTGGGACCAGGACCTGCTGCCCGTGCTCAGGCTGGGCCCAGCCAGCCCAGTTTATTCCTGCCAGCCTCAAAGTGTGGCTTCCTTGCTGTGGGGGTTCTCTGTAGGCAGCAAGAAGGTGTTCCCACAACTTTTCCCTTTGTGTAGGAGTGTTTTTAACACACCAGAGCAGAGTCCTAGTAGGAGTAAATTATGAGGAGCATGCAAGAAGAATAAATTTTTTTAAAGCAATTTCATAAGTGACATGAATGGAATGGTCTGCATGGCAGCTACACCCTCCCCACTGGGATCCTGGAGGTGTGAGGGGGCTTGCAAACAACTGCTGCTCCCTGGGCTGTCCTGCCTGGCTGGGGCTTCGTGCCCAGGTGGGACCCTCTGGCAGGGCTTGGAGCTCTCACTGTAGTGGGGTTGGGGATACCCACTGGAGGCACAGGGGTGCTTTCCTGAGGACGAATGCCTGGAGGAGCAGAGCTGCTGAGATCACCCTGGGCATTCACCTCAGGTGATGGTGTGTGCAGGTTGTCCTCCTTGAAAGCACAGGGTTGTGCAGACCCAGCTAGTGACTGGGGAAGGGCATTAGAATGCGGCCGCCCAGTAATCCTCTGTGGCCTCCCAATACTCCTCTCTTTGCCCACCAGCTGTTTCCTCTCCTAGGCACAGGCTGAATTTCAGCTCCAAGCCTCCTCTTTCTCCTGTTGGTGTAGCTGTACTGTCAGCAAGCAGGAGGGACAGCTGGCCACAGGGTGCTCCCAAGGTGTCTGTAGCATACCAGCAAACATGAGTGCTCCTCACAGACCTGGGGACCCTCTTGCTCAGAGGAGGAAAATTGCAGGTCAGGTCAGCTAGATTTCCTTCTCTTTCTGCATGGCACTGCACATCACTCAGCCTGTCACGGTGGGCTCGGCCGTGGATGCCACCCCTTGGAAGGACATTGTGTGTGAAGGGGATCTCGGCTCGCTGTGAGTGCACTCTGTGTCCTGAGAGCCTCTCCAATCCCACAGCCCCTGTGCACGGCTGGCTGGAGATCATTCCCTGAGCTGCTGTTGCCCAGGAAACTTCCCCTTCAGCTGCAGAGGCTGTGAGTGCCGGCAGGTCTTTGTGCCCTGGTTCAGCTGGAGGTGCCTGGGCCGTGTTCCTGAGGATTCCCATCTCTGCCCTGTGCTCAGCGAGGGAGCTCTGTTGGTGCTTTGTGCTGGGAGGCACACGGTGTGCTCCTGGTGCTCCCACTGCCATCTCGGTGAGGCTGGCTGGACAGAAACCTGCCCTGAGTCTGTTCATCTGCAGACAGTTTTGTGAGGCTGTAATACCGATCCTGCTCCCTCAGGTCATCCCTAGGTGAAAACAAGGATTAGCTTACTGCCACTGTTTATTCTTAGAGATAATTGGTATTTTTGTATCAGCACTGGGGTGGCAGCAGGACCAGGACAGTGCCTGTCCCCTGTGCTGGCACTGCTGAGGGACCTCCAGTCTCGTGTCCAGTTCTGAGCTGTCATGGCAAAAAAAACCATGGAGGGGCTGGAGCGTGTCCAGGGAAGGGAACAGAGCTGGGAAGGGCTGGAGAGTCAGTGCTGTGAGGAGCAGCTGGGTAAGGGGCTCAGCCTGGAGAAAAGGAGGCTCAGGGGGAACCTTCTCCAGGAGGGAGGAGCCAGGTTGGAGTCAGGGAACAAGGGACAAGACAAAAGGAAATGGCCTACAGGCTCTGCCAGGGGAGGCTCAGGGTGGACATCAGGAGGAATTTCTCCATGGAAATGGAAAGGGTGCTCAGGCTTTGACAGGGTCTGCCCAGGGAGGTTTGGAGTCCCCATCCCTGGAGGTGTCCAAGGAAGGGCTGGTGGTGGCATTCGGTGCTCTGGGCTGGGGACAAGGTGGGGATGGGGCGCAGCTTGGACTCCATGGTCTTGGAAATCTCTTCCAACCTCAGTGATTCTGGAATTCTGCTTCCAGCTGGCTGCAAAGCCAGAGGCTGATGTTAGGGCTGAGGAGCTCTGGGATGTGTCCGTGTGCTCTCCTGGAGCAGCAGATCAGAGCTCAGATGAGGCTCCTGGCGGATTTGTTGGAGTGTCACAGGACGGGCAGTGTGGGCTCTGTGCCAGGACATGAGAGCGCAGCACGCTGCCAGCAGCAGGAGGCATTAATGAAATGTGCTCCTCTCGCTGGCTTCCTTGGAGGTGTCACCTGTGACTGTGGGAGCTGCGTTCCCGGGGCTGTGCAGCTCCCTGTGCACAGCTCTGCCCTCAGTGGAATGTCCCTGCTAATGGGGAGCACAACTCTGGGCTGTTTCTGCTGCCGCTGGCGCAGACTGGGATTTCTGGAGCTGTGGAACAGAGCCTCCCAGCCAGCAACGTCTCCTCCTCTGACAGGAGGGTTACTGCCAGCAGTGGAGACTTCTCAGAGTCTGACCCTTTGCTCTTTCCCTAGTATCTGATTTTGTTTGACAAAAAAGGATTATTAAGAAAAAATCAGCCCCTCCACTCTGCACGAGGGGAATTCGTGGCCTTCCTAGTCCAGTTTTGCTGCTGCCTGGCTGCTGTACATGCTGGATCCCCAAAGATGCTCTCAAACCAAGCAAACGTTCCCTGTGCAGGTGGGGTCCCCACGACCATCCTTTCTGTTTCACAGGCTGCAAGGGTTGTTTCTGGAAATCCATTGTGTCCACAGAACATTCCGTGTGGAAATCCTTTCCCGCTCTCTGCGTGTGTCTGTCTGTAAGGAGATGTCAGCCTGTGCAGGCTGCTCTCCCAGGAGCTCCAGAGCCCCCTGTTGCACATGTTGGCTCCTCCTGCCTACCTGGGACTGAAGCAAAGTGCTAATTGTTGTGCAGATGTCATCTGCCAGGCAGGCAGGAGGCTGGAGGCTTGAAAGAGGCTGTGCTGTCATTTGCTAGCAGCCTCCTCGGTACACGTGAGCTCTATTTTTATTGGGAGCGTGCGTTTGCTTTCAGCCACTGCTTTGTTGAATTTCTCTTTTCTTTTTTTTTTTTATTATTATTTCCAGGCTTGCAGATAAAGTTTGAGGGATACATCTATTTTTCATTATTCCAGTTTTGCTGCTTGTTTTATAACTGAAAAAACCTCAACCAAACCCAAAAACCTGTTCCCTGTGTAAAAAGCAGCAGTTTGTTCTGAGATGAGAGGCAATTGTGTGTTGTGGTCATGCTGGACTGAGGTCATAACTGTGGGACTGTCTCCAGAAGGGCATGAAGATCAAGATCTGGGAGCAGAGGGAGTTTGAAGCTGTGCATTGTGCTCTGGGTGTGCCAGCTCAGGAGCCTGGGTGTTGGTTGTAGCCTGGTTTGGCTTGGCCATGTCCCAGGAGAGAGATGGAGGCTCTGGCCACAGGTTGGCTTATGAAAATAGGGAACTTTTCTTCTACTCCAGCTGTGGTTTAATAAGGGCTTGGGGGTCCTTGAGGTGATTCTTTGATCCTTTAGAAAAGAGGAGACACTGAAGGAGGAAATGGAAGGTGATGCTTTCCTGCACTGTGTGAGTTAAGCAGGGGAACTCATTGCTCAGGGATGCTGTAGGTGTCAGAAATCCAGAGCTGTTCCAAAACCAATTAATGAGAAAAATCCAGTTGATGTGGTAGAGGTGGCTCAGAGGTTGAGGCTGCTGGTCAGGAAGACCCTGGCTCAGGAGTTTCTGGAAGATGCAGAAGTACATCAGGTGCACTGTTACCTCTGCTCCCTGCTCTGTTCCTCTCCTGTCCACCACTGACCAGTGGGATGTGGGGGGTTGTTTTTTTCTTTTCTGGCAAAAACCAAGCAGGGAGAGGAAGAAGTAACAAAGTGGAGTGGAGGGACAAGGTACCAGTGAAAGGATGGAAGGAGAGGCTTCCCTCCATGTCCCTGGAGGCTTCTGAGGGCAGACTCTCTTTGGTGACAGAAGCTGGTGCTGGGTGCTGCTGTGAGCAGGTTTTCTGCTTTGTGGGACACAAAGCTTTGTGGTTGCTTCAAGGAAGGAAAACTCTGCTATCTGATGTGCCATCCTGATGGACAGCAAAGCAAGATATTTCGGACTGCATGTAGGGGAGGAACTTCTTTAAAACCTGGATAGGAGTAGGAGCAGACTTGATGGAGGGATGAGTAATGAAGGAGTGTTTGAACGGAACTAATCAGTCCTATCTTCTTTCAAAAGACCTCATTTAGTTTAATTTAGCAGCGTGTAAATTTAGAGCCAATCAAAGGAAATACTTGTGCAGCCTGTGTGCTGGCAGGCTGCTGCACTCCCTAGCCCAGCAGCGAGCTGGAGGCTGTAGGTGGATCCTGAGCCTCGTGTGAGGCACTGGGGGCACACGTGTGCATGCTCACACGCAGGGTGGGCTCACCAGCTCCGTGCCCGGGCACTGACACCCATGACAGCAGCACCCTTCATTTCCTCCCTGATGTGCTCCAGCAGGGTGGCTCCGTGCCGTGGCTCTGCTCCCTGGTCCACCTGAGCGTGGTCAGAGCCAGCTCCTGGCCCCACAGCTGGTCTGAGCCTGTACTCTGAGCAGCAGGGAAAGCCTTGTGCTGTAGGAACCACCAAGTAAACCTCGCTGACCTCTACAAAATGTTGTTTTCCTCAAGAAAAACCTACATATGGATTAGATGAACTCCTGATCCTTGGACAGCTGGTCGTTTTGTTTAATCTGAATTAATGCAGCTACTTCAGTGCTTAAAATGAGGCACAGGCATAAAAAGCCTTCATGGGATTGCACTGCTTTTTATTTTTCCCTCTAGTTGTCATCCATGGCACTGACACAGTGATTTTAAACAAGTCTTGCAGGTCTCCTCATATTTTCCAGGAGAGATATTATCCCCTGTGGGGTCAGTATAAGTTGCTTGGCATTACCTGTCACAAACCCCATTAGGAGTGAGCCCCCACGAGTCCCCTGTGCTCACACCTCGAAGTGTTGTGCTTCCTGCCGTGTCACACCCCTGATCCCACGCTGTGTTGCAAAGTGTTGTGTAAAGAGTCCTGAAACCTGCAAAAATGGAAAAAAACACTGTTGGGTTTGTTTTGCTTTGCATTTCAGGCTGGTGACAATGTCTCCTTGGGCCGGGCTCCTCTCCACCACTGCCAGAGTCAGCCTGCTGCTGCTGCTGGGGTCGGTTCTCTTCTCCTGCTCCAGCCTGGGCCACAGAGTGTCTGTAAGTTTTGACTGCTCCAGCTTGATTTCAGACTGATAAAACGTGGCTGCTTTTTGCCTTTAAGGAAATACCCATTATTCTTTAGGAAACGTCTTTCTCTTTCTTGAATTATGAAAACAAACCAAAAAGGGTTCTACTGATTTCTGTGTAAATGAAGAATCGCTTGTGTGATGTTGTCCGTTTTTGCTAGAAATGCTAATGAAAATGGGGTATTGCAAAGCAACTGTGGCCAGGCAGTGACAGCAACACTTAAATGAACCAAGCCACATCCTTTTATCCTTACCGAGCATTTAAACCCCGGCACTTTTCCTGAGCAGAGCTGGTAAACATCAGCTGTCTCCATTATGTGTTTGAACAGATCCAGCACTGGGAGGCCTGGTGGTAAATTTACAATAGCCTGTATCGCTAACTGCCTCTTGGATAATCACAGAGCTGTGGAAATCAGCTAAGTAATAACTGCTCCACTCACTCCTTTTTAGTCCTGTTGAGTCTTGGCTCAGAAAATGTTAACATTGATTTTCATCTGCAGAACCTGGGCTTTTATGGCTGTGATTGTTCCTGAGCTTTAACCATTTGTTATAATTTGAACAATTCCAAGCCCCTGATGCACTCAGCAAAAGCAGCAGCTAAGGTCTGGTTTCTTGTGCATTTCTGAAATTGCAGTCGCTTTCCACAGCTGAAATAAAAACATTCTATAGGTTTGTCAGCCTTCTTTGTGTGTTACCACAATTATGAAATTGTGGAATTGTTTAGGTTGGGAGAGATCTTTATGATCATTGAGTAGAACCTTTAACCCAGTGCTGCCAAGGCCACCACCAGCCCACGTCCCCAAGTGCCACATCCACACTTGTCGTTGCTACTGTGCGTGTTTTGCTCAGGTTGACATTTCTGTTGCTCAGAAAGACTCTTCTAGGCTGGAAACGGATATTTATATGCAGAGCATCCAAATTCTGACAGAAAATGTGCATGCATTTTTTCCCAAAGAGTGGAAGAACTGAAGGCGCAGAGTGTGTCTCAGAATTTCCAGTTAACCTCTGAATTTGCTTACATTTTTCCCTGTGAAAACATCCTAGGGATTAAGATCCAAACACTTCATGAAGTGAGCTGTAACTCCATTTTAATTGCCAACAATTAGGACTAATCATTCCCTGTAGGGTGGTTAACTCAAAGTCTTCAGTGGTGACTGAATTGGTGATCTCAGAAGCTGAAAATATTCCCTTCAGCAGGCACTGAGCTGTGGGGATGATGAGCCTGGACCAGTTCATTAGTTCCTGTTGGAACCAGAATAGCCCAGACCCAGGAGTCAATGCCTGGTGTGAGAGTACAGGTCATTTCTGTGCACTCTCCAGAGCTTTTTGTGACTCCCACCAGCTCCCTAGGGAGGCTTTCCATTGAACACCAAGGTTTCCCTCACAGCAAGGATTTTTTCCCCCGCTGTTCTCCCCTGTTCTTCCCTTGGTGTAACGTTGAGCCGCTCGTGCTGGCTGCTCTCCCACACCTCTGCCAGCCTCGTGCTGCACTTGCCATGGAGGTGGTGATTAAATCCCTGCCTCATTGTTTTAAAAGCCTTGGAGAACACTGAAAGAGGGTGGAGAAGAGGATCCTCACATTTGTATCGTGTGGGCAACTCAGTGTGTTTTTTCCTGTGTCCTATTTTGGAAACAGCTGAACTATTTTAGCTGAAATCTTCTCCAAGCCTGAAATAAATGCATTTAAGAAAAAGAAAAAAAGAAAAAAAAAAACCCAACAAAACCCAAAAAATCTCACCAAACCCCAAACCAACCAACAAGCCTTGAGGCATTCCACTCGTGTGGAAAATTTCAGCTGAAAAAGTTAAAAGTTTGACATATTTTTAGGCAAGGGAAAATGGGGTCTTACAATGTTATACAACCCTAATAATAGCCAGGGCTCCTGCCTCTGACTGAAATACAGGTGAGGCTCTGTGAGAGCTGGTTTGAAACCTGCAACCTGCTCTGGAATAGGAAATAAGCTGCGTTGCTTTGTTCAGCACAAATGTCATGCTAGTTATGCATGTTTAACCTTTAATACACTTTAAATCTAAATTTAACCATGTGGAAAGAATCTCGGATGTCAAAAAAAAAAAAATCTGCTGGCGAGGGAAAAAATTTTGTATTCTCAGCCAGCACTAAATTACCCAGATGCAATTGCTAATGAGCTGAATCTCTTCTCTCCAAAAGGAGTTTGCCCTTACAAAAATAGAAGAGAGCGACATAAAAGATGACAGTGGGAAGGAGCCGGGGACAGAGGATGACACTGATCCTGAAGACCTGGAAGTGTTTTACCCCACAGATCAGTGGCAAACCCTGCGTCCAGGTAACTGCTGCTGGCTAATTATAGCATGCCTCTGGAACCCACCTGCCAGCACTGACAGGAGCCTTGCAGACACTCCAAGAGCTGTTTGTTCCCATGACAATGTGTGCTTTTGCTGGTGTTCACATAAAGAGGAGGACGCAGTGACCCAGTGCAGGGACTGGAGGCCATGGGCAAAGCATCCAAGGAGAGGAGTGGTTGCTCCAGGGCTTTCAGGTCACTGGAGCAGGAGGAGTGGGCTGCCAGCTCCCTTGTGGGTGGGGGGCTGTCTCTGTCACTGGCTCCACAGCCCTTTCTCTCTTCATTTGTCAATGGCCAGGTTTTATAACATTTGTTGGCACGTGGATTCCCAGGTTGCTGTGCTCCGGTGTGGCGCTGCTCAGTGGCAAGCTGATTAGGAGCTGTCACTGGAGCACTGCACAGCTTTTTAACAATAGGTTTTCTGTTCCTCGGCTGTTTGAAAGCTAGCTTTTATTCCCATCTGTGCAAACCACAAAAAATCTCTTCCCTTTCTTTGGGTTGGTGTCTTTCATTAGACATGCCTGGGACTCTGTGGTGAGAGGAGCCCAGCAGAGCAGCTTGGCCTCCGTGTGCTGGGAAGGCTCTGGAGGGGCCAAACCCATTCAAACACACACAGATGCACATGTGCATACATATTTCAACAATTAGCCCGTCTCTGGGGTCCTGAACGAGCTGTTTAATCCACTTGTGCTTTGGTGTCCTCATGTATATGCAGGTGTAATACCTTCCCACCTCGCAAGGGTGAACTAAGTAGTAATTAATTTTTATAAAGTACTCTGAATTTAAGGGCTTTATCCTGTGCTCAGTGTTATCATTGAAAGAATAAGTATGGGTTCCATTTGTCTTGAAATTTCTGCCAGATACAGCAGAATGACTTTTCCAAATGTAAATCTTTGTAGAACATAAATGGCTACAAAAGCCCCTGTGTTCCACAGAGCTGCAGTATATACTTATATTCCATTTCTGTACCATTATGTATGGAAGGCGTGTGGTGTCCCTGCTCATTATTCAGCCTGGCAGATCCCCACCAGCTTTGTTGGAGCAGAACATGTACATACTTGCAATCATTAGAAACCTCATTGCAGGGTTTGTTCACAAGCACCTTCTCCACTGCTCGGGTGCCTTATTCTGCTTCATTTTTGTAGTTATTCCATGTTGGGCACATGCAGTGAAGGGCTTGTGGAAGTGGGGAGCTTGTCAGTATTCACAGAGGAAAGTAATTTTGGTTACTCTTGTAAAGACTTAAATGGTGTCCTGCCTCGTGCTCTGACTGCCACAGATCCCAGCACTGGGGACATGGCACTAAGAGAAGCCTGCCTCGATCTCCTGCTGCGAGCCTGGCTTTCTGTCTCCTGGGGGTTCTTCTGGAGCGAAATCTCTGCGAGGACTGGCACTGACACCTTCAGCACGTGTTAGCCAAGGCTGGAGGCCCTGCTGCCAGCATGGCCCATCCCTGTATCCTGTGGGCCGCGCTTTCCCAGTGTGAGCACAGCCCCGGCTGGGCAGGGAGCTGACCTGGCACGAGGGAAGCAGCTGCTGTGGCTGCACAGGGATGCACCTTTTGGTGCTGCAGCAGAGCCACGCACCTTGGCAGCGTGTCTCACCCACTGGTTCTGCATCTTGCCATGTTTTCCGTGTGGCTGCGCTCAGTGGCAGCTGAGCAGAGCCTGGCTGGGCTGGGCTCAGAGTTTGCCTTCTGCTGCCCATTTCTCCAGGACACCCCCACTCCCTCTCCCGTTGTATCCCTGCAGCAAACTAGGCCAGTCTCTCTGAGGGAAGCAAATGTTTGAATTTAGAATCTGGATCTACAGTTCTGAACACTGGGAGGGAGCTTGGAGCTGCGTTTCCCCCATCTCACTCCTGTTTCAACTTGTTCCTGTTCTGAGCTCATGAAGGATTTCGTGCTTCTCTACAATGGTGCAACAGCTCATCTTTTATAGATGTATTCCCAGTTTTCCTCTGCTGAGTTTCCAGTTCCCTGTTGCTAATTGCATCAATCCACATTTCCACCGGGACTGCAGCAGTGTCATCAACCTGTAACCTGTCAAATCCCCCCCCAAATTCAATTGTTATTGTGTCTGTAACGCTTTGGGCGCTTGTTCCTCGCTGTCTACAGCGTGAGCTGGATTTTGATCAAGTGCTTCCTTGCACTTCGAGCACACTTCAAGCTGCTGGAGGTAGCTGGATGCAAACACAGAGAGACAGTTGCCCTAAGAGCTGTACTGCCTGTAATCTGGAAGCAAGATCAGTTGTCTCTTCTGCCAGGCAGCCAGAGCTGATGGCTCTGGAAAGGTTGGTGAAACTTCCCAAAGCCCTTTAACACTTCGTTAGGCATTGCTTCTTTCTCAATTGGCACTAAATAATGCACCAGGTGCAGGGCTCAGACTGAAGACACATCTCCGTGCGCCTCGGAGAGGCTTCCAGCACCTCTGCTGTTGGACTTTTGGACATCATCTGTGGGGCTTTTCCTTCTGTCCATGGTTGGAGTCCACAGGAACCGGGAGGTTTTTTGGGGTTTAGTGAGTGGGATTGCTGTGTCCTCTGAATGAAGGTTCACACCCCTGCTCAGACTCCTCATGGTCAGGTAACAGAGTTTGTTTGAAGTTGTGCTTCCCTGCTGTCTTTTTTCTTTCAGAATACACTTTCTCCAGGTGATAGTACCCTTGGGACCTGGAACATATTTTACTTTATTATTTGGGCACCAAATTTCCCAATATTTTGTTTAGCATTCCTGATGATGATTGGAAGTTGGATTTCTCTGACCATCTAGTTGTATTACCGATTTTCCACCCAGCGGTGGCTCCTCTGGGAAGAGTTTGCTGTGAAGATTCAGAGCAAGGATATAAGAGGCAGGGGTTTAATTGGGAAAGGAGAAGGCCGTTAATCACCGCCCCCCCCCAGCAGTGATGAGTGGAGAGCTGGGGCTGCACAGGGCTCTGCTCTGCCCGTCCCCATGGCAGCAGTACTTTGCTGCTCCCTAATGTGGCAGAAACCCTCTGGCAGCTTTTCCAGCTGACAGTTGGGAGTTAATGAGTCCAGTTTCCAATCCAGATGGACAAGTGAGAACCTCCTCTGCCCAAAATATCAAAATATTTACAGATTGCTCTGCAGACAGGCAGCAGTGGGGCAGAGAGGCTGCCTTTGCTGCAGAGCAGCTCCCTGCAGACTGGAGGGATGGAGCAGAGCCTGGCACTGTGACTGGCATGGTGCAGTGTGGATCTCTCTGGGGTTTGGATGGATGTCTCAGGGCAGAGCAAGGAGCTTAGCTGGCCTGCACCTTCAGCTGTGGTTAAAGCTCTGCCTTGCAGAGCTGAACCTGCAGTGACTCCCTGGTGTTTGTGCTGCCAGAGTAATTTTCTGCAGCGCCCGATTATTTCACAGTTAAAAACCAAGGAGCCATAGCTGCTGCTGCTGATCAGGCTGCCAGAGTGAAGCTGATGTGAACATGCTGTTGGTGCTGCTTCTGCAAAGATGAAACCATCGTATGTTCAGCAGGGAGCCAGTAGTACATTGCTTGGCATTTAAATATCCATGGCTGCAGCTCCCAAGGATCCTCAGGCTATCTTTGCGGCTCCTGCTTGTCACAGGTCTTCTCCCATCTCATTTGCTGCTCAAATGAGGTTTTACACCTGTGGAAACACAGTTCTTCAGGCAGCCACGTCGGGGAGGTGTTTTCAGAGGCTGCTTTGAAGGACTTGCTGTGGAAAGAACAGGGCTGAGGATGGGCAGTAACTCGGTCCAGTTTCCTTGCCAGTCTGTCTGAGAGGAGATTTCGGGGGCCAAACGAGGCGGCACTGCCTTAGGCTGAGAGGAGGTTCTTGAAGAGGGGGAGGAAGGAGGCAGGAGGGATCCGTGCCAGGCCTGTGCCACAGCCCGTAGGCGTGACGTGGCTGCTGCTGAGGGTCCCCTCACACCTTGTCTGTGGGGCCCCTGCTCCTGCTGCTCGCTGGGATGTCCTGAGCCGCAGAAGCTCTCAGTAACTGCATTGCTGAATTAATCACTGTCCAAACCATTGGCCTCTCGCTGACCTGGACCTAACTCAGACAGTGGTGGGCAGGTCTCTGAAATATTTATGGCAGCACGGTCAAGAGAGGGCTGTGAAATACAGAGTGAAACCACCAGGGTATGCTCGTTTTTGCAAAGTTTGACGTGTCTAATCCAGGAAATAGGAGCCTCATCAGATCAGCACAGATTTGCATATAGAGGGAAGGCAAATGGAATTTTAAAAAGCTCATCTATACTAGATGAAATGCTTCTTCTCCAAGTTTCTTTATAAAACGACTTGTTAGTGATGTGCAGAGGGGAGGAATCTCGACTCTGGAGTTGTTATAATCTTGTCTGGCCAGCGACAGGAGAGCTAGAGGATGATTCCAGCAGGTAGGAAAGGCCAGGCTGACTTGAGAGCAAATGTTCAGTGCTTGGAAGCTGAGTTATGGTCCCTGGTAGCTCTCCCTCTGCTTGTTTTCAATCTGACCTCTCACATAGGAGGCTTTTCATCTCCTAAATGTATCTCATGCCTGTCCTTTTTATTGCCAGCTGCCTTCATGGGCTCCTCTCTCAGCTGCCTACCCTTGTGAGCTTTCCTTTGCCTCTCATCTTCACATCACAGGAGGCACAGTGTCCCTCACACTAGCTTGTGCCTAATTCCAAGTCTGTGGCAGAAGTGCCAGGGCTGAAGCTCCAGGTGCTGCTTCTGCCTTGCGTGTAGGGCAGTGCCAGGCAGATAAGGCACACCAAGCACACCCTCCATGCCCTGGTCCTGGTCTGGGTAAGAGGGATAGTGGTATTTCCCTCCAGCTGTTGGTGAAAGGACAGCATTGGGGCTCAAGAGATGCTGGGACAGTGAGCAGACAGGGGTTCCCAGCCCCCTGCTCCAGCAGGAGGATGTGTTTGAAGGATACCAGCTCTGGGCAAGGAGACATGGCACGAGTGTCCTGCCCTGCAGCTTGGTTTCAGCTGTAAAGAATTGCTTTCATATCTGCAAAGAATTGGAAGCCCCAATTCCATTAATTGGAAGCCAGTTTTTGCCCCCCAAATGCAGGTAAAACTTCTCTTCTGTCATTTCTGGAAATGGCCGTGTCCTGGCAGCACTGGTGTGGTGAGAAAAAGCCCTACATTGCTTGCTCAGGTTTAGGAGCAGAGTGGGCTTGGGGTGGGTTTTTGGTGTGCCAGGTCAGTCCTGTCCCTTACTGGCCGTGATATTACTGGTTTCATTAAACAACTGGATACAAAAGACTTTTGCAGTGATGCTCCTTCTGCCAAAAACTAACTGTGCTTCTGAGCAGCCAGAATAAAAGTCTGAGCTTCTCTAACCCACAGCCATGGACTAGGCTGTGGGCACTGCCAAAACAAGGGTGCAGTGCTGTGTTTTCATGAGCCAAGCCATGACTCCTGCTAGTGGTTTGTGGAATTCTGAGCCCTGCAGGGTATTCCAGGTGGTCTGGAGTGGTCATAAACCAGGGGATGACGTGCTGAGAGTCAAGCAGTGGTTTTAGTGCAACAGGAGGAGGTTAAGCTGCAGCTTTCAGAATAATTTCAAACTTCACTTTAATGATGCTTAGGCTGCTGGTGGTGTAATAGCAGTAGACATCAGCAGCGGGAATCATTCCAGTGGTTAAATGTACATTGTTTGGTGGGAGAAAAGTGCTTTGAAAGAAGAGAGACTGTTTCCCAGAGAAGACATCTCTCATTCCTTGCTTTTATCTCCTCCCTGCCAAGCTGGGGATGCTGTGAGCCTGTGAGCCGCTGAGAGGTGCTTAAATGTGTGCTGGTTGATGAGGAATACCTTGCTCTGGTTTTTATGTGCAAGCAGGCTGGATTTTCTGCAATAGCTCTAATAACCTTCGTGTGGCTGTTTAGAAGGATGAACCTCATTAAAGAAGAGGTATTTAATAACAGGCCTATTTTTATCTCTGTCTTTATCTAACAGTCTGCACATTTATTTCAAGCTTGTAACAGTGCTTTGGAAGAAAAATGTTTTCCCTCCTCTAAAATGTTTTGGCAGTGCCTCCAGCCTCGGTTATCTTGAATTTCCAGTTTGGCCATCGTCCCTCCTCCTTCCAAAGCTACCAAGCCACAGCAGGCCCACAGCTCCAGCATTCCAGCATTTTCCTTGGGAAATGGGAAATTTCTGGGGGAATATGGTTTCAAAACATGGGACTTGGGTCCCAGGGTCACTGAAACAGTTCTGAAGGTTTGATCAAACGTAATCACAGTAACTTCCTCAGGCTTCAAATATGTGATCTTGTGCAGTGTTGCTGCAGGATGTGACTGACCACACGCTCTGGGAGAGGCTGGCAGCTCTGGGGTTCAGGCATTTCTGCAGAGATATTTTTTTCCCCTAAATTTGTCAACTTTATTCTGTAATTTCATAAATTAAACCCTGACCTATAGATATCTTGCAGACATTGTGTTTTCAGCCCACTCTCCTGTGTTTGCTGTCATTTGCTGGTGGAGAAGGAGGCAGCCCCAGCCCTGAGGGGATGCACCATCTTTCCAGCTCCTTCCACATCCATGCCTTTGGCATTGATGGCTCTGTATCCAGACCCTGCCCTGACTGAAGGTTTGCTGGAGCACAGGTGCCTGAGCCTGTGGCCAGGATGACCACTTGTGAGCCCTTTTCCCAGGATACCTGTGGCCATATGCTCCAGGAGATGCTGGATTTTGGCCCTGGGATGTGTGTGGCAGTTATTACAAAAGAACTGGCTCTAGGGGCTAATCCCTGTTTTTTCCTTGCCGTTCAGTCTGGATCATGTACATCCCTTAACCACAGTTTTGCAGCATTATCTTTTTTCCATAATTAAGGAATATTTTCCATGGTCTTGCTCAGGCCCTTCCTCTCTACGGTTTCCCTCATGGGACAAGGCCTGACTTACTGAAACTTCCACAGAACTGATTCTGGGTGGGCAAGGACAAGGTCAGAGGGTTTTCAGGCAGTCAGCACAGTCAGATGGCTCCTGTGAGGAATATTTCACTTGCTCCTTCACAGTTCTTGCCTGCAAATTGTCCTCTTGCTCAGATGGGGCTCCAGCTTTTTTTTTTTTTCCTTCCTTTTTCTTTCCTGAGTTATTCAATTTTCCGTACATTTATTTATAGTAGGGTCACACAAGCAACAGGTCTGATTTTCCCACAGATCCTTCTGGAGCCACGTGCTGTGCCTGCTCCATTCTGATGCAAAAGCACCTTGCTCCTCTGAGGAAAACTCAGAATATCCATCCAGCTGTCTTGACTGAGCAAGGCATTTTCTCTGAACCTTGCCCTCTGTTCATTTCAGAATCTGCAGGGAATTTGGGACATAAATTAAAAAGCTATTTGATGCTCCTTGAAGTCTAGAAGCTGGTTTTGCATTTGTTCTTACTTGAACGCACACTGAGACAAATGGCTCTGTTTTACTGAAGCTGCTTCCTTTGGCATCCTGAGGAAGCTTCCCAGTTATAAAATAAATATGGCTCTGTTTTTCCAGCCCTGCTTTACCAGCAAAAGCCAGGGAAGGAAATGTAATCTCCTTGGGTCTGTCCTGATGTTTTGTAGAACTAATTCCCATTTATTGGAAGAATTCTTCCACGCCAGATTCACATTTAATTTTTTATTATGTGTTTACATTTTGGAAGGAGTAAGGGTGGTGGTGTTGGAAATCCTAATGAGGGACAACATTTCTGATTCAAAAGACTCAGGCTTCTCTCTCCTGATTTTTCTGCCTGCTCCTTAAGACTGCAGGAAGTTTTGCCTGGGTCATTCACTTGCAACAGGATGTTATCTGAATACAGAATTAATGTATGCAGCCTGTCACTTGGAATTGCTGCTGTTCTGCTGCTGGAGAGCTCCCGGGGTTGCAGAGTCCTTGCAAAGGAATGTGCTTGTGATCCTGCAAAGCCAGAGGAGGAGCAGGGAGCTGCAAGTCTCCCCCATCACTGCGGGGTGTGAATAAATAGGTCTAATCAACAATTTACATGTTAGCCCCTGACCAGGGTTTATTTTTAGGATGTGTCATTCAGCCCAAGTGAAACCTCTGCATCTCAGGCTGGTGGTGTTTCTAAAAGCACCTCTAAGTGATCACTGAGGCTGGATTTTAAGCTGCATTTACATTTTGATAGAATCTGCTGCTTTTCTTATCTGAAACAAAGCCCACCTGATCTTCATTAATTACACTATCATTTCACCTAAGCAGGGTGCTACTAATTACAGTTATCTGTCTGTTCTTCACCAGATAACACACAAAAAATTGTTATCCCTGGCTGTATCTGGATTAGCTGGAGCTGTAGGGGGGTTGCACATGGTGTTGGGTTTTACAGGTGGAGTGCAGGTATTTATAGACTGTCTGAGGGAACACTGGAGGAGTGGCTGCTGTCCTGCTGGCTGTGCTGCCATTCGAAGACACCTCCACGGCAAAACATACAGAAAACACTGCATAAACATAGAAAAATCCAGTTACTGCAGGGTGACTGGAGCAGGCCAGCTCCACAAGAGAGGTGATGGAGTCCTGGGACATCCCAGACCCTCCTGAGCGCAGGCCTAGGGCTGGAGGGAACACTGCTTGAGCAGGGGTTGATCCCAGAGGTGTTTCCAGCCTCAGCTATCAGGGACTGTCTGGCAGTGCCTTTTTTAAGACAGAAAATCTCATGGTGGCTTCACAGAGAGCTGAAAGCCCTGGTGGTGGGGCTGACTGCTCCCCCACTAACATCAGCTGCAGTCTGAGTGGGGCAAGCACAGAAAGGTCTTCTCTGAAGACAGGCAGCAGGAAATGTCTGAGCTGCTGGGGAGTTGTGGGTCCAGAGGGCTGGAGCCAGGAGCCAGAGGCTGCAGAAAAGCACGAGGGCAGAGCCTTTGTTGGAAGAGAAGTCAAGGGCCTTTCACTTGACTCTTGTTTCATCATCCTTCCACACACTGATCTCTTCAGATGCTCTCTAAACCTTTGGATTGCTTTCTGAAGGGGAAAGGACTTGTCCTGGGGGAGGAGCAGAGCCAGGCTGCTGAGGAGAGCTGGTAGCTGTCAGCTGACAAGGGAGGAGGGACATGGAGGCTCCTGCAGCCCAGGCTGTGGCCAGAGGGGTGGACACTGGAGATGCATACACTCTCCTCCATCCACTGTGAGTGTTCTCAGGTCAAACACACCTGCACTGCCTGTTTGTACTGTTTGCACTTGATAAACTGATATATGTGAGTTTGGGGATTTTCGTTACCTTTTCGTATTCTGAAGAGAACTAAAGATGGTTCACAGGATTTCTTTTGTGCCTTCTGCAGTGCAGGTGATGCAGGCGGGGATGGAACAATGGCATCTTTATACTTGTTAGGTCTCCATCCACACCCAAGGCACTGCCTGAAGCTCAAAATTATTTTCTTGCAGACTTAGAACACCACACCAGCAGGGAGAACAAGAAGCTCAGTGGAGACCGTGCTCCAGAAAAACTGTATCTGTGATCCAGAAGCTAAATCTTGGACCATGGAAATGCACACTGCAGTGGCAGAGGAGCTGGGAATGCTGAATGGGGAGGTGTCCTGCCCTTCTGGCACGAGGAACCAGGGGTCCTCTGGTTCTCCATGATCCTCCGTAAGAACCTCTGGTTCTCCATGAGGATCTCTGGTTGTCCATGGTTTTCCACAAGGACGTGCTGATGCCTTGCCCAGAGCTTGCTGTGATAGCAGGCAGTAGTTTCAGGTGGGGCTGCTCTGCTGGCAGGGCCACGGTGTTCTCAGCAGGGCAGGGCAGGGATGCTCCTGTCCCAGCAGGTCACTGGGCATGCAGGTACCAGCCTACAGCAGCTGCTCCTCCTCTGCATCACTTCCAGGGACAAAACTCCTGTCCTGCTGTGTGGCAGGGAGCCCTGCAGAGCCAGCATGGAGGGGACAGGCTGGGCAGCACCTGGGCAGCACTGGTTTAATCCTTTTTGCCTGTTCCTGCCATGGAAGCTGTGTGCTGGGTGGAGATGTGTGTGTCTGGGGAGGGCTGGCCAGACCATTAGCTTGTCAGGGTTTGCAACACTGGCAGCTGGGGAGAAAACTGTTATTAAGTGTAACGTGGCACCTTGGAGACGGAAGCATGGGGAGACAATAAATGCAGCCTTCCATAATGCTATTTTATGGTGTCACTCTTCAGAATTTATTAAGACTTAGTTGCAGCCATGCCTGCAGCCTCCTGTGCTGGAATCAGTAAATTGTGTTCATTATCCCCAGCACCTGCTGTGTTTTACGAGGGGGGAGACACTGGAGGCATGGGGACACCCCAGCTGCTTTCTGCAGCCATTTCCTTGGTGCCAATCCAGCTTTTCTGGGGTTGCTGGGACACCCCAGGCAGTGCTTGGCTGCATGGATGGACCCCAAGTGTGACGCGGGGGTTGAAGGGAACACTGGGGGCTGAGGACCTGCCAAGTCACCACAGTTCCACGGGGAGCAGGGAAGGAGCTGGCTGAGGAGGGAAGCCATGGGCACCTTGGAGCACACTGGCACATTTGTCACTCCACTGTGGGACCACTCCAGCAGTCTTGGATGTGCTGAGGATGCTGGAGGTGGAAAGGGGATCACAGGAGCTCCCTGAACTGCAGACAGGGAGATGCTACACCCCTGTTTGGTGTCTTCTTGCACCAGTGTTTTCAAATGAAAGCACAAGTGAAATTGTGCTCCTTTTGCCCACTTATTGTCAGGACAAACCCCAGCAGCAGCATGCTTGTATGCCTTCATCCTTATCCTCAGCATTTAGGGCCAGGATGGAGGAAAACAAGTTCAAGTCCAACCTCCTGATAATTTATTATGTTCCTTGTGCTTAAGGGCAAAATTTAAGTTGCCAAAAGCAGATGTTTGCATGCTCTTTTTTTAGCTCTCAAAGTACTTTCTGTGTACTTGATTGATGGACGTCCCTGTTACATTAATAGCTGGGCTTTGCAGAAAGCTGTTATTACCAGGAGAATCTGGTGTGGGTTTCAGTTTTTCTTCTTGCATTGAAAATCCATTATTAATGTCTTTCTGAGGGGAAAAAAAAAAAAAAAGGTTTCAATTCAGGCATTTTGCTTTGCTTTCTCAGGCTTCTTCTCAACTGTCTTCACAGAGGTGCTTTTACAATCAATATTACAAGTGTTCTTTATATTTTACTGAGTGATTGAGGGCTTCTGCATCTTCCTATTGATTTCTGATTGTACTGCAGGACATGTAGGTGCACACAGGTTGCTCTGTGATGGATAACTTCATATGTGCCTTCCTAATCATCACTGAGTTGCCTTCTGCATGTTCCCTGTTGCTGGATGCTGCTCCTGAGCTTGGAAAGCACCAGGAGAGCTCTGAGTGCAATCCTGAGACACCAAACTTGTGACTGTTCATTTAATTTGGGTTTGGTTTTCAGTCAGACACAGGGATCACATGAGGCTTGTGGGGTCTCCTCTTTTGTGTTGTCTTTGCAGAGTTCTTCTGTCCTGGCTTCTCAGGCAGCTTGGTGTTCTGTGTTGTAGGAGCAAAACAAGTAATTGTCCTGGCTTTGTGTGGGGGGGTCATAATGCACCTTCATCTTCAAGCACTGACCTTGGCCCTTGGGGCAGCTCTGCTGGCAGATCTCAGCATTTCAGAGGTGCAGAGTCATTGGATCGCAGAATGGTTTGGATTAGAAGGTTAAAGCTCATGCAATTCCAACCCTCTGCCATGGCAGGGACACCTTCCACTGTCCCAGGCTGCTCCCAGCCCTGTCCAGCCTGGCCTGGGACACTGCCAGGGATCCAGGGACAGCCACAGCTGCTCTGAGCACCCTGTGCCAGGGCCTGCCCACCCTCCCAGGGAACAATTCCTTCCCAAAATCCCATCCATCCCTGCCCTCTGGCAGTGGGAGCCATTCCCTGTGTCCTGGCACTCCAGGCCCCTGTTAAAGTCCAAGTCTCAATGAAGTGCTACAGAAGCCCAGACTGCATTGGTAACTGCTGTAAAGCTGGATTTGCAGACAGAGGCTCTTGGAGCACATCAGCGCTGATGGCACAATCTGCGTGAGAGCTTGTTGGCACCAAAGGAACCTGTGAGGAGTGACAGGACTGTGGCCAGCACAGGTGCTCCAAAATGCTTCCATGGCTCCAGGTGGGTGTACAGGGGAAGAGCTCTGTGTGTGTGGGCACAGTCCTTCCCAGCTCTGCATGCCCTGGCACAGGCTCCACGTCTGCCAGGGGCTGTGGCTGTGCCAACAGGCACTCTGGAGAGGGCTGGGTGTGCACAAACCTCTGCTGGCTGGGCTGGGCTGTTTGCTCCTCAGGCTTCTCCTGGACAGACTCCTGCACCTTCAGACATGGAGGCTACACCTGGCTTCTGAGGAGCTGGTTGTTGCAGTTTGTCCGTCCATTCTGGGGACACTGGCACAGGAGCTGGTCCTGTGTCCCCGGGAGCAGCAGGGCTCGGTGGTGTCAGCGCTGGCAGGGGACACGGCAGCCCAGCCCTGCCTGGCCCGGCAGAGCTGGGGAAGGGACAGGGCTGGCGTGCATAACAATGGGCAGGCTCTGACCTTGCCGCTGGAACTCACTTAGCAATTCTGTTGATGTTCTGGAAACGAAAATATAATTCAGGCCACCTTCTCCTCCAAGCTGACCCTGAGAATCTGGGAGAAGAGCTACTGAATAATTAGGGGCTTCCCCCCCCCCCCCCCACCTTTTTGCTGGAGTTACTGCTCAGTGTTGAACTGTGCTCTACAGTGTCATTAGTTCTCTTGAACTTACTGCTTGAGTGTACTTAGAATTAATATAATTACGTAAATTGCAGTCTCATTAATCACCGGGGGCTGCGGCACATCCTTGTGCTGTTTCATGGGTGGCTTGGCTGGTGGGAGCCCCCTGGCCAGAGGTGGAGGCTGTGGCTGGAGCACTCCCCCTCCCTGTGCCTGGTTTAGCTGAGCTTTGTGTGTCTCACCCTGCAGGATCTGGAGTGTTTTCCAGCACTGCCGTGATTGCAGGGAGAAGCCTTGCTGCCGCAGAGGAGAAAAGGGAAAGGTGGGTTTGTCCCAAGGGAGTTTGGCTGGACCACATCCCTGTCACTGTGATTTGTGTCTGTGGGGTCCCAAAATGCAGAGCCCAGCCTCATGGCTTTGCAGTGGACACCCAGAGCCCGAGCTCTTGCACAGGGTCTGCTGCAGGGCTGTTTGATGATGCTGTGCCTCTGTCTCTGTGGCAGAGCTCTCAGCCTTCCTGGCAATGTAAATTCTCCTGGCTGCGTGCTAAAATTACACTGAGTTATTGATTTATCTTTGAGAGGATTTCCTTCCCGAGGGACATTTCTGGCTGTGATTTAGTTCCTCTGCAAGTGCAGAATCCGTGGCAGAGCAGAGCCACCCTCCTGCCCTCGGGCCTGCAGCTCAGGGTCGCGCTCCCTCAGGCTTTTCCGCAAGCTGATTTCTGTTCCAAGGCTGGGACAAGGTTACATTGCTGTTATTTCCGTGTAACAACTGCAAATAAAAGGTCATTTTCAACTTTCCATTGCAGAAGCTGCAAGTCTGGGACAAGCCTTTGTGCCGTGGCAGCAGCATTGTCTTGGGCATGTCTCAAACCCAGCTCCAAGGCTGGCATGTGGGACATGTGGAGCCATGCCAGCCTTAATACACTCGGACTCCTGGGAATGTTTTAGTTCCTCACAGTGGGGTGTGATGGGAGCAGGAACATGCTAACACATCTCTCCTAAAGCTGCAGGGTACAGCTTCTCTTTTCTTTGCTTTCTATTGACTCACCATGGAGCGTCTCTAAAAACAAGGCCAGGCAAGTTCCTTCTGGTGGTCCCGAGGTAGCCAAGCCAGTTCTCTTCTCCTGTCATCAGTTTTCTCCCCTTGGCCCTGAAATCCCACCCCACTAGCTGTGGCTCAGCTCGTGAGCACCATCAGTAGAAGGACCTGACCCTTCAGGACGCTGCCAAATGTTTCAGCTACTCTGTGGCTGGAAAATGCCCAGCTCTGTGTCCTTGGGTGCCCATTTGAAGCACATCCCTGAGGGTTCCTGTATCTAACCCCACGGTAGATTTGGCACTGATTTCAGCTGCACACTGATAAAATGGGAGGCTGCTTGTGCATGTGGTGTTATAAAACAGCATCCACCAATTAGGCCCAGGGAGAACATCAATTTATTTTCCTGTGAACCAAGTGTGGCACAGCTCCTTCCTTTCCCAGTGATCTATCTGTGAGATAAAACACATCTTTAGTGTCTATCTTAAATACTGCAGTGTTGACAAGTTCTCTTGACAGAAATTAGGCGAATGTCCCTTACGAGTGCATTAGCTGTAGAAACAAGGCTTTAAATTGAAGCTTCGCAAAGCGCTATTCCAGCGCGCTCTCCAAGGCATCTCCTTATTCCAGCTTTTATTATCCAAATTTGTTCTCACTCTGCAGCGGGGCTGGCAGGCGGCTCTTCCCATCCATCCTACTTGTCTTGCAGCCAGGCTGGTGGGACCAGCACCTTCAGGGTTGGACTGGGCAGTGTTGGCCAAACACCACGGAGCCATGCCCTCGGCTCCGGGGATGCTCCGGGCTCGGGGGACACCAGCGCCAGGACGTGGCTGGGGCGTGGGTGAGGGGAGCCAGCTGACACACATCGAGCAGAGAGGGGATCCAAGGCAGTCAGCTGCACGCCCTGACAGCAGCACAGGATGTCCTGAAACGCTCCCACTGGGAGCTGGAGCTGGGAGAAGGGAGTTTGTGTCGTACATATCTCATCCTTGCAATTTCAGCACTGAGTTACAGACTCAGAAACTGAGGACAGGAGCAGAGAGTGATGAGGCCTGGTCATGAACATCCCTTCTTGAGCTTCCCAGTCCTCCCCTGGAAAATAGTTTCCTTTTTTGCTCCTTTACCCTCCTCAAGTTGGGCCCTTTTAGCCTTTAACTCCTCATTTCCACCAACAGATTACCCATGGCCGCTTTAAACCTCCTGATTCTCACACTGGTGTTGATCCTGATGGATTATCCCTCCCTGTTGTGTCCTTTCTGTACCTCCACATTGCCAGATTCTTTGGTGGCCATTTCCTGAGTCCCTGAGAGAGGAGGAGAGGCTATCTGAGAGTGACAGATGTGTGAGACACGATGGTCGATGATGTTCTGGAGGTGCTAACCTCCATCATAGTAAAGAAGCCTCTCTCAAAAGGTATTAAATGCCTAAAATTCCACAAAATTAATATCATTCTCAGTTCCTTTTGTCAGGTTCTCAATTCTCCTGGTCAGTTGCCTTGTCCTTCTCTGCCTACATCCTGCATTGATCTTCTCTGGACGTAGCCAAGCCTTCAGCATCCCAGATGAGCTTTCTGGAGTAACAAATAACCTGAATTATTGAATGGATTGTGGCATTGGCTTGGGGAGAAATAATGCAGTGAGTTGGAGAGGGATTAAAACTGGCTTTTGTAAGTAAGCTTCTCATGGATGTTGACTTGGGAACATGGTGAGACAAAGGTCGCTGCAGTGTCTCTGCAGCCTGGTGTGCCATTTGAGAGATGAAATATCAGAGTGTGGCTGGATACCTTTGGTCTCTCTGGTTTTTCTGCTCGGACCTTTGTGGGATTAAACTCTCTAGACTGCTGTAGTTCACGGACTTCAAGCCCAGAATTAGAAGAAAAAATAAATCAAGTGCCTTGTATTAAATCCTGAGCACATGGCTCCTGCTGCACCCAGGGCTGTGGTAACTCACTGCAGTGCCTGCCTTGAAACTGGGGAGAAGCCCAGTTTAAGAAGGGTTTGCTGGGAAAGTGAAAACATGTTGTGCCCACTCCTCAAAAGGATACCCCTTATTCTTCCTGCCCCCCAGTGGTTATTTTTTTTCCTGGTGTGTTTGCTGCTGTTGCACTGCAAGGCAGAGCAGCCCTCCCAGCAGGGAGGTGGGAGGGTGGAGCACTTGTTCCTTCTTTGTGACAGGAAGCATTTCCCTCCTGCAGCAGCAGCAGCAGCAGCAGCAGATGCTGCAGCAGTGCTCCATCAGAGGCACTGTATTTCCCTCTCGAGCCCTCCTGTCACCCCTCCTTCCCTGAGATCCCTCCTCCCCAGGCACCTCGCTGGCCTTCACTTTCTCTTCCATCACTTCCAGACTTCCCAGGGGGCCCAGGCACCTCATGGGAGGGCCACACTGTGCCCTGTGTGTGACAGCCACCCCTAATGTCCTCTTCCTGCACGAGAGGGATGAGGTTTGGTGTGCGTTCAGCAGGCTCAGCTCTGGGCACGAGGCTGGGCTCCGTGTGCCATCATCATCATTGTCACCTTGGCTGCCAGCGAGGGTGGGTGGCAGTCACAGGGACCTGCTCTGGCACTGCCAACCAGGGACCTGCCTTTCCCCACGGCCCTGCCTGCCCCCAGGGGCTCGCCTGCCCCTCCTTCCCTCTTGCTGCAGGAGCTGCAGGAGAAGCCCAGTGGATTTGGCAGGCGATGTGAGGAGGGAGCCCAGCCCAGCCTCACGGGGTGCCTCTGTTTGAATAACAGCGTTCAGAGCACTCAGCACCGGCTGATCAGCTGGGAGAACATAAATCCCAGTGCCACAGGAGAGCCCTGGCTCAGGGAAAAGGGCCAGCTGTGAGCACTGTCCAGCCCAGTGTCCAAATGGAATGGTGCTTTCACATCTCTAATCAAGGGTTACTTAGTGGAGAGCCCCTTCCTTATGAGGCTTTGTTCTCTGCTAGCTGTGGATGGAATCACGGGAGGAGGGATTGGGTTCTGGCATCATTTTAAAAACGTTTTCATTCTGTTTGCTGAGGGGAACAAATTACAGAGAAAACCTCTCAGCACTGCGACAAAAGAGTGGCTCTAAAACCCTTTTCAGCCAAACAACTGTTTGAGCTGAAGGCTTGATGGATGGTGCTTAAAGATGTGGTTATTGCAGCAGGTTGGCATTAAAAATCACAGGGTGCAAGAAAGTTCTCACAAGGGTTACTGTGGGGGTGTGTCTCCCTGTAATCCTGGTGTCCACCTTAACACCCTGAGTCCACCCTGTGAGCTCTGTGGCATCAGCTACAGAAGAGTAGTAGCACAACAAACACCAGTGGATCACTTCTCTCTTGCTAAATGAGAAACTGCAATGGGATCAGCCCTTTTGGGGTGGCGTCACTGTGGCAGGAGGGCTGGAACTGGATGATCTTTAAGGTCCCTTCCAACTGAACCATTCCACAATTCTTTCCCTGCCCCTGTTCAAGTGGGGTTCAAGGCCAGCAGAAAGCAGTGCTGCTGCTTGGGGACCTGTGAGCAGCCTGGGCAGGAACACACCTGCTGTTGGGATGTATCAGAACAGGGTGGCTTTGAGGCTTTCCCAGGAATGCCTTTACTGCCAGCAGCAGTGCTGGGTGTTGAACAGGGGACAGATTCACCCTTGGCAAGCTTGAAAGCATTTCAGATGGCTTCTATCCCTGCTCCACTGCAGCACAGAACAAAATCAGTGTTGGAGAAGATGTTCTAGTTAGACATCACCGTTCTGACAGGTCGATTTCCAGGATGTTTATTAACATAGCTTGGAATGTCACAGAAAGGTTTGTCAGATAAACTAACCAACAGAAGTTCTTACATGAGACTTCCTTGGTTTTGTTGAGGAGCTTTGACTTTTCATTCAGTCTCTCAACAGTTCATCCTATTCAGGCCTTTCTGGAAGAGCCTCTGCAAGGTCTGTGGCTTGGGAATCAGGCCCTGCCCACTCCCTGTGTGTCTGGGTGTGGAATTCTTTGAATCCCTCAGGGAAATTCCCAGGGTCTTGCCCTGGAAGAATATGCCATAGAGTCTCCACCTAGGCTGAAAGAGAAGACTTCCCCATGGAGCCTTGCACAACACTATGAACCACCCCAGTTCCTTTCCCCATACGTCCCAAATTCTGGTAGTTTCTCCTTTCCCTGTTCCCTCATTGGTTGTGGTATCCCTGGCCGGCCCCGTGTCTTCCCTGCAGGGCAATGCCCTTTGCCCTACCCTTTGTGCCATCCCAGTACCTTTGGACCATTGGCCACTGACCCCTGCTGAACCTTGTGCATACCCCTTGGCCAGGTCTTTTGTCCCTGATTCCCCTTTGGCATGCTGGAATAAACCTTTGCTGGAATTTATCATACAAAAGGTCCTTCTGCCTCTCGTGGCTGAACTAGCCATGGCGAGTGTGGTGTGTGGACTTGGTTGCTTTCCCTGAATATTTACCCAAGCAGCTTTTCCACAGGAGATGCTTATTGGGAAATAGGTAGCAGCATCTGCCATCTAAACCCCCATGTTGCTACATCTGGGTGCCCTGGGAGGCAGAAGGAAGCAGCCGTGCCAATTGTTTGCTCATGCTGTAAGGACAACTCCTTACACTCCTCTCTTAGGGTTTCTTCTGCAATCCCAGGAAGAGAAGCACGTCTTCGTCCTTGTCAGCCCTCTGGGCAATGATCAGACAGAACAGCAGCGATGGAACCAGGCTGGCACCACCAGGGCTGGTCACTCGCAGGCAGAGGCAGCCCAGCTCCTCCAGCCCGAGCTGGGCAGCGCCTGGGAGCGATGGCACTGGGCATGGTGCATCACCCCAGGGCTTCGTCCTGCATCCCATCCCCTGCAGAGCCCCTGCTGTCACTGGTTACCTGAGAAATGGAGAGGCAGTGACCAGGCTGGTGCTTCTCTGAGGAGATGCTGCTCTCAGCAGGCAGCTGTGGCTTCCCAGCAGTACAGTGGGAGGAAGAGCTGCCCAGGGAGTGCATTTGTAAAGCATTTCTTCCAGCGTCACAGGAGTTTGTACTTGGGATGTGCACACAGGTGTCCCCGTCCGAGGCGGGAAATGCTGGGGGTGCTGGGGCAGCTGCTGGAGGAGCTTCCAGGCCTGGTGCTGTGAAACCTCTCCACCAGCTATGAGGAGGAGGTGACATAGACATTTTCCAGTGGCACTTAACTGGGTGGAGCAGTGAGTGCCAGGCAGTGAACCAATGCAAAAGGCTGCAGCTGAGTGACAAAGGGACAGAAAGAAATAAAATGGGATTCAGGCTCTGGGCCTCTTCTTCCCATCAGTAATCCATCTCATTCTTACCTGTGTCTGTTACATTTCTTCCTGTTGTGTGTAAAAATGTTCTGTTTTGAAGTAACAAACAATCTGGAGAGTGGTAGGACTTGCCTTTGTAGGAAAGAAAAGAAAGAAAAATGGAGCCAGGCTTTGCTGCTTCCTTGCTCAGCAGCTCTAACCAGAGTCTGGGATCAGGGTGTGAGCTGAGCCCCCCAGACTGGGCCTGGCTCCTCTGTTTTTCTCTGAGCACCCTGCTGTGGGACATTCCATCCACCCAGGCACAGCTGGAGTCAGGCATAGTGTCCTCTGTGTGCCACCAGCACGTGATGCCCTGGCCTCAGCCAGTTCCCCAGCCCTGGCACTGGTGGCTCCTGGAGCTGGGGATGCAGCTCAGCTGTGGGGAGCTCTGCTGCTCGCTGGGATTTGTCTCCTGGTAGTTTTTAATCATTATTTTATTAAGGGAGAAGGTGTGGTGCCATCAGATAACTTATTATGGATGCTCTGGCAGTGTGATTATTTCAGTACTGCAGCACTACCGGTGTGTTTTGCTGGAACATTCACATATTGATTCCGGATTCCTTTGTTGCCTGTACTAGAAAGAAAGTCCCTTTTCCCTCACTCCGTGCGTGGAGAGAAACAAAGAGTAAAGGAAGGTAGATGTTATCAGAAGCTTGCTCACACACCGAGGTAATTTTTAAGCGCTGCAGAGCCACTTACTGACTCATAACTGGGGCTTGTTTTCAAACCCTTGATAGATTTTTGAATTCTCTTACCATGGCAAACAAGGATGCTCACTTGGGGACAAGCCAGGGATCTGCCTCAGCGAGCTGGATCACCTTTGTTCTGCTTGCTCCAGCCTTCCCAGGGGACATTCCTCTGCCAAGGGGGACAGGGTGGTGCTGCAGGGGGAGAGTCTTCTGTCCCTCTTGGGCTCCTCCTGATGGGCAGTCAGCTTTGTCCAAGGGGTGGGGATGGGATGGGATGGGATGGGATGGGATGGGATGGGATGGGATGGGGAAACCGCTATCAGGAGTGCAGTGGGTTACTGCACAACCTCGGTGGGAGGTTTGCAGGTCAGTGTGTGATGTACAATTTCCCAGCCTGTAGCTGTGCAGTGAGTTAGGGCTCAGCCCTATCCCCATGCCAGAACACAAACCCACTTGTGGAAAGTGGAATGATGTGCTGGAAAGGAGCCCAGGATGAGACCTTTCTCCTTTAGTGAGGAAACACAGCAGGTCATTTGGTTGCTCTAGAAGAAGAAAGATGGGGTTCTTTGGATATCACTGCATATTCCACACGGCAGCCCTCTGCTTTTAGTAATGTGGTGCAGAGCGTGCCTGGTCCTCCCTCAGTTGTGAGCTTGGTGGAAGCCTGTCCTGTTTCCTATTTGTTTATTAATTTATCATCTTGTTTTTAGCCTCTGCAAAGCTTGATATTGGTACAGAGCCTGGGAAACGTGCACAGAGCGGAGTAACAGATAGTTGTGATTTGGTTACAAGGCAATAATTTAAGTGGACAGGTTTAGCTGATAACATAAAGCACACGAGAGAAATCGCTTCAGTTTATAAATGTCAGCAGAGCCCCTGCAAGGGAGCTGCTGCCTGGTGCTGCTGCTCCAGCCAATATATTATAAGGAGATATAAACAGATGTCTGAAAAAATCTGGCTGACCAAGATTAAAAGAATGGGGCTATAAATTAAACTCTTCCTTGGCGTCTCTTTAAGCAACTTTATGGACAGAGCACATCCAAATGAAGGAGTGCCAATGCTCAGAAGGACTTCCAGGTGCTTTGGGCTGCAGAGGCAGCACCCAGCGGTGGGGACAGCTTGTGGGGACAGCAGTGTCAGTCAGAGCTGGCATGGGAGACCAAAGCCTGTCCTGGTGCTTCTGCAGCTGATAAAGGGATTAAATCAGGAACAGGAATAACACCATCCCTGCAGCGTCGCCACAGGATCAGTGTCTCCTGCTTGGAAAATAAATGCTGTTGCTCTGCTTTGACATTTATTCCAAATGAAGACCTTGTCATTTGTGCAGTGACAAGAGTTTTATCCCCTGGGAGTACTTTACCTGTTGGACACTGTCTTTTTGGCTGTGAGGCAGCTAAGTGACTGAGGGGCAGGTGGGTGGCACGTCCCCAGCAGAGGCACTGGGAGCTCTGCTCAGACCCTGGGGCTTTCTTGCAATCCATCATCCCAAGGCAATGCAATAATACCTATTCAAACTGAGAGCAGGTTCAGATTGGATATTAGGGAGGAATTCTTCCCTGGGAGGATGGGCAGGCCCTGGTACAGGGTGCCCAGAGCAGCTGTGGCTGCCCCTGGATCCCTGGCAGTGCCCAAGGCCAGGCTGGGCACTGGGGCTTGGAGCACCCTGGGACCATGGAAGGTGTCCCTGCAGACATGGCAGAGGGTTGGAACTGGATGAGCTTTAAGGTTCCTTTCCACCCAAACTATTCTGTGATTCTGTGATCTTATTTTTAATTGATTTTAATTAATTTTAGTTGTGGTTAAAAAATCCCAAGAGTGGGATACTTTTTAACTGGTAAGGGGTCCAAACCACTTGTGGGGGCAGGAGTTTGCTGCTTCCTCCTCCACAGCTTGAGCCCTTCTGGCAGGTTTGTGGAGGGGATTTCACAGCTATTTCTACTCACCGGGCAGTTGATTTAGAGCTGGGAAATTAACTAGAATGGAAACTCTTCTTTCCCTTTATGAGGAGCAAGGGATGAGGTCTGGCAGCTGTAGGATTTGCAGCTCTCAGGGAAGAGGGACAATTCAGTAACACATCTATGCAGTGCCTACCTGTGGATACGCATATTTTATTTGTCTGAGGTGTCAAGGAGAAAAAATGTTACAAAATGGCTTAAATGAAGACGTGGTTTTGTATTTTTTTAATTGAGTTTCATTTCCCAAATGCAGCTTAATGCAAACAATAAGTAAAAAATTAATTTCTCTTGGGAAAAAGCTATTAACAGAATGATTCTGTTTTAGCAGCATGTGAAGCTGTGTAATTGCTTACACATGTATTGCTCCAGTGTGTGCTCCCAGTTGTTGAATAGTATCAAATTATAGGAATCAAAGAGAATCAAGTATTTTTAAGGGAAATGTCTAGAAGCTACATACTGAAACATGATTAAAATTCAGGATTTCCAGCTTATTTGTCTAAATCAGCAATTTTAATCACTCAAGTCAACCCACCCTCAAACACACTTTTGACTTCAAAATACCCCAAACTAAATAAGACAGAAGACCTTCCTTGAACAGCTGTAACATTTTTAAGTGTCAATGTCAATCTTTTTGTTGAAAACAGAGATGTTTTTTGTGGTTTATTTATTAAAGCAGTGCGTTTGTCCTGCTGTGCTGTGAACCTGGGCTGCTGTGCCGGGTGGTGAGAGGAAAGCCAAGAGTACCAAGAGCTGCTTAAACACATCAGGGCTGCGAGTTTTGCTCTGGGGTTTGGATGCTCCTGGTTAAATCCCGTTTAGTGTGCAAAGCAGGAGCAGGAAGGGTTTGTGCCTTGGCTGATGCAGCCTCTGGGATTTGGCTGTGCTGGGGGTGCAGCTCATGAGCACCAGGCCTGGGTTTGGTTTTATTTCCTGCTTGCTGATGTGACAGATGAGTAATGCCATAGTTGACTCTCACAATTAAAGGGGAAATGTTAAGAGAAGTTTTATAGTCGTGTTTTACCCCCCTTGTGTTGTTATCGGGGGTGCCCTGGGTTTGGGACATTTGGGAGGGTCACTCGTTGCTGTGGCAGCACCTGACCCCCAATCAAGGTGTCAGGAATGATCTCCACCACTGGGCAGGGAAGGAGGAGTTCATGGGCAGAACTTTGGGGGGCTAAAGGGTTAAAAGGTGAAACCTTCATTGTGTGCGTGAGCACATGGTGGGGAAATCCTCTGCTCCCGGTGCTGTAATATTTTCTCTATTCAGTCTCCTGTTGTATTTTTGGTAAGGTTTTAATGAACCTTTTACATTTTTTGGAAGTGAGCAACATTTCTCACACTGAGAATAGAAACAGGAGGTCTGGGCCCCCCAGCACCCTGCCCTTCTGGAGCCTTCTCTTGTGCTTTTCCTTTGGGTGATTCCTTCAATGGGATTCCATCCACCTCCTTCCTCTCCCCTGGCAGGCTGATGCGGCTGGATGCATCTGGAGCTGTGCTGTGCTCCCTGTCAGGGGCCATTCCTGGCTAAGTGACAGCCCAGAGCTGCCGCAGCCACTGCTGGGGCTGTGACCTGGCCTGCCCAGCGCTGGTGGCACGGTCGGGAAAGCTTTGGGCTTTGAGGGGAGGCAGCCAGCTGGGCTCTGGCTCTGCCCCGAGCGCCTCGGTGTCCGCGGAGGAGGGGATCGCCCTCCCGTCTGCCGTTCAGCACGCGATGGCATTTCATCCTACAGCAGCTTGGCCTGGAAGGGACCTTAAAGCTCACCTTGTTCCAGCTCCCTGCCATGTGCAGGGACATCTCCCACCAGAGCACGTTAGCACTGGTTGCATTTTCCTTGCTGGCAGAGCCCTGTCCCTGGCTCAGGCAACAACCGGTCATAGATAGACAGAGATTAAAGGTCCTGGGTAGCACAAGTTTAGGGAGCAGGAAGAGATTGGGATCTGTCCATGGAAAGCATTCCACGTGTGGAGGAGGCACATCTAGCCTGCCCTCCCATAGTTTAAAATGGGGAGATAATCACGCCTGTCCTCTCACATATCCAACCAATTCAACTTCCAGTCGACAGGACTGATGGAGAGAAAGAGAGTCTACCAGAAATGCAAACCTTGTTGTAATATGGATTTTTCTGTATTTTCTAAATGCATTTATACCTATTGGATGACTACAGGCTTTGAAATGTTTCTGTCTGAATTGTGACAAACATCCCAGTCTTACATAGGAAGCACCAGGTCCTTTGATCAGGGAAATGTCTCTTTGGTCTTGAACAGGGAGGGATCAATCCAGTTGTTCCGGAGACCACAGCTTTTTGTCTGTGAGTACATGTATTTATTGTACAAAATAATTACCCTTGTCTTCACTTCCCTTTGGTAGGAGATGCTCCCTGTCTCCTGCAAGCTGTTACTCTATCCCAGGTATCTTTTTAGGTAAAAGGAAGAGAGAAAGGAAAGGCTGAATAGGGAATCCTCCTCAGGAGGGAGGAGGGTGAGCAGCTGTAGTCTGACCATCTGTGAGCAGCTCTGTGGCTGTTCAACTGCAGCCTCGCTGTCCTGGGCAGGCAGAATTCTTGCATTAGGAGAAGAAATGCCATCAAGAGGTAGCAACCAAATATTGCCTCCCCTTCACCCCAGTGCTGGGCTGGCCATTGAGATGTGTTTGTGGAGAACTGGTGAAAACCACTCTGAATTTCCTATCTTTTCTGCATTTAAAACTGAAGCCTAATGTATTCTGTGTATTTTTGTTGGCAGATAGTAGTGATCATAAATTCCTTTTAATACAGTATTTCCACACCAGCACAGCCTTGATGTGCAGCGTACCTGGCTGTACTCTGCGGGATGCTTTGATTTCCCTTTGGCAGCTGCATTTTATTCTGTCTGCCCCAATCAGCAACAATTCCGCTTTCTCCATGTAGACTCCAAATCCAGTCCTGGTGTGGAGATTTAGTGCTCTCCTAGGACGTGGGCCAGAAGGGAGGAAGGAATCAGTGTCTGCTGGGCTTAGGGTTCCACCTCCACTATGGATCAGAGACAGCCTGGCAGCACAGGAGAACCTTCGGTGGGTCAGGGTGGCATTTCTGGGAGGAAAAAGCAGCACTTAAGGGGTGCTGCTGGATGGGAGGGGGGTCAGTGGTGGATATCCCACTGATCACTGTGTGGGATGGGGAAGAGCTTCTCCCAGGAGGAGCATGTGTCTTCAGCTCCCAGTTCCTCCCAAAGTTGGAGCAGTGCAGTGCTCTAAAATAACGTCACCTTTGCTTGCAGGTCAGGCTGTTCCTGCCGGGTCACACGTGCGGCTGAACCTGCAGACAGGAGAGAGAGAAGCCAAGCTCCCAGACAGAGAAAATGGGGAAAGTGACACGAGAGAAGACAGAAGGAGGAAAAGGTACAGACATGCAAGGCATTGGGTTGGGTGGCCTGTGGGATTCATGCCTTTTATTAGAGGCCAGGTTCCCTGGTGCACTCAATCCCTGCCTCTTCCTGAGACTTCATTGCTGGCTTAGGAGCTCAGCAGTGCTGAAAGCAGAGGCCTGTCCTTTGTGTTCCTTTTGGGATGGCAGTGGAAGGGCCCTGAGTGCACATTCAGAGGCACCTTCATGGCTTCTCATGCTACGACCCCAAACCTAAATTGGCAACATGGCTTCTTTGCATGACATTTAGTCCTTTGAAATACCTGCAGCAACTGGTCTGAGTCTGCTTTCTGAGCCTGCTTCTCGGAATCAGCTGTGAGGGGCTGAGGGCTGGGCTGAGCCCAGGGCTGTGTCCTGCTTGGAGCAGCCCCCCAGCCTCACTTGCACAGCAGGCACTGCCACAGGCCCTGGAGATCACACCTGCCCTGCACCCACCTTTGTAAAGGTGCTTTAAACATCAGCTGCTGCTGACCTTCCCCTTGGAACCCTTGGTTTAGTTACTATGGGGAATTTCTTTCCTGAAGTGTGTGGGATTTCCCACTGCCACCTGTGATGGGGATGCTCAGGGAGTGTGGGGCTTTGGGGGCAGCTGCCCGGGCAGGGGCTGAGCTCGGGGCCCTCTTGGGCCCATGGCCCCAGCACCAGCAGCCACAGGGCCCAAAGCCGCCCGGGCCCTGCCCAGCACAGCCTGCCCTGCCCCTCCAGCTGTCACCAGAGTGGGGCACTGGGGCCGGTGGCCGCCGGCAGCAGCGCGAATGCGGGCAGGGTGAGGATCCCCTCGCTTGCCTTTTGTCTCTTGAACAATCTGGGCACGGGGCAGTGCAGCGCAGGCTGGGAAGCAAAGCTCGGAGCCTTTGGAGGCTCCCAGCCTTAAACATGAGCCTCTGCAGCACCCCAGATCCAGGTGCCACAGTTCCCAGGGCTGTCATGGCCTTGAGAGTGTGAAGGTGGATTTTGCATCCCTGTGGCCTGGTGCCAGCTCTCGGCCCTGTGGAGATGCCTGTGGCTCCAGCAGGAAGGGTGGCTGATGGTTTCCTGCCTGCTTTGGTGGCATGGCTGCAGGGGCCACTGCTGTGAGAGCCCCCTCTGTGCTGGTGACAGCTCAGCTCTTGCGGACACCGCTGTGCCCCAGCCCAGGAGCAGCAGCAGTGCCCAGTGCCAGTGGTGTCAGTGGGACCCGCTGTGCACAGGGACCCCCAGCCCCGGCGTGGCTGTGCCAGCACCCGCAGGGACCTCCAGCCCCGGGAACCCGGAACAAGTGGAACCCACAACTGTGCAAACGCTGTCTGTGCCCAAAGGAACGGCAAAGAGAAGTGAGGTTTTAAAAGAAACAGTATTTATTTGCCAAAGATCAGCAAAACCTAGGAATTACAGAACATGTGTAATTATAACAATCCTTATAACAACAACAACAACAATCTTCAGAACATATTTACATGGGACCTATAAACTAACAATCTTCAAAACGTATTTACAGGAAACTCCAACTTGAGAACGTATTTACAGAGGCGTCATATCTGCGGCCATCATCTTCATCAGTCCTAGAAGAAAGGAAGCAGAGGAGTTGGACTCTGCTGCCAGCACTGGGCCCAGCTGAGCTGGGAGCTGGGCCCTAGAGGCTGGGACGGGGCTGGCAGGGCTGGCGTGGCCCCAGGAAAGCTCAGGGCAGGCCAGGGCTGGTGCTTGTGCCACCACAATCCAGGCCCCCTGCGGGCACCGTGTCCCTGAGCGGGACCATCCAGCCCAGCCCCAGCCTGGCGTCAGGGGACCCACTGTGTCTGTGGGCAGGGCGTGGGAGGCATCTGCCTGTCTTACTTGTGGGGCTCCATCTTCATCCAAGGACCATGGGCTCCTCCTCATCCTTCTCGTCGACTTCCATCTCCTCAGTGTTATCCTCCACATCGATGTCCATCTCCTCGATGTTATCTTCCACATCGATGTCCATCTCCTCGATGTTATCTTCCACATCAATATCCATCTCTTCGATGTTATCCTCCACATCTACTTCCATGTCCTCAACAGGCTCTTCCCTGTTCACCTCCATCCTTTCTTCCCAATCCCTTGTCCTCTTGCATCTCTTCCACATTGTCTCTGGCAGTCTGCAAGAGGCAGCACACTGTGAGCAGTGGGGTTCCTGTCCCACACCATCCATTCCCCCATGGCTGCAGCCTGCCCAAGCAGGGTGGCCCCTCCCTGGAATGGCACTGTACCTCTCCTGGCACAGCAGTGTGCTTCCTGCAGGCATTGGTGCTCCAGAACAGGCGGCAGCAAAAGCCGAGGCAGCAGCAACAGTCCAGCACTGACGAGCAGAGCGAAGACCGAGTGGCAACTGACCGTTGGTAGCCAACGAATGGTGTGCTCTGCTCGTTTCCAGGTGCTGGACGTTCCACATGGAACCCTCTGGGAGCTGAGATGTCATAGAAGGTTCAGGGCTGCTCCACACTGGGAGATGGGGATGGTAGAAGGATTAAATCCTTGAATGGTTTGGCTTGGAAGGGACCCTAAAGATCATCTGGATCCAACCTGAGCAACGTCCCAGCACACCAGGTTGCTCCGGCCCCTGTCCAGCCTGGCCTTGGATGTTCGTGGGCTTGGGGCATCCACAGCCTCTCTACACTGGTCCCTGTGTCAGGGACACGCATCCTCACAGGAAAGAACTTCTTCCCATCATCAAATCTATTCCAACTCTTGCAGTTTGATCCCATTCTCCCTTGTGCTGTCATTACAGCTCCTGACAAAGAGTCCTGTCCCACTTCCCTGCAGCCCCTTCACTCACTGGAAAGCTACTCTGAGGTCTCCTGTGTCTCTGTGTACAATGTTCATTAGCTGAAATCTCCAAGTTGAAGCTTGTAGGCCCTCTGCAATGATTTAGTGGTACAGGGATTGTTCCTCTTTTGCAACACGAAATTCTGAGATACCAATTTTATTGTGGTAGGACCTGAGATTTTGTGTCAGCAGAGCCCCTGATTGTCAGGGCGAGGTGTCTGCAAGCCCCACACAGAATCCTGCACTCAGACCAATATTTTCTTGAGCATGGTGGGGTTTTTCTTCCTTTCCTCCTGCCCTTAGCCATTGCTACAATGTCACAGTGAAAATAAAATAGAGGCAGTTTTTCACTCGCAACATGTTCTGGTTTGTTTTGTTTCTTCTGCAAGGCTGGGCCAGGTTGATATCGATGCAAATTCATTCACATCTGAGGAGCTCAAAAAGGCCTTGGCTAAAATGAAGGAAAGTGAGAAGGCAGAAAGGAAGGTGAGTTTCCCCTTTCTAAAGCAATGCACATTGCAGGGATGTGAACACACCCTGTTACACACTGCCTAAATACAATGGTTGAAATGATCGCTTGGAAAACACTGTGCAAACTAGTTTTGTGGTGAATATGGACCTAAAATACCTTTACTAAACTGTTTGTGATATTGTTCCCTGACTTTTGTGTATGACTTGAAGATTCTGTGAATGGTTTGGGTTGGAAAGGACCGTAAAGCTGATCCAGTCCCACCCCTGCCGTGGGCTGGAACACCTTCCACTATCTCGGGTTGCTCCAAGCCCCATTGAAGCTAGCCTTCAACACTTCCAGGGATCCAGGGGCAGCCACAGCTGCTCTGAACAATGTAATTTATCTGTTTCACTGCAGCTCAATTCACAAAAATGTCTGCAGACCCCAAAGGGAACTGGATCACAGCTGACGGTATTTACAGAGGGTATTTCCCTTTCACTACTCTCCTTGCTTTCCGTTTCCAACCTTGTACCCTGGATAACAAAACCCAAGTGGCCATAGTGAAGCAGGGGCTGAAGTTTCCTTACACAAGCTCCAAGTTGTCCATTTAGTTACAAAACAACCCACAACCTGAAGTAAATAGGTGGGATGATGTGTGACTCATCAGGTGCATCACAGCCTCTTTCCCTTCTCCCCCTCAGCAGCTTTTCCTTAACCCTCACTCCTCCTGCTGCCTTGATGCTGGCTCACTCAAACGAAAACTGAAAGAGGAGTCAAGGCTCTAAAGTTTTGGTGTCACAGATCGGTTTTTTCTTCTCTTATGTGGCAGCACGGCATGATTTCATTTGCTGGAGATTATTTCCATAGCAGCATTGCTGATTGATTGCAGGGCTGCTGAAAAGGGCTGCTGGAAATGAGGATCACTGAAATGCAAAAATTAGTGATACTCTATTAGGTGAAAATAAGCCATATTTTAACATCCCCCCCCACCCCCCCATCGTTAGAATAGCTTTTATCCCAGCAACTGGGCTAAAAGCAGCTACATCTAATGGACCTAAAGTATTCCATTTGCAGTCACTCCTGCAGAGAGCAAATCCATCGTTGAAGGCTCTGTGTCAGAGGAAATGGAGTTACACTGAGCCCCTCTGTGCCCGCCAGAGGCAGCTCGGGGAGGGATGGGTTGGGTGTGGTACCTGTGGTAATTTATCATTCCATTGACACAGCTTTCACCTCCATTGCTCACTTGGTTTTTCCAGCCCTCTCTGATCCCTCATGGGGAGCAGGACACATGCAAACCCTCCAGCTGGGGTTCACTCTGTGTACAAACACATCTTGGTATTTGTGACAAATCCCTTCCAAAAGGGGCTTTCTGCCTTTCTCCTGTCCTTGGGGCAGCCCAGCTCCATCGTGGCCTCTCTGCTGCTTCTGTCCCCTGCAGCTGCAGGCTCTGTCCCCAGAGCCACCAGTGCTGATGTTCCTGCACCTCTGGGGCTCTCTGAGATCTCTGACAGATCCTTTCCTCCTCACCACATGTTTTGTGTCAGCTGTCTTGGTTCAGGGCAGCCCTTGGGGGGCTGTTACTGCGAGGGAGATGAGCTCAGGACAGGCTGTCTGCTGGCCAAGCCCCATGGCACAGCACGTCAGCTGCCCCCAGCTTATCACTGCTCCTCCTGCCTCCCTTTCTGACAGCTTCTGTCCCCACACCTCTCCCTGGGAGATAGAGCCTTCCTGGAATTTGCTCAATGCTGGGAATGGCCAAAGCATCTTTGTCTGTGTCCAGGATCTCCTTGGAGTCACTGGGCACTTCAGGCTGGATGGGACCTCTGAAGCTCTTCAGCCTCATGTCCAGCTCCAGAGAGGTTCAGCTGTAAGATCAGGGAGGTGCCTCAGGGCTTTTTGCAGCCAGGTTTTGAGAAGATCCACTTGCAGGCAAACAGAGAACAGCAGTACTGCTGCCTGTGGGCTTGATGTTGAGCTGGATGGAAATGGGGTGTAGAAGTGGTGCACAAATGCTATAGAGATGTAGAAGTGGCGCACAAAGCCCTACTGCTCACTCATATTGTGGATATCACACAGCTAACTGGGTTCTGGGCTTCTCAGAAGGACCCTCCAACCCTGCCCCTGCACCTCTGATGTACAGCAATAAATCCATTGGCATAGACAGTCAGGTTCCCTTTGTGAATTTGGGGCTGGCATTCCTTTCTGTGTCTGTCTTGTCTCTCTTCATTTCCTATCTTCACATCTGGTTTCCTCCTTCTGTTTCCAAGGCCCGAGAGGAAGAGGTGAGGAAGAAGTTCCGGCCCATAGAGCAGCTGAAGGAGGAGTTTGAAAAGCTGAACATGAAGATAGAAACAGATTATGAAACTATGGTTAAATTAATCAGCAAATTCAACAGCTCTGCCTCCACGCTGGATGAAAAAGTCGCGGCGCTTTATGATCTCGAATATTATGTTCACCAGGTAACAAGAATGCCTCAGTAACTACCATGTAAAATCCAGGGGATACGGTGTCATAAACGGGGCTTTATTTTTCTTATCGGTATCAGGTAATACAAATTGCTTAATTACCATAATCCTGGGACAATAACAGACAGCAGAGGACTAGTGCAGGCTCATTTTATATCCAGGTTGGAATTAATCATCGCTTGTGCCAGGAGCCAGCAGTATCCTGGTGGTTGTCTGATTTGTTGTCTGTTCTCAGACTGGTTTCCTTATCCACTCTTTTTCCTCTTTCATCTCCTTAATGTTACAAAGTAGGGTTTTAGCTGCCATTTTTGGGTAAGTAAAGTGGTGGCTGCTCAGAAAATAATTATTTTCTCTCTGCTTCCATGGAAAGCTGCCGTGGTTGATGGTAGGTGCCCTTACATCAGTTCACAGAGAATGTCTTTGTACCAGGGAAGGTGACAGCCACCCAAAACCCCCTATTTTGTCTTGGTGTGAGTAAGCAGTGGCAAGCAGAGCCTCACTGTGCTAATTAGCTCTGTGTGAGGGTGAACATATTTCCTGGCATCTCGCTTCCTCGGGTTTGCGCTCACACTGTTCCCCCCTCTCTCTGATCTCTCTTGCTCTGCTTTCAGCTCACACACTCCCACCGCCCCTTGGATGCAGCTGCAGGCACACAGCTCTGCTCCCCTGGGCTTGCTGCCTGCCTTGGTGCCACCCCTGGGAGGGTGTCTGGGCATCCAGCCTCTGCTCTGCCGTGTAGGAAGGGACTTGGCCTCTCCCTCCCCAGTTGACTGGGAGAGTCTGGAGTGCACTGGGAGAGTTTTCAGTGGCACTTTGTCATTTCAGAGGGTGAATGGGACAAATCTTGGGAGGTGCCAGTGCAAGCCCTTTCACTGGAACAGCACTTGTTGAACCAAATGTGGTGTTTGGGGGCAGGTAGCTGAAGTGTTGCTGCTGTGAGAGAGGGAGTCCATGTGCCAGCTGATACAAGTGTTATTTCCAGGGCTCTTTGTCTTGAATTTCCACTCTGAATTGCCATTGTGAGCATGCAGAGGCTTCCTTGCTGTTTGTTCTCCCTGCTTTTGTGTCACTGACGGCATCTGTGTGACTCAAAGAATAACTGTGAACAATGGGCACCCAAAGAGCTTCATATTTGTACTCAGGGCTAATCTTGCCTGATTAAGGGTGCCAGAGCATCAGGCCATTGTGCTAAAAAGCAACCCTCAAATGCCCTGGGATGCCTTGGATTCCAGCATAGCGGTCTGGACTACTCCAGCAGAAAATCCCTGCAGCACAGGATGGGGCAAACAATTTCAGAATGGCAGAGGAGCAGGGACTGGAGCATCAAAGGGAAGCACATGCAGCATCAAAGAGGTCAGAGAGGGGGAATGGCAGGAGGCTGGCGGGAGCACAGGGGCTCCTTTGTGCTCCGATCACAGCGCTGCTCTGTGCCCGCGCTGTCGGGGCAGATGGCTGGGCAGCACCTTCTCGTCAGGAAGGAAGCTGATAAGAAATATGACTTGTCTCTAAGCCAGCATGGCTTTTCCTCCTCTTTCTTCTTCCAGTCAGTTGAATGCATCCAGAGCATTATCTCTGCTTGGGACTGACTTTAGCAGCACTGGCTTAATGTAATTACTGAACAGCAGCCAAAGGACGCTTGTGCCGCATAACCCTGGAAGGGCTGAACTGTCAGGACTCCTCTGCAGCGAGTCACAGCCCTGCCGTGGGAGCAGGGGATCCGTGCAGGTGTGGGTGGCCCAGGCCACGTGTGGGGCCACTTTGCTGGTCCCACCTTCCTCAGCCTCCATCAGAGCAGTACCATGCCATGCCATGCCGTGGCTTTTCAGAACTGTTCAGCTCCCAGCCATCCTGCTGCTGCCTCCGGGGCACGGGATGCCCTGTGGAGTGGAAAATGCCATGCCCTGGAGGGCATGCAAGCAAAGGCTGCTCTCTGCTCTGTGCCATGGTCACCTCGGAGCAGTGGGTGTGGGGCAGCTTGTGCCTCGGAGCGTGCCGTGGGAGCCGTGGCCGGTGCCCAGCCTGGGGAGATGTTCTCTCCTGCCTTTGAAGAGTCAGCCCAAGGGCTCTGTCTCTGCTCAGCTTTTGGTTGCCAGCTCTGGTTTGCTTCTCCTCAGCCACGATTCAGCTTGGCATGTTCGGGAGCCCGTCTTGGAGAAGGAATAGGAGGGTTTGGCTTGCTGGGTTATCTGTAACGCATAAAACCCAAATGCAAATGTGAAGAGGGCAGAGCGTAACTCATAAACAGCATTCACGGTGCTTGCATAGCAGTGTGTGGAGCCAAGACCCGTTCTCAGGCATTGCAGGCTCTTTCTCTCAATTATTTACTCTGCTTATCTTCCCCTCTCCTCTGCTCTGACATGCTACACCATCTCTCTCTGCTAATTTCCTCTCCATCGCGTGCAGTTGACATGCTGCTTTCCCTTGCTCTTGTTTTCTAACATTTTCTCTCTCACCTTCCCTCCTATTTTCTTTCTCCTCCAATTCAAACCTGCTTCCTGAATAACTGCTGTCATATTTGCTCTTCCCCCATCCCTCCCCTCGCCTGCTTTGCCTGTGTACTTTACTCAAGAACTCTTTTGATCTTTGGTTTTTCTTCTGTGCCAATTTCAGTGGACTGAAGCGAGGTAGGAGCTGCTGCCTCACAGCATCCACTGCTCCCCAGAGAGGTTAATACCTTCAAGTTGTTAAGTTTGGGGATTTTGTTAGTTTTAGAACTGGAGCTCTCGTGACAGACTCTGGTTAAAAAGATAAACACATCTTCAGAATAAGCTTTACAGCACCATTTACATTCTGCTGTTGTGGTGTCTCACTGATGCTGGGGCGGCACGAAGGATTCTGGTGCTGCTGAGGTTACAGCAGGGGATGGTTTTACCACACCAGCTGCTGGATGCAAATTCCTGCCTGTCCATACATTCCCTCTCATGCAGAAGTCAATGTCCGATTCCAGAACGAAACCAGTTTTTACAGAGGCTGAGTAATAAAAGGACCCATTGGCAGCTGAAATGGGGTAGCTGCATAGATTTCTTTGTAGATAAAGATGGGTCTGCAGAAAAGTGAGAGATCTAGCGGGCCTGGTTTATAGGGACAGTTAAAAGAACAGCCTCTGAAAGGATACAAAAGCTGCTGCAAATCCTGAATCAGCCCCAGCAGACCTGCAGAGAGCAGCTTTGCAGAGGGACAGGTGGGTATTGTCCCACTGGGGAGCAGAGATGAGCTGGAGCTCCCCAGGTCCTGCTTTGGTTGGTAACGACAGACCCGTAGGACACAAAGCTTCTTCCTTCTCCTGGCTACCTGAAATATCTGACTTAGGGCCAATTTTGATGAAGGTACATGGTTGAGATAAATATAACACCGAGCATGAAGTCATTGACTAGAAGAGTGTCCCACATGCCCTGCATGGCTTGTGGTCCTGTCCCACCCCATCAGGGGGTCGGCTTGCCCTGCTGATAACTCATTTTTATATTCTGTTTCCATCTGCAGACGATTGATGTTGTCTCCCTGTCTTTCAGAGAGAAATGTCGAATTTCTAAACCTGATTTTTCTGTGCAGGCAGTTTTGAGCATTCATCAGATCCTCTTTTAAACTGAAAAAAAAAATCATTGAATACCAAAATGCATCGATTTGACTTTGGACTGAATTTTGTACTTGAAGTAGTTTGTTCTGTTTCTCTAAATTTTGTGTGTGAGCACTCAGAGCCATTTCTGATCTCCTCTCCAAGAGCAGATGCCCACTGGGATTGTGCCTGGCTAGCCCCTGATCCACTTAGAGCCCGAGGCTGATGAATTCCCTCTAATGTGTAAACTTTTCCCTGCTGGCAGTTAATCCATTATTGTTTGCTTAGAAAAGTCATTGTGGGGCTGCTCCCTGGGGAAGCTCCTGGCTGACCCCTTCCAAGCAGGACTGGCTTTTTCCTTCCTTGTCCATGGGAAATTTTTGATGGAACTCATGGAGAACTCCCAGAACTGTCCATGCTCCTTGCTCCCATGCCCCATTTGCACCCTGTTGGTGCTAACAGGCTCCTAAACATCCCTGACTCCTGGTGCTACAATTACAGCATCAATTAATTTCATTTGCAAAACATGCAATTCCCTGGGTCTCCAGTAAAGGCCTGCTCAGGGGAGAGCAAAGAGCTGGAATTTTTTGACATCAGCAGATATATTGAGTTTTTGACACCACCTGAATTACCAAAATACGTGTCAAGAGCAGTTTCGATAGCAATAATCAAAGTATTTGAGTTTCCAGCAATGCCTTCTGAGTGTGACAGTGTCCTCCCACGAGGACTCTGTGCCTGGGCAGCTGTGACATTGCTGCTTGTGGGCAGGGCTGTGCCGAGCTCAGCCACAGCCATTCCCTCGGAATGTTTAATTCCTTGTAAAACTCCCTGCTGGTCAGAGCAGGAGGGAAGGGATGCTGTGGGTGTGAAGGGAGTTATTCTCCAGGGGCTGGGGCTTTGTGCTGATGGAAGCTGCTCTCTCCCAGGTGGACAATGCCAAGGATTTCCTGTCCATGGGTGGGCTCCGGCTGGTGATTGAGGGGCTGAACAGCAGCGAGGCCTCGCTGAAGGAACACGCTGCCTTCGTCCTGGGAGCTGCCCTGTCCAGGTGAGACCTGCCCTGTCCAGGTGAGACCTGCCCTCAGCTGGGCTCTGTGCCTCTCTCCACGTCCCTTAGTTTATTTCTGATAGCAGAGACTGAAAACTGTGTTGTGACACACCACAAAACTGTCTTGTCCCCTTCCTAGCCCTTGCAACACCCATTTCCCCTTCTCCTCGCTGTGTCATTATCTTGCTCATTGGACATATCCAGAAGTAATGTGGGGTCAAATCTATGATTGTTTCTTGGTTTCCCTGGGCTCCCTGTTTCTACAAAGTCCAAGGGGGGAATAATTCTCCTTCTGTCCCATTGACAGGTCTCTCTGGGGGAAGATGTCACAGAGCGTACAGTTGCAAGCACCCCAGTGAGCACCTTTGTCCTTCCTCATCCTTGCTCCTGGGCTGCTTCAGGATGGCAAGGTGCTGATTTGACCATTCTTTAGAGAGAGATTTGGGTCCCATGGCCTCTGACATCAAAGGGGTGTTGATTAGATGTGGGGTCAGGAATAAGGGTCAGCAACCAGAATCCAGAGGAGACTGACCTGCAGGATGTTTAAGGTTCAGGGGAAGGAGCCTGCTCTGCCTCATGCTGGGGCATCCTGTGTAGTGCTGCAGGAGTATCCTGTGGGCTCCATGGGTTTTCTTGGTGCCCCCTTTTTGATTTATGGGTTTTGGGGCTTTGCATGGGGTGTGTTGCTCATTCAGAGGTGCAGAGGCTTTAGCAATGCATTGGATGGACTCAAACTTCAGCATCAGAAATGCAGAGTGAAAACTGAAGGTCAGGACTGTTTTATCTGCATATTTCTACACCTAAAAATACAGTCACCTTCTCCAGCATCATAAATTATTTATGGCTTAGTCTAACACATGGTGCACAGACCTGCATTCACTTGGCAATCTTGTGTGCAATGCAGTTGGCCCTCAGCTTGTGTGGAGTGATGGGCCTCGTGGACAGGAGCAGGTACCCAGGTTAATACCAGGAAAGGATCCAGCTTCTAGTCTGAAACAGAGCCTGACTTAGGGCTGACAGGAAGATACATCAGAAACAAAACCTGCTCTTCATATTCTGGTGTATCTTAGTCTCTGAAACAATACCGGAGTGGTTTGCTCAGGTTCTTTATGTAGACTCTTTCTACATACAGAGAAGATCGTGCAGAGGGTCTGGAGACATTTGCAGGTAACTTGTGAAATTACAGGGGCTGCTAAAGAGCTTCTTTCCAGATGTACCTGCCATGACATGGTCAGGACTCCAAATATCCATTGTCACATGGTACCTGACAGTGTAGCAGTGGCCACGAGAGTCACACTTTTGTGTAGTATTTCTCACTCAAGCGCAAAAATCTTCTTTGGAGAGAGCCTCTCATCTGATATGACAACATTAAACTGCTGCTTTGCAAACTTGTGGACCTTTTTTCTTTGAAGGACATTCTGGCAGATGGTAATTTGGAGTAGTTTGGATGATACATTGTCTGAGAGCTCTGCTCCAAAATGTGAGGGATATTATGCCTTGGTTTGAGTTTGCTTTTTCTCCCCTTGCTGTGCTTAAGCTTTCTCAGTAGACACCTACATGCCAACTTGTCTGCTGTGTGCTCACTTGCTTAATTCATTTGTTCATACATTTTCTCAGCTTACTCCATGCTCTAGTTAAACTGTTGGGGGCATTTCAGGTACTTCACACAGCATTTTGTGTTTTTCTGAGGGATTGTTTTTTATTTCCTTCCCTCATGGTTGTTCCTGAGAGCCCTAGAGAGGTGGTAGGGCTTTCCAGTAAATTCCCAGAGGTGTCACAGCTCGCTGGGCTGCAGGGACATGATCTGCTCTGTGCTTGTGTGCCTGGGGCTGGTGTCAGATCTTGTGCTGGATGCTGAGCCTGGGAAGAGGCAATGGTCTGCTGCTCACCAAATGGATCTGTGGCCACCTCCCAGGTCTCTTCAGCCAGGCTGGCTCAGGCCAATGGTTTCAAGCCAGGCAAACATTCCCAGAGGGAAATCAGGGCATGATGATAGCAGCTCCAGAGCCTGGCACGGGAGGTCAGTAACTCCTGGCACAGCTCAGTCTGGAAGAGGGAGTTTGGCTTTGTCTGTAGAAAAATGTTTAACACAGGAGGAAACCACTGGACACAGAGCAATTCCAGATGTGCCTGGGTCACATCCAGAACTTTTCAGCTCTCAGAAATACCCAGATCTTCTCCAGATTTGCACTGTCCTTAGCTCTGCTCAGGTAGTCAAGCAGGTAAGGGATGCAACAAACAGCTGCAGCACCCAGGTTCTGCCTGCACATGGTCCTGCCAGGACCTGGCTCAGAGCTCTGGCTGTGCTGGAAGCCTATTGAAATAAAGGGGTTTTCCAGGGGATCAGCATCTTGAGCCAACAGGCCAGGGGGCTGGCCAAGACTTGGATCAGCAAAGGCAGGAGGAGGAGAAGGCACAACAGGGCCAGCTCAGGATTTCCCCTTCCTGACATTGCTCCTATTTATTTGGTTTAAAGCAGGCTTGAAAAGCAGCCATAGCACAGCATGACTGGGACCTCGGGGCACAGGGTCCCAGGTCCAGCTGCCAGGGTCTGACCTCCTGGCATCCATCTGCCTCTGGGAGCCTTTGCCACAGGAGAGGCAGATTTCTTCACCTGACAAGGAGGAAATCATGGTTTCATCTCATGTTTCTCTTATATGTCCTTCAATTCAGGCATTTGGGTTTTAATTGCTGAGTGTGTGACCAAATCAAACATCGTTCCATCTGGTGGAGTTTGCTGAGCAGTGCCCTTATTGCAAGTCTAAAACCTCATCACACTCTTACTGTTTTTAAACCTTTAACAAAATGTTTTTCCATTCAGCAGTTTGCAAAAGTAAACTTCATTTGAACAATCCTCAACTGCTCTGATTGCAAATAAAAGTTAAATGCACTAACAAAAATAATTGCTAGGCATGTGGGGTTGTACATTTAGGTATCCATAATTCACTAACAGTATCTGCCAATACACAGCATTATCTGTATTTCCAGTGATTGCATTAGCATAAAAGCATGTTAGAATTTATCCTGTGGTACTAACATTTAAATATATATAAGTATGAAATATTAAGATCCAGCATTTTGGAGGCAAGTGAAACTACTGTCTGTAAAATGTTCCTGCATATTTTGAAGGTACACTCCAGTATCTTCGCATGACAATCAGCATTCGCACCATTGGGTCCAAACATTACAAAAATGTCAATGTTTTATGCAAAGAGGAGCTATATTAAGCTAAAAAAGATTGCTGATGAGAGAAGTGTCTTCTGATGTCCTCTGAGCTATTTACAGGCAGCATCTCCCTTTGTTCATGGCACAGCCAGGCCTCTGTATCTGTATCTCCATGTTTCACAAGACTGGAAATGTTAGCCAGAAAGGATTATGCTTGTGATTAAAACCTCCATTTTTGAAAACTTTACCTACAGGAAATGTTTTTCCACACCAATAATTTGAACATTTTAGTATTTTGTAATAAAAGGATTTTTGTAATCCGTTTAGAAGGGGAATAATAATTTATGTTGAATGCCTTCTTGAAGCTTTATCCCAAATGCTCCCTGTACTTAGGGATGAGTTGGAGGTGAGGATGGAGAGAAGTTGTAGGACCTTCAAGGCAAAGTGAAGCAGTTTGTATTTCATGGGGACAAGGTAAAGGTTCAGAAGGTGAAATTTTGGCCTGGCCAGAGTGGGGAACTGGGAGGGCAGCCACTTGTGCAGCTGCAGTGAGAGACTCGTGGCATTTTGGCCAGACCTTTAAAAACCCGCCCCATGGGGCGGCCAGGGACAAGGATGTCCCACTGATGGTCCAAGCTGACATCTGCCATGTGTCCTAGAAGGGCACGGGACAGTCCCAGCACAGCCTCTGCCCATAAGCCCAGCACTGCTGGGCTCTCACTGTTCCCTTTTGGCCCTGAGTGGTAAAATAATGTCCCAGGGCTTGGTAAAGGCTTGAGAGTAAACTCATCACTGGTGAGAACTGAAGCATGATCCTGTACCACACACATGAGTTTTCCATGGATTGTCTTAGCTGTTTCCCAGAGATTAAACCCCTTAAATGATGACCATGTGCATCCTGAATACCCCATTCACCATTATTTGTGTTATCCAGCTCCGAGGCTCGTTCAGAGCTTGCCCCACTCTGGTAAAGCCAAGAGAGGCTCAAAACATGGGTTTGCTTCTCAAGAGAATCCTCAGAGAAGCTCCTTGAGTGATGGGCTCTGATTCCTCCTGCTGTGCTGGGGTGTCAGCTCAGCATCGTGGACTCCACCTCGTTTTGGTTTTGCTTTTCCACTGTTTTTTTCTGAGGGAAGAGGGATGTAGGAATGCTGTCTCCTTGCTCTGTCCAGCAGTCCCCTGGTGGTGCCCATTTTCCCAGAGCACAAGGCTTCCCTGCTCTGATGGAGAAGCAGGAGCCCCTCCAGGATGCCTCTGTCAAGAGGAAAGAGCTTCCACCAGATTTAAGGGGTTTGAGTTAGGTCCAGCTGTGCACTGAAACTGGTTGGTGCTCACTGGTGTTAAATAACACAGAGGCCCAAGCAATAAACCCAGGAAAAGTAAAATTAAAGACCTTGCTTCGATGCTGTCTTGTAAGGACATAAGAATTTCTGTGCAGAGAAATAAATCTGGTTAGCTTAACAAGCACTGTCCCTACCCATTTATTTCCAATCCATCTTCATCCCTTCCTCCTCCAGCTTTTCCTTTTACATCCTGCAGTATTTGCCCATCTCTTTATCCACTTTCCCTGTTTTTTTCAGTGGCCCTGTTTGCCCACACCATGTGTTTGCCATCTCCCAGTTGTTGCAGTAATTCCAGCTCCACTCTTTGACTGCTTATAATTTCTTGCTTTTAGATTGTCTCTATTTTTATTCGAACTCCTGACTTGTGTGAAGTTATCAGCCTCACTGCACCTAATTTCAAATTAATTTGATTGGGTCACCTCAGTTTTTTTTCTGTAATGATAATGAACTCAACCTATTTAGCCTTTCCCCATTATGAATAACCTTAACAAAAGCTGCAGTGCAGTATTAATGGGTGTTTCATCATTGTGGTTAATTACACAGAAGAATAAATCCCTAAACATTTTCAGCCTCTGAAATCTAACAAGGAAGTGTAATTAACAATTAAAGAGTAAACTGCCATTCTTGTGCTCTCCGGAAGACAAGGAGGGAAAAGTCTAGAATCCAAGGTTTGCTCCTGGGTTTTTGAGGAGAAATGTTTAGAGCAATGCTGATGGCTGGAAGTGGCAGGGGGTGGGGTCAGGTCCTTGTCTCGTGCCAGGTGTGTTTTCCCCAGGTGCCTGCGGCCGCTGGAGAGGGAACAAGGTGGGATGGACATCTTGGCCTCAGCCCGAGGGACTGGGCTTAGGCTGAGGACATTGTCCTTTCTGTAAAACAGGGGAATTCTTGAGTGAGTTCTCTGGCTTGGGCTGGTGCTGTGAGAGAACACAGAGGTCAAGCAGTGGGGATGAAATGGGTGTTTGGCCTCACACCCCATGTGCGCAGTGAGCTCCCACATGCTCCCCCAGCACTGGGCTCCACTGGCTTCTCCCACTTACCTGGGGCTCAGGCAGGTGGCCTTGTTCTCCTGAGTCCTTCACACAGCAGTGGGTGCTCCCAGATCCTGCAGGACCTCTCCTCAGTCCAGAGCTGCTGGTGTTCTAAGAGCTGTGGGAGGTGTCCTGCCCCGCAAACACATAACAGCCTCACAGAGCAGCCAGTGCTGCCCAGGGCTGTGACAGGCATGGGGAGCACCAGGAAGCTGCTCCAGCAGAGCTTCAGCAGGGAGGGAAAGACTCATCACAGCCAGCTCATGCATTATATAAAACATGTTGTTTCTGTCTCATCGTGTTTAGTAAATGCTCTCTGCTGAAGCCTTTGAGTTATTGTGGTGGTTTCCATTTAAAATACATGTTCAGGCTGGTTACCTAATCACTTTCTGCCAAAAAATACAGCCCAAACTTGCTGTTTCCCAGTGCAGATGTGGTTCTGTAGCTGGACATGTATTCCTCTGTCTCTTCAGCCACTCTTCATTCATTCTTCTTGTTCTCTGCAATTCCCTGGCAGGAGGGTGGAGCCAGGCAGGGGTCGGTCTCTTCCCTCAAGTAACAAGCAATAGGACATGAGAAAACAGCCTCAGGTTCTGCCAGGGGAGGTTTAGATTAGGGAAATTTTTTTTCACTGAAAGGGTTGTGAAGTACTGGAGCAGCCCTGGAGGGGTTGAAAAGCTGTGCAGATTTGGCACTTAGGGACACGGTTTAGCAGTGAACACGGTGGTGTGAGATTAATGGTTGGCCTTGATGATCTTGGATGTCTTTTCCAGCCTAAATGATTCTCTGATCCTATGTTTTCTGTTTATCCTTTTTACTACAGCCTGTACACTCTGCTAATGCCTTCACAGGCTTCAGAGATTTTCCTCCCTAACCACCTACATTATTTTCCTGACCTGCTGTGACTTCCCCAGGTCTTGGCATGTTCTCTGCATTCCCTCCAAGCAATAGGTGTAGAACACTCACCAAGAGGAGGCACCTGCATCTGCTTTTTGCTCAGGGTGTGCAGGAGGTTGTGGCAGCCCATGTGGTGTGCTTCAGAAGGGAGCTTGACAAAGTGCATTGAGTAGAAGAAAGAAGGGAAGAATGGGAGACTGGGAGATGAACAACAGGAGTGGGAAATGTAGGATCCAGCCTCACCTCCCAGCAGGGTTTGGGGTGGACAGCATTGACCCTTATGATTGCAGCCATTGTCTGAGCCCCTATGGGAGGGTGCAGATCCCATCTCTGCCTCTGTAGGTCCTGCTGTCTGCATCCTCCTAGCCCTTCCTGGTGGTGGCTTTTGTTGGATTTCATTGCCAGCTGGCAGAACTGGGCTGTCAGAGGGATACTGGGGGGCTGCCCATGCCTCTTGTGGCCTCTCCTCTGGATTTAGCCATATTTTCTCTCCTACTCTTCTCCTTATGCTGAGGAGAGGGCAGCAGATCTTTCACAGGAGGCAAAATAACACAAACCAGCAACTGCAGGCTCCCATTGCATCCAAGAATGGCCCTTGGCTGTCCTGACTGAAGAGGGATCAACCTCTTTTCCAGGCTGGCATCTTCCAGCCTACCGGTTCTCTTAATATAGTGCTTTGATAAGTTTTCTCTCATCTGTCTATCCATGTGCTTAAAGATTCATTGAAACAGGTGATTATTCATCCATGCAGACAGCTCCTCAGGCCTTCCACCAGATTGCTGCCAACCTCAGCTGCTTCGAGGCTCTCCAGGTGTTTGCACGGGATGATGAGAGAAAACAACAGCTTACTGGAAATTATCTCCTTCTGAAGAAACTCCTCATTACTGTTAACTACTTGCTCTTCCCTCAGGTGCTGACATTCTTTGTCTTCTTCTGAGCTGGGTTTTGATGCCCCTTTGTATTAGATGATCTTTTCTGCTTGAAAGGAGATGTCCAGCAGAGGCCCTCAGAGCAGCCTGGCATGTTTTGGGAGGGCATGACTCCCTGTCAGCCGTGCAGACCTCTGAGCCCTGATGCTCAGGGCAGCTGTCTGTGGCCACCTGATGTCCCCGGAGAGCTGGGCCCGTGGCAGCCCCTCCCTGAGGGCAGCTGGGATCCCCACACGAGCTGGAGGAACGCTCTCACAGCCGCTTCCCACCAAGGCTCAGCCCCTCGGTGCCACTGCAGGAGCCCTGAATAGATTTGAAAACTAATTTGCTGCTCAGAGCATCAATAGATGTACGTCACTTGTCCTTTCTGCTGCATTTAATGAGTTTCCAAGGTACTGCAGCCAGTTCCAGAAGGCTGCCATCAAAGGATCTTGGCTTCCATCAGAATCCTCGTGCCCCTCAGCGCTCTGCACTTCTCACGTCTCACATGTCTCTTATGAATTCAACGCAGAGCACATCGCATAATTTCTTACAAACATCCTTTCCAGACTGTCTCTCCTTTTTTCCTGAATGCCTTGAACACAGGGGATGGGAGAGAGGAAGGGCTCTTCCTGCAGTGAGGTGGTGTTAGCTGGAGCCCAGGCGAAATGTGGGTCATGCTAAACGTCCTGTCACTGCTGCTCCCCACAGTCATGACTCCCTCAGTTATTCCCTCCCGGGGCTCACCACAACTGTTCCCTCCTGTTAATCATCCCGAAGCTGGCTTTAGGCATCCTAGCCTCAGCTGTCACTATGTGGGACAACACCTCCATGTGGGTGAGGAGGGAGGGGACACGCCTGTGCTGCCAGACTGACAGCCAGGGGACAATGGGCACAGGTCTGCGGTGGCAGTTCCAAGGGACAGATCATTAATCCTTAGCTGCATCTGCTGAGATCAATAATTAGGGCTGTTGTTTTGTATAACCCCCCAGATCAACATGGGAATTGCCTTATTGAAGTGGACGTGCAGGCCTGGCTGGCTGGAAAGGCCCATGGGGGGATTGCAGAGGAAGGAGCACAAAACCCAGGTGCTAACAGTGTGCTGACATGTAAATGAGGTTTCCTGAAACCTTGAGCAGCTCAAACCTGCCATACATGATGAACCACAAGGGTTTTATCTATTTCTGTCACTGCAACAGGGAGGGTTGGAGAGGGTTTCTGGATGCTGGTCCACGCCTGGTGCAGCAGGGTGGCTGCTGCCAGCATCCCTCTGCTTGGAGGCTGCACATGGGAGCCTGTGTGAGCTCCTCTGCATGTTCCTCCTCTCCTTCTGGAAGCAGGTTGTGTTATATTTCCATACATACTTTGTCATAAAAGCCCCTAAATATGATTTTCTTTTCTTTGCGTGTCTTGCAATGAGCAGGAACTCACCTGAGTTGTTTTCCAAATTAATACCCCGCTGCTTTTACTTAACTGTTTTTTTCCAAGCTGAGAACAGTAACGACTCTGAGATTTCTTTTTAAAAAATGCATTTTCTTCCCAGATACTTCATATTGAAATCTGTCTTAATTTCAGTTCAGCTAGTGTGTGAAAACACACGGTGTGGCATTATTAGTCCCTGAAGGAATAAAGACAGATGGAGCCCAAAATAGAATTTACTTTATGATTAATTGAAACCTTCAAGAGTGCAGTGGAGTCAGGGCTTGGTCCTACCCTGGCAGCACCTGGGGATCAATTCAGTTGGCATGAAAAGCTCAGGGGGAGACATACAGATGTCACCTGGCAGAGCCAGCCCCGAGCTATCCCCTCCCGGTGGGACTTGTGGCTGGAGGAGGGCAGGGTGGCCCACGTGTGGGCCGGGGGGAGGGAGGGAGGGATCCTGGCGTGTCGAGGTCCTTGTGTGGATGATGTACTTGGGTAATGAGCTGCTGTTTCTGCCTCGACTCTCCCGTGGCTGGGCACGATGGCTCCCGTGTCCCTGGAAAGGCAGCTGAGCAGGAAACAGAAAAATCCCCACACTCCAAAAAACTTGGGAATATGGAGGTATGAGAGTGGCATGGGGATTTGGGCTCTGCTCTGGGTTCCTGCTCCATGTATGATATGACCTGCACACTTTCCTCAGGTTTCCCATCCTTGCCTGTGAGAGGGAAGGGAATAATGAAGAAACACCAGGTAGTGTTATGTGTGGTGGCTTCAGCATTAGTGGATATTTCTGGGGTCTGTAGCCACTGAATTTACAGCATTTTCTGATGGATAGGAGGAGAAAAAGGTGTTGCAGAAAGGAGAGTTCTCCATCATGTTTGGGAGCCAGTCCTCCCTGTGCACACTGGCTTTACTGCTCGTGGTGGTGCTTTCATGGTCAGCATGTCCTGAGCAGCTCTGGAGCGAGGGAGATGCAGCAAGTGAAGGCAAAGTTGCTTTGCAAGGGCAAATTCTGGAGCTATGTCAGCACTTCTTTTTGGAGAGGGCATGAAGGGGATGGTCAAGGGCAGTGGTGGCAGCCCCAGGGGATTCCCAGTTTCCCACCTGGTGCTCGCTGCTGGTCTGGCCTCTGTGGCTGTGCCACCGTGGCCCACGTGCCAAAGAGAGGCCTGTGAGTGCCTCCCCCTGAGGCAGCTGAATGGGACTGAGTGTTAACAATAATTCAAGGAAGGATTTGGTGTGGGAAGTTGAAATTGGCCGTGGAGATGATGGTTTAAAGTGTGGATGTGGCTGGGGGCCCACAGCTATGTGTGTTCAGCAGGTGTGTGTGCACTGAACTGGTCTTGCTGGGCAAACTGGATAACAAATGGCATCCATGGGGCCATCAGCTGGGAAGAAGGTACAGGGGGCATCTCCCAGATGCAGCCAGGACAGTCTTTTCACAGGCACCAGCACCCCTTCCTGTGGTGCAGTAGCAGCCCTCCCAGTTGAGAAGGTGATTGGGACCTTGCTAATTGTCCTGATGAGTGGGAGCACTGCTGGAAATGAGCTGATCCTGCAGATCTGTGGGGAGCTGAGCTAACTCCTGGGACATCATACCCAGCACCTCACCAAACATCCAGTGTTCACTCTCTGGCAAGTGCAGTTTGATTTTTGTTATCCCTGAGCCCCCGGAAGGATGGCAGCAGGTTTGCTGAGGTGGATTTTGTACAAAGAGGAAGGCTCTGTAGCTGAGCTCTCTCTGCAGGAGCTGGCCAGAAGTCGTGGACAGATACTGTGAGGCTGCTGTGGATTTTCTTTTCTTTCCCTGGGGACTCTGGGGATTGCAGATCGGTGAATTGTGGATTAGCGGATCAGGAATTAGAAATGCCTTTTTCGTTCTTGTGTTACACACTAATGAACTGACAAATTTAATTTCTTTAAATCTAGCTATTTCAGCTGGAATTGGCAAAGTCATCTTCTGTCTCTTCTGGTACCTTGAGAATGGCTGAATCCTGATCTCTCTGGGGTCACATCATCCACATTCACTTCTTTGTCTTTAGCCTGTGGCTGTTCCAGAAGTGCAGAGTGCTCTCCAGGAAGAGCCCATCCCTTGTGAGTGGTTTCAGAGTGTCCAGGTGCTGCTGGGGGCTGTGGCTCTCTGCAGCCACATCTGCCTGTGCCAGTGCAAGGAGAGGAGCTCAGCCCCAGGGAGGGAGAGGGGCTGGCACCAGCCTGGGGGCTCCAGCTTGGCTGTCTGAGTCCACTGGCAGCAGCTCAAGTGTCTCTACCAGGCAGACACCCTGTCAAACCCCGTGGCTCTGCCGAGTGCCTCCATGGCACAGCACAGAATGTTTGCCGAGCTCCAGGTGCGAGGTGTGCTTGGCTTACATCTGGAGCCAGAATATCCTGAGCTGAAGAGACTCACTGGGATCATTCAGTCCAGCTCTTGGCCCTGCACAGACACCCCAGCAATCCAATCCCCCCTGGGCATCCCTGGCAGCCTCAGGCCGTGCCCATTCCCTGGGGAGCCTGGGCAGTGCCCAGCACCCTCTGGGGGAAGAACCTTCCCCTGGTGTCCATCCCAAAGCTCCCCCTGCAGCCGTTCCCTCCTTCCCTGAGCTCTGCCCTCGGCTCCTCTGCTGCAGCTGAACCAGCCCAGTGCCCTCAGCCCTGCTCGGGTGGCCCCTGCAGAGCCTTCCCCAGCCCCGGCCCCTCCTTTGGGCACTCTGGAGCAGCTTCAGATCTCTCTGATATTATGGCACCCAAAATTGTCTCAGAACTCAAGATGAAGCCGCTCCAGTGCAGAACAGAGCAGGACAATCCCCTCCCTTGCCTGTGTGGCAATGCTGGGCCTGATGCCCCCCAAAAAAGACAAAAGAAAAATCAAATAGATTTTGTTTGCCCTTGGGCTCGTTCCTGTGAAGGAAGCTGAGATCTTCCCCTGCTTTTTTGCATCCCTCCATGGGGAGGGTCCTGTGCCTTGGGCAGCCCTTCCACTGTCCCAGGCTGGGATTTGGGTGCCGCTGGTGGCTGCGCAGGCTGCCGTGGGCTCCATGTGCCTCTCTTCCCGCTGCACTGTTCTCCAGGGCTGAGGTGGCACCTCCCTCCCCAAGCCCTGTGCCAGGGACAGCAGAGAGCAGAAAAAGCCTTTCTGTCGCTCAAAGCCTAACGGCCTGCGCTGTGGGACCCCGTCGGCGGGGAAGAGCAGATCCATCATTACCCAGAGCTCTCAATGAGGACTAAACAAAACGGCGCTGGCTCTCCAGAGCAGGCTTTATTCCTGCATTCTGTGATGCCGAAAGTGGGTCTGGAAGGCGGGCGCCTCACCACGAGCCCCGGCAGAGCCGTGGGCCGGCCCCGGCGGCGGGGCGGGAGTGCAGCCCGGGACACCCCTCGCTGCCCCACTGATGGACGGCTTTGGGGCTGTGCCGATAATGTCTTGATTAACAATTAGCGTGATGGAACCGGGAAATACATCTCGTTCCTCGCCCCAAGCCGACAGGTGAGGATGGATATATGATGCTTGGTTGATTGCTGTGCCTTGTTAGAGCCTATTTAGGGTTGATTGAAAAGCAGAGGCTTTGTGTGAGGAGAGACCTTTAATCTCCTGGCAGAGCCAAGTGCGTTTCCCATCAGGAAGCGTTCCTTCTCTGCTGCTTATCTCTAACCCCCGCTTTAAACCTGAGCTTGGCGAAGACCAAAAGAAAGGCAGGATCAAAACAAAAATAATTGGGATCGCTGGCTTCCGTGGGCAGTCTGAACCCGTTATTCCTACTTATCAGCTAGTTATTCCTATATAACTCTTGCAAGAGACAATTCAGCAGTTGCAGCATCTCCTTGATGAAAAGCACTCCAATGAAATAACCATGGCAACAGTTGCCGAGGGCTGGCGTGGTGAGGGACGGAGATGTGCTCTCCAAAGGACTCCGGGCCCAACTGCCCTGCCAAATGGCCCTGCCGAGCAGCAGGAGGTGATGTGTGACAGCTCTGTGTGCTGCCTGTTGTCGTGGTGGGGTCCCAGCTGTGCTGGGCATGCCGGCTGCCCCACTGGACCCAGTTACAAGTCACAATTTGTTAACCATGGGTGTCTTCCCCTCCACATGGAAGGGAAGCTTGTAACCTGAAAGCTGAGGGGGAATCATGAGGATGCTCAATCAGGAAGGAAAGGCCAAGGAGGGCACCTCAGGGAGGGACACCACCTGTGATCTCAAAGCCATAGAGGATTTCCCAGGGTTTGGATGTTCTGGAAAAGGCTGTGTCTCTCTGCTGTTGGTGCCAGAGACTGGGATTGATAATAAACACTTGGCATGTCTAAATTCAGAGCAGCTTCTTTTTAAATACACGCTAAGACTGTGTTTGATGCTCTACAGGAGGGGTGACAGAGGCCATGTGGTGTTGCATGTGGAGGAGTTTGGACTTGAAGAGTTTGCTCTTGGTGCATGGAGGAGCCAGCAGAGCCTGGACTGAGCCTGGAGAGTTTGTGCCAAGGGTCCTTCACCCCTGACTCATGCCCCCCCCCCATGCCACCCAGGGGTCTTCTAGGGCTCACTATTAGGACCACTCGTGTCCTACTGCTCTGGCTAAATGCTCTGGTCATAATCTTGGCTGGGGAGCAGTTTATCTTATGGGATGAAGGCCTCTCAAGTAGCTTTGTGGGCATGGTGGTGTTTTTGTTAGGCACTATCCTCTCATTGTTGTCTTCCTTAATTGGACATTTATAAGCCTGAAAAGTAAAAGAAGGAACATTCACCAGAACAGAGGAGCCTGCTGAAAAGCAGCATTTTACAGATTTCTAGAAAAGGGCAGTAAATACTCCACCTCTGCTTAATAATAATAAGAGGCAGACTAAGTATCTCTAAAAATATAAAATAACATGGGCCTATTTGGAATAGTCAACATCCTTATCAGCCTGCTGCCATCTCTGCAAACAAGTTTCGCTAGAGATTCTGGGCATGATTTTCAATGGCTCAGAGCAGCTGTAGCTTCTTTGACTTCACTGAAAAGTCTGAGTGCTTGGCACGGTGGCAAACCAAGCCTCTTCCTTTCTGCTTCAAATTGGGGCTTGATTCTAAGTGAGATGAATTTTCCCCTCCTGATAATTCTGTGCATCTGAAGTGATTACAGCTCCGCGTGAGTGCTCTTTTAGGAGATTTCAATGCAGCATTTTCTTCCGTCTTAAAAAGGTTCCTTCAAGCCTTATGATGCTGGAGAAGGGGGGGGAAAATAAATCCTGGTGGAAGCCGTTACATCTTCCTATGCAGATGAGAGATTAAAACTTGTATTTTTATAAAACACTCATGGGGGCTAAATCGGAAAAGTTCTGTTGAGGCGAGGGTTTTGGCTGGTGGGAACGTGCCGCTAAATTCTTATCTGCCGATGGGGAGGCAGAGCAGGGAGTGGTATTATTTGGAGTTCTTAGAGAGTGAGCTTTAATGTTTGCTTAACTCCACTAAAAATAGACGCCACCCTCTTTTCCTAATAGGCGGCATTTGTCACACTTGATTCATTTCCTCTCCCAAACTGAGCTCCTTCATGAATATTCATCTCTACTCCCCAGGAATCTGCCTGTCCTCAGAAGTTGTACTCGCGGCGACCGTGCCGTAACAATGCGAGTCGGGCTCCCGAGTACCTGGCCCGATGCAGCAGAACGCGCTGGTACCAGCAGCTCCCATTGATTCCTGCCTCCTCTCGGAGCCGTGATTGCTCGTTATCCCTCTCGATGAGACCCTTGACGAGGCTCCCGTTCCTGTTGTCATAGCAGCGCCGCATCGCCCGGTGTAGCAAAGTCTCCGTGGCTGCTAATTGTGTGATGGGAGGATCAGTTTGGCAGTTTTTCTCGTGGGGATTAGGCCAAAAGGTCCCTTCTGAACTGTGATGAATGCGGCTTCCTTCAGAAGAAACTGAAACTTGGTAGTTAGAGGGGATTTCTGACGAGGGAAGCTTTCCTCAGCAGAGAGGGAGAGCAGTCCTCACAGAGCTCTTCCATTTGTGCTCTGCCACTGCTTAAAGCAGGAGGAAGCCAACCAGAAATGCCAAAGGAGGATGTAAACCAGTTGATTCCCTAGTAAGAAAGTCTGTCGGTGCCTCAGAGCTTCTAATCTTGGGGAGTCCAGAGCATGTGGAAGGTCCCTGCTACTGTCATTTGCTGCTGTGGGAAAAATCTGCTTGTGTCTGGTGAGTGTTGAGGGAGCAGGGATCAGTTCCTGCTCGTTCCTCTGGTGCCATTGCACGGCACCACCAAGGAGGTTTTCAGCCATGTGCTAGAAGAGTTGCTCTGAAGAGGTGCTAGAAGAGAAGGGGTTGCTCTGGCGTTGTGGGTGAGAAATGTGCACAGCAGAAGGAATGATCTCATCACACCTTTGCCCCTGCAAGTCCAGGAGCGCTGCATGGCAGCCACGGTTGGTTAAAGAGGGCACAAGAGGCAGAGGGATGTTTGCTGCTTGATCCTGAGGCGTGATTTATCAGCCAGGATGCTCTTGTTAACTGGTAGGACATGTGCACGGCTCAGCATCCCTGTCCTGGTGTGGTACAGCAGCACAGGACCACTTTTGCTGGAGCTGAAGGGCCAGTGGCTGTGTCATCCCCAGGGATGGTGGCTCATCTGCGGGCTCGCTGCTGGCTCAGCACGGAGGCAGGAAGGGCTGCAAACGATTCACTGTTCCCACTTGCCAGGGGAAGGGGGATCAGCTGTGCCTGCTCCCAGGGCCCTACTCTTGGAATGCAGAGGGCAGATTTGTCCCCTGTGCCTCTCACTGGGTTTATTCCACAGTGCTGAAATGTAGCCAGGGTAATCCGTGACCTAAACGTGGGTATGAATAGTGTTTTTAGAGAATGAAAAGAGAAAAAATAAATCCTCACCCACCTCAGTCTCTCACCCCAAATTAAAAACTCCCCTGGCCAAGCCCTGCAAATGAGTTTTTCTTGTTTGTGCAGTGAGGAGCCAGATTTTTAAAGGCTGGCTTTCAATTTTACAGCCGTTTATTACAGGCATGAATAATTGCTGGCACGGTGCTGCCACTGCTGTTGTTTGCTCTTAAGGTTGGGCCAATTACATATGTAAGCCCTTGATTTACAAGCAAAAGCAGAACTAAAGTAGCTTTGTGGCCTACATTTGAAGAATGAGTGATGTGTCCATGGTCAGCTGTGGGTTCCCAAATTTGTGCTGTGAAACACAGAGGTCCATGGCCATAAATGTGTGGCCCAGATTGTCCAAGGCATCCTGTGGCACGGGCTGTCACAGCACAGCATGAAGGACATAAACAGGGAGCAGCGAGTGAGGCCTGGGAATCTGCCCAAATTCATCCCATGGTAGGAATGCTGAAAGATTGTGCTGCATTTGGGGAATTCACAGTGAACACACAGAAAAGAGAGGGTATTGGAACTGAACATAATGGTTCTGCAAGATTGACTTAAACCAAGCCTGTCCAAGTCCTGCTTCCCAACATGAAAATTGGTCTGTCTCCAGCTCCTCTGGGCACTCAGCCCTCCTGGGAGAGGAGAATCACAGAATCCCAGAATGATTTGGGTTCGAAGGGACCTTAAAGCCCACCCCGTTCTACCCCCTGCCATGGGCAGGGACACCTTCCACTGTCTCAAGGTGCTCCAAGCCCCAGTGTCCAACCTGGGTGGGACACTTACAGGGATCCAGGGGCAGCCACAGCTTCTCTGGGAACCTTGTGCAAGGGTCTCTTTTTCTTCCCAATATCCCATTTAACCCTGCCCCCATCAATGTGAAGCCATTCCCCCTCGTCCTGTCTCTCCAGGCCCTAGTCCAAAGTCCCTCTCCAGTTCTCCTGGAGCCCTCTAGGCAGTGGAAGGGGCTCTGAGGTTTCCTCAGAGCATTCTGTTCTCCACTCCACCTCTTTCAGCCTATCTCCAGAGCAGAGGTGAATCCACGGAATAGCTGCTATCCACCGTGGAACTTAAAAATGGCTGATTGAGATCAAGCAGAGGATTTTTCTTGCTTCTGCACAATAGGCAGAGAATGGGAAGGAGGTAGGTCAGTGTGATGGCTGTTCTCCATGGGGTGGTGGTTTCCAGACATCACCCACAAGTGCTGTGACCTGGACTCTGCATTGCCCAGCGTGGGGAAGGTGTCACTGTGCTGTGCTGGTGTTACTGAGTTCCACCAGCCGGGGGGTGAGGTGGGAGCCAGCCCAGTGTGAGGGAGGGTGAGGAGCTGTGCTCCTCCGCCCTGGCGTGGTGGCAGGCTGGTGTCCTTGCTGCTGGGCAAGCAGGAAGGGCAGGATGTGAGTAAGGGCAGGAGCAGGCAGGATGTTTGTGGGCGCTGATGTCATTGCCACAAATCAGTCGTGGATGTTGTCAGCGGGAGGAAGCAGCAGCTCAGCTTGGGAAAAGGCCAGCGTGTCACCCCAGGGGCTGGCCAGAGGAGCACGATGCACTCATGTCCTCACTCATTACACAGCAGGTGGCTTCTCAGCCCCCTCATGCAGGGTTTGTGTGGTCAGCTGGAGGCCATGGCCACCTCCCTGGTGTGCATGGCCTGGGCTCAGTCTGAGTGCTGCTGTTGGACCTCGGCTCGGAGATGCTCTGCCCCAGCTCAGCACAGGCTGCTCCCACGTGGAGTCACGGCCATCCATCTGGGCAGGAAGCATTGGTGCAGGACCAGTGATTTCTGAAGTGATTTCCTGAAGCTTCTGAAGGCGGAGGCAGCACCGGGTCCCCCCATGGCTGGCAGCCCCATGGTGTGCACTCTGGCCCTGGCAGACCCCGTGGGCAGCAGAGCCATGGGGAGGCACAGCCGGGTTTGTTTACGAGGCTGCAGTCAGCCTGGCTTTTACACCCCAGCAATTACTGGCAGGCCCTGGCTCCTCCTGCGCCTTTGCAGCACATGTGTGAACTGCTGGTTGTGTCACCTCCCTGTCCCCTCCTAGCGGAGTCTAGCAGTGGGAAGTGATCATCACAACTCCCATTTGCCTGGCGTATGTCTTTCCACAGTTCCAGAGTGTGGAATGATTTGAACCCGCTTCCTCCTTCACCTTCAAGCTGTTCCTGGATGCAGGCAGCTCAGCTTCCACAACCATGCTCAGCTCTCAGAGCTTTCTCCTGCCCTAGGGATAGAGCTCCTCTCTCCTGCCTGGCAGAACCTGCATGGATGCTCCCCCTTGCAGAGATGTTTTTCATCTCACGATCTTTTGGGCTTTTCCTAACCCTTCCCTTGCCAGGCTGAAGCTTTCTATCCACTCCCTCCTCCACTGTGGCAAAGGAGGGCCTTTTGTCTTTGCCTTCAGGGTCATTAAATCTTAATTAGCATGTTGGCTTTCTCTGTCAAGGTATCCGCTCTCTCCATCCATCAGTGATGTAGGGCACACTGCTGACATTCTCTTCCTCCTGCATAATTATCTTATTCCACTGCATCTTTTATGCAGAATCGTCCCTTCTAGAAGTGCTTCTCTCCCTGCTCTCACTCTCCCTGAGCACCCAGTTCAGCTCTGGTACCTGCCATGGCCTTGTTTCTTACACCTGCATATGAATCCTTTGAGTTATTCCTGTATTTTATTAACTACCTTGATCATCTTGGCTCTTTGAGAGCTTGATTCAGGCATTCATAAGTGTTTCCTTCACCCTCTCTCTGAAGATGGGATCTGTGTCACCCAGCTTCAGTGCTCCTACACGAGTGTCCACCTGAGCTGGCTCCCTCTCCAGCCAGGGACAGGGAATCCTCCAGCTGGCAAATCATTCCAGCTAAGGCAGGAGTCAAAGGCAGCCCCATCTCCCATTAGACAAGCCGTCTTTTCTGCTCACTGCTACTGGCCTTGAATTCCTCAGATGCTTTTCAGAACAGATGCAGCCCCCTTTAAAGTGACCCTAAAGCTCTGGGCAGGGGATTTGCCTCTCTGGGTTAGTCAGGGCACGTCCCATGGAAAAACAGACACAGGGTGTCCAGGGATGTGCAGACCACAGGTCAGGACATGTTACTGAGGGAGCCCAGGCAGCTTTTATGGGCTGGGTGTCTTAATTGTAGCTGTCTGATGTTAACAGAGATGAATCTGACACTTGGAAAGGTTTGGGGAAATGTTTTCTTCTTAATTTGTATTTAGGAAATGTAAAGGTATATAGTGAATGTTTAAAAACCAACAGCAACAGTAATAACAGTAATTATAGGTGGGCACAATTTTCTTTTATGTTTTAACTGAAGTTGCTAGAAAAAATGACTGCTGTGCTGATACTTGGCAGGGACACTGATGTGAGTACCCACTTGTTTCTGAAAAACGCTGTGGGATTTTTAATGACCATCAGCAGCACAACCTTGATTTTTAAATGTCATCCTAAATGTAGCAGTTACAGCCTCCTCTGCTGTGGCATGTGGGTGGGTGAGTAGGGATGAATCAGAAAGCAGAAAGAATTGCTGGTGCTTTCTGTGGCTCCCTAGTTTTCCTCGAGGGCTTCCCACCTAGGAACTGGCTGCAATTATCCGTGGGTTTTGTTGTGGTCCCTGGTCCCATGGCATCTCCTGCTGTTGCTCTCCCCTCTATTAATCCATTATTAAGTCGCCTGATGTAGAATGAGTTCATCAGGTCTCTTCAGGAGCTGATATTCCACAGGATATCCTCTCTGTTTATCAAAACAAGATAAATGAGAAAAATGTTTCCTAGCTTTTGCAGATGCAGTTTTCCATTCTCCCTCTGGCTGGAAACATTCCCCAGGCTTCATTTTCAGAGCTGAAATCTGTGCTTGGCATTTGCAAGATGGTGATTTGCTTTTGTAAATGGAGCAAAGTCTTGGTTTTGAGTCATGACTCAGTGAAACAAATCTACTTTTATCGACTAAAACAATTCTAACAGCACCATTAAACCCGCTGGGACCGGGAAGAGCCAGAGTGACACGGCAGTGGGGTGGATCCAGCATCTTCCCTGGCCTGCCAAGGAGTGGGACGGGCCGGGATGAGGCTCGGGAGCGGTGAGTGGATGGGTGTTTAGGGAGCATCCCCTCCCTCCCGCCGCGGTACCCGGCGGCTGCGGGGCACGGCCGGCAGCCGGGCGGGTGGGAGCGGAGCGGAGCAGCGCTCTGCCTGCCCGGGGACGGGAGGAGCTGCGAGCAGATGGCAGGGTTAAAATAGGACAGAGCTGCGCCGAGCTGCTGCTGCAAGGGAGAGAACTGAAATGCCTGTTCTCACACTTCACTTTGTGTCTCGGGAAGAGCTGCGGAGTGCCTGCGCTCCGCTGGCATTCCCAGCAGGAACGCGCCAGGCAAAGGCTTCCTCGGGTTTTTGATATTATTAGCACTTGTCTTAAAGAAAAATCAGCTCAAATGAGCAAGCAAACAAATAAAGCGAGTAACAATGGAAGGGCTCAGCCTCGGGCCCCCTTTAGCATCTCTCAGGATGATTAGTGGGATGTGTCACATCGGCACCGGAGAGCAGGAGCGTTCGGAGCGAGGCTCTTGTGGTGCTTTCAGACAGCTTTTTGCAGTGTTTTCATCTCACCTAAGGCGTGTGAATAGGTTTTGTTGAAATATCCGAGTGACTTGGTGTGCCTGGAATGATGCCCAGAGTGATTCAGCATGCTCGGGGGGAGAATTCTGTGCAAAGCTGCCCCACTGCGGGGTCTGAGGGGCTCGTCGGGGGTCCTGCAGCAGCAGCAAAGGGCTGGGCAGGACGTTGGGTGTCCTGCCACCATCCTGGGCCACTTCAGATCTGGAGCCAGGAGGGTGGAGGCGTGCAGAGAACGGGAATGTGAGGAAGAGGAGGAGCAGGGAGGCAGGAGCCAGCACTCACACTCGCACCCTGAGGCGGCTGCCAACACTCCTGGGAGCATTTCAGTCTCCCTGTCTATACTTTGAAGGCTCTATGATGAGCAACACAGGATGAGCTCGAGGCTGTGGTATTAATCCTGCAGTATTGTTCTTGTTTCTTGCTGTGTTGGGATTTTTTAAAGAAGAAATCAACAAAATTTTTGAGGGCTCTGGCTAAAATGGCACAGAAATAAAGGAGTTCTGCTCGCACTTGGAGAGCATCTCCTCATTTTTATTAATGTAGCCTCTGATGAAACATAGCCCATCCCCTGGCACCGATCCCTGTCTGACCTACAGTAAATACCAGGCTTTCAGGAATCCATGGGGAGTGTTTTGTAAGTGTGGCACACAGAACCATAAGGTTGATTTACCCTCAGAAACAAAGCATCAGTTTGGGTGATTGAACACTTGGGGGATTTCCTGGGATGCCATTCGCCATGCACTGTGGAGCACTTGCCTGTACCTACCTAAAGAATCAATCATTCACCACACTGAACTGGAAGAGAGCTCATGCTGCTCCTGTGTCCACTGCAGGTGGGACACGAGTCACCTAGTCCAGCCCTTGTGTCACAGAGGGGTGACAAACCCTCAGAGTGGGTTCGCCCATCCTTCATCATCAGAACAAAGAAGTCAGGCTGACCTTGATGGTGCTCACAGGGGGGTGGCAATCATCCTGAAAATCCCCAAACCTTTGTATTTTATCATAAAATAGTCTGTGGGTTGTTGATTGAACCCATAGAAGCTGAGCTGTCAGCTCAGGCTCTTGAAGCTGCACTCCCTACTTGCCCTGGTGTCTGTGGGAGCTCCAGGTGCAAGTCCCCCCTGGAGCAGCCCAGTGAGGGCTCAGTGACAGTGCTGGTGTCCTTGGAGCCAGGGTCTCATGCTGGCACTGAAATACAGCTCAGAGCTGCCAAAGCCAAGGGTCAGGAGAAAAGAAGGGCTCTGGGGGTGTCCTTGGAGGCCTCATTCCTGCTGGGGCAGTGAGATTCCTGCCTGGGCTCACTTTGGGGCTGTGTGTGATCTCCTGTCTGTTTTTGTGGGACCATTTTTCCCTACGGCTATAAATAGAGCCAGTCAGTTTGTTGTTTGTGTGTGTTCAGCAGAACAATCTGGTGTGATTGGTTTTGTTCTGGTACCTCAGATTTTACTGCCAGAGTTGGTGTTCACTCTACTCTTCTCTCTAGAGAGGTGAGGAAGAGGAGGGGACTCAACTCAGTCCCCGTGTACCCATTGCTTTCTCTGTGCTTTGGACAACTCCTTGATTCTGCTGACTCACACAAGTGTCCCAGCTCCTGCATCCCACACCTGGAATACTGGGTCCCAGCTGCAGGGGCTTTCTGCAGCCCTGCAAGGTGTCTTGCTGTAGCAGATTTGTTATTCTGTATTTTAATTTAATTACTTTATTTTACAGCTCTTCGTATAAATCTAATTATCCATCTGTTACGCTGCATTAGGGCATCACAGCTCCTTGGATTTTTTCCTGTTCTAAACACTTAACGTGCCCTGCCTGGGCTCAGGTGAGCTGGGTCTCCTCCCTGCAGGGCTCCCAGTGAGTTCCGGGCTCCCAGTGGCTCCTGACCACACCAAGCTCTGCACTTCCAGCTCAGCATTGTGACTGCAAAGGGCCAGGAGCTCGCACGAGGTAATTCCCATGTCCATGGTGTGGCTGGGAGCAGCGTGTTCCCCGTTAAACCCGATGTCACTGTGTTCCCAGGGAGCCTGGGGCTCTCTAACGGGATGTTACAGCCCTCCTGCTTTCAGAGGGGATGCTGCAGGGCTCACAAGACACTGTCCTCTCTCTTGCCTGGGACACAGATACATGGTTGGAAGCCAATCCAAGGTTCCTCCAGCTTTCCCCAGGTGCCTTCCACGCTGTTCCTGCATCTCTGGGATGATTCATGCTCCCAGCTTTGAGTATCATATGAGCCCATCAGAATCACAGAGCCATGTACTCAGCTCCATTTTCTTCTCTGCAGTTCTGTTCTCCTCTTAGTAACAAATACTCCATAACCTAATTGCTCATTAAAGGCTGTGCTGTGTCCCTGTAATCCAGGATGTCACAGGCAGCCGTGGTGCTCTCCCAGGGATGCTGCTGCTCCCCCACCACGGCAGCGAGTGCCTGGCTCGGTAGAAAGTGAGAAGGCAGCATTGCATTGAAGTGGAGATTTTCATCTTCTTGGGGATTTTTTATATCTCTCCTATATTCTGGGCTTTTGAACATCTAACATTTCTTTCATGCTTCACATCTTTCATATGAAATTGTTGTATTGTGTTGCCTATTGAAACCTAGTTTTCCTTTTGTCAGGTTTTCCCCCCTCACCCCTGCTTTCTTCTCTACTGTATTTTGATCGGTGTAACGACTTAGGGTTCCATTTTTCTGGGTGGTTTTTAATCTCCTTAAGTCGTATCTCTGAAGGCCTTTGTCTGTGATAAACTCAGGTCTGAGCTGGTGCTTGGAGAAGAGGATTTTTAGGCCAGTTCTGCTGCATGTGGCCCTTGGGGGAGGCTTTGGGGGTGACTGTGCCTCATCCCTCCTCCTTCTCCCTCCAATAGTCACAGGCAGCCTTGGTGACATTTGGGTTATTTTATTATTACCCTGTATCTCATATTGTGCATGCAAATGTCCTTTTCCATAGCTTGGGACTGTGGAAAGCCTCAGTTAAATGTGTGTTTTGTAAGGGATTCACCCACCCTGTGCTTAAGTGTCATTTACTGGCAGAGCCAGGGGGTCATTTGGGAGGGTGAGGAGGCGGCAGGGCTGTTGATATGGAGTTGTCCCAGTTATTCTCCTCTTAGGAAGGAAGCTAGAAAGTTTGGAAGGAGATGTGGATACCTGGGGAAGTCATGGATTCAGAGCTGTCTGGCTCACTGCAGCTGCTCCATGGTCATTTCCCATAGGAACAGTTCATAGCCAGAGCTTGGAATGCAGAAGAAAACCGTGTTCTCCTTATGTGTCGCTTCTCACTTGAACTGTTTGAATGCTTTTATTTTTTTTATTCTTAAACCTGCAATCTGAAATTCAGTCATGCAAGTATTAACGAGCTGCTGATCACCCTGCCTCTCTTTTCTGCCCTTGTTCAGTCTCAGATTTACAGCTCTAGTGTGGGGTGGAATTACTGACACTGTAATGATCTGTTTTATCTCTCTATCTATTATTTGTCAAATAATTTTAACATGACTGTGTTTACAAGAGCTGTCAGAAACCCTCCAAACACTGAGAAGGATGAAGAAGTCATTGGCCTTTTCAAGTGTGACCCTGGTTGTGTTGCTTTGTTTCCAGGGCTCATGGAAATGACCTTTTCCATTGCCTGTCAAAGTGTGACCCAGGTGTGAGGGTTTGAGAGCCCCAGGAGCCAGACAAGGCACATTTCAGTCCTGTTGGTTTGCTCTTGTTTTCTCCATTAACAGATTTTGGACTAAAAACCAGGGAGGGGAAGGGAAGGAGGGGGAGGGCATGGTAAGCAATGCTGCCTTGCTGCCTGTTTCTGATCCTCAGGTTACAGCAGAAGCTAAATAGACTACACTAAATTTTTTAGGCTGTTTCACAGACTTACAGACTTTGATCCCCGGCTTTGATTTCCCAGGCGGCACCGCAGAGCGCTGGTTCTGAGCAGAGAAGAGACCCATTAAGCCCCGTCTAGCCCGGTGATTATCATGCCTTTGCACCAGCACCGGGGCTTTCATCAGAGCTCAGCTCTGCAGCCTCTGCTCCCTGTGCCTGGGGAGATGCCAGGGCAGGAGGAGCGCTGTGCCAGCACCCAGGCAGGGGCAACCCCTCCATCCCACTCCCTTCCACACCCCTGCTTGGTCTTTCACCACCTAGCTTCAGCAGGATGCCCAGGAGAGGAGGTCACCCATTCTTTCCCAAGGTCTCATGCAGTTTCTGCAACAAGCAGGCCATGAAATAAATATTCTGTGTGTGTCCTTGTCAGAGCAGTAGAGATGAGGGCATTTGCCTGCCTGCCCTGTTCTGTGCCTCCAAGTCCCCAGGTCCCTCTGCACCACTTGGCTTTCTTTCTTTCTTTTTTTTTTTTTTTTTTAATTTAAATCTAATTTTGCTGCCTTATTGTAAGTTCCCACCTAACTCCAGAGCTGCTGTTGCCTCAGGGCTGTGTTGCTGCTTTTCAGTCTTCCCACACCCATCGCATGTGCAGTCTGGAAAAACTTTGAGAAGTCTCTCCTAAATTTGTGCACTTGGGGTCGTCCTAGGAGGATTGGAACAAGAGTGTCTCTTAGCAGAGAGTACTCTTGAAAAACCCCTTTGTCTGCAAAGTGAAAACTGCTTCCATGCCAGGAGTTGCCAGTGAAAATGCACAGAATGTGGGCAGCATGGCTGGGAGGCACAAGGAGCTCAGATGTGCAGCAAGGGCCACATCTAGAGGGGATGTGCTGTGAGCTCACAGCCAGGCTGGGTCCCCCAGGGCAAACTGGGGCTGTTCAGCACACAGGGGTCTCTTTTGGGAAGCTACATGGGGCTTGTGTTGAGTCCCTGCAGCCTGCGGCTGTTCCTCACCCCGGATAGGGGCTGGTTAATCTCATCAGTGCAGCACACACAAATCTGTGCCATCACTGCAACATTATGGTATGTCACCATAGGCTGGCCCAGCCCTGTCCCAGCCTCAGACTCCTGTTTCAGTGAATTTTGTTGCAGATGCCACCATCCTGTCTCCATTAGCAGATTAGCATGGCTGAATTTCCCAAGCAAGCGCTCCACAGTGTGTCTCATTGTGTTTATTTTGTTCAGGCTGCTTTTCCCTGGGCTTGACAGTTTAATTTATACAGATCTCTGCTGAGTTTTCCAAACCTTTAAACGAGCTTTTTTGTTAGCTTGAAGCCAGGACCATTGATAGCAGAGACAGAGCAACAGGAGCATTGAGAAGCGAGCGGCACACCCACCAGCCAGGAAGGCTCCCTCACCTCTGGAGCTGCTCCTTGGAAAGAGCTCCATGGTTCAGAGATTTTAATTAGATCAAATCCTCCAGGTGACCAGCCAAGTATTAAAGGCATATCAATTTCTCAGTTGTGTCCCTTGCTGTAAGGGTTTTTATTATTTATTTTAGAGGGATGTGACAAAAGAGCTTGGATATCCCAAATGTGCCGTTCTCCTTGAATGGCACCAGGAGGTCTCCAGCCCAGGGGATTGTCCTTTCAGGGCACTTCTACTCAGCAAAGTGCCTTCCTGCAAGCTGCTTCTGCACTTGCTCTGGTCTCCACTGCCCAGAGGGACTTGCATGTGAAATGGGATCAGGTTTTTGGACCGCATGCTGTTGGGGCCATGGCTGTGGCTGCAGGTTTGGCTGGAGATGAATGAGAGCCCCAGTTGTGAGCTGAGGGAAATGGCCTTGGGCCCAGGAGTGGCCTGGGGACAGGTGAAGTTTTAGGGCTTGTGCTGTTTGCTTTTGTTGACTCCCCAAATCAGAGATGCTATTGATGGATCATTGCACAACATACTGGGGTGGAAAATCACATCCTGTTTTTGCAGGGGGAGACTCTTCTGCACCTTCCTGGCATGGGGAGGCTGGGAATGGGCTCCTCATGGTGGATGTGTCAGGTCCCACCTGACCCAGGCTCTGCAGAAGCTGGTTTGCTTCCAGGGATGCTGCAGAGCTGGTACATGGGGGTCTGAGAATTGTGCTGCGAAAATCTTGTGTGCAGGAGGATCCTGGAGTTCCTGGGTTTGTTCTTTCTCCCTCCTGCCCTGTCTGGGCAGGTCACAGATGCCCCCACCTTGGCAGGGTGCCTGTGCCGTGGCTTTGCCTGGATGTCTGCTGCAGCAAGTGGGTGAGGAAGGAGAAATCAAAGGCGGCTTTCAACAAATGCCCTTTTCCTGCCCTGAGGTCAGCCTGGTATTGCCAGCTGCGAAGACCCACATCAGATTTGCTCTGAGCAATGGTTTAACTCCAAGCTGCTCCTTGCCCAGCTCCATTTGTCTCCGGTTTTGTTTCTTTATGACCCTGCCTGCCTCTGTGTCTCTTATTTCCTGGAGAGGCTGGGCCGTGGCTGCTGCAGCAGCTCCCTGGGAGCAGTGGCAGCCGTGGGTGCTGTAGCCGGGCTGGTGACCTCCACCTGGCACGGTGCAATTGCTGCTGCAGAGCCCAGCAAAGGCTGGAGTGTGGAGCTGCTCCTGGAGTGTGAAAGTGCCGGGATCAGGGATCAGACAGCTGGCACACTGTGCCCTGACTGTGAAAGCCTCGCCTGGAGGGAGCCTGCAGCGTCTGATGGCTCCACCACCTTCCAAGATGCATTAGAAGTGGGCTTGCAATGTGTCAGCGTGGATGGGGGCAGTGGTCTGTCTGTGTGTCTGTCTGACCCTGGGCAGCTGCTGACATCCTGACCTGAGGTTTCAGCCTGTCCTGGCAGGCAGGAGGGTGGATTTATCCACAGTAGTCCTTGGAGAGGAGCTCTTGCTGTGAGAGGTGTGTGGGTGACCAGCACGTTCGCAGCAAGCGAGGAGAGGGGGAAGCAGAACTGGAATACAAAGGCTCTTCAGGAGTGGATGTCATGGGGAGTGAGAGGATTCATGGAACCAGGAGCCACAGCTCCTTGCCAGGGGAAATCAGGTGGCATGGTGGGGTGTGGTGGGAAGGCCCAGGTGACCCAGTGTGCCCTCCCCACTCCTGCTGCCTTCATTTCAGGTGTGTTTGAGGTGGCTGCAGGGTTTGTACCTTCTCCATAACCATGAGCCAGCGTTGGTGGGAGCTGGGGGATTTTGTTTTGGGATCAGGCTGGATTAACACTTGTTCATGTTCACTGTGAGGTGGAAATAGAATTAAATAGAACCACTGAAGTTGGAAAATCCCTCCCAGAGCATTGAGTCCAAGCTGTGCCCCATCCCCACCTTGTCCCCAGCCCAGAGCACTGAGTCCCCACCTCCAGCCCTTCCTGGGACACCTCCAGGGATGGGCACTTCAAACCCCCCCCCGGGCAGACCCTCCCAATCCCTGACCACCTTTTCCATGGGGAAATTCCTGCTGATGTCCATCCTGAGCCTCCCCTGGCCCAGCCTGAGGCCGTTCCCTCTCCTCCTGTCCCTGTTCCCTGGGAGCACAGCCCGACCCCCCGGCTGTCCCCTCCTGGCAGGAGCTGTGCAGAGCCACAAGGTGCCCCCTGAGCCTCCTTTTCTCCAGCTGAGCCCCTTCCCAGCTCCCTCAGCCTCTCCTGGGGCTCCAGCCCCTTCCCAGCTCCGTTCCCTTCCCTGGACACGCTCCAGCCCCTCAGTGTCCTTCTGGCCATGAGGGCCCAGAACTGGACACAGCCCTCGAGGTGTGGCTTCAGCAGTGCCAGCACAGGGGACAATCACTGTCCTGGTCCTGCTGCCACGCCAGTGCTGGTACAAGCCAGACCAGGGTGTCTCCCACCTTGCTGTGCCCCACTCTGTTGGTGACCTGCCTTCTGCTTTCATCCCTGCAGCAACCCCAAAGTGCAGATCGAAGCCATTGAGGGAGGTGCCCTGCAGAAGCTCCTGGTTATCCTGGCCACAGAACAGTCCCTGGCTGTCAGGAAGAAGGTGAGGAGTGGGGCTGCACCTCTGAGCAAAGTTGAGTTTGTGCTGAGCTCTGTGTAAACACCCTCAGGCCATCAGGGACATCTAGACAGTGTGGGACCCCTGCTGCTCCCCACACTGGGTGGGCTTCACTCCCAGGGGTGCAGAAGGGGGGCCCTGGGTACCTAACCACCTCAGCAGCACTAGTGGAGCCTGCACTCCCCTGGCTCTTTGGGGGTCCCCCCAGTGCCACAGTGGCACTCACTGGTGGCTCTGCCAGCCTGTGGGGACAGCACAGTGCCACAGTTCCTGGGGGCACAGGCGAGGGTCCCCACCGCAGCACAGCCTTCACAGGCTGACAAATATGGGAGCTGACATTTGGAGGAGCTAATTGCTGCAGCCAGACCCATGTCCTGCCTTTGGCAGAGGCTTTGGAGCAAGGAGCAGCACCAAGAGCCCCAAGCCAAATGTGCAGCGCTGTCCATCGGGCTGGGGGCTTCCTCGCCCCCTCCCTCCCTTCCTCCCTGCTGTATTCCCTGGAGCATGAGATCCCATTACCCTCACTTTAGTGTGTGATGCCACCTCGGTAACACCACCTAGCTGCTCCCAAACCCCAGCCCTATTTTCCACAGGGACCTTCTGCATGAGGGGTCCAGCAGGGTGGGGAGACCACTGACTCTTCCATTCACCTGTAATGAGCTCCCTAAAATATGTTCCCCTTTAACCCTGGTAAGAGTTCTCCAGCAAGTGAAAGGCACAGGAGAAAGCTGTGAAACCCCGTTGCATTTGGCCGTGAATGTGAGGAGATCCCACGGGATGCTCCACGCTCAGAAACTCCTGCCAGGAGTGCCTGTGGGTGGGGAGGGATGGCTGGGCACGCAGGGGCTCTCACAGCACTGCACTGCTGTGAACCGAAGCAGTTCTTTCCAGTGAACCCGACTGCATGGTGCAGGCAGCCCTTGCAGAAATGAGAGGGGTGGGCTCAGTATTGTCCACGTTCACACACTGCTGTACGAGACCCTCCAAGGGTTGAACCCTCTTTTCCAGGAGGACAGAGGTCTTAATTTCCAGCTCCCGTGCTGTGTGCAGTGTCCTGTGTCTCCAGACTGGATCCCAAGGCCAGGCTGGGGGCCCAGCCCGTTCCCGCACAGCCCCGGGCTCCCGCTCCGATGGTTTTTCCGCCCCGGTGCTCACAGCCCTGCACGGCAGCGAGGCCAAAAGTGCATTCCTTCCCTCCGCCGGCCTCTGGCCTGCGATTCAAAAGGGAGGCAGCAGCACCTCAAATTCACCAGCAGCAACGCGGAAAATGGAAAATAGAAACGAACGGGAGCGGGGGAGCCGCGGCTGTCAGCTCGGATCTGTCCGTGCGGAGCGGGCGCGGCCCCGCGTGTGGGGAGCCGGGCAGGCCCGGCGAGCAGCGCGTCCCCTGCCCCGGGCGGCCGCCGCGCTGTCAGAGCCGGCCGGGGTGACAGGCAGCGCTGGGCTGGCCCCGAATCGCCTCCTCGGCTCCGAGCCGAGCCCCTGGGGCACCGCGGGGCGCTGGGCTCTGGCTGGTGGACTGTCGGGCTGCACACTGACAGGGCCTGGGCCGGAGTGGGGGACATAATGGGCTTGTGCTCTGACTGGGGGGTGTGGGGACGTCACCCCGGCATCCAAATCACCTCATGGGGATCAGGCTCTGCTGGGTGGTGTTGGACACTCCTCACTCCATTGAACATTGAACATGGTAAACATGGAGAAGTGATGGGGTTGGGACTGTCAGGGGCTGGCCACAGGCCCCTGACAGTCCAGACTGGAGTTTAGATGAAGTACCCGCAGTTTGGCAGCCTCACATTGCTGGGGAGGATTGGGATTGCAAACAGGACTGCTGGAGATGTCCCTCAGCAAGGAGAGGTTGGGATGCATTTTCCATGGAGCTCGTCACAGATGGGCTGGAGCGTGTTTCTGCTGTCCCCATGGGGTGCCATCAAGAGGGGTCGTGCCACATGGGGTGGGCCGTGCCACGGCCACCTTGCTGATTGCCCTCACTTTCTCCACCAGGCTCTCTTTGCTTTGTCCTCCATGCTGAGGCACTTCCCCTATGCCCAGCAGCAGTTCCTCAAGCTGGGCGGCCTCCAGGTGCTCAGGAGCCTCTTCCGGCAGAAGGGAATGGAGCCCCTCCATGTCCGTGTGGTGACACTGCTCTACGACCTCATCATGGAGAAGGTGAGAGCTGGGGTGGCTTCTGGCCAGGCACTCCCCACTTTCACTCCCAAACCCAGCCAGGCCTGAAAACCCTCACAGGACGAGGATGAGCCAGCCCAGCATCAGTGGGGATGAGTCCCCTTCAGCCCTTGGCCAACACCACACCAGTGCCTGGGGAAACCTAGAGGAGCTGAAGCCTTTGTTTTTCCTTCAAGTCACTGCCCCCATTTCCTCCCAAGGGTATTTAAACAGCAGGACACAGAGGATACAAGTAGGGAATGCTGGCCCTGGGCTGTGGTGTCCAGCTAAAGCCAGGGGACAGGCCAGCTCTGCTGTGTCCCTGCCTGCCAGAGAGCCCTTTGCCTGCCGCACGTCCCTCGCTGGAGCCTAGCCCGCCACGTTCCATGTTTTATTTTCAAATTCCCTGGATTACTGCTGTAAGTGTCAGTTTAAAGCCTGTCTTTCCTTGCCATGGCTTGTTGTTCAGTTTGTGTGTTTCCCTGACTCCAGAGAATGGGAATTAAATCCACTCTGGCTCAGTTTATGGCCAATTTGCCCTGCGGATTATGGCTGCTCTAATACCTGGGTTGCAGGCACGGCAGAGCAGCACCTCTCTGTTAAATCAGTTATTTTCCAGGAGACTTTGTAAAGGTGCAAATTATTTTAGCAGGTCTGAAATCTTATCAGGTGCTGACTCTAACATGATCCTGTCAGCTCCATGGGAAAGGAGCAGACAAGGGCATTTTGACTCAAACCATTCCCATTTGATCCTGCTGCCCGTTTCCCAGCTCTCCCCTCCGGCAGCCCCATCTGTTCCTACCTCCGTGGGTCTGGGGCAAGCACAGCCTGGAAGATTCTCGGGTTTATGTTAAAACAACGATTTTTAGCTGCTCTTTGGATTGGGAATGCTGTACCCTGGGTGCTGGGGGGCTGCCCTGAGCTGGGGTGGCAGGTTTGGGATGGGCTGGGTGACTGTCAGATGGATTGGTTTGGAATAATAAAGCACCCTGGCAGTTGTCAGTGCAAAACAGGAGTCACTGGGGCTCTGAATGCCTCCTCCTGCCACATTCCTTCCCTTTTACCCCAAATCCTGCCTGCATTTCAGCAGGCAGCTCTCAGGAGGACCAGGAGAGGAGAGGTCTCCATGGTGTTGTCCTTCCAAGTCCCTGTCTGGAAATGTCATGCTATCAACAGCCTCTCCACCAAAGGGCTCACAGGGTGGTGTGGTGGAGTTTCCCTTCTTCCCGCTGTCCCCCATGCCCCTCTGGGCTGGTCTCTCTCTGTAAGGGATTCAGCCCTCAGCAGAATTTCAGTACTGGGGTTTTCTGGGCCAGGCTGGGAGGGGAAGGTCTGGCTGTGGCTGGAGGAGACTGAGATCCCCATCTCTGGGAGGAGCAGCATGGAGCCAAGTGATGATGTTCATTAGGTGCCACAGGCATCTGTCAGCAGGAAAAAGCATCAGACCAAAGACTTTACAAGTCTTGCTGAGCTTCCTGCCCCTGAGTCCCCTCCCAGGCTGTGTGACACAGAAGCCCCCAGTCCCTGGGAGTTTTCCAGGGTGGAAAAACAGCCCCTGAGGCCAGGGAGCCTGGACACAACCTCGGTCTGGTCTTCTGTGGCAAGTCCCTGTCCACGGCAAGTGGTACAGGACACGCATCCTCCTCTACTGTGTCACCTCCTGGGAGCAGTTCCTCTCTGACAGGGACATTAATCTGTGTTCCACCACTTCCCACAGATGCTGCTTGAGGACTCCCAGCACGGAGAGCAGATGGAGGAGAAAATCCAGCAGTACCAGCAGGTCAGGCTGGTGCCGGCGGTGGTGGAGCAGGGCTGGTGTGCCCTGGTGCCCAATCTGCTGGCCATGCCCGAGCATGACACCCGTGAGAAGGTCCTCAAGCTGGTGGGGGTCCTGGTGGCCTTCTGCAGGGAGCACTACCGGGGGGACCCCACCCTGGGCACCACCCTCAGCCTCCTGCGCAGCGAGTATGAGGAGCTGGCGGCCGAGGAGCAGAGGGAAGGGGACAAGGACGGCTACTTCAGGGAGCTCCTGGGCTCTATTAACACCATCATCCAGGAACTGAGGTGAAACTGGGGGTTCTGTCCAGTTTCAGGGAATTCAGGGTGACAGCAGGTTTGGATGGCACCAGTGCAGATGCATTTTGGAATAAATTGCTGGACTAAATGAGATCCCAGCACTGTGTGCCTACAACTTTGTTATTAAAATGCATTGGGGTGTGGGGAATATCTTGTTTTCATGGCATACTGCTGGAAAAACAGAGGTGCACGGTGGAGGCAACAAGCTGGAGGCTCAACTGGGGAATTGGGGATTTGCAGAAAGGGAACAAGCAGTGTTCCCGTGGGGGCCATGCTTGTGTCACTCCCAGGAGGGGGTATTTGAATCCCTTCACTTCCTCCAGGCCTGGCAGAATCCAGCTGGTCCCTTCCATCCCCCAAGCCTTTGCAGGGCTCTGCCACCACCAGGGATGGACACAAATGCCACCAGATCCATCCCCACCTGTGACCCTGCAACCACCAGGCTTTGTGCTCAAATATTTGGGGCTCCCTTGTACAGTGTGTCACTTGTCACTGTTAAGTAGCAGGGCTAATTATAACTAATTTTTGATCTTTCTCTTTTTGGGGTTTCAGGCTGTTTTGCTGGCATTAATTTTTTTTTTCTATTTTTATCTGAAATGCATTTCCCAGCCAGCCTTGCCAAGGCTTTGCTTTGTAGATTTAAAAAAAATAATCTGATGGTAATAGCCAGGACAACTATGGGAAGGGGCTTTTCTGCTGGAAACCTGAGCCTCTGGAGCAATGCCAGGTAAATGAGGGATCCAGCAGAACTGGAGGGGATCAGCACAGGGATTTCTCAGCCCCTGCCTAGCTTTGTCATTGTGTCACAGCTGGATTTAAGGTGGGGATTGTCTAACACCTCCTTAGGGAATGAGCCAGGTAGAAAACCACCAGCAGCCCTCCCTGTCCAATCCCATAGCCAAAACCCCACTCGCTCTTTAAAGTCTTAAACCTGACAAGTTTTTGAGCAGAGGCTCGCTGGGGATGCCTGTGCTGGCCCTGGGGATGGAGAGGTGCCCATGGGCCTCCAGGGCAGCTCAGGAGGGAGCAGGCCGTGGCTCCTGGTCAGTGCCACTTGGTGCCAGCCCTGGCATGGCCCCTGTGGCCTGGGATGGCAGCAGGAAGTGCCCAGGAAGGTCCTGGTGACCCCCTGGGCTGTTTCCCGCAGACCGGCAGAGCGACACAGCCAAGGACGTGGAGCACTCAAAGGAGGCCAAAAAATGATAACAAATTACAATTTCCCCACGGTGCTGCTCCTAAGGAACTGGGCCCTAGCAGGGCACTCCTGGGGCAGAGGCTGTGTGAGGTCCTGGGCAGTGCTGGCATCAGGGACCTCACACCCACACCCTGTGTCCCCCTGCCCAAAGGGCTCCAGGCTCTGCAGGGGGCTCAGGAGCCCAAAGAGGGGTGGCCGGCAGGAACCCCTGGGCTGAAGCCACCCCCTCTCTGCAGCTCCTGCAGGTCTCAGGGGTCACGTCCAAGCACTGGCAGTGCAGCTGGGCAGTGGCACGGGGAGGTGGTGACAGCCATGGAGCCTTGGAGAGCACCAAGAGCTGTGCCGTGGGCAGCCATGGCCAAGGCTTAGCCTTGGGGGCTGCAGCCCACTCCTCCCTGTGCATGGCCATGTGTCCCCAGAGGGTGACAGAGAAGTGCAGGAGAGCCCTGGGCTGCTTTCCCTGGCCATAAATGCCAGCCCAGGCTGGTGTCCCCACTAATGGCAGCTTTGTGTCCCAAATGGCACTGCTGGTCCACAGCCCGGGGTAATGACAGGGCTGCTGCAGCTGCCTGGTCCTTACCCAGCAGGGCCAGGGCCAGGGCCAGGGCCAGGGCCAGGCCAGTCCTGCCCCAGCCCCTGTGCAGAGCCAGCCCCGCTGTGCTGGGAATCCCCCAAATTCCTGCAAGCAAGGAGCAAGGCAGGGCTGGAGGGGCCCCAGGGGTGGAGGGTCCTGGGGCAGATGGAAACTGTGGGTAGGGCTCGCTGGACCCCCTCCCAGTGCAGGTCTGGGAGGTGGGATGGGCACTTCCATACTTAATTTTGGAGCTAACTGGGCTTCCCCATTGCTCCAGCTTCAAGAGGGAGTCAGGCTTTAAGCGCTGCCGTCACACAGGTGGCCAGGCCAGGACCAGCTCCTGCTCCTTCCCCTTGCACTCACAAGAGCATCAGGAGGGCCATGGTGACTCAGCCTGAGCTCCCCGAATCCTGGCACCCTTTAGGCAGGGAGTGGGACAGAGCAGAGCCCACGGGCTGTGTCTCCCTGGGACACTCCCCAGCCCTCACCATCCGCAGCACAGGCAGCCCTGAGCCCTCAGCACTGGAGCAGCTCATGTGCCTTAATGGATTTTTCCTTGGCTCACCCCTTCGCTGGGGTTTTGAACGCACTCGCCCCTCCCCACCCTCTCTGCTCTCTCCTCCGCTTTGTGTTTGAGGTTTGGCTGCCGTGGCCTGGTTTGGACCCAGCACCCGTGTCAGCAAACCCAGCTCGGGGGTGCCGCGCTCCCCTCTCCTGTCCCGCTCCCGACACATCCCAAAGGCGCTGGCAACAGGGAGAACTCGGAGTGGGAAAGGCGCTCATTAACGGCCATTAAATCGTGGCACGGAACCTTCACACACAATTAAAGCGGCATAAATTCAACGTGGCTCCATTCACCGCGGAATTGAATTAAGAGCACTTGAAATCTGGAATAAGACGTATCTCCTGAGGATTTAATGTGGTTTCACTAATGCACTTTAGAAGATAATGTGGGTTCATCTTCCTGAGATCCCTGCACTGCCAGGTCTGCCGGGCTCTGGCACGTACCCAGCGAAGCTGCTGTCCCACTGCACTGCAAAAAAACCCCAAACCCAAACATCTTCAAATCACTGCAAACCCCCCCCCCCCCCGAACCCCTCCAGCAAGTACTCCGGCGTGTTCCAGGCGGTGCCTGGGGAGCAGCCACGGGGAGCTGGCGGTAGGGAAATCCCACAGCCCTTCCCTGCCCAAAGCCACGGCGGGTCCCCCCATCTCCACGGAGGCCAGGGAATTGGGAAGGTGGGGTTTGGCTGCTCGCTCACCGCCGGGGGCAGCGGCGCAAGCGCCCCCGGAGCTCTCCCCGCCCGTTCGCTCCCTCCCGAGCCGAGCATCGTCCTCCAGCAGCGACAGCGACAGCACGAGCCCTTCCCCAGCGCTTAATTACATGGAGCAGTAATTACTGTAATTCTCTCCAATTGGCTCCCTAATAAAGTCACAGCTTCGCTGGCGGCCGGACCCCCTCGCCGAGCCACTGCTCCAGCGCCGCTTTCATACGCAGGGCTGGAATTCCCTGGCACGGGATCGGCGCTTTTGGGTTTTGAACTCCCGACCCACCTCGGTCTTGGGTTGATGCTGAACAACCCGGAGGGGCCGGAGGCACCAGGAGCGGGGCTGGAGCGGGGGCTGGGGTCGCTCCGCGATGAGGAACTGCCTTGCCCTGCCCCGGCTCGGGGTTCCCCTGCCCCGAGCTCTGGCCCCAGGATCCGCCGCTCCCCAGCCCCGGTGTCACCACCACGTCCCCAGCTACTGAAATTGGGATTTCATGACACAAAATCGCCCCTCTTCTAAGGGGACAGGCGTTTCTCCCCTCCAGCCGCTGCTGCTGCACTTTTGAACGGAGCAATTAAGTGTTACAGCAGTAATGATTCACCTCGATGCCCTCCTCTGCTCCAAACCCAAACGCAATTCCCAGAGGAGCAATTCTTGGGTACAAAGGAAATGTGAGTTGAGGTTTTTTGGCCTCCTGTCCCCATGGCGTTCCTGCTCCTGCACCTCCTGCGGCTGTGGCTCTCACCAGGGGAATGACTTTTAATTTCTTGATATTCAATGCTCGTAACATCAACTAAGATGTATTTAAAAGATAAATAAGTGTAAATTATTCTGCACATCTTAATAAAGGTTATTTTTTAAAGCTCATTACTAGATTGCACTGGGGAGAGGCATTGGATGTACTCTCTAAACAGCTCAGAGAAGACCTTTAAGACAATACCAGAGGAAAAAAAACCCATATTGTATAATTTTAGTTAATAATTTTCTCTAAAAGAAGACCTACAGCCTGTTAACCCCCAAACGGCAGTGGAGCACAGCTCCCCCTCCAAGCCTGTTCACATGTTAGGGTGTATGAAAATAGCCTATCATTCCACTGTTTAATAGCTGTACTTGAGGCTAAAATGCTTGAAAACATAATACATTTGGCAAAAATATCTCAAAAACTATTTAGCTTAATTACAATCAGCATTACAGTAACATGACAGCAGTAACCTTAATACAGTAAATTATGAGCTGATTGAGATAAATAAAATTATAACATTTCAGGGCCAAGGTTCAGCTCTAAAATGGAGCTGCATTTTAGACATTGACTCCAGCCCAGGCTTTTCCAGCTCCACAGGAACAGGCACCGCGGTGCTGCCCCGTGCAGGCACCGCTTCCCTGCACTCGACTCGACTGGGATGTGTGAAACACGCTGAAATTCATAAAATTTAAATAAGACAGTGAAATTATACCTTGTAGCTATAGTTATCACAAATAATGTACAGTCTAAATTGCAGCCTGAGCAAACACGATTTCCTGGGTGCCTCTGGAAGCCCAAGGCGGGATGCAGAGCAATTATGAGGAATGAGCACAAAGCTGATTTGCATCTGAATGGCGAGGGGGGGCGATGGGCGGGCCGGGCCGCTCCATTCACAGCACCACAATGCACCAGCTGGGAAAAGCAACTTTATTAGTGTCCCGCAGCAAAATACATTAGTAATTTGTAACCAGGCATTACAATTCCCGTCCGTGTCACGGGGAGCGATCGGCCGCCCACACCGGGGGAGGTTTCCTCAGGGATCGGCCCCGGGGGCTCCCCCGGCAGCGGAGGGAGCGCCAGGAGCACAAGGGAACCCCCAGAGGGCTCCGGGGCAGCCCAGGAGAAGCAGCATCACGGCCCCAGGGCACCACCGAGCCCAGCTCCATACACGATCCTCAGCAAAGCCCTGCCCAGGCACGGGTGTAGCGTTTTTCCAGCTGTTTCCCAGTTGTGCTCACACAGCCGGTGCCTGCTGCAATTTCAAACTCCTCTGAGCTTGCTCCCTTTCCACCCCCACAGCAGAGATACACTATCACATACAATACTTTAATTTTTTTTTGAGTAAAAAATCTAATTTTTCTCCCTTGATCACCATGATAAACTGAGTCTGAGTATCATGATCCAGTATTAGTGTTAACCGTTAGTGTTACTGTAAAATCCTCTTTGGTTATAGAATATTTCATTTAAAGCAAGATTATAAAAAACAGTTTCCAGCTAGAAATCCACCCCTGTAATCTAAAAGCCATCTAAATTACCACACTTCCGCAGGCTGAAGATATACTGATAGGACTTAGAAATTTAAGTATCTCCCCAGGTAATCTAAACAAAGTTATCAAAATTATATTAAGTAAATACATTTGGAGGAATAGTGAATTTTTGAAAAATCCTTAGGGTATTAAAAGTAGAGTTCTGGAAGCAGTAGTAGTGGGCTAGAGAAAAACACCCCCAACCCACAGCTCTCCTCTAGATACTCTCCATGGCCTTGAACTCGCTGAGGGCCTGCACGGGGTTCACGTGCTTCTTCTGGGATGCCCTCTTGATTTTCGTCTGGGTCTCGTCCTGTTTCTCCCTCTTGACCAGGGGTTTCTTCTCCGGAGCCTTCATCTTCCAGGAGACGGCCGGGAGGTTGAGGGAGGCCATGCCCTGGGACTTCTGGTACTTGGTGGACGCCACATAGGAGGCCTTGACCGTCTGCACCACGGCGTTCATCAGGTTCTTGGCTGCCTGGATCAGGGACATGGCACTGTCCACCTGCCAAGGGACACAGAGTTACACACCATGGAACCCCCCAAACACAGCGTTCCACTGAGAGCATGACAGGCCTGGGGGTAAAACCACTTGAAAACTGATTTCTGTTTTTCCTTTGAAACCTGAGGCTCCCAGTTTGAGGTAGGATTTGTTTTGGATGCTCAGCGGTTACAAACCTGACTTGTGCCACCAACACAAAAGCAGGCCTTGCCCCTCTGTATGCATTTTCCGTATCAATGGCAATTGGAAACATTTGTATTCTGCCCTTTGCTTTTGTGACTAAGATTTAACAGTTCCTTATTCTCTAATGAGATTAATAAAGCTGTAGTAATATCTTAATCACTGATAATAAATATTTAAATTGCCCTAGAATACTAAATTGTATTGGGAAGGGAGGAACACAACTGCATCACCAGCCAGGCCTGGAGCCCTTTCCCAGCTGGCTCCTGATTTACAAGAGCATCAAAACAAGGAAAACCTTGAATTTGTCGAAGCTGTAGGGTACAGCAGGGACGAAGAGCTGAGACCAGGGCTGGGAGGAGAAGAGAGAGGGAGGAGCACTGTGGTGACCTCAGCTGGGACCCCCTTCTCCAGGGGCCAGTGTCCTGCTCTGGGTGGGATCCCCAGGATCCCCAGCTTGTCAAGGCAAAATGGGCTGGGACAGCGGTTTGATCTGGGGCAGGGTTTGGTTCTGGTGGCTTTTCAGGGGCACTGTCCCCTCCCTTCTACCCCAGTGTGCCCCAAGTGCCACCATGGCACCCCAGATCCTCTGGCAAGCCCCTGTGCTCTGCCCTCCTCCTCATGAGCCTGGAAACCACTGTGCTGGAGTGTTTCCAGGAATATTCACAGCAGGAGGAATCATTAAAGGCCAGGAGAGGAGGGAGGTGCTTTTCCGAAGGACCTGTCAGACTCTGCAGGTGCCAGCTCTGCCCGCCTGGGCCCTGCTCTGCTCTCACAGCACGCGGGTGCACGGGCAGGGATTAACACGGGACAGAACCTTCCTTTCAGAGTGGTGATGCCTCAGGACTGGCTGAGGTCTTCATCTGATTATCCCATGGAGCTCAAAACTGCTGCTGGCAGCCCTCAGCCCCAGCGGACAGGCTCAAGGAGAAGGGATAAAACCAGGAGATCAGACTACAGATGCCAGGCTGTTCTACCACTGATTTATGGCAGAGGGGATGTAAATCCTGGAGGCACTGAGTAACTGCAGTGAAGCCCTGGAGTACGTATTGCTGCACAGAAACACATCTCCTGCTTTGACAGCACCATGCCTTCAGCCTCCCAGCTTCCAGGACAGGAACAGCAGCACATCCCACCACAGCCCCTGGAGCTGCTCTGGGGGCTGGAAAGGCAGCAGGGGGGCAGCACAGCCCCATCACCCCCAGATGGGCTCAGCTCGTGCAGGGATATCTATTGCTGACTGCTCCTGCTGCTCCTGCCCCAAAGCTCTCCTTCCACAGCTCTCCCTGGTTTTTGGGGGAAATCTCTGCTACTAAGTTTAAGCAATTGAAATACCAAACAGGGTTTCACTGGAAAATATCAGTGGCAGAAGATGCCCAGGGAAGCTGTGGCTGCCCTGGATCCCTGGCAGTGTCCAAGGCTAGGCTGGACAGGGCTTGGAGCAGCCTGGGAAAGTGGAAGGTGTCCCTGCCCATGGCAGGGGGTGGCACTGGATGAGTTTTAAGGTCCCTTCCAACCCAAAGTGTTCCATGATTCTGTGGCATCAAAATGGCAGAATGTGGGAAGTTTTTTCCATTTGCTGATCAGGGAGCAATTCTGGACTATCCAAGGGCAAATTCTGTCCCTTCTTCCAATCTCCTTCCTCAGTCCTGACACAGCTGAGCAAAAGCACCAGAAGTGACCAAACTGTGCCTATGCAGGACAAGGAAGAGTACAACAGAAGAAATTAAGACTTTAGCTCCACTTCCCTCCCCCCAAATATCTGTCATACAGAATCCTCTTAGGAGGCAGCATTTCATGAACTACAGTGAAAAAAATTATTTGCAAAGTAATGGCTGGAATAAGGAAGCAAGCTGGCCTGGGGCAGCTTCCAGCTGTCAGAAACCAGAGCAGCCACTAAAAATCCCTGCACTCTTCAGGGCACAGCCATCCTGAAATATTAACATCTCCGGAGCGTTGCAGGACCCCAGCATCTTCCAAGGCTGTGCAGAGACGTGGGGCAGGTTTGGCTGTGCTGATAAAGCGATTTAACCTCACTATGAGTGAAAAGCAGTCTGGAAAACAGATTACACAGAGGTGAAGTGAATCTGTCTACAAACACTGTTGAGTAAGGAAATGTGAAGTCTGTATTTTCACAGCAAGCATTCCTCCCCAGAACAGCGAGGCAGCAACACAAACTCTGCATCCATCAGAACTCCGATTGCTCCAGCATGTCTAGTCTCTATTCCGTGGGGTTTAACACAAAAGCTCAGCCTGGAATAACCTGTGGGAGCAAAGCTGCCTGAGGCAGGCGTGTGCCATACGTACCCCGGAGACGACGAGCTCCCCGCCCAGGTTCTGCACCTCGGCCTTCACCTTGCTGCAGATGTTGAGCTGGTGGCAGTAGAGCGCGATGCGCTGCAGGTAGGCCAGCAGGTCCTGCTTGCACGCCGAGTCCGGGCACTGCGGGGACACAAAGGGCACGGCTGGGCCGGGAGCCAGACACACTCCAGGCACCTCCCCTGGATCAGGGGATGGGCCGGGACAGCGCTGCCCTCCCTGCTGAGCCTGGGCTTTGAGAAAGCTGAGCAGCGTGACAGGCATCTAAAACCCAGGAGCCACGCGCAGGGACAGCACTGCTCAGGCTCCTTCCACTGCCCGTCAACAGCCCTCCCAGGGAGGAGGAAGAGAAGGAGGACTATTTACCCTCCCCAGAGCAGGTCTGTCAGCTGTAAAAGGTCCTTCCTGTACTGCACAGGACACAGCAGCAATGGTCTGACACCCAAGATCCCAAGCTGCAACTAGCAAGTGTTACCAATTCCTCCCTCAATCCTCAATCTTAAGTATTCCAAGCTCGAAAATGATAAACCTGACAGCGACTCAGTTACATGCAGCAAACAGAGATTTTTCTGACTTCTGCTCCCATCTTGTAGCAGTGGGGAAAGCAGGTTCCTCACCAGGCACAAAATGACATTTTTAAGGTGCTTGCTGCAGCACTCATCTAGAGAGTAAGAGAAATGTAACTTTCTCAGCTTTGCACACAAGGCTCTGCAGGAGTCCTCTGTGCAGTTTGGGAAGGTGGCATTTTCTGAGACAGAACCAAAGAATGAGCCATGGATGACGCAGGCTCAGGATGGATTTCCAGAGCAGAGGGGAGCCCAGCTGAGGAGCAGCACAGTCCAGAGCAGGCTCTGCAGGACATAAAGGCTGTGGGAAGGGTTCTGCTGCTCACATCAGCCCTGCAGCTCCTTTAGCAGCAGCAGCAGCAGCAGTGGGGTGCCAGCAGCAGGTCCTGCATAGGCCACCTCAGCCCCAGGGGCAGCCCACATGCTCACACACACACACACAACACCTACAGCTTCACATCCATGTGACTTACATCACACTGGGTCACACCCCATGTTGCTTTAAGCCCTGCTCTGAACCCCAGAGAAGCATCACTTGTACCCCATAAACAGCTCCTGTTCCATGGAAATGGCCACTCATCGTCTCCCCACCCAGCATCCACAGACCTCCTGGACAAAGCCACCACCAGACTGCCACTGATCCTTATCTCCTGCTCTAAGGCAGGTTGCACTGTGCCCAGCATTGTTTCAGCTGCAGCACTGGAATTCACCTGGCATTATCCAGGGACAGGACTACACCCAGCAGGGATCTCCAGCCTCGGGACAGCTGCACCCCATCCAGAGTGATTTAAGAGCTCTTTTTCACACAGCCCTGTTCACAGCAAAATCCCATTTCACCTAAGACCCTGATGATGTGCAATGGACCAACTGATGACGATTCATAATGGACATGGCATGACTGAAAGACTAATCTTCAATGTGGCACCACTTCCTTACTTAATGCTTCACTCCCGCTGAGGGTTGTTGCATTGGCCATGCAGCCTCTCCTCCCCTTTGAGGGCAGGGTAAAAATCCCCTCCTGGCTGTGAGCAGCAGGCTCTGAGCCCTGATTCTCCCTGCAGACCTTCTCTCCTTAGCTATGAGATGGAAGCAGCTTTTTTCTTTGTGTGAAAGAGGAGCATGGTGGTGCACACACAGGAATGTGCAAACACGGTCCCATTCACATGGAGCATTTCCTTCCCAACAGCACTCAATCTGCCCAAAATGCCAGAACAGGCATTTCTCTCTGCACTGAAGGTCAGTGCAGCTAACACACACGTTTGTTGTTTTCCAGGGCCAGAACAAGTGGCTTTTGTAAGGCAAAGTGGTCTCTGTGCTGAGCAGAGGTAACTCAGGTGCTGCAGTGATGTGCCCACAGAGCTCACACACACACACACACAGGGGCACTGCACTGGGAGATCTGCACGGCTTTATGGGTACCTGACCCCACCAACAGACATAAAACCACCTTCTTAGTCCCAAGGAAAATGATGGAACACCTAAAGTAATTGCAACTCTCAACGTGGGCACGCAGCTTCCATCAGTGCAGTGAAGCCCTGCCTAACGAAGCAGCAAAGTTTGCAGGTTAATTTTTTAAGCTAATCAATATTAGTCAGCAGTACAAGATGTTTAAGAGCAAGTCCACAAATAGCCCTGGCCAAAGAGCTAATGAAAAGTCCAAATTACCATTTTGGAAACTGCTCTCCATCTCCCAAAGAGCTCATCTAACACAGCGAGTGAGCAGCACAGCAGTGCAGGGGCTCGAGGGCTGACAAATGCCCAGTACAGCACGTCAGGGGATGGCTCAGCACTTCCAGCTACTCTGTGGGCTGTGAAACCCTTCAAGGAAAGACTCTCAAGGCAGGAGACTGCTGCACGTTCACCAACAGCTGAGGAAGGCAGCAAAACCTTCGTGGAATAGGAATCATCACGGGGCTGTGTACATCAATACAGTGTGAGATGGAAACCCAGATCCTCTCCTGTGTGTGCTATTTCTGCAGGCAGAATCGAGGACTCAGCTCAAAGACAGATGAGGTTTAAATGGAGATGCAACACGAGATAAAAAAGAGCATCAACAAAAGGCACTGTGGGTGCCTGCAGGAGCCCTGTCCTTTCTTAGGCAGGAGCACTTGGAAAAATCAAAAAACCCAAAAGGCAGCAATTTGAACACTGATCAAGAATGATGACATTACTGGACTAACCCACAGCCACAACCCCCATCTGCAGAGATGGATGGGCTCCCACAGACACAGCCCATGGGAGGATTCCCACAGCCCAGCCCAGCAGGGAGTGCAGTGCAGATGGAAATGAACATGTTGGGGGACACCCCACCTTCCCAAACCCCCCAAATTGAGCTGCTGCCACAGACTCAGGGAAGGTTACTGGCAAAAGCTAAGCTGGCTGCTCCAGGTCAAATCCAGGCTCCATCCTGGACACAGCAAACACCTCCCACTTGCAGTTCCTGCTGCCCCAGCTGAGCCTGCAGAGAAGCAGAATCACCCTTTTCTCTGCAAAAACAGAGAAAAGGGGCAGGGGAAGACAGCAGAACCCTGGTGGTGTGTGCTGATGGACACAGACCATCCTCAGTGGCTGCAGGGGAGAGCCAGCAACCCCAGAGCTTCTTCCTCTCACTGCCTCTCCCTTTGGGAACGGGCCCTGCTGCACCAGGAACTCCCAAAAGATGCCCCTCAGCCCCAGGTGCCCACTGGGCCTAGCAGGAGCTGCCAGCAGCTGCTTTGGGGAGGCAGCTCCCTGGGAGGACAGGCACTGACCACGTGTGCCAGCAGCTGCCACCAGCCTGTGCCCAGGGTCCCCACTCCAGCCCCCCCAGCAGGGACCAGTCTCCCCAGCACAAGGCTGCTGGAGCCTTTTACTGGGAACTGGGGCAACCCCTACCCTCACCCCCAGCTGCTTCTCTCTGGGTGATCAGAACTGATGTAACCTTGGCCTCCCACTGCTATGAAAGGAAAAAAGGAACAGAAAGTTCCTTTGGCTTTGTAGGTGTTTTGACATTGAAAAAATAAATAATAGAGAGAACCCTTCCTGCAAATCATTGTCATCTGTGTTGTGCTCATAACTGCTTCATGTTCCCCTGTTCCCAGCAAGCAGCAGCTGCTTGGAGTGAGGCATGGAAACCTCGGGGAGAACCTGCAGCTGATGGCAGAACTCTTCCCTACAGACAAGAATTCCTGGGACAGCAGCTCTTGGAGCTCCAGAGGAATGTGCTGCAGAAGGGCCTGACGGCAGAGCTGGGAGCTGCTGGCACACTGACACGAGGGGCCACAGCTCTGGAGGTACCCAGCACACAGGACACAGCCCCTCTGTATGCTCCCTCCAGGGGCAGGGACAGCAGGAACCAGAGCTGCTCCTGCTCTGTAGCTGTCACACTGCTCCACATGAACATGTTTCTAAAGAGTATGGAAGCACATCTAATGAAATATGCAAGCTCAAAGTATTAGCAGAGTATGGAGTCAGGAAAAAGCTATATTCTTGTCAAAATGACTAACTGTACAGTGCTGCTCATATTTATCTTCAAACATGTGCTTAATCTGTTACATTTTTAAGGACCTTATTTTGAAATGGCTTGGTCAGAAAACCATATACCAACTTTGCATAAAACATGTGAATTAAAAAAAAAAAAGAAAAAGGCACTGTAAACCTTCAGCCCAAGCTCCCCTGAGACCTTGAACACAAACTGCTCCTTGCTTCATTTACCTACACCAGCAGCACACCTGGTTCTTGCAGAAACAAGGCTGTCAAAGTGCTGTAGCAAGGAAAGCCATTTGAAAAAACACTTATCGAATTTATCTCCCCATTGAACATTTCTCACTGCATCATTAATAAAGGAGGGTGTAGACAAGCACCTCTGAATGCAACATTAAGAGAGAGTCCTGCACTGCAATGATTTACTTTCAAAGTGACACCGGTTCAGTGAAAACCTTGCAGTACAAATCTCCATCCTGAAAAGGCCTGGAAAGCAAGTGACAACTGAAAAAACAAAGTTTAGTCCATGATCTCAGACTTAACCTCCCTGCATTTCAGAATCTCTCTTGAAGGTGGAATATTATTACTAATGTTGATGTTTCCCTGCTATTTGGGTGTGGGCTGTGCCAAAGGTGCTCCTGCTTGGCCCAGTTTCTAAGTGGCTCAGGACAGGCATTGCATAAATAAATCCCTGAGCTGGCCATGCTCGTTCAATCCTGTAAGAATTCCTTCCCAGCACTGGGACAGCAGAGCCACGCTCGGGTCCTGCAGGCCTTGCTCCAAGCCTTCATCAGCTCTCACAGTGAAAAAACACCAGAGAGCTCTGACACGCTCCCCACTCAGTCTGTGGAGCATCTGAAAATGGCTGATCTTACAAAGCTGCCTCAAACCCAGAATTAAAGGTCATGCAATAGGCCAGGTGCCATTGTGCAGGTGCTGTCCCTGCACTCTGTGCTTTGGGAAGCACCAGGAGTGCTCTGGGTGTGATGTGAGCCCAGCCTGGGTCCTGCTCAGCACTGGCACTGCCCTGGCTCTACGTGACCTGAAGCAGGGCTGGCACAAAATGCCAGGTGCCTGATTCCAGCCAAGGAGCTGCTGTGTCACTGCTCAGGGAGGCAGGAGAGCAGCTGGAAAGAACAGAAAGAACAGAATTTTCTAGCAGCAGATCCAGAAAATCAGTTAAAACACCCCAAAAACAAACACATTTTCATCTGTTAATCATGCCTGCAGTACTGAAAGATCTCCTGCTCCTTGGTGCTGGAGGCTCCAGGACTGTGACTTACGTGGTCAGCAATGGTCCGGCCCAGCTTGTCCATCCTGGACCCGGCCTCTGCAATCTTCTTGGCTGCACTGATCACATCTGATGTGTTCTTCAGAGGACCTTTTCCCCTGCAAAACAGAGCAGACGCTCCCTCCTAGCACCAGGAAACCACAGCAGTGAATTCTGTGTCCCTTTTCTCACTGTTCCACACTGTGCTGGCAGTGACTCCTCACCCAAAGGGCAGGAGAAGGCTGGAGCAGCCATTACAGCACTTTCATTTTCAAGAGTTACCCCCTTTCAGCTCTTCCCCACATTTAGCTTAAACCCAGGAATAAAAACATCTTGAATTTTACTGCTTTGAGCAGCTTAATGATGATAAGAGATAACATTTCAGAAGACAGATTTGCAATTTTTATGGAATAGAACATGAAGTTTAAAAAACAGCGTTATATAAAATCTGGTAAATTAATTTCAAAAGGCATCAAAAACCCTCTCTTTCCTCTGCAAATAACTGTACTAGGAACTATTTCTGCAGTATGGCAATATTGAGAAGCCCATAGAATTTAATGCTGTAAAGAACTGAGCAAATACATATACATATATATATATATATATTCCTGGGGACAAGAATCACCCTTAAGAAAGAAAGGAAGAAAGACAGGCAATAACTGCTGTGTATCTGAAGATCAATTGAAACAGTTATTACCACCCAGCCACTGCACAATAATGCATCTCCCCAGTGAATACGCAGATGGAACAGGGCACCATTTAAAAGAAATTATAAGAAGTGAGACTCTTAGGAGAACTTGTACCATGCCCCATTGAAAGCCCAGCAGCCCAGGCAGCTTGGAGTGAGCACAAATTAAAAAGCCTCACCTGGTGAAGTCTGTCATTTCCATCATGATCATACACATCTGTTTGGCCAGGACAATGATGTCATTGCCACTGTCGTCCCATTTTGACACTTCAGCATCCAATTTACTCTTTTCCTCCTGGAAGCTGGCGACCTGCTCAGCAATCTTGGCTTTCTGCTCTTGAGGGAGCTGAGCCATGATAGCCTGGAAGAGAAGAGTTTTCTCACATGGCCTCCTGCTGCCTTGTAGAGGCTTTTTGGAACATTTCACTAATAACCAATTTCAGTCATGTAGATGGGGGATAAAACTTTAATAGCAATCCTCTACCTAGAGGCTTTACAGAGCCATTTGCTTCCATTCTGAATCAAAGTTTATACTCTTTTTAAAGAAAAAGTGCCCAGAAAGACAAGTTGACACTTGAAATATGGCCCTTTGCATGATGAAGTTGTTAAGACTCCAAACAAATTTGCCACATATTACCATCCCTCAAAATAAAACTGCATGAAGAAGGAGGACTTGTCTTTTACAGAAAATTTCAACATTTTAAAATTAAGTTCCACTTGGGTATTGAGGATAATAAGAAATATTACCAGTCTCTTCCCTGCAAAAAGCTAGCTGTACTCTTTTGAAACATGTCTGCTGAGGAAAGAGTAAGTGAAAATAAAGAGTATGTGCTTACTCCCAAATAAAATCTCTCAGACTGGGTTTATAGCCTGTGTAAGACTCCACGGCCTGGCCCTCATAAATACTGGGAGCAGAGATGCCTCCAGCAGCAGGCAAAAAGGAGCCTTTGGTACTAAAAATCCTCTGGCAGCAGCTGTGCTAAGAGGTAAGTGAGCAATGTCTGCATTTACATAGAAGGGGGCGAGGGTCCAGGCATAGAAAGTGCTTGTGCAAGGGAGGGGAGCATAAAAATACTCCCAGCTGGTAATTCCCAAGCCAACGTGGCCCAGGTTTGATAAATCAGGTCTAGCTACTTCTTGCCTGGCAGGAAGAGCCTCCACAAAAAATCTGCCATGGCACTTTCCCAAGAGTGTAAATTGTTATTGATCCAGAGGGGCCGTGTCAAATAAAAGCAATAGGTAAGGCCTGGTCTTCCTTCAATGCACTGATTTTAGGGTTTCACCTCTTAATGATTATATATTGCCTATCAATGCTTTCATTTTTGAGTCACAGGAAATGCAGTTAGTTAGAAATGATTATATTTCTGAGTTCCTCTCAATGTTGTCTTGATAAATGCTCAGTGACCAAACACACACCAGCACGTGTGTGAGGAGATATTTTGGGAAGACTTTTTTCTCATAAAGTTAATGTTTGTCTGTTGAAAATAACATTATTCCAATGAGTGATCTGCCCTGTACCTCCCTGCAGAAGCTCACTGACTACAATGTCTGTGATATCAAAATGTGATGTAGTTTCTTGGTAATAAAAGGATTTTGATCTTTCAGAATATCCAAAATAAACCATGGACGTTTCTCACATCCATCAGACCAGCTGCATTTCACTCAACCTCCTTTTCAGAAGAATGCTGGAAACAAAAAATGCCAGTTTTCTGATCCAGCATTTTTATCACCACCCCCCAAATTTAACCTGAGTTTTCCAAGCAAGCTGAAGTGTGTCTTGAAGGCAGGTCCCACTTTGATAATGCTGAGGGGTTTGTGCCTTACCCTTGCACTCTGCCCAGCAATGAGCTGATCATCCTCAGTCTGGATGCTGGTTCTGCTTCGGACGTCGAAATCCTCGGTCTCAAAGTCAGAGTCATCCAGCTCTTCAGGAGTCTGAGGAAAAAGGATTCAAGCAGAGTCAAACTACAGATTTCATAGCTCTGAAAACCAACAAGAATATTATTTTTCAAGCAGAGAGAATGGAAATCAGTGGGAGTAAAAGTTATTCCGTGTTTTCAACAAAAAGGTAAATACGGGGACTGTATCCAGCTCTGAACACGTGTGATTTTATGTGCTTGACTGCTCCTGTTAAACACCATAGGGATCCCCAGAATCACACAGCAGTAACTAAACAGCTGAGATTTGTTAGGACATTAATGCACTCGGCATCTGAAAGACAGAAAAAAGTTCTTGCAAAGCGAGCAGTGCTTTTGCAAGTTGATTAAATGTAAAATCTAGACTCGAGATTCTGAAGCTGGAATTACACACAGCTCTAAGGGCTGGTTCAGAAGCACAGACAGTGTTTTCAGCACAATTATGAATCAAAGCATTGACTAAATTAACAACAGATAAAATATCTCAAAATTTATCCTTATCTCTCGGGAAAAGCTGAAAAATTTCAGCTAGTAAGGGCCAGCTTTTATGCTGTAGGCTAAACACATCTGACCTAGTTCCTGCTTGCCTAGGATTTATTTTTGCTACTGCCAGTCTGTAGCTGGCAAACTTTTTATAAAGCCTATCAAGTTTAAACAGCATGTTTGTCAAAATACTACCTCTTTGCTAAAGTGGCACTCCACGACAATTCTCCAGAGCTGGGTCAACAAAGAACTTCACTGATAGATGCAATAAATTGTGATTAACAGATAAGATGCAAATAAAGTCCCTGTTCTTTAGATTTTTTTTGTATGATTTGAATTTCACAGACTTGTCTTCCACTACAGACACTTTGTGATACAGTGAAAATAGAGATGGACATGCAAAATAATTGCCAAAAACCAAAAGTGAGTAGGCTGATAATCAAGACTTTGGGTATTCCAGCCTCCTCTCCAGGCCCTGGAGAACAGGGTATACCCATGCAGAGGGACAGACACTAGAAGTAGCTCAGTGTATCAATATTAAAAAAAAAAAACAAACACATAAAAAACCCCAGTTCTGCTGTACATGATTCTGTCTGTGACTCTCCTCTGCCTATCTGTCCCAAAGCCCAGGGACACACAAAGTGTAACTCTGCCTTTCAAGTGCCACCAAGGGCAGAAACTCCTCTGGGGTGATGAGCTTGGGCAGCAGGGAGAAGGGAAGAGCTTCTCTTCAATAAATACAGATATAGTGAGATGGTAGTTTTGAAAATACCCTGCATAAACACAAAAATGAGGTGTTGCAGTGGCTTCTCCTGCTGGTCCCTGTAAAGAGCAAGAGCCTCTGGACAAAGCTGAAGTGAATGAGCCTCTGTGAGCAGGGTTACACCAAGCCCTGGAAAGATTTGGACAGCTTTTATGCCAAAATAAACTCTCTGGACTACAAGTGCTAATATATTAACTTCCTTCTAGGTGGCTGCTGTGTGGCCAGGGAGCTGCTGTTGGCTGCTGGCAGTAGAGTGGCTCCCTGGCCCTGGAGGGTGGCACAGGGCAAAAGTCAGCATTCCTGACTGGTACTACACACCCGGCTGGTACTGCCAGCCCGGGTACTTGCTGCCCACTGGGACTGGCAGCCCAGCCCCCTGTCCTGAGTAACAAGGGCTTCAGCAGGGGAGGGGAATCACACCCTTTGTCTGCATAGCAGGAAGGCTTTGATATCTTCAACTACCACTGGCTGTCTATAAATCCTGAGCTTGTCTGAAAAAAATTCCATGGGGAGCACAGCTGTGGTTGTCAGCTTTTCTCCTGGTTTCTCATCTGGTCCTTTGCTTTAAGCAGCAAACATGAAAGATGCCGCTGCAATGGTTACTGTAATCACGTATCTTCTGGGGCTGTACATTCTTGATTTACTGACCACCAAGCTGCACCTGCCATGGTCACCAGTCTGAAAGACCAAGGCAGTTTCTCAGAGTCAAAGGAATACAAGGAAAAGAAGAAAAAAGGAATAAACCCCCTATATTTGTCTTTGCTATGTCTGGCTCCTGCCCATTTTTGCCCCAATAAGATCCAAGAAATAGGTCCATGGATCAGCTGCAACCAGAACTTCCTTTTCTGCATCCCTTCAACCAACTGCACCCTTCTGTGTCTGGCCTGCCAGAAATTAGGGCTCCCAAGTCACACTCACTGCAAGCACACAGGAGTCACGGCCTCTGTGAGCTGCCCTGTTTACCCAGGTTAGCCAATTAACAAATTACATGCTCTAGGTACTACAGACTGAACTCATCTCAGCTTCCTTTTAACTAACTAACTTTAATTCTCAAAATTTACTTAATGAAGAGCTATTAGGTTTTATTTCTAAGCTCTCAAACCATCAACAAGCATCTATAGTTCTGAATTAATTTGCTGTTGTTAACTGAAAGGTCACTGATTTTAGCACATTAACAAGCCAGGCATTACCATGAGATTACAAAAGATGCATGAAGGGTATTTAGCATCACAACTCGGGCCATCATCGATGCTCAGATCTGGTTAATGAATCTGAATCCAAACGCACAGCTCAAGTGCTCCACAGCGATTAGCACATTTTAAGACTCTGAATGTTAATAGCAGCTAAATGAAAATTTTCTCCTGTCTGCTCTCCATTATCCTGACGGCTGTCAGTTGAACAGAGGCAGGGAAAGCTGTCGGGGAAGTTGTGCTCACCCGGATCATCAGCACGGCTTTCCTGATGTCGCGGATGCCGTCGTACACCAGCCGGGAGGCGTCGATGAACTCATTCTCGTCCATGGGCTGGGCAGGGTCGGAGCTCAGCGCTTCCACTGCAGCTTCCACCTGCTCCGTGAAGCGCGGCATGACTGCAGCCAGAGCACAAAGCTGGTCAGTCCCACCCCGAGCCACTCCCTGCTTCCCACTCCTGCCTTGCTCTTAACTGTCCTGGAAGGTGTGCAGTCCTTCCACTGAAATCACAACATTTGGTACAGGAGGGGAAGTCTTAATCCAGCTCAGTTTCTGCTTACGCTGCTGCTCTCTGGTGTTTTCCTCTTGGACAGTGAAGTTTATCACACCCTTCTAATGGACAAGGAGAAAACACCTAGGGAAGCCACTAGAAACTATGGGATAAAATAATAATTGTTTGTTTGATGTTCCCTGCAGATGTACATAATTTTTTGGGGGGGAAAGATGTTGTGCTACCATCAGGAAACTCAAGTTTAAGAAGCACTGGAAGAAGGCAGGTTGCACTGCTGCATTTCAGTGACTCATGGTGCCCCAGGAAGAACATGCCAGAACCAGTTAGAGTCTGCTGTTTCTTCAGTGTCACCCTTGATTCTTCATCAAAGTAATTAAAGCAAAACCAGCAACAAGTGGCTGGCACTGAAGCAGCCAGAATCACCCTTCACCCTTATGGATGTCACCAGTAGTTCACAGGGAACACCCTGACTTGGTGTTTGTGGGACACTACAACCTACAATGCTCTTCCAACAGCTGTAAAGATACTTTACAAAATTTACCCTAATTATTACCTTAAATTTTTTCTGCTGGGGAAATGTGATCTTCCTTCTGGACCCTGAACAGCTGCAGAAACTATATGCAATACTCTAAGATGACTTCCAAGCCTTCACTCACACCTGGGACTCATACCCGGTGTTTCTGCTTCCCACAGCCCAGTCCATGACAGTGAGCACACTCAGGGGACACCTTGTGCACAGCTGAGCTTTGAGCCAGTCAACACAGCAAAATCACTCTTCTCACTTTGCAACAGTTTTGCAAACAACTCCCACTAATTTGCATTACAGCAAATTGAGTCTTTAACAGATTGCACAGGTACACGGGTACCCAGCTGCCCACAAGCTTTCAAGCAACAGCAATTCAGGGCTCCTGGGAGTGAGCGACCCTTACCTGTGTTGGACAGTAACTTGGTTGCCTCCAGCACCTTCTCAGTGTACACTCCGGGCTCGTAGTTGTCCATCTCCGAGGTGACCACGTGAATGACCCGAGCGGCGCGGCCCCGGATGGCGCCGGCCGTGCGGTCTAAGCCGTCCACGTCTTTTTCTTGGAGAGCGATGACACATTTGTTTACATCTTCTAAAATGTGATTCTCTGGAGGTAAAAGCAGGAGGATTTAGATGGTAATGTCTTTTCTGTTGCAGTCATCAGCACGGCAATTGCTCAGAGTGTGACCTGCTCTACAGAAGCTCCATGGAGATGCTGTCAAGCATTAATGTGAAGGTCACAACCAGCAAAGAGCTGCCCTTCCACAGGAGGTGTCAAAAAAACATCAATCCATTCACCAATTGGCCTCCACACATCCTGTCCCTGTTTGTACTCGATTTTACCAACAGGAAAGCTGACTTCTACTGAGTTCTCCCCTGGTTTCTTTCCATATTTCTCCCCTGGACTGCCCCAGCCCTTATTTCAAATACCTGCAAACCACTCCCCTGCCAGTGCACGTGGGGTGATGGGCACCTCCCCAGCACCACACCTACTCCCCTCAACAATCCAACAGACACTTGGTGCACGTTTCCAGCTTCCTCCAGAGTGTTTTCTTACAGTCACACACATTCCATCATAGCACATTACACTGTCAGTCGCCCATTCCCATCTGAGACATATAATGTATGCAGTGAATAATGTGGAAAGCATTCCAGCCACACAGCACTCACTGACTGTTCAGAAAACAAACAAAAAATTAAAGGCAAGACCTCAGTTTGCAATTAGCTTTTTTAATATACATTTTCTGGTTTTGTGAAGAGATATTTTCCCTATTCATTGAGTCCAAGAAGCCCAAAATGGGAAAAACCCTCCAAGAGATTTCTGAAGATGCCTAAAAAAATCAGGATCCTTATTTGGGGAAACTTATCCTAAAGATCTCCCATACTGTTATTACAGACTTCCAAACTCTGCTAGAGAACTCTTTAAAGTACCAGGACTAATGTTTCGGTATCATCATCCAACACCAGCATTTGGGCTGCTTGGTAAGAAACCAGCTTGGAAACATTTTTGCTCTGTCACTTATAATAGTTTCCAGTGTTAATTACCATTGACTTAATCTTTCTACACTGCCAACCCGTGCAAGTGGCTTTTATTCCCTCTGCAGATAGTAGAAGAGCTATTTTGCAAGAGTTTGTAGAGACAAGAAGCTCATAGTGCTGGCTGGAAGAGGATTTGGAGGAACTGCCTGAAAGGATTGCTGCGGGAAGTTACGCCTGATTTACATAAAATTAACACAGCCAGGTGCAATATTGCAAGACTTCAGTAAGTAACCTGGGCAAAAATTACACTTGTGAAATCCCTCTGAAGCAACTCAGCCTGAGCAGGTTCAGCTGAGGGCAGAATGTGGCCCTGAGAGAGCAAAGAGCAGGCTCATTAGTGATTTGACAAGTCAGTGAGCAGGCACAGGAGCCACAGCGAGCACAGAGGGTATTTAAAGAAGAGACAGCCCTGGGAGCTGCAAGAGCCCAAAGAAAAAGCTTCGGCGCCAGGCCAAAACACAGACTGTTTATTGCTTCAATTCCTAAATGAATAAATTAAGCCACAGACCATTTAAAAGCCTCTTTGGATTATCCGAACTTTAATAAAAGGCATGGACAAAATGAAGGTGAATATATAAATGTCTGCTGATCATTTAATGCATTTTGCAGATGTGAAGTGGCCAGGAAGTCCCTTCTAGAGGGAGATAACCCACAGGGCAGCTTGCAAAGGGCCCAGGGAAGTGCAGGACTGTCAGGTCTATCTGTGCTGGAGATATTTTCCAGCTGGATGATAACAGATAAGATCTGACACTGTGCTGAGTTCCTTGTAAATACACCCAGTGCTCCCCATCCTGCAGGAACACAGAGCATGGGTTCCCCACCAGCACCTCTGGGGATGGGAGAAGGCTGTCCCACATCCAAACCCCCTGTCCTCCTGCTGAGCAGGAGAAACATCCTACAGCAACACAACACAGCACAGGCAACAGCAAAGGGATCTTGTCCCACCAAAATAGCTACAGGGAAAATGGTGTGGTTGGGCAACAAAGTAAAAGGAAAGGTATTTTCTGCATAGAAATGATTTTTAGACCAAACAAGGAAATATATTAAACTGTGAAAAGCTACAGAATAAAGTCACCCACGACTGTCAATCCTCAATCCACACCCACCAAACACGTTCCACCTCCACCCACCTCCACATTAAAGGGATGAAGCAATGCTTTTCCAAACAACCCCAGCAGCCTGTGAGGGAGTCTGAGGGCTACAGGAGATCAAAATCAAAGAGGAACAGTCGGGAGATGAAGCCATAGATTCATGAACACAGCCGTGCGTCTCTGCTGCACCTCCTGTGGAAGGTCTCAGAACCATTTCCATGCTGAACCTCTGCTGCCAAGGGGCACTGCAGGAGCCAGGTCAGGCAGCACATGGAGCAAACACTGGGGACTTCACACTCTTGTAAATACAGTGATCATCTTGGCAATATTCACTGGGAGGCTCTTCAGAAAAAATAGCTCCACTGAGATGGGCAATCTGTGGCATAAACCTCTGTCAGCACCAGAGGAACAGAAGGCAGCAAATGGAATGGTTTTAAAGAGGGTTTCAAAGGAGATTCAGGTAATTTCAGAACATTGAATTTGACAATAACATGGTGCTATCAGCAACTGCTCTAAAGAACAGAGATACTGGGTACACCAACACACCCAGAGTGCTTTGGGAAGGCACTGATAAGAGGGATAAGAATTACAGAAGGTACAGGAGAGCTTTGAAATGAGGAATAATGAAACAGGCAGAGACTGTGCAGTCAGGGAAGCGACTGACAAAGTGCATGGCAGAACTCTGCACGTTTGCAAACAACATCAAGAGACAGAAGGGGCATCTTTCACCATCTTTAGTACAAGTAGGGGCATCAAATGAAGCAAACAGGCGACAGTGCAAAACAAGGAGGTTCTTCACAGGGAGCACACTTCAGCTGTGAATCTTTGCACAGGATGATGGAGGTGCCAACAGTTTATAATGGTCGAAAGAACAACTAACACCAGCTTAAATGAGAAAAATGTGTCAAGGACTGTTCAGGAGATAGCACCTCTGATGCTGGAGCTCCCCGAGCTGCACATCACTCATGGCTGGAGGCACACAGACATCTCTAGGCTACAGGGCTCCTGTGCCAACCACCTCCCATCCTGACAGTGAGCCTCCCCCAGACCCTGCCCTAACTCAACAGGGCCCTTCTGCTGCTGTACCTATGAAAGTGCTGTCACCTGCAAGCTCACCTGTGCACTGAAAGATCCTTCTTCGATAATGTTCTGCTGTTACCTAAACCCAGCATCTCTTTCATCAAGCCTTTACTTGTGGATAATTGACACAATTCTGTAGCATGAGCTGAATGGTGAAGCCTTTACTTCAGCACTCCACACAGTAGGGATGTGGGATGGCTTACATACATATTTATATATGCACACACTCATGCACTCACAAGAACTCCTTTAAATTCTGCTTACATCCCAGTTAGTAACTGGTACAAACATCCTAATAACCCCAAACAGCACTTGATATAAATCATATTTGCCATGACTTTATCCAAAGAGAAATTCAGACTTCTAGCAGATGAATTGGAGTTGTGGCATTATATGGAAAACATTTATCAAAGTTCAAACAAATAATATTTAATAGAGTATTCATTGCTTTAATATTTTTCTACCATCTCTTCGATAACACACACATATAAATAATTACTGAATGCACTTGAATATCTGGAGTTGTCTCAAACTACATCTCCTTGGCTCCATTTTGGGTGGTGAGCATTCACTCAAGGTGAACTCTCATGACTCAATGTGCCACCACTCCAGGAAAGAAACTTTCTCTGCTTACTGCCAAGCTCCTGAGAGTACAGCCATGCAATGGATTTGTTTATTTAGCCAAAACTCCCAGTTCTGTAACTGGGAGTTAGAACTCCCACTTCTAACCTGCATCCCTGCAGAAGATGGGGTTGTCCTGCACACGACTCACTTGAGTCTTGTGGTGCTAAACCTGGATTACAAGGGAAGGAAAGTGATTTTGGCAGCTCCACACAGGCTGTGTTTGTATGGACTCCCAGCTTTTCTTTCTCACGTTTGTACACTTGTGGGAAAGCTTCAAGTGCAGCCTCGAACCTCTGCACACAATTCCCTCGGCACAGATTTCCCCAAAGCAGGCTCCTCCCAGCTGTGCAATTCCAGCTGCTGCTGCCCAGGGAGCACCCACGAATACAACGAGCTCGGACAATGAACTGCCCCAGAAGTTTCTGCTCACTCATTGCAAAGAGGAATTTTATTGAGAACTCAGGGAGCCACAATACAGTGTGTATGACAATGCAGGTGACTCATCACAGGAACATCACTTGGGCTTTTGTTTGGTTTTCCTTAATAAAAAAATACAGTCTCTTAATTCAGGACCTTAATATCTCATCTACATTTTCTACCTATGTTCACTTGGTACTTCTGACTCCACACATCCTCCTGTGAAATCACTCTTTACAACTGGAGGTTTTAGGTCACTTCAGATGCCCAAACCTGCTTGCACCACGGAAATTAGAATCCCAACTTGCAGTGGTGATTTGTGAACACTACTGCAGACACAATTCACATGGCTACATCTCCATGTCCTCTGACTAGAGCACAATTAAAGGATGTGGAAATAAAAATGCTCCCATTATTTTTAGGTCACAGCAGCTGATAGTGGGTCTTTATCAAGATGCTGATAAAACAGATTACCTTGGCAAGTACTTGCCAAATGTAATTATTAATCTATTATAATGATCCAATCTCTTTTAAAAACTCTTAAAACTTTACTAAAGCTGATATGGTACGAACAGTTTTATTTTAATTAACTTGTACAACCATGGTTTGATATTCAGTTTTGTTTACATGGCAGTCTAAGGTGACCCGAGGGATCATTTTTTCTGCTAGTTCCTACCTCGGACATAAACATGTTCTATTTCCCCCTGAGTTACTAGTGAGCCTTGTCTACAGCAGCTAAATGGCAATTCATCCTTAGTTCATCCAGCAATTCCAAACTTTGGGACCTAAAGTGTCTTCTCCTTGAAACCAGACCTCCTGCTGCACTTTCACACCTCGGTGGGCACAAGGTGATCCCAGGTGAGGTGTGACAACACCATCCCTTCCAAAAGCCTCACAGACTCCAGAACACGTGTCCAAACCACCCCTTTCCAGGACTAAGCTCTCAGGAGGACGATTATCTCTCAGCCAGGAGCCCTGATTACCTGAGACAGCCAGGAAGTCATCGATGGAAGTGATGTCATCCACAGCATCCGTCAGCACGCGGACTTGCCTCTCCCACTGCTCCTTGAACAGATCCATGTTCTCCTGAGCCAGTTTGCTTTGGGGTTTAGCAGCCAGAGCCAGTGCAGCATTGATGACCTGTAAAACACCTCTGGATTTTTAGAACATACCCCAACAAAACTATTACCTCCTGTGTGTTTATCCAATGAACTCAGCAGCAGACAAAGCAAGTTTAATAAGTTTTGAGGAACTCAATATTTAAACACAGAAGTGTCTAATTTTGTTGCTCTCACATCCAACTCATACCTGCCTCCATGTTTATTATGGATAGTTATTGGAAGTAAAATCACTTGGCAAGTTTTCACAAGAGCTGGTTTCACCTGTCTTTAGCAGGTCATGGTAACAAGGTGTTGCTTTCCCAGTGCAGGCTGTGTTAAGTATTTTAGACAGGATGACATTTAGTACACCCAAGGCTGCATTTGCTACTTGCCAAAACCTCAGTAAAAAGGTCAAAAAAGGATTAATCTTATATAGACTGAAGTAGAAACAATATGCAAATACAAAATTAAAGATAAATTTTGATTTATCAGTTTTCCTTTCAGGTTTACTCTGGATCTTAGCAGTAATTGTTGTAATGACTTCCGATTTCTGCTGTGGCTGTGAACAAACCAGATATGCCAGAGAACAGGAGATGCTTCTTCTGAATACCCTCTCCTAATTTTCTTCAAGCCCCAAAACCAGAATTTACACCAGCTCCTAGTTTTTCTTAGCAGAACAAATGCTACAGGTGCTGCTGGGTCACAGAACTTACGCTTTGTCCACTAATTGGTCATTTAAAGGACCACAAAAGCCTCTTTGAATGTGGGGAGAAACCAATCTCAACAGCCTGGTCCTGTTCTTGCTGCAGCAGAATGACTTGGAGAGGTGCCAGGTGTGAGGAGCCATCCGCAGTCAGAGTGTGACAATCCCAGTCCTGCTCCCAAGCACCTGAGAGTCAGAGCTAATTAACTCACAACTTCAAGGTGTCATTTTTCTTCTCCACTTTAGGACTGTATTAATTTCACCAACTTGTCGACCAAAACATGCAAACCAGATGTTCCTGCTTTCCCAAAATCTACTTTCTCTACCTGCTTCATTTACAAGTGTCACAAAGCATTAAAAAAAACCAACAAAATTCACTAAACATGGAAATGATGGTGATGTCAAATGTACAGGGACAGCACTGAATGAATCAGGCAGGAGGAGGAGGCTGCTTCACCTGAGGAATGGCAGGAGTTAGCAGTGACAGGAAAATCCACAGAAGGGCTGGGCTGCTCCCCACGCTGCCTCTGGAGCTGGGGCTGCAGATTTGGGTCACAAATCCAGCCCAGCTTCGTGGGTTTGGTGACAATGACCAACACAAGCAGCAGCACCTGAGCAGCATCTGCTCAGGGGTCTGTGGGGAGGAACTCTGACCCCTGGAGAAACAGCACTCTCCCTGTCCCAGCCATGACCAAAGGCTTCTCTGCTGCTCCCCTTCCTCCAGCCAGCCCAGGGTCACACCTCCGTGGCACTGGCAGGAGTCAGGATGTGCCTTTGGAATGTCCCTGCTGCCAGCCACGGTCCCTGCTGCTCTGCCACCCTCACTCATGGGACTAAAAGTCTTGAAAACCCCCAAAAAGCCTTGCAACACCCAAGAAAATTGCAACACCCAAACCTGTGCTCAGCTGCTCAAGAGCCCTGATTTGCAGTCCAGCCACTGCCACCTCTCATCCCAGTCTGATGGATGTAGTGAATTAACCACCTATCAATCCAAATCTAGATATCCAAGATTTCATGAAGATGAATCTGAACAAGTGTCCTGGAAACAGGTGAGATAAACCTGACAATGCTCTAGAAATCTGCTATCACTTCTATCCTGCCAGAAACTGTCACTGCAGAGACAGAGATGGTGGCGAGGCGATACCAAGGGTCAGGACATTTTCTCTGCTTTTCCCAACCTGCCTCGGCCCATATCAGATATAAAATATCCTGTAAGCACTGCGACAGGGCAGCATTAATGCTGCAGGAACATATGGCCTGGGTTCCTGCGAGATGTTTGTCTGGACACAGCAGCTGTCTGCACAATTAATCTTTGCCAACAGCGCATGTCAAGCCCAGATGTCCACGTTCAGCACCTCGTCACAGGTAACGGCAGAGCTGTCACACATACAGGGCTCTGCAACTGCTCCACAGCCTCAAACTGTGTGTCCTCACCAAATCCAAGCACAGGAGGCACAGCATTACCCTCCTCTCAACAGGCAGCTTGTTCAACCAGAAAAAGTGCATTTTTATACATTACAGCAAAAATGTATGGCCAAGGTGAATGTATTTTATAAAAATGATCAAGCAAAACCAGTGTTGATGTCAGACAGACATTCCTGCAGTAGGGAAGCAGCCAGCAGTGCTGGAGATGAGGAAACCTGGGGGGGATATCAAAGCGGGGGGATACCACGGTCACTATGGAGCTAAAGACAAACCCACAGCTCAGGAGAGCCACACAGGTGTAACTGTGCTCAGGGAGAAAGTGAGGGCAGCAGACACAGCTCAGCAATCCCTTTTTATAGCACACATTCCATATCTCCATGTGCAAAGTGGCCACAACAGGCAGCTTTAGCAGGAGTGATAAAAGCCATCACTCTGTGGAGAGTTTAGCATTCAAGTGGGCAAATCCTCCTGCACCTGTCTCACACCTCTGCTGAGGAAATGTCCCAGGGATCACCGACAACACCCTGCATGTGATCTGTTCCAGGGAATATACTCTGGTATCCAGCACAGAGTGATTGATTTATTTTCCAACAGATGCTTAGAGAGACGTGGGAAAATGACAGGGATGCTGGATCTTAAATAGCCTGTGTACTTAGCAGGACTACGATCCCTTTATTATCTAAAAATAAATGCTTTCAGGGGGAGGAGGAAACACTTATTTGGGGGAAGGGATGGACCACAATACACTTTTCTTCTCCAAAACACATAAAGCATTGGGCAACTACTTTAAAATACCAGTAACTCTCACAGGATGGAGATAGAGAGAGTTGAAACCCAGGAAGATCATGACCGGTCTATCTGAAATGTAGCCACTTCCATGTAAAACATTTGGCAATTTCAGGGAAATATTTTGTATTTCAGAGCTTTTCAAGATGCTGCCAGAGCGCTGTGATCACAATGACTCACTGAAGTTGTACAAAGAAAAGAATCAAACAGGGACATTTTGAGCCTATCCAGAAGGAAATGAAGCATGGCAAGAAAACACACTATTTTTATCGGTGCTTTGTTTCATGTAGCAGTTGCAGTGCTGGAGTCAGACAGCTCCACGCTCCAGATCACACTTCCAGAGAGTTCCTTGGAGCCTCTCCCCTGCACCTCTCAGCTTCCTGTGGCAGCAGCCAGGGCTTGCCAACACCTGGGGAGGCTCAGCATTCCAAAGACTGGGACAGATGTCTCAATCTGCATCTTGAGTCCTCTTCTCATCCCTTCTATGGGAACAAGCTGCTGCTTTTCCCTGGTTTTATGTTCCGTATGGAAAGCGGAGATGTCAGAGCGTGGCTGTGTCCTTCCCCCTTTGCAGGGCAGGGCTCTCCAAGGCTCCCTGCAGTGCCTCCTGCCTGGGTTACAACACTGCAGCTGCTTGGCCCAGAAGCTCTCTCGAAAAGCTCAGCTATTCTGGCCAGAAAACACCTGACCCTCAGACAAACCTGTGGGTAAATCACAGCCACTGGGTCAGCCACAATTAATTCTTTTAGGCTAAATTTAGGATGGCTTCCAGCCTCAGCTTTATAGCACCCCAGCTGAAAGTCAGAGAGGCCAGAAGAAAGCTCTTCCACGTGGTAGTGTTCTTATAAAGAACAATTTTGAATACTTGGCTGGCATGGCCAAAGGAAGAAACATCACTTGGGAGAGGAACACTATCACCCAGCTATTTGGACTGCTATCCCAACCTGCTGTATCTTACTCAGCGCACACCATGTCTGACCCACACCCATTTCAGTGATTTAAGCACTTCTTGATTTTTGCCTCAGTCCTTTTGGTAAGAAGCTTTTGCTCCTTCCAGGAGAATGCTTTTCCTGCAGCTGGTTTAGCTTTTCCTTGACTCCTAGGATTGATTTTAGGATGTTACTGTGCCCCAACAAGGAGTTTTTCAGTTTCTGAAGCTCTGAGGTGAACCCCCAGGCCTCTCTCCTCACTACTCACCACCGCTTTACAACCAAAACATCTGCAGTACCTAAATAACTCACTTGGACTTGGGGTTTATATAAAGATCTTGACTCACCAGATTCTTGTGGCATTTGGATAATGAGTTGGAAAGTAGCTCTGTGGCCTACAGATCCAGGATACTTTGCATTTGTAAAAAGAAACAGCTAATAAAACAAGCCCCCATCTATCAGCTCTCATCTCAGGGGCAGAGAAACACGTGGCACTCACAGACAGTGCCTCAGTGGGCACGTGAAATCAATTTTACTCAGGAGTATGTGAAAAGAAGACCACCAAGCCTCTCTGCCCTTGCCCAGGTGGATTTTAATCCCATATTTTCCTGCAATAAAGAAAGCATGGCTTGTTTCCTGGCAGTTCATAAGAAGCTCCTCATAATTTAACTTTCCATACACAAGATGCCAAGCTGCCTCCAGTGCTCACCCTGCTCATGCCCTTCCCTGCTCCTCACTGTGTTTTGCTCCGAGTGTTAAAAATGGTTTATGAGGAGGATGTTGCAGTCGCTCCCAGTTACATCCCAGCCAGGTTTGCATGCCCACATCTGTGTGTGCCAGCCCTCCACGTACTGGAGTACAGCAAAAAGCACTCTGCAGGCTCTGATGGGCTGAAATGCCTGGGAGCAAAACACACAGCAGATTGTTTTACACTCTCAGAAGCTCTAATGGCAGTGACCAGCAATGAACAGAGGCTGATGCACCGAAAGAGGAAGGAAAAGTTTCCTTTGATTTCCAATTCTTTGTTCCCATGTACAAAAGGCACTTTGAGCACTTTCCTTTCCTGCGAGTTACGCACGGAGTGACTGCAGGGATCTCTGCGGATATTTGCTGTCTTGTGGCAGTGCTGGAACGACCCACAGATCCACACTAAGTAACTCAGAACCACAGAATAGCCTGGGCTGGAAAGGATCTTAAAACTCATCTCTTCCAATGGCAGGGACACCTTTAACTAGACCAGGTGGCTCCAAACCCCATCCAATCTGGCCTCAGACACTTCCAGGGATCCAGGGGCAGCCACAGCTGCTCTGGGCAACCTCTGCCAGGGCCTACCCACCCTCACAGGGGACAATTCCCTCCCAAAATCCCACCTATCCCTGCCCTCTGGCACTGGGGTACTGATGCAGAGTCCCTCTCCAGGTTCCTTGCAGCCCCTTGAGATGCTGGCAGGGGCTCTGAGATCTCCCCACAACCTTCTCTTCTACAGGCTGAACATTCCCAGCTCTCCCAGCCTGGCTCCATAGGGGAGATGCTCCCCTCAGCACAAAGCCCTTCTCCAGCCCAGCATGTACTGTCACAGCAGTATTTGCTATAAAGACTATTTCCATTTTGTGTACAGATAATTATCCTATCAACTTCCCGATCCATGAAGAAAACATTTTCATTTGGAGCTGAGGACTGATTTTGTAGTGCCAGTCCAAGTGGAATCTGCAAGAATTTTGGTGCCATTTATCTGGCTTCAAATGCTGAAAATTTAGGGGTCTCAGGGACTTGTTTCTTTCCTGGAAGTTGTTCCACCACTGTGCTCCCCAGATCCTGTGCCTGTGATGAAACAAAGGGCCTTCACTCACTAACACACTTCATTCTACAGAACTGAATCCTCTTCCTGCTCTTGGCTTATTTTCATGCACCAGTAACTGTTTGAATTTCTAAAATTGTTGCTTTTCTGGTCAGCCTTGGCCTGTGCTGGCAGTTCTTCCCAGCGAGCCTGGGTGATGCAAATCTGCAACCCAAGTGTTAAGTTTTTAATAAAAGCATTTCTACTCAATGCCAATAAAATGTTTCAAGCACCTGCAATTAAACAGTCTGGAGACAGATTTGCTCGTTAGAACATTAAAAAAATCTGACAGTCTTTCAAAGTGATGAAAAAAGGGGACAATTGTTTGATGTTAAGTCTTTACTGCAAGAAAAATGAAGTTCTCTCCTTCTCCAACAGCCACCAGGAAATTGGTGGTGACTGGGGCCTCAAGGAGAACAAAGTCTGCTGGTCACATCTGGGTTTGGTTGATTTGAGGGGTGGTCTGCAGGGGTTTATTTCTCTAAGACACTCCAACTTTTAAACAAAAGTTTCTGGAACTCTCCATGGGATTCCTTCTGCCTTGGTATTTTGTCTCTGTGTCAGTAGGTGTGATCACATATGAGCCATCTGCCTCATCAGAAATCTATAAGCAGCAAATGGCTTTTCAAGCAGTTCAAAATTGGAATAGAAGGATGTGAACAAGCAGTTATTAAAACAAGATGTTAATATGAGAAGAGCCAATTTATTTTTATTAAAAATGTAATTTAATCCAAGAATTCTCTGGAGTCAGTTTGATGGGCGACGCGTTGCGTGGCGAGCAATTCCAAGCACACTCCAGCAGGTACGGAAGGGGCTGGGAAGGACCTGTGCTCCCAGGTGCTGTCTGGGGGCCTCAAAGCTTCTTTGGAGGATGAGCTCTTTGGGCTGGGGTGGAGAAAGGCACCCGGCCTTGCCTCTCACAGGGGAACAGGTCCTGCGTGCCCTGGAGGTGTGTCCTGCAGCCACCTCCCAGGAGATGCTCAGACTCTAGGGCAATGGGCTCCAGCTTTGGCTGACAGAAGCAAACACCTCACTGATGGGAACTCTACCCCACAGTTATTTCCTACACCTCTCAGCCCTACTGCAGTTTGGGTAGGAGTCTATAAATGAACTTCATGGAGGCTGCAAAAACCAAGAAAATAAATGTATAGCTGGTAAAAAAGGAGCTTGAGTGACAGCAGACTGTCACATCAAAAGGCTGGAGCAATTTCTCCTCTCAGGAGCTGGGCTGGGGCATTCTCACTGCTGGTTTCTAACATCTACAGCCTATATGATCAGAAACACTCCAATGGTTTCAGCTCTCTTCTCAGGCATCTTTAATGCAAAATGCTGCTACAAAACAGCCTTTGCAGGCTCCCAAAGCAATCCTTCCTGGAGACAGAGTGCAGCCGCCAGAGCTGGGAGTGAGGATCCAGGTTTCGGAGTCGAGATAAACAAACCTTTCCCTAATTCACCACTGGCAAGCTCTGTGTTCAGTGAGAAGGCAAAGAAAACTTCCCCCCTGCTCTGCGAGGCAAAGGCAGGCACAGGCAGCTATTCCAAGCATTTCACAGCAGTAATTTTCCATTTCCAGTAAGAAAGACAGTTTAAGTTTTGTTGTTTTTTTTTAAAATTTAACTGTAGTGATGGAGAACTTTGCCCCTTCATCTTAACCCCCTCCAGCCTGGCTTGTTCCCAGCACCCAGCAAGGCAGGGCTGAGGGAGCTCCTGCGAGGTGCTGGACAAAGCTGGTTCCTCCCACACACAGAGCTCCAGCAATTCTCAAAAGAAAGAACTCAGGCAGGCTGGTAAGTCAGGGCTTGAGGAAGAAAACACAGTGACCCACTGAAGCTGCCTTATTTCTGCCCTGTAAACCCAGACTAAAATCACCCAGCTGCCTACTCTGGCACAGCTCATCCCAACAGCTCCTCCTGCACCCTCGAAGGGAGCTCTAAATATCCCATTAAGTCTTCAACTTCACATTAATTTCTGTGCTAATTAGCTGGGGACCCACAAGCAGGAAGGATGATGTTACTCCTGAGGAAGAGCTGATTTCCAGTAACAAAACCATGCTAAATAAATTGACTGCTTGTTTCTGTAGAGACCTTTTGATGAGAAAAATTTTCTGCATTTTCTTTTTCCTCAAAGAAAATTTTAAACCTGAGGAGGTCTGAACCCAAGGGTGACACTGGCAACGACTGACTGCTTGTCAATACCAACAAAACTTCCAGGTTTTCCCCAGGCAGCTTGAAGAGTTGCATGTTCCTTTCTCCTGCTGCCAGTTCAATGGCTCCCGATGGCAAGGGAGCGAATTACAGCTCTATTTGAGCTACAGCTTTTATAATTAACTCTGCAGATTGATTTCTGCAGAAATCATTCTTTAACCAGGAATTCCCTACTCCCAGAATGGCTTCTACTCAGATAAACTATTTAAGAGGTTACCTGGGACTCAAGTGCATTAAATTTCAGTTTCATCTTTCAAGCACAGCAATACTTTGAATTACATTTCATACATTGTATTTCTGTGTGCTACTGATATCTTGACGTTTCTGGGACTATTGTAATTACTGACTGACTTGACTCATTCTGAATCCAGCATCTTCCTGGAAAAACAGCATCTGAGCCAAAAAAAGCCCCTCCAAAAACATATAGGGCATATAATGTTGGGTTTAACTTGTATCTTATGCCTAATGCACACATTTGTTCAGCACAGCCACCCAAGAGGATTCAAGAAGTAGCTGTGAATCTCATCAGGGATAAACTGCAAAATAAATAGGTAATTGTCTAGAAAAGGAAATAAAATCTCACTTTGCTGCTCCTAGATATTGAGATATTGAGAATCTTTTAGAGATTGTGGAGAATACCTGATGTTTGGGGACAAGCTGAGGAAGGCAGCTGAGGAGGAGGAGGATGGAGAGCTGTGCTGCTTGCACTGGCACCAGACGAGCTATTGTTACCAGAAAACACAGATGCCATTTGTAAAACAGCTTAGACAAGTGCCCCTAATTATCTCTCAGGATTCACAACATGCTTAAATACTCTTAGAGCATTAAAGAATCAACCCAAGAGCATGTAATGTAATATAAAAGCACTCTTTCAACTGCTATGAACATCTATAGTGTCATTTACTAATCTCTTGGTGACGACCCTGAAATTAAGGCAAGACTGTGCAGTGGAGCATCTCAACTGTAGGCTTGGAAGTTCAGACACGTGACCTTTGTAAAGCCAAAATCCATCAGTTAAAGCCCTTGTGCATTCATAGATACGCAGAGCTTCCAACGTGTGTTAAATATATTGTCCATAATCCCCAAAGTCAAAGGTTAACAGCTGCACTTCAGGAGAAGTGGCTACACTGGTGACTACAGCTGGGTCATTATTTCATGCTGACTACCACGGTGCTTATTTTATCCAGGAGTAGATTTATTTAAATAGGCAGTTAGTTGTTGGAAAAGCAAAGATAGAAGAGTCTGAAATACACACAATTTCAGCAATGGGGGGAGGAAAACACCCCCACAGACTTGGACAATCACCAGAAACATTTAGATTCAAAGAGAACCTAACTTTCTTCAGATGATTATTTTCAAAAGCAGCAGCATTTGTTTGGAACACCCTGCGTTAGACACCCATATTCTGGGAGATAACTAAAAAAGACTTACATCAGCCTAGTTGGCTCCTTCACGAAAGAGCAAGCCCTCATATCAGGAAAGACGGATTTCTAAAAGCTTTTTCTTCCAAATGCTTTGTTCCAACTGCAAAACTTGACCTTTGGTTTCAGCAGCCATGCACAGCCCTCACCCCAGAGCGGGGGCAGAGAACTGCTCAGCCGAACGCAGGAGTGGGAGCACAGAGAGCCACCCTGGGATGCCCAAAGGATTAGGATTAAACGTTAGGATTTAACATTTTAGGCTTTATGTTCAGGGGTCTTTCTTCACCTGTTAAACAGCATAGTTACCTGCAGCTCATACAAAAGGTAAACCAGTGCTGCTCCTCACACTGCCTTCACCTATTCCCTCCAAAGCCCCTCCTGCTGGGGTGAGTACAGGTGAACACCCCTCTTCCTTTTGACTGGTTTTTTGATTAAAAAGACCAATACAGATGGGAAAACCTGGAGAAATTTCAAGTTATCCTGAGACAATACCCTTTATCTTCATAAAATGCCATTTTGCCAATTTTTCTGAGGACATATTTTCTGTTAGTTCCTCCTTAGCAACAACAGCTTATTCGGATATTTTAGATCTAAATTTCCTGTTGCTTTAAAAAATGTAAATTTTAAAAAATCAACAGCACCCTGCAGTCTTCAGGGGTTCATCCAACTATCTAGTTGTTGACATTTAAAACACCAGGCTGTCAAAAAGGAAGAGGACAGTCTAGTGCTTATACAAACTTATTTCCTTATTTCCATTAAAAAGTTATTAATTAAAAGGTAGTCTCAGCCAGGCTCACACTGTTCACACATAGCCAACTTCCTCTCATCCTACTCTATCAGGAAGATTATTTGGCATATTTATATTCTACTCAGGCAAAAATAGTATTTTATAATTCATCTTACAGCATGCCCAGGAGCAGTGCTAGCACCTTCACAAGGCACCTTCCTGCAGCACAGATGTGCACAGGAAACCACTGAAGCTTCCCACATTTACTAACTGCAGGTTACTGGAATGTCCTGGCCAAATGGAATTAGAGCTATGACATAAAAACGATCCTTCCACATCAGTGATTCCTTTGCCATGCATTTTAAAGTTCCTAAGTCTTGATGCCTACACTGCATTTCATCCTCTGCAGGTACTAAGGGAAAAAAATCAAGTTCTGCAACAAGTCACAGACAGCCACTGTGATACCAGAGCAGTCCTAAGCAGCCCCAGCTGGGTGGGGTTTGTCTCCTGCTGTGAAGCCTCTCCTCACCTGGGGACACAGGGCCTCCAGCTGGCTGGCTGACATGCGAACCAGTTTCACACCCTCCTCGTTGTTGGAGATGGAGCAGGCCAAGTTGGCAACCTATGTCAGAGGGGGGAGAAAACAAAACACAGCTGTTAGAATTGAGGGTTATTTCTTTCTGGAGAAAGCTTTTGCCTAATCCCAACAGTGACCACTAACCAGTAACCCATCATGGAACAAAAAGATTCTACATTTGTTCTGCTCTAAAGAGTTTTGAAACCACTAATGGCACCTGTTCCTTCTGTAGACATAAAATTGTAACACTGTGGATCATGGAATCCCAGACTGGTTTGGGCTGGAAGGGACCTGAAAGCCCATTCAGTGCCACCCTCTGCCATGGCAGGGACACCTTCTACTGTCCCAGGCTGCTCCCAGCCCCAGTGCCCAGCCTGGCCTTGGGCACTGCCAGGGATCCAGGGACAGCCACAGCTGCTCTGGGCACCCTGTGCCAGGGCCTGCCCACCCTCCCAGGAATTGTTATTCCTGCCCAATATCCCATCCATCGCTGCCCTCTGGCAGTGGGAGCCATTCCCTTGTCCTGTCCCTCCATCCCTTGGCAATTCTCTCCCCATGTTTCCTGGGGCTCCTCCAGGCCCTGCAAGGCCACCCTGAGGTCACCCCAAAGCTTCTGCTGTGCAGGTGAACAATGCCAGCTGTGCCAGCCTTTCCTCCCAGCAGAGCTGCTCCATCCCTCTGCTCATCCTGGAGCCTCCTCTGGCCTGGCTGCAGCAGCTCCAGCTCCTGCCTGTGCTGGGCCCAGGGCTGGGGCAGCTCTGCAGGTGGGGTCTCACCTGAGCACAGGGGCAGAATCCCCCCTGCCCTGCTGTGGGATCAGCCCAGGGCTCGGGGGGTTCTGGGCGCTGGGGCAGGTCCAGCTCCCACCCCCAGCCAGTCAAACAGGGCAGAAATCACTGCCAGCCATGATCAGGGTAATGCTAAAGAGCAGCACTGGCAGCATCTGCAGTCAGTTTAACAGCCCAATCCCAGCAGGGAGAGACAGCAGGAACCCCAGAGAGCTGAGCTGGTTTGCTGGTGTTCCATGAGGGCCCCTCTGTGACAGGACCATCAGGTAAGGCCTGGCAGTGTTCCTCCAGCCCTCCCCTGCGCTGCAATTCATCAAATAAAACTGGTACAGGAGATCTTCATGATGCATCCACAGGCCTCCAAAATTTGAATAGGATCTCTTGTGATGCTAAAAAACTTTACTCCACAACCTTGACCTGCTGCACAGCATCACCCTTAACTAGGTCAGCCTGAAGCAGGGACCTCTATAAACATCTGCTTTTTCAGAGCACAGAGGATGGGGACAGCACAGATTTTTTTGGTAATTGAAGATATTCCTCATCCCAGAGCTACTCTCAGGGGAAGGAAGTCTGAAATAAGTTACATTTCTCAGCTGACAGGTGAATGACAAGCATGTTATTCTGAGCCATCTGAACACAGAAAGCTGTAAAAATAGCAGCAAGTGAACTGAGACGAACACCGAGTACTGTCCTTCCAGAGGCTGAGCAACCTGCAAAGCCCCCTGTAAATATGCCATAAAAGCATCACCAGGAGCCAACAGATGCTCAGTAACACCACTGAACCAGATTTCTCCAGATACTTTTCTCTATAAGCCGAGGAATTTGCATTCTGCCTTTAATTAAACTATTCTTTGCATTCATGTAAGTAATTTTGAAGTAGTATCTGCAGCTCTACCACATGCTTTTCCCCCTCCCCAAGCCCTTCCCTCACGGCAGATGTTCCCACACAGAATACATTACTGTCCTGCAAATCATCAAGCACGTGCCATTACACTTGAACAGCATTTTTCATCAATCCCATTATCAATTTGGGGAAACAAAATCAAGCTCCCACTGCAAAGTAAATAGCCTCTTCCTCCCTCCAGCTCCAAGCCAAGTTACAGAGGATGGAAAGCAGGGGTGTCAGGAGGAGAGGTGTTTCCAGCACAAAACAAGCAAGCAAACAGATGTGCCAACACATATTTGGAGGAAAACAAACTGAAGTTGAGAGAAAGACTGAGCAGCATCAACAACACAGAGGAAACCCTGCCAGCTCTCAGGAATATTTGTGTCCTGCTCCTGAAGTTTCTCTTCCACTCGTGTTTGGATTCAAGTCCTACACATGCAGGGGTGAATTTCAGGATGTCCCCAGCTCTGTGCACAGTGCTGCAGGCAGGGCCCAGCTGAGCCAGGGCTCTGTGCTCCTCCTCTCTGCCACCACCCAGGAACAGCTCCAGCCCTGCCCCTCTGCACAGCACCCCAGCAAACAGGAACACCCTCTCACATAGGGGTTGTGTCTGAACACTGGGGAGCTTTCCTGTATATCTGCCATGCCTTGAATCCCTAGTTCCCAGTGAACTGCTGGGATAATGTAAAAGTACATCATGCTTTTGTTTAGAGACTCAAAAGAATCAAAAGACAATCAGATGCCATGATTTAAAAGTGAAATAAAGATTTTGCTGTTGGTTTAAGCACAGGTCATATTTTTGAGAAACACCAGTTTGCCAATTTTTTTTATGGTCCATATTTCCCCATCATTTCTGCCTCCACAGCAGCATTACAACCTCTAGGAGCCAGGAGAACACAAAGCTCTATTGAGTAGGGGCAGAATAAAAGCGACATTGAAGCACCACAAAATCAGCCTCTCCAATATCTGGAGATGTTGTGCTGTCCCTCAAGCCAAGTGTGATGAATCAAGCGCACAGAAACCCTCCTCTGTCTGAACACAGAGAGGCAAAGAAGTTAATAATGGAGTGTCCCCACCGTGGTATAATGAAAATTTGCTTTTTTGCACAGTCATTTTTGAACAGTCATTTTTTTTCTGAATACCCAACTGATGGCAATTCTTCTTTAGAAAGCGCCCGACTGGCACTGCCAGCCCTCATGAAAGAAGCGTGTGTGCTTCCCTGACTGAGGGTCTTTGGCAGTTTAAGACAATCCAACTGTTGGCTGCCACATCCCATCCCAGGCTGCGGCTCCAGAGCTCAACCCTTCATTTCAGCATGCTCATCCAACAGCCAGCTACTCGCTCTGGCAGGGTGCTTTCTCTTGCCAGATCAGCACACAAACTTCCCTGCAAACTCTCTGCTGAACATCAGAGCGAGGCACAGACGTGGCAGCAGCTGAGATGACTTCCGAGTGCTGCAGACAGGGCTGTAAATTCACAGCAGTGCAGGGTTTACTGCACTCATGGGAAGGCTCTGTCAAACTACTGGAAAACACTCACAAGCCTCTTAAAATTTGGCATTTAAGAAGAGCTGTGTCTATTAATTAATCAAGTTGTAAATGATGTAACAGTGAGGTATTTTCAACTGTCAGTAATTACCAGGTGCTCTATAACATGAATTCTGAAATTGCATGTACTAGCTGAGGTGGATGGCTGCAGGATTAAGAAATTTAATTTTAAAAGTACCTGAAAGGACTCATCTTCAGTAATGCCTGGGTGATCTGACGAGTAACTTCAAACTCCCTCTCTCTTCAGAGGATAGGGTAGTGCCGGCCAGTTTTTTGGCACATACCCATAATACATTGGATTTTGTAGCTGAGATGAAGATCAACTCTTTCAAAGCCCACAGAGTGCTTGGAAATCATACATTTCCAAAACTTCTAAATTAAATAATGCACCTCAAGGGAACAAAAATTTCCTTTAAATCAAATGTAAATTAAATAGTTTCTCCATGTCTCCAACAAAAGCAGCTGACTGACATAGTAAGTGGTCAGACTTGATTTAGAAAGAAGAACACTTGTGCTTGAGAGCAAAATAGCAATTGAATTCCTGCTGCATTTGTTCATTCTTACCATTCAATATCATCAAGTCCCTTTACATAAGCACTACTGGCACAGGCATCAAAGGAGACAAAACCACTGCAAATAATGTAATCAGCACAACGAGCAATCTCTTGAAAAAAGTTAAAAATACAGTGGGAATGAAGACAGCCCGAGCCCGCAGCCGAGCACAGTTCAGACACCTCTCACTGCTGACAGACCGATTTAAAAGTAGATTTCAAAGTTCTCTCTGTTCAGAGTCTACAGCCACAGCCCAGAGATGGCTTCTCAGACCCCACAAGGCAGGGCAGACCCCAAGCAGCTGCTGGTATTTAGAGGAATGAGCTTAAATTTCCCCTCAGTGACAAATGCAGTGCACGGAACACACCGTGCCAAGCGGAGCAGCTGGGCAGGCTCGTCTCTCGCCCCAGGAAAGGGGCGTTCATGCACTGAGCAGTTTTTGAAACTCAAAGCTCATTGTTTTCAATGATGACATCAGCACACTGCAAGATGATTTGAGGTGAGTGGCTCTGGTGTTGGCACAATCCGGGAGGTGAATGACCCTAAATCCAGGCCAGTCACCAGTGGGGTTCCCTGGGCTCAGCACTGGGCCAGCCCAGTTTGATATCTCTGTTGGTGACCTGGATGAGGGAATGGAGGGCAGCCTCAGTAACTGCACAGACAGCACCCCACTGGGCAGGAGTGTGCATCTGCTGGACTGCAGGAGGGCTCTGCAGAGGGATCTGGACAGGCTGGATCCATGGGCTGAGGCCACTTGTAAGGGGTTCAACCAGACCAGATATTGGGTCCTGCCCTGGGATCACAACAGCCCCAGGGATGCTCCAGGCTGGGGAGAGGTGGCTGGGAAGTGTCCAGCAGGAAAGACCTGGGGGTGCTGTGCCAGTGGCTGGACACGAGCCCAGGGGTGCCAGAGGCCAATGGGCTCTGGGCTGTGCCAGCAATGGGGTGGCAGCAGGACCAGGGCAGGGCCTGTCCCCTGTGCTGGCACTGCTGGGGGACCTCGAGGGCTGTGTCCAGTTCTGGGCCCTCATGGGCAGAGAGCCCTGGAGGGGCTGGAGCGTGTCCAGGGAAGGGAACGGAGCTGGGAAGGGGCTGGAGCCCCAGGAGAGGCTGAGGGAGCTGGGAAGGGGCTCAGCTGGAGAAAAGGAGGCTCAGGGGGCACCCTGTGGCTCTGCACAGCTCCTGCCAGGAGGGGACAGCCGGGGGGTCGGGCTGTGCTCCCAGGGAACAGGGACAGGAGGAGAGGGAACGGCCTCAGGCTGGGCCAGGGCAGGCTCAGGGTGGATTTTAGAGAAAGTTTCTTCACTGAAAGCATTGTCAAACCCTGGCAGAGCTGCCCAGAGCAGTGGTGGAATCACCATCCCTGGAGGGATTTCAAAGCCATGTGGATGTGGCACTTGGTGACAGGGTGTAGTGGTGGCCTTGGCAGTGGTGCGGGAACAGTTGGGAACAGCTGAATCTCGGACGGTGTTTCCAACTTAAATTATTCCATGTTTTTTTTTTGCCTTTGGAGAAGGCATAACTTCAGTGCTTCCTTTTGAGAGGCAGATGTTACCTCAGGCCAAAGGATCAGCTGGGAATATGTTATTAGTAAGATGGTGTAAATCCAATATTAAAAAAAATATTGTACCATCTGTCACAGAGTGATTCCATCTCAGATTCTAGTTAACTTTGACTCTTCAGAATTTACTAATATTTAAATCAGAAAAAACTTGACATTTCTAAAGCTGTTCTTTCTACCATTAGTAACAATTTGTGGCAGAGAACCTCCTCCCCTGACAAGACAGAGGTTGTACCTTTTTCCACATGAAATACATTTTGTTTTTTTGTTAAACTTGAAATTTGTTCAGGTCGTGACTAAGGTAAGTCTTCCAGCAGTTAAAAAACTGCAGCAGCCTCAACTATACAAGTCTGGGGTCAGTGTTAAGCTTCTTAAATTACACTATTGAACATAACCCCGCAATGCTAATAATAACACCAAGGTTGTGGGTCTGACCCCCATTCACTGAAGAGATGGACTTTATGAACCTTGTGGGTCATGTCCCTTCCAACTCAGAACATTCTGTCATTCTGTGTATCAGTGCTCCAGCTCTGTACTTGTTCTGCCTTCTCTTTGTCCAGACTCCCTGGCTTAGGCAGAGGGGTTACTTTACAGGGAACTCTTTATTGAAGGACTGGCCAATTGCTTTTCCAACAAGGGACAAAAGATGCAATAGAAAAAAAAAAAGGGAATTATAATCTCTAGCACTTTGAAACTTCATTTTCAAGGATTTCAAAGGCTGACAATAAATTTGTTAAAGCCTCGGAGTTATGTAGCTGGACTGACTTCACAGAAACACCATCCAGATTTTCCTCCTTGTTTACAGGTCAAGTTTTTAGGACAGCTTCTTCAGGCAGTCAAGAAGGCAAAGTCTCCAAAGTGGTGCTGCTGCAGCCATCCCAAGCTGGTGCAGCCCCAAGAAGGCTCTGCAATGTGTTTATTGTTGCATAATTGAATGTTGTCAGAGCTGGCCCTGCCACCCAGCATTGCCACAGCCCAGGATTACACATTGCTGTGCAGGAGCCGAACACTCACTAATTGAATTCTCTGAGTCTGGACACTCTCGTTTGAAGCTGCAGTTGTAAAAATAGCATTGCAGAAAGAAGTTTTCTGACTGTCTTACACTGAGAAACTTTTCAATTTAACATTAAGCAGAATACTCTCATAACTGGTGCTTAAAAACTCTTACACAAAAATAACAAATCCACATCCATGTCTACACAGATACTTTGGGAATTTCAAGGCCACAGAAACCAAGCTTTTCAAAGGTGTTCCTGGCATTTTCATTTCTGATTAAACTTCAAAACTTCAGCTGCTTGTTCTGGTTTTTTTTTTTTTTTGCTTTACATTTTACAATTTCTCTGGGAATGCAAATTCCAACTTTTAAGCAGCTTTTAAAAAATCACCCATTTTAAAAGCAAAAAAAAAGAAAGAATGGACAGGCAGCCACTGAACATTTTTCTCCTAGGAATTTGCTAAAGAGAAGTGTATTTTATATTCTCACAAAATTCAAACAGAGCACAGCTAATTTCTTCCTCCTCCATGTTAAAAGAGACCTGTCCCGATTCCCTTTACACTGGTCAAAGCTCAGGAAATTAATTTATCTGCAGAAACAACTCTTCTGGCAAAACTAATGGCAAGTGAGGACTCTCAGAAGAGATGCGTTGATTATGTAATCTCCATCCCTCTCCAGAAAGACTTTCATTATTCACTAAGTCCATACATTTATTTATTCACCTGTACACTACACTCAATATTTAGGACAAATTGAGCTTTTTAACATCCAGCCCTAACAGGTGCTGCATGAGAAGAAATGTTACAGCTGTAGATGTGTTAACTCTAACCCTACAAACCCCTCATTTTGCAGAGGTAGAGTAAACTGGGAATTACACAAAACATCTCAAATTCTTTAATACAGGAGGACTAGGAATCAAATCCACTGGGACTGTGCAGAGGGCTACCAGAATTGTGCTGTCAGCTGCTTTGTGATTTTATATGACTTAAGTAGCATGTGGCTGCAGCTCCACAGCAGGTACCTCGCAAGAGCTTGTTGTGGGCAGCAGAATCCCCAAGTATTAACTGAAAAGAGTAAAAGTCTTTAAATAAAACAAGGCACATGTAGACAAACTGAAGATGTAAAGCACCGGGGGTAATGAAGGACCAAACGGAGAGAACTGCTATTTCCAGAGCTCTGCAGCCTCACACAAAGATGAGAACAGTTTTCATTCCAAGACTGGTTAAAAACACAAGGAAGGGAAGTTTCAGTTGGCTGGAACAAAACTGGCAAGCAAAGGGCTGGCGTTTTGGACTATGAGGAATGGAGGTCACACGGTTTGTTATTTCAACAGGCTGGTAAGTGATGGCAAGAGAAATCAGAGACAGTATCACAGAATCCCAGACTGGTTTGTACTGAGAGGGACCTTAAAGCTCATCCAGTGCCACCCCTGCCATGGCAGGGACACCTCCCACTGTCCCAGGTTGCTCCCAGCCCCAGTGTCCAGCCTGGCCTTGGGCACTGCCAGGGATCCAGGGGCAGCCACAGATGCTCTGGGCACCCTGTGCCAGGCCTGCCCACCCTCCCAGGGAACAATTCCTAATTCCCAATATCCCATCCATCCCTGCCCTCTGGTAGTGGGAAGCCATTCCCCCTTGCTCTGTCTCTCCATGCTCTTGTAAGTAATATAAAAGTATGAAAATAAAGGTATTGTGCACCTTCTGCTCCCTGTTATATTGAGACAATCAGTATTTCCATGGGTAACCACCTTTTGCCTGGGATTACATCTTATTAGTACTTCCACATTTCTAGCTCTATCTCTGTGTTTAAAATTCTAATTAAAGGATATAGCTTTGCACTTGCCTCTCACCCTGTCCAGAGCTGTCTCCAAATACCTCTCCAGTTCCCTGGTGCCATTCCAGGTACAGATGTCCTGGTACTGCTCCACACTGGCAAGCTCCTTCCATGCCCTGAGAAAATGTTCTTCCCCAACAGAGAGCCACCCATGTGTTGTCAAGGTTTCACAGAGAAAGGAAGTTTTTCACACAGCTGGGCAATCCCAGAGTTTGTGCATCAGGACAAACCAGACCGGGCTCCATTCACTGCAGCAAGGGCAGCATGGAGAGACCTTCTCTCGTGCCAATGGGAAAGGTTTCCAATCGGACAGAGGAAGGTGTTTGAAAGGAATCAATACATCTATAGCATAAACCACAGCCACAGTAGGAAAGTGCAGCAATATCTTTATTTCCAGCCTGGTGGATTATCCTCTCTACAGACCTGAGGGAAAGCAGGGCTGCCACAGGAACAGCAGTGTGTGGCATGGGCACCGTGCCCCTTGTCGATGCAGCTGTGGCAGCAGATGTAACTGCTGGCACAGGAACTATTCCTCCCTCAGACAAACAAGCTAAAGTGTTAAAATGTTGTTACAATCACAAACCACGTTAGTTATACAAGTCAATCTGAGCTACCATGACAGCAATGACACCACTGGTGTGTGATGGAGAACGCAGCTTCAGCTGAAACCTTCAGAGCAAACCCTCAGCTGAGATGCTCCTTAGCAACACAAATACCTTTCCTTAAAATAAAAGTGTTTCTAGAAGTGATATCTGGACAGGACCCAAATAATTATCCTTATCCAAAAATGTCTCTGTGTTTGTCAAAGTGGAAATGAAGACAGGCTGGGAGAGCTGGGGGTGTTCAGCCGGGAGAAAAGAAGGCTCTGGAGAGACCTCAGAGCCCCTTCCAGTGCCTAAAGGGGCTCCAGGAGAGATGGAGAGGGACTGGGGACAAGGGGTGCAGGGGCAGGACAAGGGAATGGCTCCCACTGCCAGAGGGCAGGGATGGATGGGATATTGGGAATTAGAAATTGTTCCCTGGGAGGGTGGGCAGGCCCTGGCACAGGGTGCCCAGAGCAGCTGGGGCTGCCCCTGGATCCCTGGCAGTGCCCAAGGCCAGGCTGGACACTGGGGCTGGGAGCAGCCTGGGACAGTGGAAGGTCCCTGCCATGGCAGAGGATTGGAATTGCATGAGCTTTGAGGTCCCTCCCAGTGCAAGCCAGTCTGGGATTCTGTGAAATTGTTCTTCTCTCCCATCTCAGTTTGCTCAGCACTCAGAACATGCTGCCTTCTGATCTGACTAAAGGCTTCCAACTTGGTGCCTATTATTAGCTGCTTAAACCAGTTTTTGGTGATTCAGACAACTGTTCATGGCAGTGTAACTGTAATTGTCAGTACACTGTGCTCTTCACGAAAACGACAAAACAGTGTCAGTAATGAGCTCCACACAGATTTCAGGCATCTCCTTGATGACATGACATGACTAATAATCCAATATTGCTAATGACTAAGATGATGAAAATCCAGACATGCATCAAGGCTTTTAGTTAAATATCAAGAATTAAAACATTTATGCCGCATCTATAAAAAGCTTTATCCAAAAAGCCACTTAAAAATGCTGTTGGAATTAAGACTTAAATATCTGGAAAATAAAAGGACTCTATTGCTTTTCAGCTACCTCTGAAGACATCACATTAACATCACCTAAACTCAACTGTTCTCACACTTCCTGACCTCTTTTACACATTTCCCTTTCCAAAAAGCTTCTGTTTCCAAAGGAAAAAGGAACAGAGCAAACACAGGGCAGTTTCTAGTGGAATAAAAAGCACATTAATATCTTCCAAACCTCAAACTCATTCAACTCCAAACTCTACCCCCTCCACATGTGCCTTGGTCCAGGTGTGCAGAGGAATCCCTTCCCAGTCACATAGCAAGGTGTCTGTCCCTGTGGCTGAGGTGTGGCAGAAATGCCTCTCCTCCACGAGTAGCAACAAACCATGAGGATTTCCAAAGAGAAAAATTGTCTCCAGACAGCCCAACAGCTGCCCAGATTTGTGAGGATTCAATCTCTTCATCCTTCCCATCAGTTTCACTGTCATGACTTGCCCATGTGCACTTACAATGAAATCTCGACTCAAAGATTACCCTGAAGTCTCTTATTCCTCTTCCAACATCCTTTAAACTCCACCAGCATCCTACAGACCCTTTCATACATTATTTGGTGTAGCATTAGAAGATTGGCCTCAAAAAATAACCTTACAAGAACAGAAGTTATCCTATTAAAAGGTCACTTGCCTTTACTTATGTATGATGTATTAAATTTGTATATCCAGTTTTGTTGAAAAATGTAGGAACATTTTTCTGCTGAGGCTTCCCTACTTTTCTGATTATGAATGTAAGGAAAGCATGTTCTACGAGAAGAATTTAATTTATTTATGAATTAGTTGACTAATAAAATGAACTTACAAGGAAAGTGCATTGGCTGTTGAAGAGTGTCAGACTTTAGAAGGAACATTAGAGTTACACTGGTCATTTATTGGAGACATTAGTTTTAAATTGCTGCCAAGGCTATCTATAGACAAATTACAGAAAACGTGCTTGTGCTTTGGAAGAGACATTTTGCTCATTTTGATCTCCATTTTAAACGGGAAATAACTCTGCCTCTTTTCTCCAGACCACAGTGCAAGGACATTTCCCTTGTAATACAAAATTACCTTAAAAATAAAAGCAATAAAAGACAAACCTGAGCTGGCAGATATTTTTCCCTCTGCAAATGAGAGTACTGGAAAAATAGGTGCTGAAGTACCCTGGTAATCACCCTAGTCTGGAAAATGCTGGGTTTTGAGATTTAATAAAATTCAGAAGAACACTCCAAGTTAATATCTGCGTTGGGTGCCAGGTGCTTGTCTTGTTCCCCAGGAACCTCAGCCCTGCCTGGCAGCACTGACTGACCCCTGAGCTGGCAGGCAGGAGGGGAGAGCATTGCAAGAATGAGCAAAGCCACCTCCAAAGAGGTTTGGAAAACTCTGTGGAAACTCCGGAAATCAGGTGGCTGATAGACACAAAGCATAATCTTGTCAGAGCAGATTAACTTCTGGATCTGCTGGATTCTTCCATTCCATGCTTTGTTTGCAATAAATGGTACCTGGCCATGCGCAGGTAAGTGACAATGAACAGGGGACAGCCAAGACCTTCCCTGTGCCTCCAAAAACCAGTTTTTATTTTAAATCCAAGCTATGTTTTATCCACTTCACGTTTTAAAAAGCCTTTCACATGTTAAAAACCTGCAGCAGCTAAAACTCTCCCAAGAACACACAGGCTGCAAGTCTGAGCAAATCAAGATAATTGCAAGAAAAATGTAGCAAGTGTGCAAGGCTTCAGGCTTTGGGAGAGGGGTATTTTTAGATTTTAGACTGAAGAATGACTCCAGGACATCGGGCTAGACAGTGAGGGCAACAGAAGGGGGAAATGCCAGAGCAAGAGGCTACAGAAAGCTTATGGAGCTGCAAGTGCCCAAATGTGATTCTTTCCAAGCAAATAAATTTGCCGTCTGCATCTGTTCACGGGTTTCACTGAAAATGAGAAAATCATCACTCCATATGCAAGATGCAACCCAGTGCATTAAAAAAAGGCACAGAGCAGTCTTTTCAGATAAATTAAAGCAATTAGAAAAAAAAAATCAATGCTTATGAAACACCATTGAGAGCTTTTGCCTCCTTGGTCTTATCAATATTTCTCTTGGTAAGAAGAAAACTTAAAAATAAAATTTACGTTGAGAAAAATGTTTGACACAGGGGTAGTGGGTTCCAGAGGAAGAAGAGATCATTTGCTGTTTTTAAGGAATTACAAATATATTACAAATGTATTCTCCAAAATATTCTTCAGCAAGCAAACTGGAGGATTTTAACCCGGACGATCTCCTTACTTACCTTTTATTTCCTAATCTCTTAAGGTCTGAAAAACTTTCCCATTATAACTACACAGAGTTACACTCTGTGTAGTGACGCAGTGTAACCAGGGACAAATTGACAAGCTAATTTTTACTTTTCTAAAGCATTCAACAGCAAAGCAAAGGTTTCTGTTTAACATGTCCGGCTTTCTCCCTCTGCAGGAGCAGCCCAAGCATCCCCGGGGAGCAGCACAAAGGCAGCTCAGCACAAACACTGCTCAAAGCCTGGCAGGGACAAAGAGCCAGCATGGAGCTCGGTGACATCACTGAGGATGGGCACCACGCTGCAGGACAGCCCCGGCCCCTCGGGCAGGAACAGTCACTCCAAGGATGCCAGTGCCAAGCTGACCTTCCTCAAGAGCAAAGTCAGGTTGGAGAGCCAAGGCTGCCTCACCCAGTGGGAAAAAACACTGGAATGGAGTTAGCAGTTCACAATCTGCAGATTGGGAAGACTTCCATAGTTTACAAGTGAATTTAACTTTTTGTTAGGCTGGCTCCACAAATGCTGTCCTTTCTGTTATTCTTGTGTGTTACACTGGAATTGGCTTCTCAATTCCTGAATTAAACTCCTTTAACCAAATCCAGCCAGAGTTAATGGTCTGTTAGCACAGAGCAATTTTGAAAGCTATCTTTGAAATGTATTATTCAACTGAGACAAGGCTCATTCTACTCTTTTACTGTTCCTCAGTTTTCAAAAGGCAGGATAAAAGGGTTAGGATTTTACTACGTGGGAAACAAATTAGATGGGAGGCCTTTGGGATGCTCTTGGTATGGGTTCTCTACAAGACACAGACCCAGCAGGCAAATCACCTTTTTGTGGTTATTGCACCTTTTGGTCAAATTTGGCTGCCTGGGCGTTAGGAACCACAGAAGCAGACAGTGCTGTGCTGCCAAGAAGGGAGCATTTCAAAACGAAATTACCCAAATCATGGGCTTGCATCTCTTTATGGGTACTTGGAGGGCCCATAAACAGCTCTGCACTGCAGGAGCAAGAACTCCCTGTGCTCAGCCAGGGCAGAACCAGCACTGCCGCTCCTGTCCGGCCAACACCTGCCACAGTTTAGCGTGAAAAACAATGTAAATCTATCTCATTATACATCTCTCAGGGACTGGTTCACTGACTGCTCCAGCTCACAGACACAGGGGTAACCCAAGGTGCAAGCTCTCCCAGCAATCCAGTGGGGATGTGCTGAGCTCCCCAGGGCAGAGCAGGATCTCTGGCACATTTCCTGTCCCCACTCAGCACCAAAGGAGGGGAGGGAAGGAGGGGGGAAGGAAGGAAGGAAGTGGCGGAAGGAAGTGGCGGAAGGAAGGAAGTGGCGGAAGGAAGTGGCGGAAGGAAGGAAGGGCGGAAGGAAGGAAGGGCGGAAGGAAGGAAGTGGCGGAAGGAAGGAAGTGGCGGAAGGAAGGAAGTGGCGGAAGGAAGGAAGTGGCGGAAGGAAGGAAGTGGCGGAAGGAAGGAAGTGGCTGGCGGAAGGAAGGAAGTGGCGGAAGGAAGGAAGTGGCGGAAGGAAGTGGCGGAAGGAAGTGGCGGAAGGAAGGAAGGAAGGAAGGAAGGAAGGAAGGAAGGAAGGAAGGAAGGAAGGAAGGGCAATGCTCCCCTCTACATCCAAATCACAGGAGCCTGTCAGGGCATGATACAGCACAGCTCCACTCAGTGCTGCAGCTGTTGGGCACATTTGATGTCTTGAGTCGCCCAGCAGCACATTTGAGGGCAGTTCTGATAAACTCCCTGCACACTCATCTCCCGTGGAAGCAATCACTGCCCATCTCACCGAGCAAAACATCTTCAGCTCTGCTCTTATACAATGTTTTGTTGTTTCTCCTGAGTTTCCTGCCCAAGAGCAGAATCATGAGGAACTGGCAAACATCCTTCTCCATTATGGCAGAGGCACAAGACATTTCAAATGCAACCCACCCCAACCCATCCCCTGCACAGTGAGTCTGACATCTCATACGATGCCGGTGGCTCTCCTGCCCCTCAGGACAAACAGTCTGCAGGAGCACTATTCCCTTCTGTCCAAGCTAAGTGTATATATTAATCCATCTCCATTCAGGGAAGAGGTTTATAAACCATCTACATCGTGCTACACTACAACTACAGTTACATTTCAGACAGCAAAAGCAATAACCAAGCCTTCAAAAAGCTGTTGCAGCAGCATATCATTTTAGCAGAAGCTTTTGATGTTAGTCAAAAATATTACTGAATGTCTACTTTCAGGGGAATACTCCTTGGAAGACAAGAGAGTCTGGCTGTACAGAGGCTCTGGAAAACTCCTCTGCAGCCTGGCATTTCCACACCAGGTAAGGCCAGTGCCAGTGAGGATGGAACTGTGGCTGCTCCAGTGGGACACGGCTTCCGAGGGGACAGGGAGAAAGGGCTCACCTGGCAAGGGCTGGGGAGAAGCTCAGGGACAGAGCAGTACAATTATTCCTTTTAATTATGCCAATAAATTCCACACATCTGCTGAGGAGGTAGCAGAACTCTGGCAGAAGAGGCACTGCTATTGTTACATGATTCAACTTCTACTGTAAACAAGCCCTAAAAATAATTTTCTAGATAAATCGGGCTTGAAATATGAAGAAGGGAGGCTTTAGAGCAAACCCACTTCAAAATGTTCCCAAGGCTGTATCCTGCTGCCAAGGCAGGGCACAGCAGCCCTGCCTTCCTTCCACATGCTGCTTTGCAGAACAACGTCAGTTACTTAAAATTTAAATTAGAATAACTTTGCAGCTCTAGGAGGACAGCATTGATGCTGAAACTTGAGAACCAAAAGAGAAAAATGGATGCCTTCAAGGAATTAAAGGATTGTCATTGCTTAGACAGCAGCTCTAAAGAGCGGGACAAACTTCATGTGCCCTGAACTATGGGGCAGTTGTAAAGTGCACTCAGAACCCTACCAAAAATACATCGTGCAAGTCAGAAGCTACTTTTACTGATGTCTGATCAGTCATATTCTTGAGCAATTTCAATGTGCCCAGCTGTGTGAGTATTCCCCACAAGCCTTGGAGACACATGACTCCACTATCAAACAGAGACACCGAGAGAGCAGAACCACACAAAGCAGCCTGGGCCTGTTCCCGGGGAGCTGCTGAGGTTCAGCACAACCACCCAGAGTCTCAAAGCACGGAAGAGCACAGGAGGAATTTTTGACACTTATTTCTAGTGGCATGTTTCCCCAACAATATCTATAGCTGTTTGTTCCGTGCCATTCAGCATCAGCTGAACTCTTACGCAGAACTCTTACGCAGCGGTGAGTGAGAGAGTCCCGAGGTGGATCCATGAACAGGGGCAGGCTCTGCTGCTGCTCTCTGCAGACACCACCCATCAAAACTGCTTCCCTCAGCAGGGCACGAATGACCCTGAGAGCAACTCCCTGACAGGAGGAGCAGCCAGGTGAGGGTTGAGCTTTTCTCCCAGGTAATGAGTGAGAGGACAAGAGAGAACGGTCTCAGGCTGGGCCAGGGGAGGCTCAGGGTGGACAGCAGCAGGAATTTCTCCATGGAAAGGGTGGTCAAGCCTTGGCAGGAGCTGCCCAGGGGAGTTTGGAGCCCCTGGAGTTGTCCGAGGAAGGGCTGGAGGTGGCACTCAGAGCTCTGGGCTGGGGACAAGGTGGGGATCAGCTTGGACTTGATGGGCTGGGAAGGATTTTCCAACCTCGGTGATCCTGAGATTCCAGTTAAGACACGTTGGTCCCATTTAATCTGGTTTTCCCCCCAGTCAGAGCTCTGCTCTGCAGTTCCACCAGCCGGAGAGCCTTTGAGTTTTCCTTACAGAGGGGTGGCAGGGATCAGTTGTGCTGTCACTCCAACTGTTCTGTTTGCTCTTTACATACACGCGGGCAGCTCTTCATTCTGAACGCCTTCACACAAAAGGCCTGTTTATATTCAGTGGCATTCTACTGGAAGGAAAAACCTTCCAGGCCTCAAAGCAATGGATCAAACTGTCCAGCAGGACAATCATACCCTGGTCTCCCTTACTCCAACTGACCACCTCCAAGTAATAAAACCTTTATCATGTACTCACACTGTAATATCCACAACTACATGGGTTATTTAACTGCTCCTTTTGATTAGCTTACATTTTCAATTATTCAAATATTCAACTGTGTTAAAATTAATTCAAATAAAATTTTAAAAGGAAATTTATTACAGAATTTGCTTTGTGCTTCAGCAGAATTGAAAAACCTGTTTTGCCTAGTTTTGCCTTAATTTAACTAGCAACAATTAAATTTTAATTTGTACCATCCTACCTCAATCAATTTGTTGGCATGTTCACGGAAAACCTGGGCATATTCTTTAACTTCTTTTTCATTCCCATTCTTGGCAGCTTCAATCAATACTAAAAGAGGAACATTTGTTTCCAGAAAAGAGTCTGAAACATGGTCCATAACAGCTTTGCGGAGCTAAAATAAAAATAAAAGAATGAGTTATTCTTCAGTAGTGTTCCACTGCTGTTTCCCTCTTACTTTATTAATACCTACAGCTTAAACTACTTTTATCATTGATCCTTTTTCCTTTGTGTGACCAAGGGTTTCCCTGCACTAAGTCTTGTCTAGATACCTTTTGCTTCAATTTAAATGAAATCTCCTTTAAAAATGGATTAGTTATAGAAGTGCAAGTCACCAGTTTGGCCACAAATATTGATTTAGCAGCTCATATTGGTTTTGTCTGAGTAAATTTGCTGCTTTCTCTCAGCTGATTAAACAACACACTGATTTAACTTTTTTATTTTTCTGCTAGAATAAAAACATTTTTCAACAAACCTGATCCATATTGTCACTTACTCAAAAATGGGAATATACTGCTTTAAAACCAAACAGACAAAAAGCTGACGCTACATAAATACAGTTCTCAAATAAAATAGGTTGAGATGAACATCATCAGGACTATAAAATATCACTGATTTTCTTCAAAGTCCATCAAGTAAAAGTTGTTTTTTGGGGGGCTTTGGCTAGGTTTTTTAATCTCTCTTCCCATGATGATGATTAAGACTCCAACATCTGTATCACACAGTTAACAGGGAATTAACAGAGAATTACATACCCACCCCATGCTTCCTACTGGCAGCTTCTGGCCTTTAATTCACTGAAGACAGGCCAACAAACCCACTGCCACTAGCAACAAACCCCCAGCATGCAGCACTGTACTCCTGTGTCAGCCAGCACCACCTCTGACCATTCCTTACCTGCCTGCGCAGGTCTCTGGTCTTCTTGGTCATTTTATCAATGGCAGAGTTCAGGGCATCACTTCTTTCCTTGCGGCCAGCCTGGAAAACAGCAGACAAAGAGGTAAAAAGGTATCCAGGGTCTCAAAGTTAAACCAGTTGTTATTCATTTCAAGTATATGGTAAGCTTCTGTTTCTATTTTTGAGGTTTGTGGAGTGATTCTGCACATGGGCAGTAGAGTCTCCACCTCCCCTATAAGGCAGTCATTGCTCCCTGCACACCCCACCCCAGGGATCACACAACACTGCTCCTGAGCAGGCAGTCAAAAGCCCAAAATCAAAAGCCAAATCCGTATAAACCATTTGTAGGGTAAGAAATTCAAAGTGAGTGAAATTTCAAGTGAGTCTCCAGGCCCACCCATGGGGAGCTGCCAAGGTTTGATCCTGCACGTTTCGCCTGAGCTCTGTTGTTAGAGAGGCCAAAGGGCCAAGCAGCAGGGGCAGCTTCCCTTTTCCATCAGACATTGGGTCAAAAATATCCTCATTTCTAACAAATGAGGAGTCAGATAAGACAGTGGTGGTGGTCTGGTTTTGCTGGGAGATTTTTCTCTTTAATATAGCTTATATTAGGGTTTCAAAACACACTTTATTCAACCACAATCCAATTTCTGAAGTCCTAAGCCACAATCAATATAATTATCCAGTTGAGAAGAAAAACCATTTAGCAGTGCTGCAGTGAGTGTATGCCAGGTATCAATTCTCCAGGTGACAGGCTGGTGTGAAATATCTGGATGAACAGCCTTGAATCTAAAACATCAAGTCCACTCTACAGCAGAAATAAAAAATGGGGGGGAGGGAGTTAGGATGTTGTAATGTCATTATAGGGTAATGAATTATTGAAGATTTGTCACCGCCATGATCAAGTTATTTGATTCTCATCACAAAAGGTAACTGAAAAGTGACTGGAGCTAAACCCAGGAGCTTGTTGTGACACTGCCAAACCTGCAGCAGCCCTAGCACTGGCCCCCTCTTGGCTCTACATTCAAAAATCAAAGCTGAAGGCTCTAAATAAAGTGAAGATTAATGGACTGATTTACCCAACACTTTGCTGCTGCCCTGCTCAGGGGATATGACAGACAAGACTCCCTGAGCAATGGCTCTGCCCTGGCATGCTGGTGGCAGCAGGCAGGGCTGGCACCTCTGGGGGACAGGGGGACAGTGACCCCAGAAGCTGCCACCATGCACTACCCCAGCCACAAGCTGCTCCAAAACACCAACTTGCAGCAGCAGCTGCTTCACCCTCTGTTTACTCATGGCAACGTGACCATTTTACTGAACCCACAGCACCCTCCCCACACACTGGGTTTTTTTCCCAGGAATATGTTTGGATCTAAGATATATGCTCATCTATTATGCAGAAAGCCAAACATTCAGCTGTTCCGAGAAGTGCCATTTTACTTCTCCCTGGGTGCTCCCACATTACCATTTTAACAAGAAGCAGGAGCAGGGATTTGAGGCGATACCACCCATCAATTCCACTTTGCTGTCCCTGGCTTCACACCCTACAGCCTTGGTGCACAGCACCAGATGCCTTTTGGATGAGAGGAAAACCAAGAGATGGCCTCCACTAATGGACAACTACGCAAAACATCCCAACAAAGTGCATTAAAGCCTGAGCAGCACTGATTTCTCACTGCTGATCTGTTCCTACGAAACTACACCACGTCCTAGCACAGCAAGAGCTGTAGAATCCAACCCCACTAGATTTTAGGAAGGCAGCTCCAGTTTATTTCCACCTTGCTGGCATGCAGAAGTTTTAGTACAGAAGCTTGTCAAGAGCATGACCAGAATTTATTTCAGAAGGCTGCAGGATAAAACTAATTTAGCTCTGGTGTTTTAGCACATGGAGTCACTAATTGGAATCCTTTGTTAGGGATGAGTGGAGGCAGAGCAGGACAGACCCAGGACATCTCAGTGGATACACACACCCTGCTGCCACTGACATCTTAAACCATCACAGCCAATTCCAACCAAGGTCCTGGAGACAACAATGTCAAGTTTTGCCCAGCTGAAGTTTCCTGACCTTTTTTTCCTCCTGCATAATAAACACTGTGGTGCCAAACAAACCCCATTAAGACCTGGTGGAACACATGAAGACCTGCACAGCCCATGGCAGCACAAACCCTTTGGGCACAGAAACATGCTGAGGATCGGCCCTGACCACAGCACTGTCACTTTATCCAGGCTGCCACACAAGTAGGGAATTTTACCCATTCGTTCCCCCCTACAGTTCAAAAGTCCTGTTTGAGCTGGACTCCCTCTCTCAACTAATAAATTGTGTTTTAAAGGCTCCAAGTGCCAGTTTAGCTCTTCTGGGTAATTTGTTCCACTAACCAATTAGCCTGACCATTAAAAACTGGTCCTCATGACTAGTGTGAACCTTCACTGAGGAGCCAGCTAATGACCTGGCAGCACAAGGCAGCCCAGGGAGCAGCTCCTGCTATCCACAGAATTAGGAGGACTCACAAGAGTGAAGCCCAAATATTCAGATTTCTAATAGGATTTTTAGATATTCAGCACAAAACTCTGCTGAGGGAATCACAAACCCTGCAGCCAGCGAGCAGCTAATAGATTCAGTAGATTTAATAGGGTCATGATGACCATGTCAATCATTCTGCAGTATGATATCCCAACTCTGACCAGTATCATGGATAATAAATTTAGCCACGGTGCAAATTTACTTTAAATTAAATCAGATCTTTATCAAAGAGAATAGAATTGATGTTAAAAATTGCTCATTACCCCCACTCCCTACATCTCTGCTCTTCCCCCACCATTGCTGCCCCACTTGCAGAGCACCATGAGCATTCCCTGTCATATCCCTACAGTCTCAGCTCACACCACCATCCCCAGAGGGGACTCTTAATGCTCAAAGCAAAGAAAGGGGATTTGCACACAGGGAGGGGAGCAGAATCCCCATTTCTGTCACAAAGCCTTCCCGCTGTAGGTGTGCCATCTGACTTCAGACAAGCAAAAGACAGACCCAAGCTTTTCCTATAGCTATGGAGGTTAAAATCTTAATCCTGACTGATTTATAGAGGTACAACAGCATGGCGGTGGCAGTGCATTCCACCAGGATCAACAGAGCATGTCCTATAACCAGCTACCCAAAGATATGTTTTTGTAGCTAAATATCACAAACATCTGCTGTTAATCTTAAAGGCTCATCATCAGTTTGAGTTAAGCTGAGCCCACAGAGGTATTGAGGGAGACAGTACCTCCTGCTCAGCACCACCTCACACCATCCCTGCAGAGCTCACCATGCCTCCTCCCCAAATCAGCACCCAGATGTAAGCCAGATACGCCACTGCTGAGAGCCACCACTGTCCCACCTCCACCCCCCACACAACCACCAAAAAGGATGGTTGGCAGAGAGCTTTCTGCTTCAGGTGTCTGGGAATTGACTCCTGGGCTGTCAGTACAATAGGTAGCATCCTGGTTAATGATGGGGGCTGAATAAGTTACAAGTGAGTGCTTGGCACACCTTCCTGTGGGCAGGCAGCGTGTCACGGTGTGTCACTGTGTGTCACGGTGCCACCTCTGAACTCCGCTGCCAGGGGACACCAGACATCAGTGCTCGGGTGCATTTTGCCCCACACTTGTTTTGCCTTGCCACCCAGCCTAATTCCGTGTCTAGAGGATAACCATGCACAGCCCTCCATCACTGTGACAGCAGGGCTGCCAAGCAATTCCAGCTAGAACAGGGCTGATTCAGGGCCAGGCATGTGAGCACTGAGGCGTGACCCACATGAATTCCAGCAGTGTTTTCACATCCAAGTGCAGGAAGCAGGACTGTGCCCTGGTTTGCTGCAGGAAAGAGTCTCCCACAGCCAGCCACAGCTCAGCACAGCAAATGGGCTGCATGGCATCGTCCACGCTTCAGAATCTGAGCGACGATAAAGCTGCCTGCACTGTCCCCCTGCCCAGCTGGCCATGCCACAGCACTGCCACCCTGACATCCCTCCCCACAGCCAGGCTGCACCACGGAGAGGGGAAGGGTGGCTCCTGCACTCACTCTGGTACAAGGAGGAATTACAACCTGTGCCAGGTGCAGAGAGCTGCCAGACAGGGAGGTGACAGCCACCATGCCAGCCATCATGCTATGCCACACGTGCCCTTTGCTCCCATGAAGACAAGGACACCCAACCTTCAATGCCCATCCCTCCCACTGCCCTGCCCCAAAGGACTCCACAGCTGGCCTGAAGCCCTGGGCACATCTCTGCTGCTGGGTCACCTCCAACATGCCTTTGTCCCGTGTGTCCCCTCCTGGGGCTCAGTGCTTCCACGGCAGCAAATCCAAGTGACGGAGTGTGCAAGGTGACACTCCAGCCACATGTCCCTGCTCACCTCCTGCCTCACAGCCCTGTGACACAGCACAAACACAACCTTCTGGCCAAAAAGCAGCAAATCCTCCCACGGTCCCTGAGGTGCTAACGCCCAGCAACAATTCCCACGGCCACTCCTGCAGGCAGAAGGGTGAGCTGACTGCTGTGCAGTGCCACACACGGGCTGCCTGTCCCACCTGCTCCAGTCTCACCTGCAGCTCCAGGGCTTGCACCCTCCAGGCCCCCAGCACAGCAAAGTCATGCAGCCCCCACATCTCCATCCAGTAAAATTAGCTTGTATGTTGTTCTTAAAACACTAGAAAGGCTTCCACAAGATGTCAGCCTAACTAAATGACAACGCTCGCCTCAGGGTGCAATTCTGCTTTTCCAGCGCACGGAAAACCAGTTGTGCTGCTGCTTCAGGAGCGGGGTAGGTGAGAAGCCCTCAAAAGGGTTACCTGGTCCAAGCAAGCTTATTCCTGCCAACTTCTCTGTCCACACTGCATATGAGGGTTCAGACTGCCATAAAGTTCCTGCTGTGGCAGAAGTGCCCAGGTGGCATCACACATATTTTTTCATGCTGGGCAATGAGTATTCAGGCTCAGAAGAAATGCATTTGCATGAGTTTTCTGGGGGTTTATTCCCAGTCTGTTGCACCCTGACACCACAGGCAGCTCCCAAGGAACAATATAAATGTTACTGCAGCATTCCAGACTTTGGAGACTGAGGTGCACACTTGAGGTAATAACTGTTATTTCACAGCAAGTGCACATAAAAACATGTTTTGCTAAGAAAAGCACCCATAAAGTTCGCGTTAACAGTTTCCTAAACAGGAAACTCGCTGGCAAGGTGCTAAGTAGCCCTTGTTTGGTTAAGGGCCAAAGAATGGAGAGCTTCAGAAAAGGAGCAATTCACCGTGTTTGAACATTAACTCTTAACTCTGTGCCAAATTACACAGTCTTAACGTGGGAGGAACCTACCAGGAGATATTGATGCAAAAAAGCAAAATGTTTCCAACGATACCTAATTTCAGTCTCCTGGTAAGAGGAAAAGAGCTGACAGTTGACCTCAAATTATACCCTTTGGAATGCTGTTGTTAAATGTTATGGTAACATATTGAAATATTATTAGAATTAAAACCAACACCTTGGATCAGGGTGCTGCACAGAGCCACTCCAAGAACCCTGTGCAGGTGCTGCAGAGCTGGGGTTCCATCAGACAGCTGGAGCTGAGCCTGAGCTCTTTGTACCCTGAACATTAAACAAGAAGAATCTCTTTAAATAAGTTTATGCAATTTCTTTGCATGGATTTCTTTCACACTGGAGCAAATGTGAAAAGATTGACTATGGCAGAGCAATTTAAGAAATTTATCTAACATTTCCTAATTTGCTTAATCATTAAAGAATGTTACTTTTCTGATGGGCTCAGGGTAGGGTTTGTTTTCCTTTAACTTTTTTTGAGTTTTTTGAGATTTTATTCTTGTGCATTCATGTTCTCCATTCCTTTACTTTCCACTCAGTGCTCCCCTTGAGTCTGCCCATCCCAGAAATGAAGCACCAGAGGCAGTGTTGCCATTCCACCACAGGACAGCCAAGGGAGAAGCAGGCAGAGAACAGCAGGTCTTGCTTTAAACAAGGACCTCCAAGGAACCAAAGCAAGGAATCAACACTTAATAACAAAGGTAAACAGTCATTTTATTTTAAACCCTTCTTTTGACACAATTCATCTTGCTCCATCATCATGGGAAATTTGTTATTCTCAGCTCATTGAAGATCTTGGAGGTTAGAGGTGATGCCTCGCTGCTACACAGCAAACATTTTCAAGTGCCTCCTCTACATTATTGCTTTATATCTCAAGGAGAAAATTTAAAAAAAGCTTATCCAAATTGCCTGGGGCAGGAAACCAGCATCCCCCTGCTGCACCCACATCAAGCTATGACCAGAGCAGTGGCTCCAAGGCTTTACCTGCACATGCATCCTAAAATCATATAAAAATGTCAATTGAACCTGGTCATTTGCCTTTCAGGACCAGCTGTCCCAGAAGAGAGGATGCTCTGAATAATGGGGCAATGAACCTTTAAAGCAAGCAAACAGCTCTAAGAGAGCCCACTGTCCTCCTCCTGGCTGTGTGTGCTTGCTCCAGACAGAGCCCAGCAGGGCTGGAGAGCACACACAGCTCGGCAGGGACACAGCTCTGCAGCCCTAAACCACAGGATAACTGTTACAGACCCACCCTGCAACCAGGGGCTCCTGGAGATGTGTCCTCCCTCTCTGAGGGGACACACAACAGCAGGACATTGCGTGTGACCACAAGGAAGCCCTCGCACTGCTCTGAGCCCCGACTGGAAATGCCAATCTCACAATTTCCACCCTGCACTCCAGTGCCCAGGAAAAAGCAAGTATAAAAGCCACCGTTTGGGAGGAGAAAATAGATTTTCTAGTTTCATAACCACACACTGTCAAGCTGGATTCCAATTAAATTTTTCTGTGCCCTAAGGCAAGTTTTGCTTTTTCCAGAAATTTCTCTTGGCTTGAAGCACTTGCTCCTGTGCCCTGCTCCTGTGCTGTACTTCCTGACACTCGTGCTCCAGCTCCAGCAGTGCTCTCTGCACTTCTGCAGGGACCACAGTTGCCCACAGCTGTCACACAGAGCTCTGAGCTGCCCAATCCCTCTCACCTCCATGAAAGCCGGTGCTGACCAGCATCCTCTATTCAAACTCTGCGCATTTTGCATCTAAAAGTTCCTTTCATGCAGAGAGATTTAGCAGAAAAGTGGGAGCAGGCAGCACTCAGGCACTTCCATCCGCGGCTCTGCGCTGCTTTTAACCCCAGCTGAGCAGAGCCGGCGCAGATGTGGGGGAGCAGGGAGCTGCGAGTCCCTCCTGCTCCTTCTGTCCTGGGGACGAAGGACTCCTGCCGCTGGATTTTTCCCCCCTCTATCAGTGGTCCTTAACATGATCACAGCATGCAGCACAATGCTTTAAAACAGCAAAGCTTCTGGAAAACCCAAACAAAAGGAACGTCACCAGGTGACGTCAGCCTATATAGAGCCCTGTGTGGTCGCAGCGCATAAGCAAATCCATTCTTGTACCGCTTCCCTGAAAAGCTTTTCAGTAAATGCACTCATGCTACTACAGGAGCTTCTCTCAGCAATAAGCCACCCATCTGCCATCAACAAGTTAGGACTAAAAGAAGCCACAGCTGCAGAAAAGGAAAACGTGAGCTTCAATTAACCAGCTGAGCAGCCACGGAGGATGAAAACTTGTATTAAGATTTAAAAATTGCAGACCTGTCAGAGGAGATCAAGGCAGCAATTTCAAAAGGAATATTCCAAGAGAGCATCGTGGATTTTGCACTAATATCAAAGGACACTAAACCCAGTCAATTATTCAAGGCTGTCTTACATTAGAGCCTTTCACAGACTCACGGCGTTGAGTCTCAAACTACGACTGAATGCACCCTCCAATGTACTCAAAAGAATGGGTAAGTTCTTGCGTTTCTCTGTTCCTTGTATAACGAATGACAGCTCTGCTTTAAAGGAGCAGTTAAGATGCTAAAGCTGATTGCTCTGCACTGAACCTTATGAAAAAAATGTTTTCCGATAGCGCCACTGTAACCCTCTGTAATCGAGATAAAGCCTCCTCCTAAGTGTAATGTACAAGTATTCGGTTTCTAGTAGTAAGTTGTTTCTTGCATTTAGAATTAGCTTGTTGGAAATGCATGGCAATGTTATCTGCAGTGAAATCTTCCACTGTGATATTCCAAGTGTACTGATAAGGCTATCCTATCTTGTTGTTTTCCTAAATTATATTCTGCAGGCTTACATTTCAAGTGGCCATTAGGGGCTCGTATGCTGGCAGCACTATATGCAATGAGTATGGTTTTAAAAATGCTGCCTGCCTTGGGCATGGCTTGTCCACCAAAATGTCGCTGTGAGAAGCTGCTCTTTTACTGTGACTCTCAGGGGTTTCACTCAGTGCCAAACACCACTGAAAAGGGCTCGCTAGGTTTGTCACTGAGGCACAATTATATTTCTGAACTTGAAAGGGATCAATTTGCAAGCTTCAGTCAACTTACTTGGCTTCACTTAGATCATAATCAAATTGCAACAGTCAGAGAAGATTCTTTTCAAGGACTGTATAAACTTAAGGAATTAGTCTTAAGTTCCAACAAAATCTTTCATTTGCCAAACACAACTTTTAGCCAGCTGCTTAACCTGCAGAATTTGGACCTCTCTTTTAATCAGTTATCCTCTCTGCACCCCGAGCTCTTCTACGGCCTTCGCAAGCTACAGACCTTGCACTTGCGATCCAACTCCCTGCGGACCATCCCGGTCCGCCTGTTCTGGGACTGTCGTAGCCTGGAATTCCTGGATTTGAGCACAAACCGCTTGCGAAGTTTGGCTCGCAATGGATTTGCGGGATTAATCAAGCTGAGGGAGCTTCACCTAGAGCACAACCAGCTGACAAAGATTAATTTTGCTCACTTCCTCCGGCTGAGCAGCCTGCACACGCTCTTCTTGCAGTGGAACAAAATTAGCAACTTGACATGTGGGATGGAGTGGACCTGGGGCACCTTAGCAAAGCTCGATTTGACTGGAAACGAAATCAAAGCCATCGACCTCACCGTCTTTGAAACTATGCCTAACCTTAAAACCCTCCTCATGGATAACAACAAGCTCACCACTCTGGATTCCAAGATCCTGAGCTCTCTGACATCCCTGACCACCGTGGGCCTCTCTGGCAATCTGTGGGAATGCAGCCCAAAGATCTGCGCTTTGGCCACATGGTTGAGTGGCTTCCAAGGTCGGTGGGAGCACTCCATCCTCTGCCACAGCCCCGACCACACCCAGGGAGAGGATATTCTGGATGCAGTGTATGGTTTTCAGCTTTGCTGGAATTTATCAACTGTGGTTACCCCTGTGGCTACGACATCGTACACAGCTCCAACTACCGAGTACACGAAAAGAATAAGCTCTTCTCATTTCCATGTCGGAGACAAAGAGATTCCAACTACGGCAGGCATGGTCGTTACCACTGAAGAACAGTTCCCTGAGCCAAACAATGCCATCTTCACTCAGAGGGTAATTACGGGAACAATGGCTTTACTGTTTTCTTTCTTTTTTATCATTTTTATAGTGTTCATCTCCAGGAAGTGCTGCCCTCCCACACTAAGAAGAATTAGGCAGTGCTCAATGATTCAAAACCACAGGCAGCTCCGATCCCAAACGCGGCTGCATATGACCAATATGTCAGACCAAGGACCCTATAACGAGTATGAACCCACCCACGAAGGACCCTTCATCATCATCAATGGCTATGGACAGTGCAAGTGCCAGCAGCTGCCCTATAAAGAATGTGAAGTATAATACCTACAACCCATCACAAAGTAAATCAGATAAGTAACCTACTTTAAAATTGTAGGGACCTACATGAGAGTCTAATTTTTACAAATGTTGACATAAAGCCTAATTTTCCAAGCTACTTAATGGAAACATTGTTTATGGAGTGGTGCAGTATTTTTAAGTTTTTTAAAAAATAAATCCATAATATTTTCAGTGTTAAAGAAGCAATGATTACATTCAACTTGCACTCCTAATGTTTAAAAGTCTAAAGAGATGCTCACCTCAAACTACGTAAAATGTTTCATGTTATGTAATTATATGACTGTGTGTAAACATTTATACCTGAGTCTCCATATTCTACTTTTTCTACTGCAAACAGTCTTAGGGGAAGGAGACTGGATATCTGTGCAGGGATCTGTGGGGGACGTGTGCTCTGTTTGTTCCACTGCAGCTGGAGGATCCCAAACACTGCACCTGGCTCCGGGCACTTTAAGGGCAGCCCAGGAGGAAGATTTTCCTCCTCTGAGCATTTCGCTCCAGTAAGAGAAGGGAGGGAAAACAAAAGGAAAAAAAAAAAAAAAGAGCAACAAAGGTCCACGTGGGAATTTCAGTGCATTGGGGTGAATTTATCTGAAATAGTTTTGCTCTGTGCATGTTCATGGCTCAGCTTGCTGAAAGGGACAGCAGGCACAGGAAGGAGCAGCTCACCCAGGCACACACACACACACACACGGGCACACAGCCCCCGGCAGGATGGGCACACGCACACACACACACACAAGCAGGATGGGCACACACACACAAGAGGAGGATGGGCAGGACAGGCACACACAGAGCTCCAGGCAGGATGGGCACACACAGATGGGCACTTGGCCCCAGGCAGGATGGGCACACACACATACAGTCCCAAGCAGGATGGGCACACACCCCTCCAGGAGCAGGACAGCCCTCCGTGTGTCCCCAGACTGGCACTGCAGCCTCTTTAGGGAGGCTCAGCACGCTGGGATCATTGGAAATATTAAGTACATTCAGTCCTCGGCTCCCTGGTTTCACTTGATGATGCTTTTCATGAATTCAGGCTAATTACTTAATGATGATGAACAAACAGCATTTCAGCACCTTTTCATGTGTAAATACTCTTAATGCAAGGTTCTCTTAATTAAAAGCAAATATCAACAGCAAGGTTAAGGAGAAGAGGGAAGGAAGAAAGGAAGGAAGGAAGAAGCCTCTCTTTGTCCCCCTGCTGCCCCCCCCCAGCTGAGGCTTCCTCTGGCTGGGAAGCTATTTTCATGCACTAACTCCACTGGTTTCTCTGGAGACAGAATTAGCCCCTGTAATATAAGCTCTCACTTGTCCTCCTCTTCCAAAATTCAAGATAAAAAAAGACCCCTTCTGATAAGTTAGGAGAAAATGATTAGTTTATAGAGTAGTTCACTGAAAAATGTTTTGTTTCTTACTCGATATGGGACAGAATCTAAACTAGTATGACTTTTTTAAAAATCATATATAAATATATATACACATACACCTCATTCTAAGGGGTAATTTGGTTTCTTTAGCCAGAAGTACCATATTGCTATTTATACTCTATTATGGAATTCTATGTAAATATTTGCAGATCTATGCAGTGACGGTGGTACTCAGATGCCACAAGGGTGGGAGGGTGGGGGGTCTGCAAAGGATTACATTATTTTTAAGTCAACTGCTCAAACATTCTAACCAAAGCTAAAAGATTCAGAAGGATGGAGAATTATTTTATATATATATATATACATGTATGTATAACTAAAAATGTGTTGTATCCAATGCTGCAGTGTTAAACAATTACCAGCACACCCCGATGAAGAAATGAATTTCCTCACAGTGTTGCCATACTTTGACCAAATCCATAATTACAGTATGCTAATTGTGATGTACTAAACTATCCTGCAAACTTTTTAAACAGAAAAACCACTGCACAAAAATCCGTTTGCTATTTCACTCTGCTTTTCTCTCTGTATTACCACTTAGTCAGGTATTTAGGATGCAATTATACAACAGTTTGATGTTTTCTTGTGAGATGAATTCGTCCAAAGCAATTATAGCAAGATAAGTAACTTCTCATAAGATTTTACATAAAGGTTTTTCAATTGCTGGTTTTGAAGATATTAATTCACATCATTTTACTTTTACATACAGTGCCCTTAATATAAAACCAGTATTTTGTTTACTTCCCCTGACTCTGTACTTTAATGGAAGAGATGATCCAGTGAAGCCTAATGGATTTCCATAGAGATATCTTTGAACTCTTGTTACTGTTAATACTAAGATGAGTCCATTTACACCTGTTCTGGGAAATTAATCACTGCTTTTAACCGACTACAAAAAATCCTGTGGGGTAGGTGGACAAAGAGCAGATATTCTGGATGATTAAATCCCATGTGAGGCAGCAGGCCAGAGCTAAGCTGAGAAATACAAACCCATATTGGTCCCCAGGGGTATTTAGCTACTGTAGGAAGATTTGCTTTGGTCCTTCCCATAACTAAGTTCTCACAGCTCTCCCAAGGTCCAGGATGCTGCTCTAGGAGCAGGTGAGTGAGCACTGAGTGGGCATCACTGTCCCTTACCCTGCAGTGGTTGGCACAGGCCAGCTCTAGGAGCCTGGGGAGGAGACACTTGGGGATGACTTCCACCTACAGCTGCAGGGTACCAGCACAAAGTCATCACTGAGCTTGTTAATTATTTGGGCAACCAAATAATCTGGCTGTGCTGCCATCCCCAGTCAGATGTCACCACTGAACTCTGACAGCCTCAGCTGTGTCTGCAGGAAGCAATCCCAGAAACCCTGGCTGTCAGACAGTTCAAGGGGTACCACCTCAGTCTTCCACACAGGAACAAGAAGTGGCTGCTTGATAAGGAGCTGAGGTTCCTCCAGAGAAGGTGCTTTCCCAACAGCCCAGCTCTGTCACACTCCATCTTTATGAGCTTTTAATTCCACCCAGGAAAAGCAAAGACAGATCCTCCAGCAATGCTGCATTTAACCCTCTTCTCCATCCCTGCCACTCATGGTGATTTTCCAAGCATTAAAGCACTGTTCTAGTGCCTGTCCAAGCACACCCACCCAGGCACCCAAGTTTCCACTGGTCCTGAGGTGCTTGGCCTGCAGACAGCAGAGCAGGAGGCCAGCAGGCACAGCCCAGCACTGCTTCCATTCCTCCTCTACTCCACAGCCAGTCTCCCAAATGCTGTGGTTTACGTGTTATTTCCAAGCCCATTTGTTGCCAGGTTCCAGGCATAAGCAAAGCAATTCAGCAAACATTACATTTAGGGTAACAGGTATCATAAAACTCGCAGAATGTCAAACAGCAGCAGTGAAGTCAACTTGAATTCCCTGCAGAGGGACAGCGAGCACCAGGCAGAGCCATCGTTCTGCACAAGGACACAGCCAGAGGCTGTTAATATTTTTTTATTTTAAAGTTACTGTCTTCCATTTGCTTGTGACTCTTCCAGGCAAGGAGGGGATTGGAATAATTGTGCTACTCAGCAGTCCCTGATTTATTTTGTTGATGGAACAAGAACCACAATGATTTGGTTTAAATTAATCGTATTTCAGTACGAGCACTGGCTGATGACAGGAGCTTGTTAACCTGCTCTCCCCAAACACCATCTCTGCTGCACAGCCTCAGTTTGTACAGATCCTACACCGCTTACAGGTGCTTCTACACCTCCAGGCACAACCTCAGAGGTCTTTGGGTCTTTTAGAAACAGAATTTCTTGTACTGCCCTTGAGGTTCTCATCCCATCCAAAGACCTCCATCGTAGTTGATATCCAGGCAGCTTCCCCTGCTCCTCACCCTCATGTCAGTGAAATGGAAACCCAGCAGCACAAGTTAGGGTTTTGAGTCATTCTCCTGGAACAGGCTGAATTAATGCTCCCAGTTAGTCTCTCTGCATTAGATCATTGTTTAAATGCATACAAGTAAAAATGACTCGATGAAGGGTGAAATGGGTGAGTGTTCAGTCTTCAGCTGAAGTAGTCCTCTGCACTGAGCTCCCATTCCCTATCAGATGGAAACATAATGAATGCTGCTTCATCGGTGTTTGATTTTGTTTGTTTCTCCCCCAAGCAGCAATGATCCGATTTTTCAGTGATCAGCCACATGCAAATCTGAGCTTCTGTCCCATTACCCCCTTACAAGACAGGGGCCTATTGCTACCTTGTAAAATCAGAAACATCCCGTGGCTTTAAACCAGAAATCTGCACTACACGCTTATTTTTAATGTGTCTAAGATAATTTCTGTACTACTTTAATGGAAATAAAGTTGATTTAATTTTGTGATCTGTGTAGCTATCAAAATCCATCTGTTCAGACCTATGAAACTTACCCAGGAGCTGAATTTCATCTTTCTTATGAAGTTTTCCATAAAAATTAGACAAGTTCAGAAAGTTCAGAGGGGGATACAGTATTTCTTCCCCCCCCCCCCAAGGAACAAGCAAGGAAACAACAGAAACCAAAGGCAGCAGCTCCTCCCTCCCCACACCTTCCTCCACTGCAAATGTCCCAGATGCTAAAATTGGTGCTCGGCTTTGCTTTTTAAGGCACCACGTTAGCAGGATGCTTAGAGATAATTTCAGAATCAGCTGGAAACTCAGCATTTCACATCTTGTGTAAAAATCTGCCTTGTGAGAGGCGTCTAGGGAAAGGTACCAGATACCAGAAGCTTTGAGGGGTATAGTCAGCCTCAGATGAGGTGAAACAGCGTTGAACACCCCTGTGTAAACACCAAGAAGCTATGCCTGCCATCTCCCAACCACTCCTTTGTAAAAAGCCAAACAAAAGCCACCCCATTTTTCTTTTTACTAATGAAAACACTAGTAAGTGAACTATTCTACCTGCTTAGCAACCCAAGATTACAGAGAGTCCTAGATGCATTGTGTTTAAATTATGGTTCAAGAGCCAACTTCTGGTGGGAGGGGGTGTGAGTAATGGAGGAAAACAAGTGCAGTGTACAGAAGCATTTTGTTATTAAAATTGTGTATACTGTAAAACTGAATTTGCCTCTTTCTTCCTCCCTTTTCAAGCAGAGGTGCCAAAAGCTCAGTCTTTCATGGTATGTTAAAAGCAGTCTGCACCCACTGTCCCAAGCAGAAGAGTCAGGTTTGGGCCATTTGCCAGAGTCACAGCAAATCCAGCCCCTTCTGTTGTACCACAGTGAGCAAAATATAACATTCTGCTGTACCACAGTGAGCAAGGTTGCAGGGGCTCTTCCCAAACCAAGTGTCTCCTGACTAACAAAAACTGAATGAAAATCAAACCAAATCCAAACTCCCAGCCCTTGAATAGCTGCATCAGGATCAGCACAGGCCTGGCCCAACCTGGCTTTGCCCCTGTGTGTTTCCTGGATCCCCAGGTCACTGTGCCAGCCAGGAGCTGGCATTTCCAATGGGAACACCCTGCCAGCAGCGTGGCAAGGACAAACAGCCCATAAGGTTCAGAGGTGTCACACAGTGAGACATCCCATCAGGAGTCACAGCCCTCCAGGAAGGGTCCCAAAACCACTCCTGGTAAAGGAAGTGTTCTTTACATGAGCTACCACAGCCAACACAGCCACATTGAACTCACATTCAGAGCCACTGTGCCTCTATCACAGGAAGGATTTCTGGGTTTGAGAAGTGACAAGCTCACAGATACAGCCCAAAAGCCATGATAGAGAACTGAACAAAAGTTTCAGGATGTTCCAAGATGATTACATGCACCGAACCACCAGCTAAAATCATTTTAGTAACTAAGCCGTAGCTGCATTTACTTTTTTATCAAAAGGTTTGGCTGGAACAAGTTCTCAAGGGTTTTAAATGTCAGTTGGCAAACTGCCTCTCAAATCCTTCTAATACTTCAAAGCAGCACACGATATATCTATTTTCTTAAACTCTCAGAGACTAATTTTACAAGCAAAATCATCTCTCAACTACAAATCCAGTTGTTCTCACAAGTAAAGGTAACAAACCTCAGAGAAAAAACAGTATTCTGAATACATTATGCAAAACTTTTAAATCCAATTAGGAACAAAGAAATGTCAACATCACTAGCAACTTACTTTTAAATGTAGGCTCTGTTAAGACAACTGCAAAAAAATTGAGATTCAAGAATTTGACTGGAGTGGATTGCACAAATGAACTGAAAACTGCAGCACTGGGAAACGCTGGCTCCCTCCTGCAGTGAATGTCCAGCTAAGGGACAGGATTTAGTGAGAGTGTTCACCCACCACAAAACCCTGATTGCAGTATTTTCTGTAATCTGTTCTTAAGGAAAAGCTTTACAAAATCATTGTTACCTAATCAACAATTTCATTACCATGAAGATTTTAGGAAATTTTATTATAATGAAGTAAAGCTCTATTTGCCATATTTGACATAGGATTCACATGCTCTGGGTCTTATTTTGTGAGAAATTTTTTTACAGTGAGGGTAGTGAAGCCCTGTGACAAGTTACCCAGAGAGGTGGGGGATGCCTCTTCCGTGGAAACATTCCAGGCCAAGATGGACAGGGCTGTGGGTGACCTGATCTACTTGAAGCTACTTATTGCAGGGGGCTGGACTAGGATGATTTTAAAGGTCCCTTCTCACTCAAACCATTCTGTGATTCTATAAAACAAAAAAATGACAAGTGTCTCATTCGCACAATCCCGTGTTTGTCTCTGTGATGCACAGCTCCAGAGGTTTGGCTGCCAAGGGCATTGAGCAAACTATTCTGGGCTAACAAGTAACCAAACCCTGATTTCAGCTCTTCAGCTGGTTTTAATCCACAAGGTCTATAATTTGACTTTTTCTTCTAAGTTTTCTAAAAGGACAAAAGTTAAACACATGCAAAAATCATTTAGGCATAAAAACCAGGAGCAAGAAGCTGAACCAAGACCAGAGGGAAACATCCCTTGAGTCAAACCCAATTTCTTCTCCCCAGTATGTAACACAAACACTTGCGGTATGCACACACAAGCGAAATGAAAGGGTATTGATGTTTAAATGAAGTAATCAATCTTTCTTTTATAAAACCAAGGTATTTCTTTTAGATGCCACGGAAGTAACTTCCCTGTTATCCCCAGCAGACTCTCCTCCTTGTACACTGAACACTCAAGCAAACTGGACACAGAGGAGGTGCTGGTTTTCCTTCCACCCCTCCCTACCCGACAGCGCGGGCAGTGCAGCCACTGACAGAGGTGCATCATACTTTGCACCAGTTAAAAAAACCAGCCATATTTCACGAGAAGTCTTGGAGTAAGTGGAAAAGGTTCATCCATCAAGAAGGTTCTTAAATAATGAATGAGTCATAATTCTTTACAGTCAAAAGCAATTAATTTTCTGTATTGTAATCAGGAGAATAAATCTAAAAAATCCATTCCAATGGCTCTGAATCTGAAGTAGTGTTGCAGCTGAATTTTTAATTTTAAAATACAGAAGCAGTGAGGACTTCTGCTGTTTAAACATACAATGTTCTACCAAACAGAACAGCTTTACTGCATATTTAATAGGTAGAACGGGTTTTGTGAGACCACATGAGATTAAAGACAGCATTAGATACAGGAAATGCATTTCAAGCAGAAAGGTCTTTCCAAGATACCTCTTAACTGCATAGCCACTAAATACTTGAAATATCCTTTATGAAGTGTACAAAATATTCAGAAAATCTTGCTGCAATAAGTAGGTTTACTTATATGTTTGCAAAGAGCTAAAAATATTGAGTAGTGTGTTGATGTGGAATCCAGCTCAACCCTACAGCAACTGTTCCTATTAGGAAGCATTTGCTCTTTTCCTACTAACTCTTGAATAATCCATCACATATCCAGAACCTCTGCCTCTAAAGCCATGTGCTGTTAGCTGGTGTTAGCTATCAATTTCTGCCCTCAAATGGATTGCTTCAACCCTAACACCACTTTAAGTTTGAATTCTTTTAGAGAACAAACCTGTAAAATTAATAGAGCTCTTAGTAAAGCTAACAACACCACAGTCTGCTGAGGAGTGAGAACATGGGAAAGGGAGAGGGACACAAGGCTACAAGGGCAGTTCCATCACTGAAGGCACCATGCAGCACTTAAATGGGGGAAAAACATATTCCCTGCACTGCAGCCACTCTCAGCAGCTTTGCTAACAACCTCTGCTTTGAGGAAGGCAAATTTCAGCTGTCCAGGCAGCCCAGCTGCTGAAGAGGGGGGTCGTGCACTGAACATCCTCAGCACACACCTATCAAAGGTGTGAGTGAGGAACAAACCCCCAAGTTGGGAAAACCACCCAGCAGGGCCATGCTGCAAGCCCCCAGGTCTAAGCACACAGCTCTGACTTAAAGAGCAAAAGATATTAAAGCACCATCTCTGCTGTCCTCGGGAGAAGACAACATGCTCCAGTAAAGACCTGGAACTACTTATTGATCCCATCCAGCCCTGAAGCACAACATCCCCACACAAACAGCAACAGCTGCTTGAAATTCTGCCTGAAAAATTTAAAGGTTAAAGAACTCCTCCCCAAGCTTTCCCAGATAGTCCTGAAGATGGAAATAGCTGGAAATAGATGGAATTGCTTCCAGGTAGGACAAACACTGAGCTCAGCACCCAGGGGAGCAGCAGGCCACTGCAAGGCTGACAAGAGCACCGGCAGCCAAGCTGGGGAGCTCCTAATGACAGCTGGAAGCTCTCTGGGCAGCAAGGGTGCATCTGCAGGGTCCGGGCCTTCAAGAATTCCACAGCCACAGGGCAGGCAGGCAGAGAAAGACATCTCTAGTTTATATTCTTGTCTGTGGATGACCAGCTTAGTTCTGGGACATCCATTAGCAGCACGGCAGCTGTGGAGCTCGGAAGTGAGGGAGCTGTATCTTCTGATGCTTTCTGCCTGCAGTTGGCATCCAGAAACTTCCAAAAAGGCTAAAGTTAGACATCTGATTGGGATTAACCAGGACAAAAAACCAAAACCAAATGAAAATGAAACCAAAATAAACAAACCAACCCAGTGAGCTTTGGCAGGTACTGCATCTTTAACATGACACTACACTCCTTAACAGAACAAAAATGAGATACTTCTGACAAGTTCCCAGAGTCTCTGGTGACTTCTAGGAGACGCCTGTTCACCCTCTACTGAACTTTCAGGAGTTGTCTGTTCACCCTTGTCCTGGGTATGCCAAACCAGGAGAACGCTTTACTGAATCTACAAAGCATCAGCCTCAATGTCTCACGTGCAATGAGCTCTTGCCAGGCATTCCTCCCTGCCAGTGAGTCCGTAGTCCCTGCCAGAGCAAGTCTCTAGACCAGCTACAATACCACCCACAGTTAAACTCAGCAAACACCCAGAGAGCTCCCTTTGTAACAACACAACGGCATCAGGACTAAGGAATTCCAGTTATTTACAGACCACTCAGAATACCCTCAGTGCTGGGAGCTGCCGAACAAACTGCAGTGCCTCTTCCACGCCAAGTTTGGGATTAGTCAGCAGTGTAAATATTTGTTGACAAATTTGAATCTTGGATAAAACCATTGCTTTGTTCCACACCCAACAGGTGTTTCTGGAATGAATTCCAAGCCCTTGACCCCCTGCTGCAGAGCTGTCCCCTCCCAGCAGAGCCCAGTCCAGCAGCAGCAGCTCCTGAGCACACAGTGCTGGCACAGCAGTGGGATCACTGCTGGAGCTGGAGCTGTGGGCCATGAGTGCTCCACACCTTCCCTAGCCCCTCCTGTCTGACAGCACACCTTCAAACACAGGGACAAATGGAAACACAGACAAAGAAGAGGCTGACTCCACTGCACCCAGCAGATAAATCCCAGGGATATTGTCCCTTCATACCTAGAGCTGTCTATGGACAACAATTAACTTGACAAAGGGTGCCAGGAGAACGTCCAGACACACATGAAAAAGGTTTATGCCACATTCAAATGAGCTGATGCCACCCAGCTGCAGACTGCTTCTTTCTTCTTAGTGGGTACTCCATCATTTGAATATGCCCCAATAAAGCTGCATCATCAAGAGAGGAACTTTCTGACACATACTTTTACTGTCCATTTATTCAAAACCAGTAGCCATCATCAGGCAAATTAATAAGTGATCATCAGCTTCAGAAAGCAATTTCAATTGTTCATGCAAACATAGCTCCATTATAGGAAGCAGCTCACTGCCAGTACCCCAACCTCAGGTTGTGCTTGCACAGTCAACAACAAAAGCCAGTCCCATCCTGCCTGGCCATCAGGCACCCATGGGAAGTAGGAAAATACCAGGAGACCACTCCAAAAATATGAGCTTATGCAAATAACAAAACAACCTAACCACCCTATCCCTCTAAAGCATTAATTATGCACACACATGCAGGTAATGAAATATATATAAAATAGAGACATTTCAGGTGGATTGCCTGTGTCACATTATGAAATACATGCAATCAGTGATCCTGGGGAACTAACCGATATGAATCAAAAAATATTTAAAAGTCGAAAGTTTACTCATGGAAGGAATTCTAAAGGGGTTTTTTATAATTACTCCATCCTGTTTGCTACATTTGCTTATGCAAGAGAAGTGTTTTTAACTACTGACAGGACTAGGATTAAATGACAAGTCCACATACTTGATCCAGATTGTTCATAAGCACAAGGTGAAAAATATGATAAAGAACATGAACAGGTTTTAGTGAGCTGAGCCAGGAAAAAAAATCAAACCCACATTCCTTCTGAGCAGAAAATAGGACTTTTTTGTGATTATTAAAATAATTTCTATTGAGGCAAGTACACAGGCTGATTTCCACTCTAACAAGTGTTTTGGTTACTTCTTTTTATGTAATGCAGTTATAATCAAGAGAGGCCTGCTTTACCTCTGTTATGAAAAACTACTGTCTTCAAACCAAATATTTCAAGTTAGTAACATACTTCCAGTCGCTTCACAAATATAAAAAAAACCCTCCAAAAGTCTTATTTTCTCACAGGAGAGCTATAATTTGCAACTTCAGTCTTGCAGTCTGTTCCCTAATGAAAAAGAAAAATCAGGAGAGCACATGGGTCTTCTCCACACTTCACAGCATCTTTTAACTTTAATGGCACTGACCAAAAGCTTCAGGACTGCTCCGGGCTAAAAACAATTCCTAATCCCTGTAATCAGTCTGGAATTCCCACTCAAGGGCAAAACTGGGAGCAGCTAAAAACACTGGGACTGGTTTGTAAGAATTCGAATCCTAAGAACAAGCAAATGTAGCTGCCCCAGCCTTGGAAGCCCTGTCCAAGGCCAGGCTGGAAATGAGGCTAAAAAGGAAGGAGTGTGCCCAGTGAGAACACTGACGTGGGAAGAACACAGAGATGCTGCTCCCCCCACTGTAGGCAGACAAAGCTCAGCTGGAGCTGCCAGAACTGGGGAATAATAACAATTTACAAAGGTATTACTGGCAAAAGGCAGTGTAAAAATGACTTCAGTGTGTTCCAGGATGAGGATGATCACCTCACAGACAGGGACAGGGAAAGGCAGATTTAATGCATTCTTTGCCTCTGTCTTCAACATGGATCATGGACCAAGGGGGTCCCAGTGCCCTGAGCTGGAGGACCATGACTGTGACAATGATCAGCTCCCAGGTGACCCTGAAATCGTGCAGGATCTGCTGCTCCAGCTGAATCCCTACAAACCTATGGGGGCCTGATGGGATTCATCCAAGAATCCTCAAAGAGCTGCTGATATCATCACAAAGCCTCCCTTGATGATTTTTGAGTGGTGTTGGGAATCTGGAGAGGTCCCAGCTGACTGGAAGCTGGGGAACATTGCTCTGATTTTCAAGAAGGGCAAGGAGGAGGACCCCGGAAACCACAGGCCTGTCAGTCTCACTTCAGTGCTGGATAAAGTTATGGAGCTTATTCTGGGAGGTGTTTTTCACATCAGGCATCAGCCACAACCAGCACAGCTACAGGAGGGAAAGTCCTGCTTGTCAAACCTGATTTCCTTCTGCAACAGGGGATCCCACCTGGTTGATCAAGAAAAGCCACCCGATGTGAGCTTTTTGGACTTCAGGCTCAGGCTGGATCTCAGGGAGAGGTTCTTCCCCCAGAGGGTGCTGGACACTGCCCAGGCTCCCCAGGGAATGGGCACGGCCCCGAGGCTGTCCGAGCTCCAGGAGCCTTTGGACAGCGCTGCCAGGGATGCCCAGGGGGAATTGCTGGGGTGTCTGGGCTGAAATCCTTGTGGGTTCTTCCAAACCAGCATATTCTATGATCCTGTAAGTCTTCTTTTAAGTGATGGTGAAATCAAACCTTTAAAGTTACTGTCTAGTGCTATCAATGTATTAATTCTTGACGGGAAAAACCATTATTGCAACAGAAAAAGGAATTTTTTTTACTATTATTTGCACCTGTGGTGTGGAGGAAGAAGGGAAGGGATGAAGAGAGGCATTTGTCAGGTCTGAAAAACAACAGATTCTCAAACATTTTGTACTACTTTTATACCACTTCTAGGTAACAGGTCTATCTACCAGTGTTCTCTTAAGGCTTATTCTTATATCTAGCAAGTTAATAGCATATGTTTTATGATACACAGGATATTAATAGCATATGTTTTATGATATATAGCACGAAGGTTCTACACCTCTGCAGCACATTTCTAACACTGAAGCAAAAATATCTATTTTTAAGATCAGTAATGGTAGGAAAGTGCCAGGGTGCCAAGAAAGTCATCGTGTAACAACATACATCTTTTCCCTAAAAGCGCAAAAGAAAACCCGAATTGGGAATACATCACATGCTAAACCTGATTTTTCATGGAATCGAGTTTCCCCAGCTTCTATCACATCATGATCCTGGGGCTCTACAAGCCAGACCAGACCCAGCATTAACCAAGCAATAGTACCTGAAACCCTTTGCAAGATGGCTCAGGTTTCTATTTCTTGTTACCCTGCAGGTGTTAGCTGAGCTCAGAGGCAGCTGCAGGCTCTGACTGCCCTGGTGCAGAGTGGCAGGCCCCCCTTCCAGCAGCATGCTCAGGTCACAGAATATCCTGAGCTGGAAGGGGACCACAAGGATCAAACTCCCAAGGGAACGGCCCACACAGGGATGGAGTCCCATACTTTGGGGTTATTAACAGCGTGCTCTGACTCCCTGAGCCCATCTCAGAGTCACCCCCCACTCCACACCAGGGCAGTTCCTGCCTCCATGTCACAGAGGCAGAGGAGTCATGTCTCTATCTCACCCAGCTCCAGATGTATAGGGGTTGCTCGGCATCCTACTCCTGCAGTTTGCAATTCCGTGCTCCTACCCCTCCCTGCTGTGAGCTGCCAGGGCTTAGGACTCCAGCACTCCCAACCAGGCTGCTCCTTCTCCTGGACCACAGCCCCCAGCTGCTCCCCAGCCCAGACAGGAGCACAAAAGCTGTGCTGGAAAAGGAGCAGGACAGCACCACGTCACAACAGCCCCCACAGGCCCTGAAGGGATCACAACTGCTGATAAAAGCTCAGTTTCAAACCTAGAGTTTAAACCTTCACGCAGCACCCAGATCAAAATAATGCTAGATTCCCCCAGCCAAGGGCAGCCAGGTGAGATCTGACACAGGCTGCTGTGAGTGACAACCAGGAGCTCAAGGGGGGCTGCCCAATATTTTGTCAACGCTTCCAGCTGTTTCCTCCCGAGGGATTTTGCTGAGTGACGACTGGTTAAGCTTGTCTACAGGTCAATTCATCTCACTTCCAGTATGCCTGGTTAGATGGGAGAAGCAGGATGGATGGGGGAATGTCTCAGAATACCAGATCAGGGGGACAAGCCACTTCTAGCAGGGGCCACCAGAGAGCTGCTGGGGCTGGTGAGTGATCTACTGCTGGAGCTGCTTTTTTACAGGCTTGGTTTTTCTTTTTTATGTTAATTAGCAACCTTATCTAAGGAATATCTCAAGTTTTTCCTTTGCAGATTGCATGAATTAATAGATATATCCAGAAGCATGAAAAGTAGGCTGAAGTTTACACCTGCAGTAATTGTAAAAGCCTTGAGATATTGTAGTTTTTATCAAATTTTACATGTGTGCAAGAGGCTTTAGAAATAGAACTAAAATTGGGACAACACAGACCCCTGCAAAACTCAAATTAAAAGGAGTGAGCCAAGGCAGCATATGTCCTTTCCAAGAGGAAGAGAATGCATTATAAATCTGGGAATAAAGCCACCTAACTCCTGGCAAGACAGCTTGGAGAAACAGTTAATAAAGCAATCCTACCAATACGGTCACAAGACATTCAAAGTTAGAATTAATGTATCCTTTTTTCATTATTAGAAATATAAACAGGTTTAATTTGCAACAGATTTAAAAGTGTTTCCTGTAGGGTGGGGGATTGAGCAGCCTTAACCTGCAATACACCAACAGAAAACGTAGGTATGAAGTTGCCTTTGACAGGAAGCAATAGGCATTAGAAACCAGGAACAGCAGGAAAAGTGACTAATTGTCAAGAACCTCAAGCCTTGGCAGCAGCAAAAGCAGCAGAATCTCCTCTCCATCACAGAATGGTCTGGGACGGAAGGGACCTTAAAGATCACCTCATTTCACCTCCCATGGCAGGGACACCTTCCACTGTCCCAGACCCAAGCCCCAGTGTTCAACCTGGCCTCATCCTGGAGCCTCCTCTGGCCTGGCTGCAGCAGCTCCAGCTCCTGCCTGTGCTGGGCCCAGGGCTGGGGCAGCTCTGCAGGGTCAGCATCTGTGGAGTCAGGTGAAGTCCCTAAGAAGCCAAAAGGGCTCAGAAGCAGCCCTGGCTGCCCAGGAGGGAGATCCCACGGAGGGCACTCAGACCAAGCCAACCTCATCCCCATCACCTCCATTCACCCAGAGCCAGTGACTCCCCGGGCACCGTGGGGGACTGAAAAGCCTAGAAACATGGTGTGCATACCTTCATTTCTCACAGAGGCAGCACCAAGCTATTATTTACTGAGCTAACTAATTAGCCAGCCACCCTTGCAGATAATAAGAATGCATTAAAGTATTTAGAATTCCAGTACAAGCCTGACACATACGAAGTGGCTGTCCTCCTTCAAAAGAAAATGAATGTCAAAGGAAATAAGCCATTTAGGAACACTCAGCACATCTGAGGTGCAGGGGAAAGGCAGCATCACCTCAGCATCCAGGAAAGAAAAGGAAAACAAAGCAGAGTGCTATGGGATGCCGAGACATTTCACACTTTTATTGTATCAGCTTCCACTTCTAAAGAGATCATTAGATACACAATTTGAATTAGCATGAAATAGATGATAAAGTAACAGGTATTAAAAATGAACAGAATGAATACACAGAACTGCAAAAACTGGCACTGAAAAAGTGGGAGATTGAAGGTACTTAAGCTGACAGTAATCTGAAAAACCCAGCTGGTAAATTCAGTTTTACACCAAGAAATAAGTTGTTACTGAATCTACACTTCTCTGCAGTCTAGCACTGAAAGCACCCTTCCCTGCACACAGGCACTGCTCCAGGAGTGGGTAATAGAATCAAAGTCATAGAGCAAGTTCACACAATGCATAAAATAATCAATCCACTGGAAATAACACCAGGAATACTCCCAGGGGATACAAGTGCCCTGTGTACTTGAGGTAGTCCTGCTGTTACAAAAAGAGTTCCTCAAGTCCAGTTGAGGATACCCATAACTTGGGGGCATGACAGAAACAGGTTTCCACAGCACTGTAAAACTGACCACAGATAAAAATTTAGAGGAAGTTTGGAGAATTCAGCATCTGCCACCAAAAAGGCATTCTACATTCTCTGTGAAAATGCCTTCATGAGAGCATTGTGGGGGGTGTACAGGACAGGCAGATTTGCATGATTACCACCTTTTTCTTTCCACACACATTCCTGACAGGCTCTCCTCACTCTGCAGGTCCCTGAGCACCTGCACACATGGGAGCAGCCCCTGGGGTGAGCACAGCTGTGATTGACTGGGATGGGGAGGAGCCCACCTCGCCTGTGGCTACCAGAGAGCCACACATGCAAACCCACCCTCAAAGGAACATCAACTTCATGGCCGGGTGAAGTTGCCTTCCCCAATGAAAGGGCCCTGCAGGAAGGAACATCTTGTAGGCCATTAGCTCCAAAGGGGTCACCTGCCCAGGCACAAGGGCTTTCAACTTCTTTCTCTTCAGTTATTTCTGCATTAACTTTTTGTTTTCTTGGCTTTTTTCAGTCCAGTGACCTCTAGAATTTGGATTCTTTGACTCCTGGAGAGATGCCCAAAAAACTCATTCTGCCTCTAAGGAAATTCACAATTTGGCATTTAAGGGGAACAGTATCAAGTGATATGGCTGCAGTCTTATTTTGTACTTGACATCAGAGCTCTCCAGTCACCTTCTTCCCCCAAAATGACTCAATAAAGAGTCCTCAAAGGAGAGGTTCAAAGGCACAGTAGGGAAGAGGAAGCCAGCCCCACATCCCACATTCCTCCATACACAATCCAGGAGGCTGAGGGGGAGGGAGATACACACACAAACCCTTTGAAAAGGGGGAAATGAGACTGAAGCCACAGATGCAGAAGCCACCTGGGCAGTATCAGGCAGCCAGTTGCACAGCCTCTAAGCAAGCAGAATTAATTGCATTAATTCTGGGGTTTAGTCAAGAGAACTTGAATAAAAATAATGCATACTTAAAAGCAGTGCAGAGTATTGGGTTAAAAACCATGGGGACAGCATGCACGTGGAGGGATCTGACTTGGACAGCACTGACAGTCACAGCTGCAATTCATCTGCTGGGAAGCCTGAAAGGAAAAACATCCATCAACTTCCAACATACAGATACAGGACAAAATGTGTGTGCTACAAACAAGTCCCAGGGTTATCTTCCTACTCAGCAAATGGATGCTTTTTAAAGCATCATATACCAATGCTGCAGGTAATATAAGAAAATAAACTAAAAAATAGCTAAAGTCTCAAGCACATAATGAGATTGGTGTCTCAAAGAAATTGCTAAAATATCTCCAGCATTCCTTAATGTCTCTGTATGTATTTTAATCTGGGGAGAAATTATGCAACTATATTCATATATCAAGACAACATGAAAAGAAATTTAATAGTATCAGGATTATTTGAATTCTTGAATAGTTCAGGATAGTCAGTGTTCCAACTCCCCCAAACAGCCTCTGTGTGCAGCCTCATGGCCAAATCTTCACCTGTCCTCATATTAAAGAAGCTGCCAGCCACACTTGCAGGTGGGAACCTTACTTCAAAATTCAATCAATCAAAGGCAACAAAAAAGTACTTTATGGTTTGTTTTGTTTTTTTGGTTTTTTTTTTTTTTTTTTAAGGAATACATCCTTTAAATACAAGGTCAAAACAAATTTCCTAAAGCCCAGCAGATGAAAGGCAAGCTAGAAGGATGGATGCTCTGGAGCAGTCACGGCACTCAGGACTGATGCACCCGCATCCCCAAGATGCTCCTCATCTCTGTCCAGTCACTCCCCCACACACTCCCATGTCACCCACACTTCCTGTGCCTCACAGACTTCACTCTCAAGACACCACTCCTACGAGCTGAACTGATCCTAAACCAAGAACCTTCTGTTTTCAGAGCCTTTTCCCCCCAGAGAAGCAGCAGGCTTCATTTCCCCAGATCACTCCGCAGGTTTCAGAAAGTAACTGATAATGTCAATTCACGTTATCATATTTATCAAACCACAGCTGACAGCACCTCGGGCATATTTAAGAGATTCTGAGCTGAGAAGCAATTTTTTTTTTTTCTGGCCACATATGGCAGCAGTGGAGCACCCAATGAATGGCAAAAGCCTTGTTTCTTGGCAGACAGAGGTTACCAGAACACAGTGCAGTCGATACTCCACAAGTGGCTGCACATCCCACAATATTTGCATTCACTCTGACACACACAATAAAGAAAAACACCCTCCATTTGTGGAAGACACAGGTATTTGTGAAAGCCAGCACAGAACCATCCAGGTTTGATTCTTCACTGCCTACTGCTAATTTTGCACATGCCCTGGTTTTCCCTGTGTGGCTCGATGCCAGTGCTTTTTTTAATTGCTGCTGAGAAAAATGCACCTTTTAGCTCACCTCTGCAAGGCAGCTCCTGGCCTGACAGCCTCTGGCTTTGCTGCTCTTATTGTAAGGAAACTACTCTCCTAGAATGCCTGTTCAGCAAAAATAACTTGTGAGTATCCAGCCTCCAAAGTCACAAAGTGTTTTCAGATAGCCTGAGCAGGTTTATTACCCTGCCATACACAAGCTGGCTCTGCTGCTTCCCCTCTAACTCCCATCCCTCCTGCTAAAGTGATGTGTCCCTGTGTAGGCCAGGAGGAAGCCAAAGTTCTCTCCTCTATTTCAAGAGCCTTCCAAGATACAGCTTAAGCCTCATCCTTTTCTCAGACATGAGAAGGATTAAGTCACTCTTTTGCCTCTATTTAAATTCCAGAGGACTGCCACAACTTGGATAAGCCACAAATGCTAATTATTCTGTATTGATTCTGTTGACTTTCTGGGACAAAGGAGGTCTGAAGCTCCAGGACACATTAAGAGCATTACAGAACATCAGCTTTCTTACGCAGGATAAAACAGGTTAAGCAAGAGCAGAGTCTGGATAATGAACACTACATCCAGAAGAGAGTATCTCAGTTTCCATCAAGACCTCTAATGCTTGCAGCAGGAGCAGTAAAAAAGATGAAGAGATACTGAAAAGGAAAAAAAATGAAAAAGCACAACAGGTTTTGCATATCATGGGAGCACTGGAGAGGAGACAAGTGGTACCATGCAGCCAGAGGGACACATGTGTTACATGGACAGTGACTGCTCCCCTTCCCTCCCTTCATTATCTCCTGAATTCCATCCTGCAGATGGAACTTAATCCAGAGTCTGCATTAGATCAAGGCAAAAGACAAAGGAGAAATCAAAGACTTGAGAATCAAGTATGCCACTGCAATACAAGAACTGTGGTATTCCAGCTTGGTAATAATTCCATCCTCTCCTTCCTCCAACGAGAGGAATTGAAAAGCCCAGTTGTGTGTGTAATACTTCTGCACACTGAGAGCATGATCCTGCTGGAGGCTAAAAGACTGTTTATCCACAGATCAGCAGTCACTGTACAAACTTACATGCTCCATTCCATCCATACTCCTCGAATTTGGCTTTGAGAGACTACTCAAGTATTACCAAATGGAGTTACATTAGGGGTGACTACATACCTGATCTTTTGGAGACAGCTAAAGTTCAAATATTTTCCTACAAAACAGTAGAATTCAAATGAATTAAGCCACAATGTTAAGGCAGAATCCATGCACAGCATTAGTGTATTTATGTAAAACCACTTAAGAGTTTAAGGAAAGTAAAACACTGCAAAATGCCAACCTCCATACCACAGCCAAGGGTGTACACATTTTTATTGCAGGTTTTCCCTGCACCAATCTTAAATGTTATTTGATCAACATGAGATTAAGAAAGGTTGAGATTTATAATGCATTATCAGAAGATCAGAATGTGTTAACATTGGAGATGGACACATGCCTGACAAGAAAGGAAAACCCAGGTGTTTCACCAACACAAAAGCAAAGGGTGAGGGGGGAAAAAAAGGGACCAGGTAGGATGGGAGCCTTCACTGCCACTCAAAGTATCCACAGGACTCAATTCCTGTTCAGAGCCAGCACTAGAGCTCAGCTCTGCTGCACAGCTGGCTGCAGTGAGCGCTGTAAGTGAGGGCAGCCACCTTCCTTCTTTTACATACATTAAGAGCCTGTAACAAAAATGCTGCAAAGCGTGGAAAGGCTGCAAGGGTGAGTTCTGCTGTACAAGGCAGTTCAGAACAAGTCCCAGCTGCTGTCAAATCGATTCAATTTAAGAGAGTTCTCGCTGGCAGCTCTGCACCAAACAAGCAGCAAAGGCTGAAGGCAGTGGATGGAGCTCAGCAGTGATTTAAGACTTCGAGAGACTCCTAGGCTCCTACTGGAATCAGACCTGAAGTGTGAGTGCTGAGCTTTGCTGGGATTCTCTCAGGAGGCACTCAGCCAGCCATATGCTTCTTTAAGAGATGCATCTGCACAGCACAAAAACTGTCTTGGGTCTGGAAAAGCATCCAGGACTTGCAAGCTGTGCCACTGGCATCAGTGACTGCACTGGCTTGTGTGCCCACCCAGGGCACACAGCTGGAATCCAGATGTGCTGCCCTCCCTGCCCTCTAGGGCTGGGCACCCCAAGTTGTTTGGGGGTCTCTAAACCAGCAATTCCACATCAACATTGGGGCAAGCTCAGGGAAACCACTGGGGGTGACAGGGAAGACTCGGAAGAGCTTCAAAACCCAAAGATCACAAGATGTACAGAACTTTGCATGAGCTGGACTCTTAAGAACGTCTCTTAAATTCCATAAGTGCTTTTATTACTCCCTAAGAAACAGAAGGTGCCAGAACACCTCCTAAAACCCCACACTAAGTCCCAAACCAGGATGGTGTTGGGTGAACACCTGGAAGCTGGATTCGGTAGCCCAAAAATGCCTGACTGACACAGTGTGAAGTTCTCACCATCTTCATCTGACTTCACTCCAATGATGCTGAAATATTTACTCTATGGTAGCCTATACACATTAAATTTAAAACTCCTATCACTTCAGAAATGTTCTGTTTTTAAAAGCAGCATTTTTGTCAAAGCAATAATGTCTATGGAAATTAGGGCCCAGCATAACAGCACAGCTCTCTACTGAGCAGCAAAGTCCGTGACAGAAAAACCCATCCAAGGCTTTCTAACCACATTCATCACGTCAGCATTCAGGCATCTTAAACTGATAAACAATATTAAAAAAGAAAGTGTAGATTATCTCAAGGCAGAATTTTTATCAGCATCTTTATCATCAACACAGATCAGTGTGCCATTTTAATTCACATCTATTCCCACAGAAACAGATGCTTTCATTAAAAGGGCTATGCAAGAGCCCTTTCAGTATATAGATACTTGCTAAAAATGAATTTCAGAGTCATGTGAAAATACACATGTTCCTTTCCAAGCTTGGATCCTTGATGGGAATACAAAGCTGTGGATCATCATTATTAATAGGCAAATTCATCACGAAAACACATCTCCATTCTGTAAATTGCAAGTGTGTCAGGAGTAGAAATATCCTTCGCGGGTAGTTCTGAAGACAAATGATTTCTCCCAGCAGATATTGAATAGATAAGCCAGGCACTTTCCTGCCCAATCACTTTCCAAGCATCAGAGATGTTCAGAGAAGCTTAGGAAAGAGAAGCAAAATAGTGCAATTAAGGCTGAGCAAAACACTCTTGTGTGTTTATCACATTCCCCTAACTGCACTGAACACAGACACAAGGGTGCAAACTAAGCATTTCACAAGTTATGGGTCCACCAGGTCCAAATCCAGCAGTTGGGACCTTCTCTGAAGACCCCAAGATTCAAACCATGCTGGCCTGCCAGAGTTCCCTGAGGCAGAGCAGGCCCACAGCCTGCTCAACCACCTCCCTCACCTTGAAGCTGTGCCATACCAGCACAGGTCAGGTTAAAATCTAAAACAAACAGAAACACAACCCCCACCCCCAAACAGACCCACCCTGCTGTGGTGCTCAAGCACTTGAGGCCAAAGAGAAGATGGAAACCAGGGAAAATAAAAAGCTGTCCTGAAGTGATGTGTGCCTGGAATGCCTGCTCTGAACCAGCTCCCAATGGCTTTTCTCCATTTGCTGCCAAGCACCTCTAATGCAATCCAGACAGTCAAGGACACAGTCAGAATGTTAATATGAAAGCATTAAAATTCCCATTGAAATGGGACCTGTCAGGCTACTTTATGTAACATGATTTATCGTTTCCAAATGTAGTAACAAGGGATTTTATTGTACAAGAGCATGTGGTACACAATGGGGCTCCGGGTCCGCATTCTGCACTCGCCAAACTACAATTCCTGACAATGTTTCTGCTGGTACATGGCTGAGTTACTGGTGTGTGCATGAAAGGGGAGCTGAATGCATTAGAAATTGATGGGGTACAGAACAGACTGAAAATGAGAGCTCTCTGCACTTCCCTGTGCATACTGAACAGAGCCAGACACCTCCGACCACTGCTGGCTCATGGAAAGGAGCCCAACTGCCCCCAGCCTTCAGGGCTCCTGCACCAGGCAGTAAAAATGGATTGTCAAAAGCTGAAGGATGCTTGTATTTCCAGTCTTACACATGAGTCAGGTAACTGATGTCTTCTGCAAGATCAGGGCACACTGAGAGCACACTGGAAACTGCTGGTTACACTTCCAGGGCACGGTCTGTGCTTTCTACCCTGCTAAACCCCAAACCCCTTCAAAGCCTGGCCTCAAAGGCACCAAATCCAGCGTTTGCCATGTGTAACACAGAGCTGACAGCAAGGCAAACTGCCCAAGTCCTGTGCTAATGACACTCAGAGGGTTACAGCACAGAGCACATACCTGTCCCAACCAAGTTTGTGGATTCCTGTGCCAGTGACACATTTTCTTTCTAAAACAGAGAAATTTTTTAGCTGTCAGCCCACTGGGCATTTTTTAATGCATTTCAGTAGTTTAGATATCCATGTAGTTTTTATTAGAGTTATGTTAACTTTGTGGCAGAGCTGGGTAGCACAAAACAGAAAAGCAGAGATGATGGCTGTACCTACAGTGGGAGAGGAATCTCACCAGCTGCCAGTGCAAAGGCAATGCCAGGATAAACTGGTAGCAGTGTCAAAAAATACACAGCTTCATCCTTTTTACTTGGAGCAAACTGCAACAGGTCAACATGCACCCACACAAGACCATGGAGTTAGACCCAAAAGACTGTTTCCATTGTATTTTCTGATATTTCTTACTAACTTCTTCATTGATTGCACTATTAATCTTGACATCATTCAGTTCGATGGTTTGCTCTGTCTTCTTGCCCAGCCTAAGTCTGGAATCGATGCTCAACTAAATTCAAATATGCTTTAAAATTTGTTTAATTAATAAAATACACACCAAGAATGTATGATCTGTGGCAGTCAGGCAAAGATCTGGGTCTTGCCATCAGTGAGTTATATTAAAAACTTAGCTGCAACTGATGTAGTGAATTTACTGCATTCCAGGCAGTTGATCTGACAACCAAGACCTTGGACTATTCTGCTTTCACAAAGGTACTCAGAATCAATAATGAATTTAGGCCTTCCCCTCCCAGCTCTGCCATTCAGCACCAGCAGCAAGAATCAGGCTTACTCCATGTAATAAAACCCAAATGCAAATAGGCATCCGTGCTATTTCAATCCTGGAGGGATCTGCAATGCAAGTTTAAAAAGGGAAACTATTTTCTTTTGGAACTGTGAGCAAAAGCCATAATGGAAAACAGCTCTCCCCAAGCGAAGTGGGGGGGGGGGGGAACCAGAGAATCAGATGCTACAATTAAGGAATTAACAATTGGGATTTCAAAGGATGTAGCTTATAAACCAAGAGGCTGGGTCATGAAGCGGCTGATGACGTTCAGTGGACGCAGGTAATGAAAGCCCATCTCAATTACCATCCACAGAAAGAGACTCCTGCCACTAGCCATGACTTCTCTTGCATTTTCAAGAGCAGTCCAGAAGGTCAGAAGTGGCTGAGCTGCAGACTGCCAACACTGGGGGGATACTTGGGGTAAGACAAATTACACAGCTCCCTTGTTCCTGTCCTTCTGCTTGCAGGACACACCACTGACCACTGTCTGACACAATGCTGGCCTTAATGTAAAAGATTTAGTCTGACCAAGCTGCTCTTGAAAATGACAAGAGAAGCTGTACTAGATGAAAAAGGAAATCATACACACACCAATCTAAGAAAAAGGGGATTCAAACTTCTGTAACGAACTACTGAAAAAGCAAATCTTGCCCTTCTTTTAAGGGCATAATCACAGGATTCATCATCTTGCCAGCAGATGCAGTGGGGGTCAAGAGATCCTACAATTCAGTTTTTTGCCAAAATACGTTATTCAGCTGAAAACTTCTGCCACACGCCATAACACAGCTGCCAATGCTGCCAGACTTACAGACCTTCAAGGACAGGCACAGAGAAACAGTTAAACTCTGGGTCCAAAACACTAAACTTTGAGTTATAAACTGTCTAGAAAAGTCTTGTTATTGCCAGAGATCAGAAAGAAAGCCCAAAAGCTAGAGGAAGTCACTGAAGAGAAGGAATTTAAAGTTAAAAAAGAAATCTGTCTCAAGACAGTTCTGTGCTTCAGCCTTGCCAGTCTATTCCTCATCCAATCTTCTCTGAATTTTTACACTTGGCCAATAACTACCTCTTACTCTAGCACTTGGATAGGATTTACGATGCACTGCAAGTGCTGTGCAATTAACAGATTTAATGCCCAATTCACTTCCTCCTTCAAAGGGAGACTGGAGGAAAGCATCCCAGGAGCTGTGGGTATATCATACATATACATGAAATGACATTTCCTCTGCCACTACTCTAAGTCAGCACATCCCTACTCTTCCTGCAGATGTATCAAACCATTTTCACTGTTTAGATTCCCAACTATTAGTCATTCTTCAGCTTAATCACAGAGGGGTTTACAGTATGGATTTTTACACACCATCCCACATTTTCACCATAATTTATCAATTGCTTTTTCCACTCCATTTCACTGAATTTCTAATCTCATTTCCCCAACTACACTGTCTACAATCATAACATAACAGTGACTTTAAAAAATGCAGTATGCTCCACTAATTTCACAATGTGCCAAAGGAGATAACAGAGGGAATACATTCTTCCCATCTCAGCATGATTACTTTAACTTGCCTATCAGAGACAAAAGCACATGGCTGAGGAGGAGGACAGGCATTGCTGTGAGAGGAAGTCAGAGCTCTGCACTCTCACGTGGCTATCTGACCAACTTTCAACGAGACAAATGCCACCAACTCCTCCATGCAAGACCGAGCATTTACCTCTTGCACATGCTTAATTACCCTCTGGTGGCTGCTCCCTTCGGAGTCGTGCTGACGGCTCCCTCCAATCCAGCAGCACATTTGAGAGATTACTGCTGATGCTTCACAGACTCATAAAACACCCTGCTCAAAGGAGTTTTGAGTGGCACAACTTCGTGCTTTGCTTCCCAGCTGCAGTCTGAAGTTCTACAAAATGTCAATGCTGAGCACAAGCTACTTTCACAAGCAATTAAGACAGACTACATGAATACCTAGCTCAGCCTGCAGGCTACATCAGACTTGCCTTTCAGTTTTGTTCAATTACTTTGCCCTTCTCTTTGGTAAACAGAAATCCTTGTTTTCCTTTCTCTCTACCACACACTGCATCTGTTCTCCAAATCCCACCACCCCAACCCACACATGGCAGCCCCTGGACCAGTTTTGCTCTATGTTGAAATCACTTTGGCCAAAAGATTTGAAGGTAAAGTATCTAAAGCAGCAAGGTTCCTAAATAAGTGTTACTGTCTAAAAAAGGTATCTCTGAACTCAGTTGCGTCTCAAACAAGTTCAAAAGCATAAATAAGACCTCAAGTCCCCCCATTAAGATTTCTTCAGACAATTTTACTTGCCACAGTGCTACAAGCCACACGCTTTGCTTAAGTTGTTGCCATTTCTGCAACTTTATTTCTGAAATCAGCTTCAACAGTATTGAAGTTAAACAATTACATATAGTCTTGTCTATAATCTTACCATATCATGATCTCACCTCTCAACACATCAAGTACCTCAGCTTAAAACCCACTGGAATAAGAGCAAAGGGGCAATGGAGGGGAAGAAAGTCCAGGATTACACCATGATGCCCTCAAATGCAGAAGCTCATCCGCATGACATGACACTTACTCCAACTGTAGAAACACTCTCAGGCTTCAGACACTGTGTGCACATTCAGTGCCTAAACACTGGAAAAGAACTGCTCCAAGCCCAATATTTACACCAAATTGCTCTCAGATTTTTTACTACATATTTAACTTCATACATCACTTCTGCTCAAACCAAGTAGCAACAATAATCAACTTGATTCTACAATTTATGCTTTCAACTACAAAGACGACACAGTTAAAGTTTCCAAGAGACAACAGAAGTGAAGTAGAACTTTCTGCATAAGCCCAGCTACATTATGTAAACTGAGATTTGAATTTCTCTACAACACAATGTCAATAGTCATAAAAGAGAAATAGAAGCAGTGCCAAGGGATTAACACTTTATGATGATAACACTTGCTGGGAAGACTGGAGATCAGTTTTAAGGTAAGTATCATTGGTGATTTAAGAAGGTTTCATCCCACCTCATGACAAACCTTTCAGGACCACTTGTTATTGCTCAAATCCTGTTTGGGACAAAACAGAATTCACAGAACCACCAGGTTCAAAGAGACCTTCAAGATCATCGAGTCCAACTCAGCCCCAACACCTCAACTAAACCCTGGTACCCGGGGCCACATCCAGGCTTTTTTAAAACATATCCAGGGATGGTGACTGCACCACCTCCCCGGGCAGCCATTCCAGAACTTTATCACTCTTTCTGTGAAAAACTTTCTCCTAATATCCAACCTGAATTTCCCTTGACACAGTTTAAGACTGTGTCCTCTACTTCTGTCAGTGCTGCCTGGAGAAAAGAGACCAACCCCACCTGACTACAACTACCTTTCAGGAAGTTGTGGAGAGCGACAAGGCCACTCGAGTCTCCTTTTCTCCAGGCTGAACACCCCCAGCTCCCTCAGTGGTTTCTCTCAGGGTTTGTGTTCCAAGCCCCTCACCAGCCTTGTTGCCTCCTCTGGATGCGCTCGAGCGTCTCAATGTCCATCCCAAACTGAGGGGCCAGAGCTGGACACAGTACTGAAGGTGCAGCCTCACCAGTGGCCAGCACAGAGGAACAAACCAGCTTTGAGGGACATGGCTTCAATTCCCAGTATTTAGCTGTCCCCATGGAGTTACAGCCCCGAAGGGAGCCAGCAGAGCGGGGTACTCACGTTGCCCATGTACTCGGAGAGCAGGTCCTGCAGGGCCTGGCGCACAGCGTTGCACTCAGCCACGATGCGCTCGCGGCGGTCGTCGCGCGTGCAGGACGAGTCGGCCATCAGGGCTGCCCCGCTGATGATGCTCTCCAGCCTCTCCTCCAGGGATGGCCGGAACCGCTCCTCGCTGAATGTCGAGGGGTCCACGATGATTTGTTTCTAGAAGGAGAAAGTTCTGCAAATCAGTCATCAGCCCAAGTAATGCCTTAGGATTCAGCTTTTATATTTTTCAAATCCTGTAGTGCTTTATAGTGTATAATTCTTAAACTCCTTATACAGTGTTAGCTACTGTCTTCACATTTTGGTCGGACAATTCCTCTCTGGGCTTGAAACTCAAGGACATCTCACTGTCTCAGCCCCAAGATATGTAAATAACAGTGAATGGGGGGGGGGGGAAGTTGGAGTAAATTACTTCATTACCTGAAACTGTAATTGGAGGATCAACCCATGATATGTAAATGGACCAAACTTATAATTATCTGAAAAATTCATGGCCATCATCCATCTTGGGTATAGCCCCTCTCTGAGGCTTCTAACTGCCCAACCCAGTATCTACTGAAGGCCTTCAATAAATACCCACTTTTATTCTCTTAATCTTGTCTAGCCTCTGTTCTAGGTAGCCACTCTAAGGCATCAAAGCAGTGTATTATTGTTAAGTCATGCGCACAACCAACACTTAGAGCAACCCCCTGATCAGGCATTAAGAGGCAAACGACACTATTTTGGCACTGAGGAGGATTTTCATGAGTAGTTCTGTAAAATTACTAAGAAGTTTCCCAGCAGATTATATTGCTACTCATTTCTTGTGCTGCTTTGACAGCTAAACAAACTTGGCCATAGGAAGCCTTGTTACATGAATGGCAAAAATCAAATGTGCCAGCAAAAATAAGGTTCAAAGTACAGAACTCTTCCTAACGACATGTCAATTCGGACAGGCCTTCACTAGTTAACTTGTCAGATATAATTATCCCATCATAAACAAGAAAACAAACATCCAAAATTAGCTCTGTATATTGTGTTCTGTTGCCCTACTTTGCAGTCTTTCTTCTCTTCAGTGTTAAGCAGGTAAATACAACTCTGTTCTCGAAAATTCTCCAAGTGAAACATCAACATAAAGGTTTCAAACCACACAGAAATCAATTTCTTCACGGCAGAAAATATCCACAGGTTTCTCTTGCCAGAGTGTTAGCAAGCACAGCTCATACCAACAGACTCAGGGCTGAAACAGCAGCACTGATGCATCTGCTCTTGAGGGGCCAATACCACCACCCATGGAAGCTCCCCAGGAAAAGACTGCACAGTATTTATCACTTTTGAGTCCTTTTAGGTGATTTGTTTAAACAGGTCTGTAATTTAATAAAGAAAAATAATTCAGCCATTTCATGGTCTGGTCATTTGTTTAGGGTTAGGCTTGATTATTTTAGGGGCAGAATTTTTCAATTCTAAAGGAAGCTCTAAAGCTTTTTGAAATGGGAATTTTTTCAGCCAGTTTGTGTTCAAACTAACCTCATCAGTCACATCACAACCACCTCCTTCTAACAGCCAGCACATTTCATATCCCTACAGAGTAACCACATAGCCATCACAGCAGGATGAGAACATGGCATGTGCTGTCCAACACATTCCCTCCTCTTTCTTCCTGAAACTTTTAGCCATTGGCTAATACAATGGTAGTGTGCTACCACTCCAGAACTGCACCACCAAAAAATGAGATAACAATCAGCTTGTTATTGCCTGGTAGCCATTTCATATTTTACCATCACTGGAGTATCTGAGGGCATGTGTGCTCAAAGCCTCTATTACGGGAGTGTAATAACACTCAAGCAGCAGCAGGAAATGAAGTGCAAGGATAACATCTGCCAAGAACCTCAACACATTTGTTTTGTCAGCCTCCTTTGGCAGGGATGAGACAAAGCTATCGTGAAGCTGGCCTGCTGATCAGGCACTGCTGCTATTAGAGAGCCTCACAAAGTGGAATTAAAAGCTCAAAAAGCTTCATGTGAACTGCAACACTCAAAAAGTAGTCTGCAGCTGTATATTGGAGAGTTTGTATAGTAAAATAGGGTGATTTATCAGAAATCCCATTAGCTGGCTTGAGCTGTACAAGCCAATCCACCAACTTGTACTGAATTGCTTCTTCACTGCCAGCCCCTGGCATGCTGCTGCAGGGCTGCCTTCCTCTCCCACAGGCACCTGTGAGAACCTGCAGCCCCGTCGGGGCTAACCTGAGGCACACTCTGAAGGCTTACAGAGCCTCTGATGGAATTTCAAAAAGGCGAACTCAAAACTGAAATCAGTCACAAAGATCAAGACAGCTATGACATCCTCTTGTTACCCAAGAGATCACAGGGAAAGGCTTCCCATCAGACACAGGGAAAACTCAATCAGAACTTTATCCTGGCAAGATACACGTGGCAGAAAGGGAGAAACGAGAGTGGTAAGAGCAAAAAGGAGAAAGTGAGCAAAATCTGGCAAAACCACAACTATTAAATGCCTTTTGAGTGATGGCTTTGCAATATTAAATAAAGTTCTAGAGTAAGTTAGTGCTACAGTATTTAAAATTCAGAGGCTGAATCAGGTAGAGACCAAATCCTGGCTTCAAAAGGAAAGTGATCTCAGTAAAAACGCATGGCCGTCCTCAGCAACGTGCTGAATGCAAGATAAAGAACATGACAGATCAGTACAACCTATCAGTATGAAATGACTTCATTTCCAACCAAAGATCATATTAAAACTTCCCACTTCATGTTCCTCTCAAGAGGTAGTTTCAGCAATCCCAAATACATGATTCACTTTTAATAAATCACTTCTGTCACCTCCAAGAATACATTACATAAATACATTATGAAATAATCAATTTCAAACAAACCATCTAATGTAGCAGTAGGCTGCTATTTCAGAGCTAGTTTAACTTGACAGCCTTCCATCACCAAGAACCACATATGTAACTTTCTATATTCCATCAACCCTAGTTTGGAAAATGGCTTTTTTAAAAAAAGCCTACTTTGCCGACAACTTGCTGCACTTCAGTAGAAAATTATCTTCCAGGCAATATCAATAAAAGCAAGCTGTGGCTAACAAACCGGGTGAACAAACAGGAGGGGTTTTTCCCAGCAAGGCTCCGACTCACATCGAAGTTGTTGAGGGCGTAGGCCAGCTCTCCGCCCCCGCCCTGCTGCTGGGCAGCATCGTCGGAGGCGGTGGCCTGGGCGGCGTTGGAGATGCCGCTGACCGCCTGCTGCAGCTGTTTGTAGATCAGGTCCCTGTTGGCCTTGTAGGCAGCGACGTCGGGGTGCTGCAGGCAGGCCTGGGACGCCGTGTACAGGATGGGCACGTTCTTCTGCAGGATTCCTCTGGCTGCCGCCATCTGATCGCGGTGACCCACATCTTTCAACTCCTGTTAGGAAAATTAAAGGGGGAAAAAAAGCATTTGAGAGCATTGCCCACATTCAACATCCACGCACTGTCTCCCCGCATCTTCAAAGGACAGGCAGGTTCTTTGCCTCAAATCTGCTCAAATCTGTCTGCTGAGTATTCCTATCCTTAAGGGCTCAACTAATTGCAAAACACGACAGCTTCATAAAGCCAAAAAACAACACTGCAGGGCAATTCACAACACCACAATTCAAAATCTGACGTTGGATTTTTGTTCCTCTGTAGCATTGGACCAGCATTTTAGAAGCTGTCCTGTCTGGCACTTGCAGATGAGAAGCAAAATCATCTTTAATTTAAACTCTCAGGCTCACAACCAGAATGTTTTCTTTAATCACACCTAGAAGATGGCACTTACTCTCCTCAAGAGACTCAGGTACTTAATTTCAGAAGAACAAATATATCATCTCATTCAACTTCGTGTTCACTTCCAATGAGACAAAATTAATCCAATGACTGTAATTACCACTAATTCAAGATTAGTGAGCAAGTCCATAAGTCTTTTCCCCAAACACTCTGTGCTGTAATTCTCTAAAGCACCATCACCTCTGTTTTGGAACAGAGCACCATGATCAGAGAAAGCCTCTGAGTCCAGCACAAGCAGTAAGTTTATAAAAGGAGGAACAACCACAGTTATTAGCAGCAGCAGCAGCATTTCAAAATTACCTCTTAAATCTAACAAAGAGGCAGTGAAAATGAAGACAAGGACTGCCTTACTGAGAAAAGGGAAAAAAATTCTGTCAGACTCTCTAAAATGAATGGGCAATAGGTGACCTCTGTAAGGTACACACTGAGAAGGGAGGGCACTCCAAGCAGGCACAGAGATTTACAGATTTTGTACAACCATTTCCCATAGTGTGGAACAATCCATCACAAAGCAGTTTTAGAGCATTTATTGCATTGCCATCACAACCCTACTCGCATTTACTGCAATCAGATTTGAGATACATAACTGGCAATCCCTTTTTGACTGTACCCAGCTTATTTTCCAAGACAAATCTGAGCAAAAAAACCCAAGCAGTGTCAGAGGTGCATAAGCAGGTTTTTTTTTGTACGTATCTACAGAACAAAGAGGCAAAAAATGCTCTAAAAGAATTATGCTATTTCTGATAACTTAAACTGCTCACACCTCTGCTTTCTTCTGAAAACTTAACTACTCAAGAATGAGTCACACCAGTGCTGTTGAACAAAACAAATTTCACATGCAATTTAAGGCCAAGCACAAGCTATCCAAACACAGAACATACCCACAACAAACAGGAATTTAAACTCCTCCTCCAATGGACATTTCAGTGCAAGACCAGTGAGCAGCACCACTCACTTCCTCAGGGAAGTTGTAGCTGTGGCCCAGCCATGGCTTTTGCTCCCTGTGCACGTGGACATGTTCAGTCCATCTGCACAAACCACAACAGCAATAGGGTCTAGTGGAGAGTGCCCCAGGACTGGGACACATCCTCAGCTCCTGTCCTCAAGTGCAGCTCTTAAGCAGCAGCATGTCATTAAAGCCCTAAAACACTGACGTTTACAAATGCTACTATGAACAAATTCCATCAGAAGCAGCACCCTAGAGCCAAGCACACTTTCCTTGCTTACCAGGCAAGCTCACAGTTCCTTAACATGGCAGAGCACAACCGAAAGTACTCAGCAATAATGTAAAAAAAAAAAAAAAGTAAAAAGTATTAACAGAACAGACACTTTCCAAGAGCAGTAGCAAGGTATTTTGGAAAAGAAAAATAAGAATTAATACACAGAAGAAAATGGCCACACTATACCTGTTGTCTTTTGGCTGCCATGATGTTAAGCTTGTCCACTTCTGGTTTGAGGGCTTTGTACTGGATACCCAAATCCTGCTCTGTGCCAGCATTTCTTAGTTTCAAGATACCATCTTCCACCTAAAAGAATATATATTCACTTATTTTTCCAAGCAATACAGTCCACAGGTCAGGAGGTAGTTCAGAATGTATTTCATGGCAGTTGAGAAAGCAATCTTCCTCTGCCCCCTGTTATTTTTTCAAGAGAGACACTTTAAAGGCTAATAGGATACAGTGCTTAGCTACTATTTCATAGTCAGCAGCTACTTGAGACAGTCAAGAACACACATCGCAAAGAGCATGAAGGAGTCAAGGGCCCTAGCAAGGCCATAGCAGTGGCCAAAGGCCACAAGGAGAGTCCTCAAAGCTCATTTGCAAAGGAAGATCCAGTATCCAATGTCCTTTCACATCAAATTCTGCACAAACCACTCCCCCATCCTGCTGCCCATGGGAAGGAAAGGTTTCCTCAAACAGTCCACTTTCATTTTATTTAGCCTGCTGAAGCTACTCATCCCTAGCAGCTGCAAAGGAGTATTGGTTACAAGAAAGCCAAATTCTGTAAGATGAAAGAGCTGGCTCTCACGTGCAGCTACAGACCAGGGCTCAGTTAGTTTCTGTACTAAAAGTTCAGAACAGAGTGCAGCTCAATGTCAAAAGCTACTGAGAGTGAGTATAAAAGTGAGTGACACATGCCCACTGCACACATTCTGCTGAGAGGGAAAAACCCCAGACCCCCCCCACTGCAGAAGGAAGTTGCTGCCAGTGCACGCCCCACGGGGTCACACACAGAGTGGGCACCTGGCAGAGCAGCCCCGGCATGCCAGGCACATCAGAGCCCCTCACTTACAACTTTGAGCTGAACAAGCAGCTTGTAGACGTCGGCCATGTCAGCCAGGATGAGCAGGCGGGTGACGGCGGAGAGCAGGGCGCGCGCTGCCCGCACCATGTTCCCGCGCTTCACCGACGAGCAGGGGTCATCTGCAAACTCCCCCGACGCACTCTTCATCAGGTCACCTGCATGGGGGCATAGCAGGGGCTGGCTTCAGCATCACACAGCATCGCATCAGCCACTGGAAAGGTTCCTAAGCCAACCTGAGTCTCTAAAACAAAACCTTTGTGAAATACGGCTGACAGTAAATGCCGCATGTGGCTACCTCTGAGTACAGCTACTGAATGGCATTGGGCCAGAGGGGTTTGTGCAGGGAGGAAGGGCTGGGAAATCACACTTTGGTCCTTATTTCCATTTGTACAGGTGTTTCAGCATGCCAGAATTCTCTAGAGAGGTGAATTCAGCCCGCTTTTGCAGGGCTGCAGTTATTTCCCAAGCTCCGATGCTTTCAAAGTCTGAGCAAAAGCTTTGATTTGTGTGCGTGTAGGAGTTAAGCAGAAAGCAGCAGAAAGCCCTGTAAACACACAGCGAGCTGCCACAGCTCCTGGGACCGTAAACAACTCGGAGCGATGACCTGGCTGGATATGCCCTGGTTGGAATTCAAAGCCAGGCAGCGCTTCGTAAAACGCTTCAACATTTCATAGCCTGTGGGGCTGCATCTGGTGCAGGAGCAAAGAATTTGGGTTTCAGATGCTAACAATGCCATTGGTTAACGATGAAAAGCAAAGGCCACTTTGCACAGCTAGAGCAATTCCTCCAGAAGGCATTCACAAAGCATGAAAGTAATGCCTGCATATAATCAGAGGAGTAAATTTTGGATTTCTCCCTCACTTTTTGGGCCAGCTTCCAGTACCACAGCTCCTACACAACAGTAAGTTTTGGAATCCACATTGTTATCCTTGCATCTCTCTGCATCTCAGAAACACTGAGAGAACAGCTAGGACTTAGTTCAGAAAATGGTAGGGCCTCAGGGTCAGGGATCTGCAAGCAGCAAGAGATGACCAGAAAGCAGATTGCTATAGCTAGGTGCTGTTTCAGAGGCTTCGCAAAAACCTGTATGAAAAAGTGTCCATATGGCCAAATGCCAAAATAAAAATAGCCTGTCTCAGATGAGACTAAAAAACCTCCACCAGCGTTTGACAAGTGACAGCTGACAGTGAGTCCCATGGAGCCCCCCACACCAAACAGGGCAAGGGCTGCACCAAAATCTCTGCCTGATGCGATCCCAGGAGGCTCCACTTATTTAACAGCTTATTTTTATATGCTCAGAAATGCCAACAGCTGGAGAGCCTGGGGCTAACCATCCCCATACATAATATCTTGCCCAGGAAGTTTCCCCCACCCAGGCACTCTACACCTTCACAGCTAAATTCAGCCCAAGAACAGCTGCCAGCCTGCCCAAGCAACCACACCAAGATACTTGACTTTGTTCAAATGCTCCCCGCTATGTAACACCCTTCCATCATCTTAAATAATACAATCAAGTGCACCACATAACATTTTAAGATAAAAATATGCTACTTCTGTACTGGGACACATCAAAAAAGCTTCTGTCCAAGTACAGGCCAGCTCTGAGTATCAACCCAAACCTATCCCCTACCCAGCTCTGGTGAACACAACTCATTACTTTAACAGAGGTTAAGAACTCCGGATTTCCAGATGAGTGAGAGATGATGTACCACTAATGCTGTGAGCTTCAAACAGCCAGGAGATTACAAAACCCCAACACAGCTGACATAGCCCTTTCTTTATTCCTTCTGGAACAGGCTAATAATAAAAGTCATCACCACAAGTATGAAATCCATTGACAATCTCAGGATTTAAGGATATATATTTACAAGAGCATGAAGCAACACAATAAAAGAGAATGGCTTCAAACAGAGTAGGGTTAGATGAGATATTGGGAAGGAATTGTTCCCTGGGAGGGTGGGCAGGCTCTACCACAGGGTGTCCAAAAAAGCTGTGGCTGCACCTGGATCCCTGGAAGTGCCCAAGGCCAGGTTGGACACTGAGGCTTGGGGCACCCTAGGATAGTGGAATGTGTTCCTGTCCATGGCAGGGGGTGGGACTGGATGGATTTAAGGTCCCTTCCAATCCAGGCCATTCTGTGATATGCCAGAACCAAAACTGAGTACAAATATTTCCTTCCTTATTTACTTATATATAAAATTCCCAGATTTTCAACTCCCAAAATATTGTTTTCATTTATTTTCTATTTAAAACAACTTATTGAAGAGGCCACTTGCTTCACGTGAAACTCAGAAATTGCTAACAAAGTTAAAAGCCAAAATTATCCTCTACCCAACTCTTAAACTGCAACCTTTCAAGCCAGTCATAAAATAAAATACTATTCCTATTTATTTTAACAAGAGATTTTAAAAGATTTAGTGAGTTTCAAACAGCCTGTCAGGGTGTCAAAAGATAACCAGCTTCCCAAAATTAAAAGCAGATTATATTTAAAGTTGTTGCATATATATACATTTCTGCCAATTAAGGGAAGCTGACTTTCAGACTTCTTTTATAAAGGGAAAGTATCCTGGGGTAGTTCTTTTAGCTGGATTCAAAGGGCAAGAGACCACTCTGGCCTAGCTTCAATATGCAGGTACTGCACTGTGTGTGCACATCAGCAGTTCCAAGGGGATCCTCTGGAAGAAAGATTTTAAGAGTTAAAATAACAGTGGAGAGGAGTCCAACCGTGAGACTCGGGTTATAAAGCTGGTACAAATTCTTACATGAGTAGTCTGTTTCTCCAATATAACCTTAGATCCTCATTAGGTATTAGAAGGAAAAGAAAATAAAACAGAGCTGAGAAAAGAAGAGGCAACAGTAGCCATCCTATGATCATGTCAATAAAGCACTAAGAATTCACTTAGAGCTAATGGAACAAAGGCCATTTTAGAAATGGTCAGACTCCAATACACCAAAAGAAAATTCCCATTTTCCAGTCTCTTTCCCCCAAGCCCACAGGGTGTGACAACACTTCCAGGCAGCACCATTAACCCTGCTCCCAGCGTGGAACAGGATAACTGTGGGCAGAACTTGCTCCACACCACAGATAGAAGGGCACAGCAGCGGGCAGGACACACCCAGGACACGCTGGCACTGCTGCTCCTCTGCCAAGCTGGGCATTCGTGCCCACACATCACCTCACACCCTTCAGCACTTCAGCTCAGAGCTGGCCCCAGGCTGCTTGTGCCAGGGACACACCAGTGCTACCAGGCCATTCCCTCCTGCTCACAGCACCCCACCACACTTCCCCAGAGATTGCCATTCCCCACCAAATGAAGGCAAGCAGGAAATCAGAGTTTCAAGTCTCTACTGTTCTGGATACTGAAGTCCTATCTCACCAATAATGCCACCTTCAACACCCACCAGCAGCGTCACAACGGGCTGTCACGGCTTTCTGCTCTAACGGATGAAGCCCCACACCACCTTTTGCCATATCAACACAGGAGTTGATACTTATGGCAACAAAAGCTTCTGATAATTCCTTAATCTTGTCTTCAATTAAATCCATATACTGCCTACAACACTCGTACAGTTTGCCAACAGCCACCTCGGAGCTCCCTCAGGTTATGGCTTTTCAAAGTGGCACACTCCTAAGGCTTTGTTGCAGGAAACCAACTGAACTCATTGTACCTTTCTAAGAAATTTAGCTAACTGGTCACAACAGGATTTTGAAGTTGAATTTTACAAGAAGAATTCAGTATTTAACTTTGAGATGTTCCACAACTGGCCTCCTCTTGCTCCTTGGAAATCCTGAAGTCAGACATCCTCTGTGATGTACAGTTGAAGATACTGTTTTCCTCTTTCATAATTCATCTCACTGATCAGTTCTGAAGAACCCTTCACTTAGAAGGACAAAGCAGAAGGACACAGAGCTGAATCAGTTGGTTCATTCCCCTGCATTTGCAACCTGAGCCATCAAAACATTCATTCCTTCTCTTACCTCAAGCCCTATACACAGGCTTAGACTTTTCAATGTTAAGCGTTAATTTTTGGTCTGTTATGTAAAGTTGCCATAGAAGACACACAACAGGAGAGCACAGTGAATTCCCTGGATCCCCACGCTCACATGCAGATACAGAGACAGAGAGCTGTAGCCATCAACATTCCAGGGAATCAGGAACAGCCCTGCTAGTGTGACCCAAAAGAAATCTCCCTCTTGTTTGGAGCCCAGTTTGGAAGCTGCCTCAGTGCCAAGCACCTGGGTAAGGGATTGGTTAAGTTCTAAAACACCTCCCAACAGCACCAGAGGAGCTGGGCAGGACCAGCGCTGCACCTTCTGTTATCCAGCAAACCTCTGATGGCAGAAATGCCTGCAACAAACACTACAGCAATGCTGAAATTCAAGATGCTCACATCAAATGCTTTCCAAATACCAAGTCTTTTCAATAACCACAGAGGGATCTATTCTGAAAAACACTTTGATTCCTTATCTCCACTTTTCTGCTCAAAACCTTAAAAAGTTTCATTACTTTATAAGGAATCAAAAGTACAAAGTTTTAAAGGGCCAGGAATCCTACTGTAGGATATTTCATTAAGTTACTTGCTGTAATTTATTCTTCCATGGTAAAAAACAAGAAGATTTTGAAGATCCACTTACATTGATTTAGTAGGCAGCCATGCTATTATTCATTCAAAATAGCTCTTTTCAGTTCTTTGTTTTTACCCCCAACAAATGGGATTTTATGAACAAGCATGCTCACTAAAATCATGTACTCTCTCAATCTTCTTCTTGCTAGGCTAAAAAAAATTTTTTTAATTTTCTCTGATGAGACAAGTTATCTATTGTCCTAATCATCTTCATAATCCCTGTCTACATTCATTCATCTTTTTTTATTATGGTAACTAAACCTCTCCCTACTCTAAATAGAGGCATTATTAATGCTATTTTCCTGTCCTCCACTGAAGATTAATTGTGCTCTACATCCATAATCCCACTGCCAGCTCATCATCACCCTGCTGCTGACCACAACGCCCAAATTCTCCTCTCCACTCATGTCCCTGTTGCAAAAGATTTGCCGAGTACATGTACAGGCTTTGCATCCCACTTTCCTTGTTTCTCCAGTTCACAAATTCAACTGGTCTGACACAATACGGGGAAGCTTCTGAGGTGCACAGAGTGTACACAATCACATGCATTGGGAGGTTGTATCTCCCTGCTGTTACTAGCACTGCTGAGAACTGCAATCCTCCTGGGCACTGGCAGCAATAACTCTTCCCTCTGTTCTAGCTCATTTTTCACCACTTGCTTCTCCTTTCCTCAAAGGCTAGTTTGACTTTTAATTTCTTCACCAAGAGCTGCTCTGCTAAACCTGGCCAAACACTGGCCCCATGATGCGGCACAGCTTTGACCCTGAGCTGTGATGCAATGGTGTCCCCACAGAGCATGGTGAGCACCACCTGTGTCCAGGAGATTCACTGCAGTTTGACCACCCACCAGCCTGAGGAAACAGGCACAGCCACCCCTGCTACACCAGAACCCACACAAGCTGCAAACAGCAAAAAGGGAGGAAGAAGTGAAGCAACATTAAGGTGGGAAGTTATTCCACTCCAGCACCTCAGTTATGAGCTTCACCTCCTCTGTCAAACCCAACAGAGCAGGGAGGTTTTGGTATCAAGCCTATGTGTAGTCTCAGAACCAAGAAGGAGCCAAGAAACATAGGAAAGGGTTATCTGGAAGGTTTTTTATCAGTCTCTCCTTCCCACCAGCCTCTCACTGCAATATTCAGCTACAAATCCAGCTCAGGGATGTTTTCAATCCCAAGGGCTGAGTAGAGCTCCCTCTCACCAGCATCACTGAGCAATTTGGAGGCACCCACAGATGAGCACTAACTCTCAACTTAGCAGCAGTTGAGCACCAACAATTAAAGCTTGGAGTCAAAGGGGGCTCTCTTACTGTTTGTTGTTGTTAAATTAAGCCAACTCAATTAGCCCCTTATATTGCAGCCTTCTTACCTTGATCTTTCTTTGGTCTATCAGCCAGGCTCATCCAGAACTTAGAACCATTTCCAACTAATATTTCACCACTCTGCAACTTCAGCTACAAACAAGTAATTAATGCTAATGAGTTTTCCCCTTTTTGCAGCAGCAGCCGTCACCATTAATACCACTTGACTGGGTTTCACTGAAGCATAGAAAAGACTCATGACTGGAAGAATGATAAATGATTTATGAGCAACAATATTTACTAGTGCATATTTTAGAGTAAGTCAGCTCCATAGGCTTTTCTTGCAGGTCTGCTCCAAGAAAGTAAAAAAGAAAATTATAAAAATCAACATTAGATGTGAGGAAGGAAGCCTGGAATATTTAATCAAGGTCTTCACATTCTGTTTGTTGTTGTTTACATTTCACATATTCAAGAAACACATCTCTGTTGAGTCAACACTTGGCTCTTCCTCCTACAGTGCTGGTCTGTATACAGGCAGATATTGAAAAGTTATTGACATATTTCAGACATAGTCCCATAAAATTCAGGCAGCTGCAGGGAGCACATTCACTTTTGAGCCTAAACTGAGTTTTTAAATGCTCTTCAAAGAATTAGCCCTTCTGCTTCTCTTCTTAATCTCTGCTTGGGACATCCAATTTCCAGACCTAGCCAGTTACATTACTGCTCAGGGATGCCAGCCAGGCAAGCTAAGAACCCACAAGTTGAGAGGCACTGTCATTAGAAAGAGCAGCAAAGAGAAATGGGAATGGTTCCACTTGCTCTGAAGAGCCACAGTTTGAGAGGCCATCAGACAGACCCACACTCTTACCTTGCTTGCGAACATCTTCCACGGCTGCCACCAGCTCCTCCTTCAGGAACTGGCTCTCCTTTGCAATTTTGTCTCCTTTCTCCAGGAAATTCTCTGTTGCTTGTTCAACTGAAGCAGCCAAGACATGAGCCTTTTTAGAACGGCCTCGCTTTTTATTGGAAGGGCCCTTGTTGCTGGTGTTAACCAGTGTTGTTACCTAAAGGAATAGATGGAAGGGAAAAAACCCAACATTAAATTTAATATTTAGCCATTTGATATAAGGCCACATGTATTTTTTTAGACAGTATATTGCTAATACCTGCACTATTGCCAGCTCCAAAAGTTAACCTAATGACTGTTTTTCACATTTAAACATTATGATGCTTCTTGATTCTTTAGATGAGCAAAATAAATACAGCTAAATAGCTCAAAGATTTCTCTTACCAGCAGCACGCCTCAAAAGCTGATTTTAAGAACGGAGATCTATTTGTATTTTTGATAAACTGTAGTCTCAGTAACAGGCCAGAGCTCTTTGGCACCACATAAAAGAAACCAAGGTGGGGATAATTAGTTTGGGATAACTCTCCAGCCATAAGAGACACTAGACAAGGTTGAGGTCTGTGCCAGAAGAAATGTAGAGACACAGTATCTTTTCAGTCCAAAACAGTGCTATAGCTAAGGGGCTGAATGCAGAGCAAAGGACTTGGTAGAGCTCATTATTTCCTAAAAAAAAAAAAACCAACAAAACCCAACTGAACTCTCACAATCATCCCACAATCAATAAATATTTCCAGCTCTCCATCTTGGACCGAAACCCTGCTGGGAGCAGAGTCATCACTAGAGGCCAGGAAACCCCCCAGGTAACCCCTGAGCTTAGGATCAGGATCCACCCCCTTGCATCCAACACAGGCATGTCACAAAATCCACACACACTTCTCCATTTGTCTTATTCTTTCCTCTCCTTTTTGGAAAACCTCAGAAAACACACACAAAGCTGCTTCAGAGGGACATTAAATTACAACACTAAAAAAATTACTACTCTGGAAAGCCCAAGGACTGCTGACATAAAGGTCCTCAGAGCCGAATCCATCTTCCCAGCTGGCTGATGCAGAGAGGGAAAGCCATCAGCTGGGAATATCGTGGTTGGTTAATGGGGAGCATTTGTACTGGGTACTCTCAGTTCATCGTGTTCTACAAATAAAGAACAAGTTGCAACAAGGCAATTTGCTCCAGTTCCCTCTGTATTTTGCCAGTCACATCGTTCAGAAAACTGGGGATTGCCAGTACAGCCTGTTGGCTTATTCCTTGAGGACTAAGTTACAGACACTCAACTGGGTGAAAAAGGTCCTGTGAACAAGTTTGCTCAGTTAAGTTTGCCTAATTAGGACAAATTCTCTTAAGCAAAGACTCCATCAGTAACTTCAGCTAAAAAGCCTCATCAGTTGGATAACTGCCCACCCGAGGACCCAGAGGAAACAAGTCGCAGGTACAGACAGCAGTTTAGTGACTAAAGGGGATTATACTGGGAACAAAACTTGATCATTCCCATCTGTACTTAGCAGGAATTGTGTCCAGCTCATTCTGTCATTTTAGACATTTCACATTCCAGGAAAACAATGCTGAAGACAACAAGTGAACTGTCTCCTGTGTACCTTCTCTTCCAGACCTCCTAGAAAGTCTCTTCCAAGAATTTCCAAAACACCCAATACACACAGCTCCCATTTACAAGACATACTCCAGCCTTCCTGTGCTCTTCGGTGCTTTCCACTGCAGCATATACACCACACAGAAAGAAGCTTTTATTCACAAATCCAGCACAAAGTATAGGCATGGAACATTATTTCAATCAGAAGTGCAGAAATGCATGTCAGTAACTACTGTGTCTTATCAGGTGCTGAAGCAGCACAGTTTCCCTGAACAGCCAGTGACTGTTCAATGAAACTGAGAAAAGAAACGGCTTGTAGACTTTTTTCTTTTTAGTTTGTAGTGTTTTAGACCTAGAATTTAAGCTTTGTGACTTAATTAAAACACCAAAACAGGCAATCATGCTTGTGACTGGTTTTTTTACCCCATATTTTTCCTACCTGTGTAACAAGAGGCTCGAGCAGCCTTTCAACTGCCAGTGTCCTTATCTCCAGGCTTTTGGGGTCCCATTTGAAGTTCACATTGGCTGCAGTGACAGCAGTCATTTCTGCCAGAAGAAAAAGAGCTAGATTAATACCATTTTTTATTGTTAATGCATCTTTAAAATAAATTAAAATGCAGCCTGTTAAACACAAAACATCCACTTAGTGTAAGTGGAAGTTACAGCATCTCCAGAAACATCAGCTTTGATTCAAATTGTATGAGTCTGAGAAAATGTTATTACAATACACAGATACTACCTGCACATTTTGGTTAGAAAATAAAACCAAAAGCAAATAAACCCACACACAAACCTACCCAAAGCCGCACTGTTTTATCAGAGCAACGACAAAATCAGCAGTGCCTGAGTCACTCACTGGTGGTCCCTGAGCAATGGAGAAGTACCACAGGTAGTGGGGGCACTTTGCCCATGAAGCTGGGTGGCCCCTGGCCATTTTGCAATGCCTCCCTTCCAGGGCCAGCTCTCAGACACAGCCCAAGGCCTGGGGGAGCAGAAGGGAGAGGAGCCCCTGACTTCAGCAGCTCTGGATGCTGCCCACGTCCTCAGCTCTACCACCAGTCACTGCCCAAAGGCTCTACCAAAGCAGGAGCCAGGTTTAACCCAACCCACACACCCTCCCCCTTCATCCGGTTCACCTTTGGGGAATACAGAGGTAAAGGAGTGAATATAAGCCTCACAAAGCCAGAAAATCCAGCTGGTTCATACTTAACAGCTTACATATCTATTACACTTCTCCTTAACATTTGCATAGGAGGGAAAAGCAGATTTGCATGAAGAGATCTGTTCAAAGCTGTCACTGAGCCATTCCTTCCCGTTACAGTTTTATATCAACATCCCAATGGAACAGCAAACATACTTAAGGGAAAAGTTGAGTGAAACTACTAAAATAGCTGTGCTGTTGAGACCAGCAGTCTAAAAAAATAGAACTAAAAATAAGGAACTACAACAAATCAGTGGATTAACACTATGATGCTGCACATTGCAACAAAATAATAAAGTGAACAATAATTTCAGTAAAAAAATGGATTTAAAGTACTGGAGATTCATAAAACCAATTCATGTCACTTCAGACATAATACATTCTAGCTATTCCTGCTTTGGGCTGACCTCAAAATTCAAGATTAGACTAAAACTACATTTGTAACTCTTTATTTTTAAAAATAAGTCAGGAAGACAAATAGATTTTCTAAATCTCCATCCACCCATCTTCCTAAACACCTACTGCTGAGGTAATTTTAAAGCTTATTTGCTGATATTTTTAATCTTTCTCTGACCAGGGCATTGCCTGCACAGCATCTCAGCAGTCACGTTGCTCTGACAGCACCAGATGTCCCCAAGCTGCCAGACGAGCACAACATCCCGTTATTTTTAAAAAGCAGGAGGCAAGGCACTAATTTTGGTAACCAACAATGTTTACAACACGTACCAACAAGCAACTACTCTCTCCTGACCCCAACAGCTAATTGTGCACAGGAGGGCTGCTTGTTCCCAAGGGAAGAATGGAAGCTCTAGGGCACTGGAGGAGCTCAGCCAGGCCTCAGGGCTGCTCCCCAGCCATCCCAGGGTGCCCACACCACAGGCACCACAGCAGAGACTGAGAACCCACTTCAGCACTGCTGACCAAAGCTGACACACTGAAGTACAGCTTCACAAGGTGCAAGGCAGGACCGTTCACCCAGCTGCATTCAGCTCTCCACTACACCCACACTCCAAGTGCCCACACTGCTGGGAGAAAAAAACTTTAAAAGCCAAAAGCTTAAAAAGAGAGAGACTAGAATGAGCCCACTTGATGCTGGCATACATGCAACCCTTCTGATGGTTTGCACTGAAAAAGCAGTGGGTGCAGGGGAAGGCTCCCAGCTCCAGAGCACAAGCCACACCACAGCTCCAGAGCCTCCAAGGAGCCACAGGATGGTGGAAGGCGGTCACCTCCCGTCCTCCCTTACCTCTGACAGGAACCACAAAGCACTGTGAACTCACTAATGAACCTTCTCTCTCAATCACCCCCTCTTCTTATTTCATTCACCTACTGGCTTGTGCCACAGCCCAGATGCTGGCACAGAGCATGCTGTGAAATGCCCTTCACCCCCAGGTAGCTTCCCACCCCCCACAAGGAATTTCACGGAAGAGGGTTTATTCCCTCTCCATTAGCTCAGTACAAATGCTTCCTACATAAGAAGCCAAGAAAAATACACTGACAACCTTTGTGGTTTCTGAGAAACAGAGCCAGAGCTATAGAAAGCCCAGCAGGTTTCTTAAGAAAGGCTTTTTCTATGTAGTTAATGCTGTTACACCTCTTGCAGAAACAATGTGCAGGACGAGGTAACCATGAGAAGATACGCTAATTGTATTAGTAGGATAATAAAGGCAATTCATCTGAAAACACGTTAGTATGATAGTTCGTGAATTGGCCAAAAGTAATGGTCTATAAAAACCACTTAGTAGCAGTGCTATTGAAATTTATCTAAGAAGCAAAGCTTGGTATCAAATAGCCTGTTTGGCAGCAAGGGCTTGGATATCATTGGTACATTACAATAAATATGTTTATTCTATTAAATTAAACTGTGGAGAACACAGGAAGAGGCTGTAAGTTACCAACACATGGGTGAGATGGGTTTAGGGGAAAAGAGCACAACTGTCAGGGCCATGGTACAGCATGGCTGGGATTCCCTCTAGTTCTCTGGAACTTGCCTTTTTCCTGTGACTGCTCAAGCTCTCCCTCAGTGAATTCAAATATGGTAACAAGTGGCAAACCACCTCATGGGATACTGGAACAGAGTGCTTAATCCTTGGCTCCTGGAGAGCACACCACAACCCTCTTCCATTATTCCAATTATTCCAATACCGACAGGGAAAGAGGACATCCTCTGGAAGAGGAACCCACAGCAGAGCAGCGCAGCACTGGCTTGATAGCTGGGACAGCCCAACTGACATGGAAAAGGTTCTCCATGCCCCAGCCCCACTAATTTCAGGGACAAAGCAGCACGGACCACACGGCAGAAGAGTGAGCGGCGCTGAATCTCAAGTGCAGGAATATATAGAACAACACCACTGCACAGGGAGTTGAGGTTGCCCAGCCTGTGGTTTCATAAGCAGCAGAAAAGCTGCTTAAGGACCAATGTTCATCCTCCCACACCCCTCCAGGAACTCATTCCCGTTTGCACATCACACCCCCTCCGTACTGGCACAGCTTTCCCCACGCCTGAGCGATTAACCAGATGGGGAAGGACTGATTTGGCTGAAGGGAAAGAAATCCATTTTTGCAAGGTGGGCTGAGATGCCCATCTGGCTCACCGTGCCACCACACACACCGCTATGGCAAGGGGAGATGGCACCATCAGCTGGCATCCTTGGCAAAGCCACTGCAGTGGGAACACAGGGCAAAGCTGTATGCCACAGCCAAGCTGAACCAGGAGCCACTGAAAACTGAGCATCAAACAGAGCTTCTGCAGGGAGCAGGAATGCCCATCCCACACATTTGATGCTCAGACGTGTGAAGCTCCAACCATGCTCACCAGCCCAGCACGTGAACTGCAAACCCTTTGGGTTATTTTCCTGTTCATGATGGTGCTCATTATTGCAATAGAGATTTCAATAGTAATGCAGTGTCTCACTGGGGCTTAGTGCACTGGCAAGGACATGAGGGCAGGAGAAGCACAGGGGTTTAAAGAAACCCTTTCAGAGCTCTGCTCCAGCCAATGATTTGCAAGCAGAAACACCCCTGGACAATTCTCGCTTGCTTTCTACAAACAGCCAAGATCTCATCAACAGCTAAAGATTAAGGACAGGTCTTCATTCTGCCTCAACCAACTGCTGTTGCCATCCAACTGCTCCTCTCCCTGCCCAAACAGACCCACGCTGGCAGAGGTGTGAGCCGCTGCAGGGAGCTCTGTCTCAGAGTAAGCAGGTCTCAGAGTAAGCGGGTAACTAAAACTTTCCTTCCCAGGTTCCTGTCCTGATGGAGGAGGTGGGACTGCACAGGGAAGGAACAACAAGGAGATGAGCTCTGATTCTGAAGTGTGCCCCAGGGCAGGCCCCAGCCCTGCTTGGAAAGAAGGACAAGCAGAGGGACGTCTGAGCTGCTGGGGCTGCCCGGAGCACACCAAGGGTGATGTACACACAGTACTCCTTCCAAAAGCCACAACTGTAGGTCTGAGCGTTCTCAAAAACTGGAAATTCAAGGTTTTAGGAATAATTTCAGATACTTACTCCCATAATACTGGCATGCAAATAATTTTTACATATTGGCAAGCAGAGGAATGCAGCTCTGCAGCTGCTTTGCAGAAGTGCCCTGAAGGCACCCAAGGCTTTTCCAAAAGCCCGTGAAGAAGCACAGTTTGAACAGCAAGCTCTGCCCCCCAACAAATCACAAAAAGGCCTAAGTCTTCAGGGTCCCGTTCTTCCAGGTTGCACTCCCACACACACACCTGAAGGCAGTGCTGGCTCTATCTCAGACACTACTGAGTGAGTCCATTCCACCTGCCCAGTACCAAACCATCCTGCAGTCACCCTACCTTCAGGCAAGGGTAAATCTCTTGGGTTACACAGCAAGAAAATAACTGTCCATCTCCTTCAGTCCCATCACCTTGTGCTACCTGAAAGTCTTTAACAGAACATCTGCTGTCAGTCTTCACATTTTAACTCTTGCCAGGCTGTTTTCTAAAAGTTTTTAGCTGCACTCACTGATTTCTTGGTTTTTCCCAGAGAAGCCAGTGCTCAAGGAAAGGTCTGACTGGCACAGAGAGGAGCTGACCTTGCCAGGCACAACAGACCACATACTGAATTACAGCACTGAGCTAGCCAAAATGCCTAACACAGAAGATGGGACAAGAACATTTTATACCTGGGAGGACATTCTCTATCTGAACACCCTTCCTGGACTCCTCAGCTGCTCCCCATTCTGCGGGGTTGATGTGCCCAGGAGCAGAAGGAGGTACTTCAATACAGTTTTTTGAAGCTTTTTTCTCTCATATGTCTCACTCATTTTGAATGATAATCTGGTCTCCTACCATGCTTCCAGACTGTCTCTAGATAGTCTGTACTGAATAATGACTCCATCACCCAGGTCCTGGGGATGGAACATGGTGGGGTTCACAACACAATAACCCAGCTTTATCTTCCAGACAGAAAAAGAACCAGACCGCTTGTTCCCAGTGGAATCCTTTTGCTTGGCTTGTTACCCAAATACCCAACCCACCTGACAACCAGCAGGGATCCTTGACCCCTGCTGAAGGTGGCAGACAAGAGCACAAAGATCTTCAGGAGCTGGGTATCTAACACATACCATTAATACAAATCTTCCGAACAGTTTTGGTTTCAAAGAGATTAAGACACACTTCAGTAAAACTCAGCTCGCATGCTGGGGCTTCATATGGCCCATTGACAACTCAAAACTGGTTTTTCATATAACTAGGAGAATCCATAAAATAAAAAGTTCTATTCTTTTCCTTCACAGTATCCAAATTAATTTTTCTGCCCTGTTCCACAAATAAAGCAACACTCAGCAGCCAAATAGCTGAAGTCAGGGATGTTTGCTGTATGTAATGCTTTTCAAGGAGGATTTAAGCAGGCTTTATTTAAGCTGGTTTTATTTAACATCAAGTATACACAACTAAAAACAGAGACACTCTTCTAACATAGCCTTAAACCTTATACTCCATCTGCTCAGCTACCAAATCCTGTCCCCCACCACAAATGCCACGCAGGTACTACCTCATTAGAAATCCTTACTGCTAAAATTTCACAGTCTGAAGTATTAATACAAACTCAGATGTCATGTTGTGGCAAAGCTCCTATTTGTATGTGCCAGATGAGTTTGAGTTGAACTTGTCTTATGAGACCCAGATCTCAGTGACACAGGTGGGATGTACTGCGTCTGTGTTACTAAAGTCTGGAGTGCCTCCACGTTCTGAGGTGTGAGTAGATACACTGGCCTTGCCCAGCTTTGGTGTCAAGGTAAGATCATCTCAACCTCATCCCAAACTCTTGGTTTTCATTGAATACAATTTTACTAAACTTTCAAGTGTGGTAGCTCTACAAATCATGGAAAAATATGTGAGAAATAACTTCACTGAGTAAAGAAGCAACCTTCTGTAGAAACCAATAACCATGCTTTCCTTGATGGAATTTCCAGCCACTCAAGTATATTCAACTCTGCTATAGCTTTTGTTTAGGGTTTTTTCCCCCACAAACTGCAGTAACCACCCAAGAAAAGAGACAATATTCAGGTTCAGATAAGCCTATTCCTCACCAGTGCCATCCCAGGTCCAGGTCTCTTAATCTGCTTTCATAAATTTTTCTCTGCTGCTCTTGTGGAGAAGACCCATAGAGGCATCTGAAACGCTCATCAGACAGCCTGGCACAGCCAGTAACAAACAAATGCTTCTCTATTCTCCACTCCTTTAGACCTTGCTACTGAATTGAGAGGCGAACCCTGATCCAGTGTCCCTACAAAAATCCAGGAAATTCCCGGCTCTGTTTTCTCTCCCGTGTGGGTGTTGTCTCCCAGCAGAGCCAGCAGCCACAGGGAGCCCCTCACCTTTTCCCTGTGGCAGCACTGCCCAGCCCAGCCCACAGGGGAGTGGGCACAGCAGCAGATGAAGATGCCTCACTCTCCCCCATGCAGTCTGTGCTATCTCCTTGCAGCTTCCAAACTGCCACAGTGCTGGGGATTCAAGCCATTCATCTTCCGTCAGAACCAGGAACGTGCTCTGTCCCTCCAGGTTTTCACTCTTTCACTCAGGTTCAGCTGCTGCTTAGGGGATGCAGGCATGCGCTGCACAAGCAGCTTCACTGTACCGGTCCTGGGACCTCAGCAGAGATTTCACAATGGCAAATAAGAAGTTTGCTTTGGAAATGCTGTTGCCAACATCAGCTTCTTGCCTCCTGTTATACAAGTGTTCAACTCTGATAGTTTTCTTTCTGACAGAATTGTTTTACTACAAAGGATGTAGAAAGGAAGTGCATGGAAGACAAATCACAGGCAGCACGAGTAATGAGTGACTTATTTATGTCACACTAAGGCTTCAGTTCATGGATGACACCCTGAAAGAATACAGGACCCAAACTCAGCCTTATACCCATTTAACTGTTCAGATGGATAGCCTGGTATGTCCCAAACTTTCAATTCATTTCAGCAGTTTTCAGTTTCCAAAACTCATGCATGATCCCAACTCCAAAAAGAAGACTGAGAAGGAATAAAGAGTGCTTTGAAAGACACACATACTCTTTCTAAAAAAGAGACTCTCCTCTATAACTAAGATCAATTTTTATATTCTGGCTGAAAAACTTTGTATTTGGAAAAAAAGGATGTGCCATGACCAGCAAGCTAGTACTGTTATGAATAATAACCAGTCACTCTGCTTTCACATGGATGTTGGTGCATTTCGTGCTGAAGAACTGCACTAACACCATGAAAGATAACTTCCCAAATCAGAACAAGTAACCACTGGAACTGTAACTGCTGTATTGAGCTGCTCTGTGGGTCAGCACTGCGAGGCTATGGCCATGCAGAAGGACACCACACCTGCATTTTAAGCAAACAGCAACATCTCTCCTGAGCTTATCCCTGCAGTGATGGCAACTTCAACCTCCCAAACCCAGCCCTTACTCAGCCACATCTCTTACACTGAAGCTGTAGGCTCAAACTGTAGGTTCACACTGAAGCAAAACAAGGGGGCTCAGCCTGGAGACAGGATGTCAGAACCCAGGAGGGTCTTGTGCTTCTACTGGACCACTTGAATTCAACTACCACGAGTCCTTCCAACCTCAGTGCCTCTTTCCACTCGAGGCAGAAAATTCCGTGAAGTTCCCCTAAAATCATCGAGAAAAAATTAAAGAACAGCAGTTCTGGCACACTCTGAACCACAGCACACATTTCAGACCCTAGGGACACACAGTCAGTGCACATATAATAACTAGGCTGTGGCTTCAGAGCATGGCTCTTCAAATCCCAAAGAACACCAGCGCAGGTTCCAATTACCAACCTTAAGTTAACAAAGAATGCAAGAAGGGGCAACCTTTTAACAAGATAATTTTTGCCACAACTACACGTTAAATAAGAAAAAGGTTGTTATAAATTAGTCCACTTTATCAGTTGGCAGAAGAATTTGCCACAGCTGCAAAATTGATTCTTGCTTAGCCTGCAAAACCTCACTGATGGCTGGCAATAAAGGGAAAAGAAAACCCAGGAATTTTTGTTCTGATCTTCTTCAGCACTCAACCTGCAATAAAAAGTGCTGTTTATGCTAAAGAGTCAGAAATAACCAGAATCTGACCCCACTCAAACTGCATTTTCATTCCTAAATTGATATGTTGTTATGCAATACCCTTCAGTGCTTTTAGCTGACCACATCTTCGAAATCTACACCTTCATTAGCAATTTAAAACTGTCAGGAGTCCACAAATAATGGAGCTGTTAGAGCCGACACGTGTTTAAAAAAAAAAAAAAGAAAAAAAAAAGACTCCCTATAATTAGGGGGCTAATGAAAATTTACTTAAACATGGAGCAAATGGACAGCCTTGTATTACTAGAGACTAAATTCCATATCCTTTCTCAGTTGCATGCTCAGCACAGCAGCAACTAAGGACCAAGTAACAAAAACTTCTGTGTTTTAAGAATGGAAAAAGTTTCCCAGTTTTCTCCTTTTGCAAAACCTACTAGAAGCACCCACTGAAGCAAAAGGAGAACATTAGTGTGAAGACTCTACAAAGTAAAATGTTTTCTAAGTTTCCTACAAAAACTCCTTCAGAAGTCCTTTTGCAATCCTCCACTTTGATTCAGGAACACTCTGTCAGTCTTAGCTAAAAATTACAAAGCAGGTTTTTTTTTTTTTAAAGAAAAAAGTAACAAACCCCACAGGTGATGAGGCCGAGATTTTCACTTCATGCTCAGGGCAACCTTCAGCAACATCTCTCAGCTATAAACAATGAGATCCTCTGACAGGAAGAATTGCACCATCACCATATGCCCTCAGACAACTCTCAACTTGCAGCTCATGCTGTGTGTTTGGGAGGGGGAAGGGGGAATTCACAAAAACAAACCCCAAAAGAAAGAGTGACCATGAATGGGCTGCACAAACATGGCTTGGAGGAGTGAAGCACCGCTCAGTGCCCACACTAAGGCAGGATGCTCTGACACCCCATCCCCTCAAGGCTGCAGATGCTGGAACACTGGGGCACTGACTGGTGAGAACTTCACAGCCTCTCCAGAAGAGCAAAGCAAGTCACAATAAAAACACAGTGGTGTGATGCATTTTTGGATGCTTCCCAGAGTTCCTGCACAGCCATAACCACCTTCTGTCAAGTACAAACTCACTAAGGGTGCACCACGATGCATGGTAGCCAGAGCTAACCATGACCTGCCTGGGCAGGAATCCTTTTGAGTCACTGTCTTCACAGATAGATGACCAACTAAAGCCACTTCTGTTTAAAAAAAAAAAAAAAAAAAAAAAAAAAAAAAAAAAGCCACTGTCCCACCCACATTCCACAGAAGCAACAAGAAGGAACCAGGTTTGAAAAAAAAGGAGTCGCTGCTTAGATAGTCTTGCTGGGGGAAAAAAAAATGTAGTAACACAGCCATTTACTAAGCAGAACTCACATCTGATTAAAGACACATTTTTCTCTCTCCACCCCTTCTTTTCACCCCCAGGAACACGAAACCTACAGAACAAAAACCAGATGAGCTAAAAAATCCTGTTCCATTGGCTTTGCACCAGCGCTTTGCCTCTGGTTCTGCTGAACACCGCACCTTTCACTGGCAGGCACTGACTTTTCCCTAAGTCCACAATAATACTCTGTTAATCAAATAATCATATTCAAATTGTCTTAACCAGTTCTGTAAACTAAGTAAACCAGCTGAGAAGACCTGATACTAAAGTACTGAAGCATAAAGACCAGAAATTACCTTTTTCTCCGTGAGGTTATAAGCTTTGAACCCTGCACAAGTAATCTTCATTATTCTGTTTTGGTACATACAAACCCTCTAGCTTTTTTATTTTTTGTGCTACTCTTACTGGATTTTATGTAATTATTTTTTCTCCCTAACCCCCAGCTAGGAGAGAGGGGAAAACCCCCTGTTCACAATCCTACTGCAGTCTTCTCTATACTTGTACAAAGTCAGAGGGGAATGACTGAGGACTCCAGCAGCAGTGAAGTGTCATGGAGTAACAAACACAGGCTGTGCCCACTGTCCAAAAAGGCTTCTCTACATCTCCACTTTCAGGATGCACTGTTTAACGTTACTCCAGAAATGTGTTTCCAGCTGCAAGGGCAATGGTTTCTAATTAAACACATCTTCCAAAGAGTGGAAGTGGCAGGAACTACAAAGCCATACTTTGTACCAACATTTAAACCACTCTAAAGCCTCTCATAGAGCCAAACCAGATTCCTGCTTTTCACTCAAAAAGAATAGTCTGAAAAAAAATCTTCCATTTTACTTGTAGCTTGTATGAAGTTGTTTAACTCACAAAGTTTCTAAATTTAAAAGCCATTAAGTCATCGGCTGAAGACAATGACGGGAGAGTTGCTCTGCACCTGCAGCCAGGATTGTCAGAGCCAGAGGCCATGTGGGCTCCTGCCAGCCCTGGCCATTGTGGCCACCGGGCACACCTGCAGAACAGCCAGTCCAGGCTCCAAATGCTGCCTCAGGAAGCTCCTAAACTGCTGGAGCCAGGCAGAGAGAGAGCCTTCCCTGAGAGAACCTCAGGGAACCAATGCTACTTGTTTGCTCTTCTCTCATGGTTTTATTGCTTGTTTTACTGCCTGCCTGTTGCTTTCTCTTTTAGGGATGGCTTTACACGCTGCCACCACCCAGGAAAAAGGTAGGGGAGGATATGAGGGAGGGAAGATAAATGATGATAAATGATTGTAGGGATCAGTAAAAAGAAAAGTGGTGGGGCTTGGTAATTATGACCAGAGAACCAGAAGAAGACACCAAACCCCATCCTAGAGCATTCATCACTCCACAAAGGCATCCAAGAGCCAGAGGACACTGCTCAAGAGTGCAACAAGCAGAGCTCCTGCTTTATTCCCTCCTTCAGTTGTTGCTACCAGTCAGCTCAGGCAAGACCAGGTTGGGCTCATAACTTAGGGCCTCAGACAAGGGCTAGACTAATAAAAAGTTGATGGGACCAGTACAACCATAACCTCCTGATGAGGGTCACGGCAGG